>NC_092825.1:91055195-91691104 GCF_039878825.1 Excalfactoria chinensis | reverse complement strand
ACAAAAACAAAACAACAAAACAGAAAAGACGTGAAAAAAGATCTAAAAAACACCCAGGCATTTAAGCATAAAGACATAATAGTTAAGTGAGTTATCAATTATACATTATACATTGCTTTATACTATTTATAGCATAATTCATGTACTTCATACAATCTTTTCCTAAGACAGTGTCTTTTGAAGAAAGAATATAGCCAAACTCTACTGAAAATAAAGACAGAAGTGACAGAGAAAGTTAGAGCTTTAAAGATAGTCTGATATAGAGGAAGTAAATAAATAAATAAATAAAAGTTCTTATGATTCCTTTCCCCTTTCAAAGAGTTCAATTTACTAGTATAAATTTGACAAAAACGTCATAAAATCTTAAGAGAATTTACAATTAAATGCTATGTGTTTTTTCCAGGCCTGAAGCATGGTAATGAATGTGTGGTGGAATATTTTGTAAATATTTTCATTATATTTCAGAAAAATAGTTAACTAGTCCTTAAATTTTGGAATACTAAATATTGAAATTCTGGCAAATACTGTTAAATATTATTAGTATTATTAGTGTGTGCTATCACACACTATTCTGCAAAATGCAGCTGTTCTGTATTGCAATCAGCAATTCAGGCACGGATCTCTCAATTTTCAAATTCAGAAACAAGATGTTTCCTCATCATTTTATTTTTTGTTTCCTGTTATACAGGTCATGTTTTAGTAAGACAGAAAAAACAGGGATAAATTTCACATTTATTTTTATACAAAACCGGTGAGAAATATACTTCGTCAAAAATCATCAAAACTTTCCTATGAAACAACAGGGAATCACTGAAGCTTCTAGTTAAGTTGTCTGAAATGGTGTAGGTTGAGAAAGGCTCCAAATGAACAAGTATCTAAAACATCAGAAGCTGTAATGATGTGTTAACCTTGGTGACAGTCAAAACAAAAGGGTCAAAGGTTCAGCTGGAATCCCTAGGGGTGATCCTTCAAGGTGAATTTGTGACTCATTGACAGGACAGCATAGTAAAACTGACACTGAAATCTGAGATATGGATCTGCTACAAAGATGAGGAACTGCCTTCTATAATGCACTGAAATGTACTTGTGAGTACAAGTGCTTTTTCATAAAACACACTGATCACTGTCTTTGTGAATGAAAATTTCCCAAGATCATGCAAAGTACCTACTATAAAGATATTACTAGTTCACTAAAAAAAACCCAAAAACCAAAAAACAACAACAACAACAACAACAAAAAGACTTCTGAGAATCCAGAATGAAAGGGAAAATAATTTCAACATCACTTTGATGCTTCAACAGTCAACTTGAGTGGGGCTTTGGCTTCAGTTGGGCCAGAGTTGAATTTTCCTTCATAGAGTCTCGTATGAAGCTAAAGCTCTAGGAGAAGAAAAATGTTGATAACACACCAGTGTTTAAATTGCAGCTGAGCAGTACTGTATAAAGCCCAGGACATTTTAGTTTTTCAGCTTCTCATACTGTCCTGCCAGTGAGGGAACTTGAGGGGTGGCACAAGGAGCTGGGAGGAAACAGAACCAGAACAGTGGACCTGAACTGGCCAAAAGGATATTCCATACCATACAATATCATGTAAAAACAAAAAAACTTGGAAAACTGAGGGGAGTTGGCAGCACAGACAGCCACTTCTCAGGGACTAACTGAACATCTATCTGTTGATGAATGGTGAGCAACTATGCATCACTGGAAATATATATATGCATACATGTATATACACACATATATAATCATTACTATTATACTTTTTCCTCTTCCTTTTCTGTCTTAGTAAATCATTTTTTTTTTATTTTTTTTTTCCAACCCGCAAATTCTGCTTTGCTTTTTTTTGTTGTTTTTTTTTTTTCTGTTTTTTTTTGTTATGTCCCCCATCCCACTGGGAAGCAGGAGGGGTTGAGAGGCAGTAAGCAAACAGCTGTGTGGTGCTGAGCTGCTGCTGGGTCAGACCACAAGTGGATTATAATTGTTTTCTTTAAAATAAAAGGAAATATCAAAATATTTGTATATGGGATCGATCCTGCAAGTATCATGCAGTTGCTATGCATGTACCATGGCCTGAGTATGAAAGTATGAATATTATTCTACTGTTTCACCTATAAAATAATAATAATAATAATAATAATAATAATAATAATAATGATTTAGGATGTGTTAATACTTTGCACTTTGGCCAACTGGCACAAAATTACTTTGTGGTAATACCGTCAGGCTGCCTTACATGTATGAATGAATTCAGTTTCACAGCGCACAAAATGCTGAACAAGAAGCACTGAGTAATTTCACAGATTGCCGAAAATCTCACAGGAAGATTCCAGCAGCACAGCAATCTGCTTTGCTTAGCTTGCAGACTTTCTACCTCAAAGCAATCTTTCCCTTACTCTACATCAATAATTTTCTCCATAGGAAAATATTTGCAGTTCTCTTTTAAAAACCATGTTGCAATACATGTATTGTCTCATGATATAAACATTTTAACTATTCAAAATACAGGCCTGCCGGAGAGAACCATTCATTCCTGGAATTTGAAATACCTATCGCAAACTGTAAAATAGCTTCAGTTGGATAATTGCAGATTCTGAGGTAATAACATCATACTCCTAACAGGTAAACTTTTTCCTTTCGGATTTATGTCAGGTCTTACTCCAAGAGAAATTTTCAAACCAAACACCAGACTTTAAAGTAGCCATGAGAGCCAAATGACTCTAAATGAATTGGCAGAGCAAAATCTGTGGAGTCTGCAGTCAGTGTGGTGAGGGAGGGAAGCCCAAGCTATCATGTCATCATATTTCTCTTTGGGATTCTGAATGGTATAACCATTTGCAAAATTGACAATAACTAGAGTACAGCTAATCACCCGCACATCTATGTTAAAAAACAAACAAACAAACAAACAAACAAACAAACACCCTACAGTCTTCCTGTGCTATTTGCCAAGTAGGATCTTGTGAGATAATGATTTTTTGAGGAGAAAAAAATAAGATCAATTGTACCACTCATCTGAATGCAGGATACATGTTAGCAACAACTTCTCTAGCTAGATAAGGAAAGAAAGTCATGGGTTTCTTGTTAGGCTTTGACCTGAATAATATTACACAGGAGTCTGGAATAATACCCTGCAAAGTGTATGAAGCGTATGTTAGTGCAACAGTGTGGGGCTATCTGAACTTGGCAGTAAGTAATTGTGAGTATATTATTACCCAGAGAGAAAGAAGTACTCTGTTTGGTTGAGGAAACCCAAGAACTGAAAAATTATTATTTTTGAAGTGCTGAGATTTGGACTATACTTTTCATTTAACCAGAAGCATCACAGGAAATTCAGTAAGGCAAAACTATCCAAACATAGTGAAATGAGAAAAAATGAAGTTGACAGAACTTTCAAAAAGTAGACCAAAAAAATCAAAGCAAACCAAACAAAAAGCTCTAATCACTTACATCTGTTCAAGGCTCCAAAAATGGGCACTATTATTGTCTACTATTTTTATTCTACATTTTTCTTTTGATTATGAGAACATTATATGTGCAAACTCAGCACATAGGTTGTTGAGGTTTTATTAAACATGCTTTTAGAGTTAGTGTCATTCTTATTTTACAAAACTAATTCTTAAAAAAAGCATGATATACAATAAAGTTTCAGTTAGGAGTTATCCGATATTTAGATTTTAAGTGACAACATGTGGTTGCTGTGGTGTGCAAGCAACTAGGAGTATCAGAAATGCCAAGAACAATCAAGTTTATAAGGTCCACTGGAGACTAGCAGGAACAGAAATGTACTTTTTCCCCCCTCTAAACCAAGTGGGTTTCAGTGTTTTTTTAAACATTGAAAGCGAGGAGTTAGATTGATTCACTTCACTGAGACAGACTTACCACAAATTATGCATCAGATTCTGTTGAATACTTGGCTGTTAAACATCTTTCACACTATACAAAAGGAAATATTCCTGTACACAAGTATAGAGTAAATGCAAATACAGTAAAAAAATAAAGCAAGAGACTCACAGGTCCAGGAAACAGCATGAAAGAACTAGGAACACAGACATTTTTTACTAGTTTTTTTCACATTTGATATGTAGAGATGATCTGTCCCATGAACAATGGACTGAACTTTCTTCTGAGTACGTTTTGTGACTGTACGCTGTGTACAGACTTCCCAGCATGAGACCTGATGTCTGGTGTAACACATTCAAAGACGGTTTTAAATGTTTGGTATTTCCAATATTGTTTTGTTTCTCACTGTTTTTGACATCATTAGGAATCAGTCTCCACTACATTTAGTATTTCTACACAGCTGATGAGAAGAGGGGGAGAGAAGAGTCAAATTTCTAAACCCATTCCTCATCTTTACTGTGCATAACATAAACAGAATCTCCTTTCCCGACTGCTTAAAGAGCCTAACCAAACAAAAATGTTTCTTTTTCATTAAGAGAATAAAATGAATGAAGAAATTATATTCCTCCCACATGCTTTCTTCATCGCCCTTACCCCATTCCCCACAAAAGAAAGAAAAAAACAACAAAAACCAAAAACAACCCACAGGAGTATCAGCCAAACAAAACAAAGGATATACTTTCTCAGCATAAACCACCTTTGCTCCTAACTGCTCAAATCATAAAGTCTTACATGCTCTGGGTAGCTCAAGTAACCTAGTCTGAGATAACAGCCACCTGTTCGGTTTTTTCTTCTTCTTTAATTTTTTAAGGAGGAGAAGCTACCCAGACTCCATTTGTATCATTTCAGATGATCCCGCAGGTTCAAAACTCTCAATAAGCCATTTTACAAGAACATTCTGATAGTCTGATGTCTAGAAAGTCTCAAAACTCACATTTCTAACACATACCATATTTGTTGTCAGAAGTTTTCTTTTACTAACTAGGTCATCAGTTCGTGACTAGGAAAAAAAGAAATCTGTGGAGAATTTTGACTCACTGAGAAGTTTTCTAATTCCTTTAAGTCTACAGAATATTTGCAAGAGAACTTTTTCTTTTTTCTTTTCAGTAGAAATAGCTGTAAAACGGAGTATAGCAAACTATGTACTTGTTTCACATTAAATGAGTACTTTTTATTACTGTAGAATGAAACAATAAGGGAAATCATAGTTACACATGCTTGACATTTTAAGCAGTGAGAATAAAAATAAAACAGCTGATGCAATGTACATCACTGATGCAAAGGAACATTTTTCAAAGTTGTGAGAAAAGCAGAAAGGACAGATATCCTTAACTACAGGGAGAAAAAAATCTGAAAATATAATCAACAATAATGTGATTAAAAATGCCAGTAACTGAATGATCATAGACAACCTTTTAGCCTAACACTGAATTATGATGTTTAAATAATTCCACTATTTTCAGATCACATGAACACAGTTTCTAAGTCTCATAACCTTGCACAACAAATTATACTTTGATAAGGAATGCCTGTGGGATCAGAGGAGATCAATTTTGTCCTAAATGCAAATCTCATCTTTATGATATCCAGCACATACTTGGCCATCCCTTGGCCCTCCATATTGTTGCTCCCTTTCCATTATTTCCACAGGCCACCATTTCCTTTTGGAGATTTCTACTGAAAAGAAGCAATGCTTTGATTATTCCCTACCAGTGCCCACTAAGTGATCATCAGCCCTCTCCACTGAATTCTTCAGCATAGATTCTTCTAAAACATTTTCCAATAAGCATAAACCAATTCATGGTTTATCATGTCTTACACTTTATTCAGCATCAAAACATTGAAAGTTCAGGGTTAGCAATTACTCATTTAAGTCAATTAGAACAAATTGTGGGATTAAATACGACTCAAAACACTTTAGACTAACTTGCTAACTGTCATTTTCTCACTGTTGCGAAAAACACACTGTGCTAACGGAGAACGCAGTTCATTCTCCTAAGAAGTATCTGGGGCAATTGACTCTCAGGAGCTATAGAGAAGTAAGACAGTGTCCACATGCATGATTTCAGCCCATTTGCTTTGGCTTGACATGTAGGGACCTCAAGCCAATGCAAGCTCTTTTGCCCTTACTCTCAGCACAACTGAAGCTGTGTGGCCATATTAGTACAATACCGTGCCTGAGTGATCTAGCCTGTCTCTCAACAGGGCTTATTAGCTCAGGCTTGGCGCCACATTAACCACTGCCATATGGCTTCTGGTCGATTCAAAGAGCAAACTGAATGAGCTCACATCTGCCTGACAAAGTCTGCATAGCTGTGCTCTTTAAAATGGCAAACCTGCAAAATGCTGTGAGGACGGAATCTTGTTTTTCAATCCACGTTCACTTCTATGCTTGTAGAATAGAAGTTGTCACTATTACCAGCAGTGATCAGAGTTGGAAACTACCATGAATGTGTTGGAGACAAAGAGTTTTCATCTCAAAGGACAGTCCTCAATAAGATGAGAGTATGGTTAAGTCCTCTAAGTATAGAGGAAGAAGACAAAGAATACAAAGCAGTTTATGTTTTAAAATATTTTATCATGGTTTTTCCTTGTTAGAAAGTCATTCATCCTTGAGTGGTACTTAGGCTACTAGGATTAGTCAGATATTTACAGTCTTCCAAGAAGAGACAGGTCATCTGAAGAACAATGTTTTTTGGATTCAGTCAAATAGCACACACCAGAATACTCAAAATGATGCAACAAATGCAAGTCATAAAGATAAATGTGCCACTGATAAGAGTTCAGATATCCCAGTGAAAAAGAAAAAAAAAACAACAAAAACGTCTTGAGAAGTAGATGAAGTAGCTGAGTAGCAGAAGACACCATTGGGTCTTGTGAAGAAACCTTGGTCTTCCCAATGGTTGTGCAGATTTGAAAACTCTAGGGGTTTAGACACATTGAAGGTAAAAGCAAACATGCAGATAGAATCGAGGAGGAAGACAAGAAAGTCATCTGGACAAAAATGCAGGACAACAGAATGACATCTGGCAAGGTTAGCACAGGAAAAAAGTAAGACTATAAAGAAGATAGATTTTCAATGATTAGTGAGTGTTAAAGAAATTGAAGAGTAGAAAGAATAAAACAAGAGCAACAGGGACCCTGAAACAGGGCTTTAAGCATGAAAACAGAAAAACAATTGTCACATTCTGGAAAAATTAAGAGCAAGAAAAAGCAGGATTTAGAAACATTCTCATCTTCCTCTGGGATAACTATGTGGTTTCAAATTCTTTTTCACAATCTTTCACATTTTTTCCCCTTTGGGTGCCAAGTTAACTCACAGCAGCTCCAATTGTGTTGCCAGAGGAAGCAATATTAATAGCAGAAGAAGTATAAATCATTAATGAAAACTACTCTTGATCCTTGAGGAAGCCACCATTGTAGAGATCAGCAGAAGAAGGAAAAAAAAGAGGTAGAGCAGAAGCCAATTCTCTCAGGAAGTAAAAACAAGAGACAGAATGAAGAAAAGGTACTGGAAAGAAAGGAAATTGCTGGGAGGCAACAAACACATATTGGGAAGCAGCAGAAAAATACAATTCTCTTTCTAACCCTCATGGGTTAGAAAGAAATAGGAAATTGCTGCCTGCCCTTTAATCTGCCTCCCAAAAGAAAAACAATTAAAATGAAATAAAACACTTAACTGGAGTTAGCTGCTGCTCCCCCTACACATACTGCTTTGTGTGCTGTGTGCCCAGGCCACGATCCTTCATGCAGGTCTCCACAGGACAGACTATGCTAACCTATAAAGTAGGTATTACATCTTCTACAGAAATTTACATTCCTTTGCTACATGTCTTGAATATGTAATTTGGGAGACTAAGATGTTTAAAGACTGAAGATTAAGAAATTAATGAAAAGGAAAGAGACCAGAAAAAAAAGAGAAATTGAGGAAAAATAAATTAGGATGAACATCTTGAATTAATTCAGAGTGGCACAATAACTGTATGATTTGTTTCAGGAATAAAATGATTTTAAGCAGTTAAGACTGTTATTCCTGAACAGTGCAGAGCAACAAATTCAATCAGGTTTTATTTCTTTTTTCTTGATTTACCTCTCCTTGGCAATTCTTCCCATTACAATTTATCTTTGGAAGCAAAGGCCCCTTTAGATAAATACAGAATTAACTTTTGCTTTTTCCACTGTTCCCTCCAATACTTTCTCTTTACTTCTTTAAATTACATGTATAGTAATTTATTCCATTACTTTCGTTTTCTGACTGAGAACACACTGATATTGCCTATCTTGTTTTAAAATTGTTAAAGCTTGAAGATGTTGTGAATGGTCTCCACTAAGAAGCATGAATCAAGTCATGACAATTCATTAACAAAAGAAATGGGTCAAATATATAAACAGTTTTCCTGTGGATGGCAATTTGGAAGAGTTTTTCCTGTCAGAGCAAATGAACAAAGGCTTCAAAATTTTGTTATGTTTTGTAGGAAACAATTTCTTGACTTGTTTAAAAATAGCATCATGCAGGAGAATAAATATTTTGTATTTTTGATGTACTATTTAATGGTCAGGGTAAGAAAGAGTAATCAAGAATTCTAGTTACAACGTAACTAAAATAAGAATGTAAGTCATTCAACATCGTCAGAAGACAGCCACACACAAAAGGAATGAAAACCTGTATGCATTATTCATCCTATAACTTTGATCTTAAAAGCTAGGAATCTTGAACAAGGAAAGATAAATGGCTTCGCAAGGTTTTTCTTTCAAAAATCAAATGAGGATGATTCAGGATAAATGATAGATAAGAGTTAATGCGAAAGAGGGGGAAATTGCAATCACGGTGCTGAACCAAAGTTTCATTGAAAGAGCTTTGCTTTTTGTATTCAATTACAAAGGATTTCTTTTTTAGGTACCAGCCTTCTTTTTCATGTATATGTAAAAGATTTTAGCTATTAAAATTTCATTTTCAGTATACATAGCTCTTTTCTCCCACCACCTTTCAACATATGAACAATTAGGAAGCCTTCTGAAGCATGGGCTTGTCACGTAGCAAGAAGAGAAGAAGCTGTGAAGCTCTGACCTTCAACTCTGGCACAACCGTCAACTTGCTCTGGAGCTTAAGCAACACATTCTCCTACTGGGAAAGTACTGACATTTATGGGCCTTCTGACTGCATTGTGATTTTTTGAGGTTTAGTTAATTAAGCAGACATTGCTATTAACATATGAGACAAATTGAGACAGAGAATCAAGAAGGCTCCCCTGTCTAGATGAGAGAGCAACAACCTCCTCTTTGAATGCTTTACACTTCTTAAAGTCTGTAATTATTGCCATGTCTTGCCTGAAGACATGCTCAAAGGCTCCTGCCATCTTGGTTAGATTACTGATGTCAGCATTTTGTACACAAGCAGTTGATTTCAGATTCATAAAGATGGACTGCAGTGAAGCTCCTTAAGAGAGGCTCTAAGCAAATCTCATGCAGGCAGACAACGCCACACACAGGACAAAGCACAGCACACCAGCAATTTAAATTATCAGCAAAGCAAAGGAAGAGTCCCTTTACATTCCAGTACAGAGCAAGACATTTTGCTTATCTGACATCAAAATTATTACCTCGATGCAAGCAGTTAGCATTAGTCAGATGCCAGAGTGTGGCTAGACATGTGGGAGAGAGAAAGGCTAGGTAAATACTAGAGCTGGTTGTGAGATGGAGGAAACAGATGGGGAATGAGGTGGGAATTTCATTTTAGTGGTACATGGTAGGAAAGCAGTGAGGACACCATTTGAAGGGCAGTGCGAGGATTTAGGGTACAACAGGAAGGCTGAAAAGGGAATGGAGGCAAGCTAGAGCTACTTCACTCATAGGCTTACAAGTAACCATTAGTCACTGCAATATCTGTTAATGCCTAAGTGAGTCATTACTCACAACCACTGATGCTCCTGCCAACTCTATCTAGACAAAACACAGTGGGAAAGACCAAACCCTGTGATTAGAAACATCAGCAGAAATTAGAAGGTTGACTCCACTTCCTCCTTAACCTACAGCAATGCAAACTCACAGCTTTCAGCTCCAAGGTAAGTGCCTGAAACACGTGACTATGTACTAATGAAACTGGGCTGCCATGTAAAGAGGCTGGCTAGACTGCTGGGGTAAGCCTGCTCCTAGCCCTGGCCTTGATCTTCACTCCAAGGAATTCAATATGAATTTGATCTGTCAAGAAAATAATTCCAAGTGCATGAACAACAGTAAGGGTTATAAACAGGCTGAGGAATTTCCATAGCTCGATGAGTTCTCTTCTCCATTATTTGTAGTCAAGACCTTACAATTTTTCTCTCCACAATATCTCAGCTCCAGGTCCTAGTACAGACGAAATATCTTAGCACTGAAAAATCATATCTTATTTTTAAATCATTTACAATGAGAAATGAAAGATACTTAATGGACTTTACTGAAGTATTCTTTTTTGGCTGTGTGTAGTAGGGGAGATTCTTGATTCCACAATGATCCCAAGAGAAAAATTACCCTGATGAGAACAGAATCTCACTAATTCTGCTCTGGCTTCATGATAATTATAATTAAGTTCAAGATAAGCATTTGCTTCACATGCAAGACTGTCATTTTTCCTTCTTTTGCAACCTACATAGAGGCATTAGCCATATCAAAATAAACTTCCATAATGCGGTATGAAAGATACACATCGGAAAAATCACATCTAGCTACGCTGCACTGATAAATCTGGTTATGGATAACATATTCAAGAGCAAAGAGAAACAAATTTTGGATGATGATTCTTTATCAGTTTCACCCAATGGACATGTGTACAATTAACAGCCTGGACTGAGTACAACTTGAAGTAAACAAGAGCAGTACTAGGAGAGCTGTGCTGTAAGGTAATGTATCTTTCTATAGTCTAACACAGATATCTGTGCCCAGACCCATACTTTCATTTCATGATTGTTCCACTCACTACTACTTATAACCTGAAATACATATAAATTTATTTCTTTTCATAGCACATTTATTTGCCCTACAAATGGAGCAAAAATATGCAAAGAGCACTTTGATTTTTATTATCTCACCTACATAAACATATCAATTTCCTTAACCCCACCAGGACAAAATAATATTTTCTTTTTACCGCATTCCAAAGGAAGCTGTGCCTTAACTTGGATCTTATTTAACTGCTATTTATCTAAATCTCTAGCTTCAAGATCTCTGTCAGGAACCCAGCTACCGCCTCTGTTTCTCCAGGACCCTTACCATCCAGAATGTAAAGCCCAGTTCTGCTGATGCAAAGATGAACATTGCCATTTCAGACGAGAAAGAAGAGAGGTTGCAGCATGGACACATTTTTGAAGAAAGTACAGATATGAATTAGAAAAGAGGTGCCAAACATCACCCGCTATACCTAAAAAGTATAATCTAAATGTTTATTTTAAATCCCTTTTCAGACAAAAATGCGTTAATATTAACTGATTTAAAAAACTCTACACATCTCTGAAAATGACACTAATTCAAGAATCAACAAACCTTTAAGAATGAAAGCGGCTAGAAATCCTTTAAAAGTGGTGCCACAATAAGCATTTTCACTGACTGAGTGGCTGCTGTTATTACATATATACCAAACACCAAAACATACATTTTGACATTTCCTGATCTTGTAATTTCACGGCTTAAAAAAGAGGAAGGTAATGCCTGCAAGCCACATTACCTAAAATGTATTGTTATTGATATCACTGAGAGCTTTAGCATAAATTTTAATAATTGTTGGAGTTAACTTTAAATATATACATCTAAATAAAAACAATTTTGCAAAAAGAAAAACAAGGTTGATCTATCTCATATAAAAATGAAGTCTATCCAAAATCC
The DNA here is from genome assembly GCF_039878825.1 of Excalfactoria chinensis. NCBI lineage: Eukaryota > Metazoa > Chordata > Aves > Galliformes > Phasianidae > Excalfactoria > Excalfactoria chinensis. The sequence goes on along the minus strand of NC_092825.1, from coordinate 91,679,347 downwards.
GCCACATTCATTCTTTCTTTCTTCAATTTTTGTATTGTTTTAATTGTTTATGTTTCTGTTTTCAAAAACAAACTGAAATAATTCAAAAGAGATAAGTAAAGAGAAACTGAGCAATTCTAAGGCAGTTTTCAAAATTAATACTTCTTGCCCATCTGTCCTTTAGCACATTCTCTGTTCCAGGTCCTATTCTCCAATTGTCTCCCAGACCCTTGCAAGGTAATACAGATGGTCACAGCAAAGCTGTTGAAAGGTACAGCTGAATGCACATTTGTCCGCTTGGGAAGATCCTGCTGCATCTGCAAGTCACTGTAAATCTGCATTACAATTCACCTCTTGCCTGTGAGAAAGCAGTCATGATATTCAAAGTGCTGTTTAAGAAATTGCCAGGCATATAGGACATAAAATGATGCAGTTGTTGAATTAGCTGTCTCAGTACTGCTATTTTACACCCCTGACCACAAATATTCATTTCAGCACAAGAAATGTGTATTTCTACTCCTACATCAAAACTCATTTTCATTTGTTTGGTTTTAGAAAGACGAAACTGGTAACACAACGTAACTCCACAAAATGTCTTCATGAGTGAATATTAGGTAGGTGAATATTTTATAAAATAACCAGAAAAGATAACCAAAGTGAGCGGCTGTATTCCACTATAAGCACAGTTTTCATAAATACAGGTGGTGTTGCCAATCAGTGACAGCTGCCTTTGTTCTGGGTATGTCTTTGTTCTGACAGCTGGAAGAAGAGCAGTTTTAATGTATAACAAAGGGAATGTGCTGAATAGGGAACACCTGAAATTCCATCAGGAGACTACAGCAATAGAAAACGTGACTTTAAAAAGCACTTCCTGAAGAAAAAGAAGCACTGAAATCTTCTCCTTATCACAGATCAATTGACCTGTCACAGTAGGAAGGAAATTTGAAAAGGAAATTGCAAGTTCTTTTTAAGCATGATTGGAGGAATTACATTAATAGCCAGCAATCAGTATAGGTTCTACAGGGCACTTAAAAATTTAAATGTATGCATATGCCAGACGTTCAGAATGCCCAAGCTTTGTCTTGTTTGCAAAAAGCAAACAAAGCAACAGGCAATTTAAATTTCCAAAAAAGCTAATCTTTTACTCAGGCTGTTACTGTTTAAGTGTTCTTCCATTAAAAATTTCCCTCATTTGAACACATCATTGAGGTATATAAATTGTATATGCCTCTAATTGTTTTATACTAATAATTTTTGAAGTACCAGCAAGATCCTACATGGTATGTAAATTCACACAATAGTTTCTTACCATATGGAAAGATGTTTTGGATCACCAAGTTGCCAGCACACAAATGACTTCTGAACTCAGCTTTTCCTTATAATTTCTGTGAGCCACTTATGCTCATTAACTTATTGTTTTATTTAGCAAAAATTAAGAGTGATAATACTGTAATTTGAGAAGCTGCTTTTTACATAATCATAAGTAACTGTACACTATTTAGCAAGCTACATCTACAAATGAACATCACAACAACTTCACTGGAAAAATAGCTTAATTTGAGAGGACAGGATAAGCCATCATTGCTGTAAAAAAATATCCCGAAAGCTTTCTTATCCTCTCTAATATAACATACAGCTCTTTTGCACAGTTCCTTTTCAAAACAATTGCAAAAGAAATTCTCACATAGCACTTCCTCTTTCTACTAAAGAAGGTAGATAGAGGTTGCAGAAATTTTAAGTGTATAATCAAGAAGAAAATTACAGGATAGTGACAAACATAATGAATTTAACATTCACAAGCTTATAATTTCACTAAGGAAGAGAAGAACACAAGTTTAGTGTGGCTGTGTTTAACAAACAAATGCACAGTGTGCAATGAACTAGTATGAGAGACTAGAGAATGCATTCCAAACTTAATGCAACAACTTTGCCTTTTAGGAAAGGAAGGACTAAGCCTGGAAAGTGTATCGTGGCTGGACACCCATATGCTCAAGAGACCAATAGTTTTAGATTAGCTGACTTTACCCAAAGAATTGCACAATTCCCTTCTTATACTTACTGTAATTCTCTCATCTTTGTCATCTAGAGGAGTCCCATCTTTTTTCCATGATATAGTGGGTTCTGGGTGACCTCTTGGGGGCTGACATTCCATCACAGCAGGTTCGCCCACAGCTACCATGACATCTGATGGATTTTGTCTGAAGTCATCCCGTAGAACTGAAAGAATGAAGGAAATAAAGTAAAAAAATTACCCAGCAGCACACCAACTGGACAGCAAAATGTTTTGGTTCTTAATGATCCCTGTTGTCATTTTTTTTTATACTAATGAAGAGCTCAGTTCATGAATTTCATCCAGCATCTGAGGATTGTCTCTAGTACCACCAAATTATAACAGAGAAAACCAACATACAACTGCCTCCAACAGAGGAAAAAGGCTGACACAGACATAAGATTGACTGCCTGCAGGGAACAGCTGCCTCACTTTTACCTGACATAGTTACTGCCTTGTGAGAAAATACTTATCACATCTGAAGAAGACAAAATGTCTTCTGCTTAGTTAGACAGTTACTCAAAGGTTTAGGGTTAAAAAGTGGCCACTGACCATATAAACTGCACCGTAAATTTATGGCTAGCTGAATATCCTAGCTCCTTTCTAGTTCTTAGGAGACACTATAAGTGGGCAAACATTTTTACAATTTGGCTTCAGTCTTTTTGAGAAAACAAAACAAAACAACAAAACAATAATTGTTTTCTGATACATGGGAGTCATCCTTCAGTCTGATCCAGGACCACATCCTCATTTGGAAGAACTCAGTCTTTTAACAGAGGGAAACATTTTTTATTTTGGCTTCATTACTAAAATTTGTTCTTTCTTCTTAACTGGCCACGCCTAGGCAACCCAAGCTCTATGCACTCATTTACTATGAATGTTGTCAGTATCTGTGTGATTATTTTTCTTCTTAGGAGAAGAACAAAAATCATACTGTGTTCATCAGACCATTACATCAAGACCCAGTTTAACAGAATAATGGTATTCCTAAGCCTTGCCAACTAAGTGACAACAGGTTTAATCTAAAAATAAATGACTCAAATTATAACAAATAAAACAGTCTAGACCTCTCCACTACTGTTACTCCATCCACACTGAACAAAGGATATAGTAAGAAAAATATTACATTACTACCAAAAGACTCCTATGATTTTGACAAAGCTATCCATCACTCTTGCTATCCACATTGATTTTGCGTTAACACTGTACAGTGCAAAGAATCTGTAGCAACGAATATGTCCCCTGAGCCACTGACCACAGACATTTGGGCATACATTACTGAAGAGTGACTTGGTTGTTAGTGATGCTTCTAAGCTGTTGTGGTTTAACTGAGCAGGTGGCTCAGCACTATGCGGTCCTTCACCCAATTACTCCCTTCACAGTGAAAGGGGAAAGAGAATCAAAAGAAATAAATTAAAAAACAAAAATAAAAGCAAACAAACAAACAAAAAAAAAAACAACAAACAGAAATTGGGGGTTGAGATAAAACCAATTACTAAGATAGAGAAAAGGAAAAAGATAATAGTTATGACTGTCAACATACATACATATATATGCATATGTATGTATATAACTAGTGATGCACAAGCAATTGCTCACCATGGGATGCCCTGCTACATCCCTGGTGAGTGGAAGAGAGCAAGATGAACTCCCTCTCCCTTCAAAACTGCTTCCAAATGATATTACATGATATGGAGTATTCCTTTGGCCACTTGAAGTCAGCTGTCCTAATTCTGTCCCCTCCCCACTCCTTGGACTCTTTGCTGAGAATGGCCTTTGTTCTGTACAACATTGCTTAGCAGAAACTATTAATAGTGCTGTGTTATCAAAACTGTTTTTCCCCTAGAACCAAAACATAACATCATACCAGGCATTCTGAAGAAAACAATTCCATCCCAACTGAAACTATGACTTATTGTTAGATGTTATGGAATGTTTGTGTTCTTATAGAGGTAGAAGTCTACCTTGTCATCAAACTGTTTCTCCCTGAAAGGTCTTCCATGCCATGTAGATCCTGTAAAAGGGTCTAAGGGCCAATGGGCCACATAACTTGGAGGAGAGGGAAATCTCACACCTACTTTCTGCAATGCTAAATAATCTAAAATGAAGCTGAAGCACACAAAGGACTAATAGTTCTTTGACTCTGCTTGGGGAGATTGTTGGCAAACAGTGCTGTCAGTAGGACTATTTTAATTATTTTTTTCCTCAAATATGCCTACCTTATGCCCTCATACCCCATAATTCCATGGCTATAATCACAGGTGTATGTGTATAGCTTGATTAACCACAAAATATACAACAGGAAAGTTCAAGACTGGTAACAGAAATGTGGGTGGGAACCAAAAGCAATTAATACCAAATATTATACCACTGTTCTAGAAACAGGATATAATTTCTGGATGCACTAAAAGACACTTTTGTACCACGAAGATTGAAGTATACTGTAAATTCATCATTTGAAGTTAGCAACCCTCTTCCATTCTGAAGCACTCTGACTTCAGAAGTTCAAATCTAAAAATTAAACTTTTTTAATGTCCTGGAACCAGAAGATACTGACGCCCTTCAAGGTGGTAGTCAGGGATAAAATAGCTCCACCACTTTAACAGTACAAAGTAATACAGTGGAGTGGTAGGATTTAATGAAGAAGTCATGAGAAAATTAGGTTGGAAGAGACCTCCTTGCTGTTTGATGAACATGTTATGTTGTTTCAAATAGATCTCGTCTACAAACTTCATTTATAAACAAATACTCAAAAAACAATCAAACAAAAAAAAACCAGGCAAAACAACAACAAACAAAATGAAGCTTTTGTTTGGTACGCAGAAACACGAGAAAGCATGCTCCACTTAAGAACAAAAAGCAAAGCTCCCTACAAAAAGCAAGTAATATGGATATTTTCTTCCATGGATTAGGAAAAACTGATGATGTTTTCAACAACAATAACAACAACAAACCTGACCCAGGTTACCTTTAGATAAAATATGTTTTCAGAAAGGGAGTATTTCTTTCACATCTCCAAAGTAAAAAACATGAAAGAAATTGAAACTGAAATTGCATTAAGTTGCTCAATACCAAACGTCCAGTTTCCAATAACTAAACATGGAAGTGCAAGGTTTATTCGCTACACAACAGTTTTATTCCAACTCAATAAAAGGGTTGGCTTGACCACGGGTAAGAAACTATTCTTGTTGAAGATTGTATCACCCAGATAAACTTAAGAGAAATATAAAGTATAAGTGACCTTGTTACTTTTTGTTTTATTTAGTCGTCGTTGTTTGCTGTTTGTTTTAAATAATCAAGTGATCTTAAGGAACCATAGTGCTTTTCAAGTCTGAGAGACCTCATAAATCTCAAAGGGAATCCTATCAGATAGCTCTTCAGATGGCTTTTAGCACCTTTAAAGCAACAAAGAAGTCCAGTACTTGCATAACAAAAACGAATTACTTCAGTAATTTCTACACTTGTTTTTCTTAGATCAGGTTTACAACCGTACTACCTTGCCTGTAAAGGAATACCTTTCACAAATTAACGAACCCATAAAAGAATGCTTTAGGAGAACATCAAAGATCCAGGCCATATACACATGGAAATATGTATTTTTTTCCACTTAACTATGATTTTCTTTTGGCTCTAACATTACATAAAAAAATGCTAACCAAATGTAATCTAATAGAGATTACTCCACAGACAGTTATTTTTGCAGCTCTAAAGTAGATATCAGCTGTTTTTTTGTGGTACTTTCTTTCTTTTTTTTTTTTTTTTTTTTTTTTTTTTTTTTTTTTTTTTTTTTTTCCCATATATTTATTTTATTTTCCTCAGGCCTTGGCAATCTTACATAAGTTATAAATTTCTCTCACTTACTGCAAAAAAATAATCATCATCATTTTTTTCTCTTCAGAATCAAGTTCACTGTAGGCTGAGAATATATTTCATTTCAAAGATACACCAGAAGTGTAGTTCGTAATCCAGAACAGTATATGCTTTCAGTGACCGAAAGGCCAAATTGCACCACATACATCTTTTTCTACGTGCAGTTAGAATGAAAGCAGGTAAAAGTGAGGTTGTGGTTTTCTTTTTTCAAATTTAATGTAAAATCTTCATAAACAAAAATCTACATTTGTGACTCCATGGGTAACGTTTTCTAGCATTTTACCATTTTACTTCCTCTCTCTCTCTTTTTTTTTTTTTTTAATTTTACTTTATTTTTTTATTTTTTATTTTTTCCTGATATAGCAAACTGTAAGTATGACCATAGTACAGCTAAGACAAGGCAATGAGCCTTGCAAAGCTGAATGACTTTGTGATCTTGTCGTGTGAACTCTGAATTTCTGGGCTTGTGCAGAAACACTTTCATGCTCTGCTTGCTGAATTAATCAGGTTGAAAAGAAACTTCTGTAACTTCACATAAAAGTCAACAACTCATACAGCTATTTAAAACCTTGTACTATTCAATCAATAAAGCAATTACACTTTCCCTAGAGGATCCTTCCCAGAGCAGAAAGGAACTAGCAATCACTTGAGGATAGATTTTTATTGACAAGCAACATGAGTAGAGGCATTATTTTTAGTACAAACCATAAACAGTGCTTTTCAAAATGCAGTATCCAGTGTTTGTTTTTTTTTTTTTTTTTTTTTTTTTCTTAAGTTTTTCTTAGGTTTCTAAGAAAAAGAGTTTGGAGTCATTGCTGGGTGAAACAGTAACTGTATTTCAATGTTTTACTTTCAGGAAACTTTTCGAAGTTGTCAGCATTAGTAATAGAAACTGTATGAAGGCAGGGAAAGAAATGTGTATTTTCTATTTATAAAAAGTCACATGTCACTTGTACTACTACTCACTAATATCTATACAACTATTATTGCAGGTTCCAAACCACGCTGTTAGCACCCAGATGGCCACAGATTTCCTACTGCGCTGGCTAAATTTTTCACACCTCGGTCACTGGGCGCCTATGGATATCATGAGAGGAAGCACTTCTGGGGAATTTACCCAAACATCAATGGGATTTTTTCTTCTCTTGTAATGGACCTCAGTAAGAAGCATACCTATATATCTAGTATATAATCTTGACTTGATCTGCACAAAATAAAAATAATCATAATAATAAAATCCATATGACATATTTGTAGCTCACTGCTTGGTTGATTATTGCTTCACATATACTCACTGTAAGTATTTAATGAACACTATTGTTAAATTTCATCATTAAATAACTGTCATCTATTTCAAAGACAACAAAGAAAAATGTGACAATACACAAGTAAAAGAAACCAACCAGATTGCTCTAGTCAGTAAGTGAAAAAAAAAAAAAAAAAAAAAAAAAAAAAAGCATTTCTAAGCAATATGCTAATTCCCATTACATACTAGGGACATGTACTCCTTTACAGAGGTATAATTTAAGAACTTCAGATAAGAAAATCTACTGAAAAAATTTATTATAGGCCTGTAGTAGTCAGACTGGCTAGACACTTCATACTGGTTGAAGTTCAAAGAAATACATCTAAATATATTTAGCATTCCTAATCAACCAAATTATTGCAGCCTTGGTCACCTGATGAATACAGGAAGAGAGGGAAATGTAGGTGTTTGGGGTGCACTTACATATCAGATTAAGGAAACCTTAATCCATTCTTACTGTTCTACTGTGATCATCCAGATGTGTTTTCTGCTAACTCTCCTGCACTGTCACTGCCAAACTATGCTACCTCACCAGGCTGGTTGTTGGACATGTGATCAGAGATCACTGAGCCGATATTTCTCACTAAAAGATAATAAAAGGGTTATCAACAGTTATCACTCTTACAGCATGAAGATCATTTACATGTTTCTTTGTATGGTAGACCGTGACTCAAAAATGGGGAAAAATAATGTGAAAGTGAAATAAGGAGAAGGAATGATCATTCCTTGCATTGCTTCAGAAAATAACCAGACCTCAACCATCTTCAGCATTAGCCTGAACCTTTTCTAAAGACTGCTGGTATGAAATATATACTGATGTCAAAATATTATTTTTAATACATTTATATATAGGAAATATATAAATAGGAATAGGAAAGTGTTATTGCACCTCAGTTAAAAAATAATATAAACTACATGTATTCAGATTTAAGACCACTGTGTTACCAGAGAGTATTTTTGACCCTATTAAACTCTATACAAATGTTATCAAGAAAATTTGATCATTTAGATGATAAAAATATTATTTTCTGAAGACAATTATTTAAATTATCTTCCCTTCTGAAGACATTAAAAACAGACAGTAATCCCTTGATTTTATCTCCATTGCACAGTCGTTAAAATGGAACAGCAGATGCATTGCTATAGTCAGAAAACACTACTGTGATCATCTTACAACAACACTCACATAATACAGACAATGATTTTATGCAGTAATTGTATATACCACTAAGATACTGAATGTTTTTAAAGATATCTACCCTCTTGTAAAGACTCTGACAGGCAGGGAGTCACTTCCTTTCACAGCCTGGCCAGTTCTTTCATCTTTCATTTTCTCTTCCCATCAGATTCCTACCTTGAAGCATTTTGACCTCAGCTATTGGATCCTATTACACCTTTGTCACTTGGACTAAAGAGCCTTCTGAAGGCAAGCAGATAGCAATCAGTTCACTATCTAGATCTCTAACCTTCTTTACGCCTCCTCTGAACTTCAAAACTACTGAAACACTGCACCTCACAGTTGAACGCTCTCACACAGTCAGCTCTACCTATGAGACAGGACTTCCTTGAATCAGGTAGTGAATTCACTTTAAATAGGTTTCCAGATATAAGAGACTGCTCGTACTAAAGACTGATCATAACTTATGATCATCACTTAACATCATGACAGAACTGATCCATTTTGAATCTTGAGCCATGCATCTATGACAACAGACTCAAAGCTTTCATGCAGTGTTGTCAAGCTCTGCTTTGAACTCTGTCCTTTTGTAAACCTTGCTGAACCTTGAATTATTTTAAGATCAAGTGGTGGCATTTTTTTTTTTTGTGCTTAGTATTCAATTGTATTTATATGCATAAGTACTGATAACATCACCCATAATCTTTCCAATGGAGATAACAGCACCTCTTTGTCCTCAAAATGGAGATATCCAGAATCACTGTTCCTCCAAGTACTGAGCTGTTTTAAAATAAGGCAATTTGCTTTTTCTTCACTGAACATGCAAATCCAGCAAAGACTTTACTGAATCCAGTAAAAAAAAGAAAAAAAAAAAAAAGTAAATTCTGCTGTAGGAATGATAACAAATTAATGGTATCAGGGAGGGTTATTAAGTTCCTGAAAGAACACATTATAAAGTTATAGAAATTAGAATTAACTATTAGTAATGCCTGGCTAATGACGCCAGTAAGGATCACTGGTGATTGCCACAATCAAGAAACACAGAAAGGCTGTTTGAGCACCAATCCAATGCACAACCAGCTGAGTTATACACAGGTGCTGGATCTATGAAATAGCAACAGCCTCCCCAGAGACTTGAAAGCTGATCACGTTTTTTAAATGTTAACAAAATGCACTGTTTCAATTACAGTAACCTTTAAGATGTTTTAGAATGTATTCTCTCCAAAGAGCAATGTTTTTGACTGATAGTTTTTTTATACAGAAACATAAAAATGGCATCTTAATATACACTGAAGGTTAATAGCTACTTTCTCCAGAAAAAGTGTCACTCCCCATTATATTCAGCAATACAAGCTAGCAGATGTAACACCTGCATGCTTCTAATCCATTAACACAGAAAGAAATCACGGAGTCCTTCACCTACTGGATCACATATTTTAAAAGGTGCTGATGACAAATACAACAGTGAATGAAGCAATATGCTACACTGCATAAGCATTTAAATGTTGAGGTGTTTGGCAAAAGACATACCAAATGCAAATGTTTCAATATATCATATTTACTGCCTTTTTTTTTTTTTTTTTTTTTTTTTTTTTTTTTTTTTTTCCATTCAGTCTTTTTAACCCATTGGTTGAAAATTATAGATGGTAGTTACAAAAATGTATGAAAAAAACACCCCACAATTACTATGATTTTATATCAATAGTTGGAGACGTGGACTTAAGTGCTGCCACTGGGCTAGATAGCTGTCATCCTGTACCAGCACCTCTGCATGTGAAGAGGAAAGAGTAAACTAAGTGGATGATGAATTAGGAATCTATTAAATGGACAAATCTGAGAAGTCATATAAACAGTAATTTTAACTCCTGTGAGATGAGTGACAACCTAAGAGAACACACTGTAGCACTGGGAATCCTAATTAAACACTGAAGTATCTGCAGTGCCTCAGGCATCCGGCTCTGAGAATATCCCTCCCTCAGGTTGATCAAAAATTGAAAATAGATACAGAGAATGGACCTAATTATTAACTTGATTGTGTACAAAATGTGATTCATTTCACAGTCTTCCACATATTATGATCTAGAATAAGTCATTTACTATCTTTTATTCAGAATTTATCTCATAGAAGAACAGATTCATTTGTACAGATTGCTGAGACAGCTCCCCTTTACATGTGCTAAATAATTAGGTTTTGCTTTGTTTTGTTTTTAATAATTTGAATCATATTCATAACAGATAATATTTTTATCATGACTAACAGCAAATTTCCTAATTCATGGATACAAACCAATGGGTTTTAGAAACAGTTTTCATAAGAACTGTCTTTGGGAGATCACAGCTTAGATTTGCCTGGGCATAGAATGGTTTACATCTCTAAACATGGGTATATTCTGTAAATAAGGATCTTCTTCTGTGTATTCCAACTCAAGGTTCTAATATATAGTCTGAACGGTTAGCTGCACCAGCTTTCCTCTAAAGCATACTATAAAAAAAGGAAGAATTAGATTAACAGGCTGTACTGAGACCTGTCTTGGCTCTGCAAATGAGAGCGTAGAGAGGTAAACTAAAAGAGATAACAAGACCAAAAGATGAGGAAGAAAAGCTGAGAAGACCAAAAGTCCAGTGTCTTTCTTAATTAATTATCAAACCTTATTCCAAAAGCAGAATGGTTTTCCATTTTAAGAAAGATGGCATCAATCAACCCCAAAATGCCAGCATCCTGGTGAGTTTTTGTTTGTTTTTTATGACACCAAGCTGTGAGGTACAGTCAACACACCAGAGGGGCAGGATGTCTACTTGAGCAGTAGGCCCATGTGAACCTTAAGAGGTTCAACAAATCCAAATGCAAGGTCTTGCACCTGGGTCAAGGGTAACCCCACTACCAATACAAGCTGGGGGAGGAAAGGACTGAGCTCAGCCCTGCTGAAAAAAGACCTGGGGGTTCTTGTAGATGGGAGCCTGGACAAGAGCCGCAATGTGCTCTCGCAGCCCAGAAAGCGAACTGTACCCAGGGTTGCATCAAAAGATGAGTGACCATCAGGTCAAGGGAGGTGATCCTGACCCTCTACTCTGCCCTGGGGAGGCCTCACCTGGAGTACTGCATCCAGATGTGGAGTCCTCAGCACAGGAGAGCACACGCCTGTTGAAGCACTTTCAGAGGAGTGCCATAAAAATAATGCAAAAAATGGAACACCTCTCCCATGAGGACAGGCTGAGAGAAGTGGGGCTGTTCTGCCTGGAAATGAGAAGGCTGCAAAGTGACCTCATAGCGGTCTTTCAGTATCTAAAGGGGAGCTACAGGAAAGAGGGGACAGACTCCTTTAGCAGTGTCTGTGGTGACAGAACAATGTGAAATGGTTTCAAGCTTAAAGAGGGTAGATATAGGTTAGATTTAAGGAAAACGTATTTTACAGTGAGGGTGATGAGGCACTGGAGCAGGTTGCTCAGTGACATGGTTGATGTCCAGGCCTCAAGGTGAGGCTGGATAAGGCCCTGGGCAATCAGATTCAACTGTGCATGCCCCTGTTCATTGCAGGGGAGTTGGACTAGACGGCCTTCAGAGATCCCTTCCAACTCTAAGGATTCTATGATTCTGTTATTTATGATTCCAGTGAGAAAAATAAAGAAACACAGGTGACAAGGACAACAAGGTAGCAAGCAGTGAGAAAACTGTGAGAAGCAGTTTTCAGTGAGAGCTTAAAGCTCTGATATATGCCACGGGTCAATTGAGCCAGAGTGCAATTGATTGAAAAGGTGGTGCTGCCACAACTATGCTGGCTTGAGATTTGAGAAAGTGTCTCTCTTCCCATGGTTTCTAAGCTGGAAAATCCCTGGCTAAGCAAACACACCACAATCAAAGTTCTTTGGAAAGACTCTGTTTCCATGAAAAGAATCCCATTATGTTAAAGCAACTGTTAAAGCAGTTGGGAAAAAAAAAAAAAAAAAAAAAAAAAAAAAAAAAAAAAAAAAAAAAGTGACATTTTATCATTTTATAGCAGAGAAGACACAGCATCAACAGTACATTCAAGCAACTAAGCTTCCCTTGTTGTACTTTGGAAATTGATATTGCACAGTTAAATCTGAGACAGAATGCGGGATTTGTTGGCACAAAACTGTAGCAAAGTTCACTGCTCTAAAAAGTTGCTGCAACATAATACTATTAGTATACAATTTTATTCTCTCGAAAGGAGCTACTGACCAGAGCTCCCATCTTTTCTCACTTGTCTGGACTGCCAGAGAGCAAGATATACCTTATTTATATAGTAGGATTTTATTACTTATATTCCATATGCCCAAATGTATGAATGTGTCATTCTTACAGTAACATTATTCTGTTTCTTCACCTTCCAAAACATTTCAATGGACAACAGTGAGAGCTGGTACACTTTTTCAAAATTACATTTGGGTCAAATATGATATACTTTTTAAATTACAATTTCCTTAATTGTACTGGTTTTAGAAAACATTCCAGGAAAACACCTATGGGAAATATGGCAGGCAGTCTTACACAGAAGTCACAGAGAAATATGGTCCTCATCTAATTCAATTAACTGCCTTGAGTTTGATCCCAAAGGTACAGAAAAATGTTTGCTTTCTCTCAGACATATTCTAATATATGACTCATACTGTTTCCTCAATAAAGAAGCATTGCTCAATAGCATATACTCATGTTTTTTATTGTTCAAAATTTAAAAAAAATCTCCAGATGTATCTTCATGAATTACACTGACAGGTCCTCATTTAGGCAAAGATCTGAAGGCTTCAAATATTGTAAAACTCTGCCTAGAGCTTTATAACAAATAGTCACATCTACAACAATGAAAAATGGTAATGGACATCACAAAATTTCCCAAGATGGAACTCTGAACTGCATCTCTTGGAAATTAATACAATTACAGCAAAAGGCAAGAAACCATGCACCTCTGCATTTAGACTCTTATTTTGGCTTCAGTTTCTATGAGATAGTCAAAGGCAACATGCCAAATGATCAGTATGTCAGCATTTAATGTGCAGTAAATGCTACTGAGCAAAAATCACATAAACATTGCCTGTTTAGCAGAGTATGCCTTAATGCTGTCAGGAAGGAGGGCATGAAGTTTTGGATCACCCTATGTGGTAAAACAGCAGCCAGAAGTCTGACTTGGACTTAACAAAAGGAAACAGAGGGCAATGCTCAGCATGAACGCAAACACACATAAAGACAACCAGATTTCATTAGCGCAGATTTTCATTTTGATTAAACGTTTCCTTTTATATTGGGTCACATTCATTTGTTTTCATCCCTGTGTTTTCATTAATATTTTAACAGAGATGGAACATTAAGTTGCGTAACTTCAGTGTTCTAGCTAAAGATAACATCTTTAATAACAGCTACAAAAAGGGAGCTGGCATGCATTGCTACATAACGCTGGGAGGCACAGTGGGCTGCTGTGGTCGTTGTGGCATGCAATACAATGCATCAGTTCATAATAACATGCAAAAGTAAAGTGCATGATTGTGACGTTTGCTTAGTCTTCATTGGAAAAATGAACTTACAAATGTATTCACTACAAAGCTATCAAGGTGATAGAAATGGCTGTGAAAGTCGAGAAAAATCAAGGTGGTGACTGCACTAGGTAGAAACTGTAATTTTACCTCTGCTTTAAATGATGTGAAAACCTGTAATACATTGAAACTGTTCAAAAATATCTCAGGAAACAGTAGTAAATTATCAGTAACTTCCCCCCCCCCCCCCACACACACACACTAACCACTGACATTTTTGTTCATTGGTTGATTTGCTTGCTGTGTTTAGGCCATTTCTAACTCCTAATAATAAAACTCAAGAAAATTCAAAATTCCTGATCAAAATTCAGCTGAGGTATAATTAGCAGAAGTTCCTATGCTTGATTTTCTTAGCCATTAAGAATCTGAATGGTGGATTATGACGATGCACTCTAGAAAGACCCATCAACATTGGTAAATCATTTCCCACCAGTCCCAAGCAGCCCATATGTTTTGGTTAATTTCTTAGTAAACCAGAACACTACATGTTTTCATTAAGATAAAAGGATGAAATGCAAATATGATATGGTGTGAGACTGAGATTAGTTCACTAATCTGTGAACTCTCAATATAATTAAATTTTCAAGTCAGTAGAGTGGACTAGTTCTTCTTTGAACACTTAAGCACAAGAAGTTCTGTATGCGTACTAAGATTGAAAAACATCACATGACTCTACCTTATCAATAGATGCATAAAAACATAAATCTTATAAGAAACAGGATGCTGAAGCCAGTGAAGCCAAAAAGCTTTCAAGATAAAAGCTGTTGATACCTTCTAGCAATTCACTCAGAAACATCTGAGTTAAGAGGGAGAAAAAAGGAATACCAAAAACCACTGGTGATGGCAGATGGAAAAACAGTAGAAGATGAACATTAGATTTCAGTGGACGTTAAGCAACAAACCAAAAATGTGTAAACCCCCTTCATATTTCTACAAATTAGCTATCAGCTCTCAAGCCAAATGTTTCCCTCTATAGACTTCTGTTGGTTTGTACTACTTGCAACTAGCTGGAGACATAATATACATGCACCAGAAACTAAAAAATAAAATATTATTATTCATATAATTCATATCCATTATAATAGACTCAGTCCTTCGTCATTTTACTCCTTTCAACAACTACACCATGGTCTTCCTTCAATAAGAGCAAGCCCTTTCTCCTGCATACCCAGTAAATTTCTAGGGGATAAGAGGAGTTGCATGCCTACTGTCAATATTTATACACTGTTTGCTCAGTCAGGAGACCAAAAAGGACAACTAAGTTTTACATTAATATTATAGGTTTTCTTTAATACATGTAATAGATTTTGGCCCAAATACAAAACTAACAGATGATGCAAGCCTTCTCTTGTCAGGAAATAAGAAGATACAAGACATCAAACAAAAGTTTTTAAAGTCACAACAATCATTTGCATATGAAAATCTGCAACAAAATGAAAAATTCTCTTTGCTAAGGAAAATGGTTTCTTGTTTGTGTGCTTTAAAGAAGTTGTCTGGCATCTTTCAGTAGCTCACAATCACTGGTGATTAGTGAAAACCTTTCTTGAACTTTCAGGTGGAAGCACCACAGTTAGTTCTTGTAGAAAATGCTTTTAAACAGGCAGCCCTAATGCTTACACAAACTGTAAAATTTATTCGTTGTTTCTTGTTCCCCATAGAGCAATGAGATACATATCTCAGAAATAAAATGTGTACATTGTATTACACAGTATAGAAAATGCTGTACATGCATAGCACAGCTAGAAGTTCAAATATCTTCGCATAATTTGAACATTTATTGAGAAAAAGGTCTATCTTGTGTTCTTAACAGTCATGGAAATCATGGTAAACACAAATGTGCTCAATCAACCAACCTGTTCTAAAAAGAGAATGGTATCCCCCAGGGGTCAATCTTCAGATTGGTGCTCTTCAGAATCACAATGAAACAGACAACAGGATCAAGTTTACCCTCAGCAAGATTGCTGATGATGCCAAGCTGAGAAGTGCATTAATATGCAATAGAAGTAAGGCATGATATTCAGAGGGACCTGCGCAAGCTTGAAAAGTGAACCTCTGAAAACCTCATGTAGTCCAGCAAGGCCAAGAACAAGGTGTTCCACTTGGGTGGAACAAACCCAGGCACACATACAAACTGGCAGAACTCACTGAGAGCTGCCCTGAAAAGAAGGATTTGGGGAGTCCTGGACAGGAGTCAAAAGTCCATACTTGTGTTCCAGAAGGCCAACAGTATCCTGTACTGCATCAAAAGGGATAGCCAGCAGGGAGAGGGAGGTGATTGTCCACCTCTACTCTGCCCTTGAGAGGCTCGATCTGGAGTACAGCGTTCAGGCCTGGGGCCCCCAGCACAAGAAAGATACGGAGCTGTTGCAGTGGGTCTAAAGAAGGGCCATGAAGGTGATCAGAAGGCTGGAGCACCTCTTCTATGAAGAAAGGTTGGAGGAATTTGTGTCTGTTTAGCCTGGAAAAGAGAAGACTCCAGGGAGACCTCATTGTGTCCTTCCAGTACCTAAGGGGATTGTATAGGCAGGAGGGAGATGGACTTTTTGCACTATCTAATAGTGATAGGACAAGACGGAATTGCTTTAAAATGTAAGAGGGGAAATTTAGGTTTGACTTCAGGAATAAATTTTTAACTTAGAGGATGGTGAGGCTCTGCAACAGGCTACCCAGAGAGGCTGTAGATGCTTTATACCTGGAGGTTCTCAGTGACAGGCTGGATGGGTTCCTGGGCACGGTGATCTGGTGTGTAACAGCCCTGCCCACAACAGGGAGCAGGAAATAAGTCTTTGAGGTCCCTTCCAACCATAGCATACTATGATTCGATGACTCTATGAACCCTTGATATTAAGCAAGCAAGAAAAAAAAAAAAAAAAAAAAAAAAAAAAAAAAAAAAGTGGCTTTTCTTGTAAACAGAGGTAAGCAGTGCAACTAACATTTATAATGATTATTGTGTCAAACTTCTCAGTATAATTCTGTGAGAACAGTGTCTAGGTAGACTTTATTATTTAAAAACGTAAAACTGTCCAACACAGAAAACTATCTAATCTCTTGGAGGAATCTTTTATTTAAAGAGTGAAGTGGTAACTTTATATGTACTTATCTAAGAAAACACCTCAATAACAAATACCTTACTAAATTTTTTCAACGTTCATGGTAACAATTGGGATTTGTATATACATCATTTGGATATAGGCCATTAACAAACTATCTAGAGAGTTAATCAAGAGAGAACACTTACAGCAAAACAAGACTGCTGCTACATAATCAGAAACACTAGAGCTGTGAACAATGGAAACGAACATTATTAGCACATAGTATAAATAATTTAAGGCTTCTAGAAGTGAAATTGATCTACATAGCATTTCAAGCACACACAACTACTAACTCAGACAGAATAATAAAATGTAAGGGAAAAACATATGGGTAATTAAAATGATACATTCCAAGATGGAATACGCTTAGCTTGGTAGCTCTAGTAACAAGTAAAGAAATAAATATAAGGGAAATTCTATTACATTCATGTATATTTTATATGTGTTTATTGTTTCTTTGTTTGTTTTGTTTTTTTTATACGATTTTTTTTTTTTTTTTTTTTCCTTCTGGTGTGATTGGAAACTGAATCTGCAGCATCCATCAACATCTACCTGATCAACTCCTCAGCTCTTTCAAACTTCAGTGTTACACTGATTACTATTTTCACAGACGACAACAATCTGATTTACCAGTATTGGAGATGAGCATTCTTCCTAAATCCCCCCGTGCACTAAAAGTCCAAGATAAAGTCTCAATATTGTACTTCAAAGGGAAAAGATATTAATGGTGTCTTAACCTTTCCTTTGAAACTGAATCTCTATATCCAATTCCATCTAGCAAGGTTAATTGCATAGTACGCAAGGGAATTACTATTATTTCAATATAACCCACCATAGAGAAATGATGAAAGCTGATGCACTGTTGTAACAAGCTTTACATGAAGAGCACTACAAACACATTTTCAAAGGTAAGTATCTTGCACAGGTGAAACAGAAGAATTTTATAAATTATCTTTGTAACCTTAGTAATTACATTTAAATAAGAGCTGCTTTATCCTAAAAAGAAAACCTTGGGATAAATAATAAATAAACAGATGCAAATATGAAGACTGCATGTGATTCCATGGTCATCTGTTACTTTGTGAATATACATATTTCACTATCATCACTTAATTACTATTTATATAAAAATCTCCTTCCTGTAATATGTGTCCAAATTGCAAGTTGATTAAAGATACAGTAGAAAAAAAAAATATACAGGATAAATTCATAAGTAAATTTTATTGTAAAAAATGTACCAATGTCACCTCTTTCTTTAAATACCTATTTAAGATTGTCTGTCTACCTAGAAACCCGCATACTTAAAATTCCTTTACAATTCTTTGCCATAAAGTGAGCAGCAACTTGATTATTTCACATTAAATATTCATATCAAGTTAGAAGTCCAGGTTTTATGTTTTAAAAGAGCAGTAATAACATTTCTGGAAGTGAAACACTGAAGAACCAAAAAGTGTGTCTCTCTGTTAGATTAATTCAGTAGATTACTTCTAAACAGAAATTTGGAAAACTCATATTATTAAACATCTTATATCAATCTTACATCATATATCAAACATCTTATGTTGTAAGAAGTAAAACAAACAAACAAACAAGTAAACAAAAAACAACCCACAAGGTGACTGCTTTGAGAACAACTAGAAGTTCTAAAGCAAAAGCAAGGAAATTCCTACTCCTCACCAAAATAATTCATACCGTACATCGGTTCCATGGCTTCTGCCAATGCAAAAGTGAAAGATAAATACTGGGACCTAAGTTAGAAAATGGTTAAGAGTAGCCCCATGTTTTCAGAGTTTAAGATATACTTAGAAGTGTTCTGGAATCAGTGTGAGACCTGATAGTTTTCCCCTGACGTTGGAAGCCAGGAAGAGGTTTTCAATCTTCCCGAAGTTACAAATACAGTGTTCAGCTAAAAGTCAAACTCTAATACCTTTTACAGAACCAAACACTGCAACTTTTACTGAATGGGAACTACACCCACATAGATTTCTTGCAAAGGAGTGGACAGGAACAGGTATCTTAGTTACATATACCTATGTTTTAAGCTACTGGTGATTAAACATCATGCAAAAACTTATTCAAAAAGCAACAACTTAACTAAAGTCATAAAGGCTTATACCATACAAAGATCCAGTTCCATGCAACATAATAATGGATTCAAAATAGCTTTGGCCACATATGGCCACTTAAGGATTCTTTGTTTTTTCTTTTCCCCTTAAGTTTAGTATAAGAAGTTTCAAATCGTTAAAATGAACAGCTATGAAAAAGTGCAAACAAATTATATTACTTTTAATCAAACACAGAAATGGTTTTCAAGCACAACACAACACATTAATAATGCGCTAATTACAATATTGTATTCTGGAAGATAAATATATTAGCAAGCCAGAAGGATCTGGCAGTATTTTATTATACTTTAATAGAAGGAAAACAGGGTTAAACAGATGGCATTCAGAATTTCTCAATGAATTTAGCATCTGTGAGTACATGTTGCATAAATGCCAATTAAAATGTGTCCGAGTAAATTTAAATCCCTTGCTGATAGAATGTAAGCCAATCTAGCTGGCTTAAGATCAAGGTTAAACTTAATCATCTGCTGAACTCACAGGAAGTTCCTCTCACATTGTACAGAAATTCCCAGTGAAATAATAAAACAGTGCTCCTATTGATTTGTATTTATTTACATTCACAACTCTCTTCTCAAGCGCTAGGCTGAAGCACAAATGAAAAAACAACATCACTAAAGTGAATCATTTGGCAAGGCTAAAGTGAAAAACATACTTCTTTGATTTAAAAAGTTTCTGCAGACAGCTTCTGCAGAACTTTCCTTTTAAGTACTTCTATAAAGCAATTACTTTAGAAGTGTCTTCATAATTCTTATTAACCACAAATGCCACCTCTTACCTTCCTCTATTCTATGAGCGAATAATTACCAGTGTTATGAAACTAGGTCCTCATTTTTCACAAAATGCAAAGCGAATAATGAATAACAAATAATACAACATGTAGAGAAAAGGTTATACTGAAAACCTAAAGCAATGATGTTGTTATTTAACCCTGTAGGCATTCTAATTCATTTTGATACTTAAATATCTTGTAATAAAGATGCACAGAGATTAACAGAAACACAGTGTCTTTGGTAAGAACAGACAAAACAACCCTACATTAAAACAAAACATGACAAATCAGAAAACATCCAAAGGAATTTTAAAAAGGTGAAAAAAAGCCTTTGCCATGTATTTCAAGATTGTAAAGGTCCCTTCCAACCCAAACCATTCTATGATTGTATCGAATACACAGATTGCTCCAAAAGTAATTCCTTCTATTTTACTCTGTTGGTCTATGACACCAGAGGCAGATGTTGGTGGATGGCAGTAGAGGCTGATCATTCCCACCATTATTCTGTTACATTTTTTTGCCGTGTGCCAGATGACAGCACAGGGGCAGTCTGACAAATTGTCATCTGACATGGAAGCGTGGATGTAGCAAAGATGTGTAAATGAATTCCTTCGTGTGAAAAAAAATGCACCCATTGACATCCATCAGTGCTTTCTGAACATTAAAGGACACCAATAAGTAGATGTGAGCACAGAGAGGTGGTGGGTGGTGTGTTTCAACAGTGGCTACAGTGACAGTGGGTAACCTTCTCACATCAGAGGTGAAAATACATTGCTAATGGTGATGACCATGTTGAAAATTAGTGTTTTGTAGTTGAGAATTTTCTCTGTCAAACAGAGTTATTGTGCTCTTTGTTGTAGTTTCCGTGGAAATAAAAAGGAGACATTACTTTCAGAGTAACCTACATACAACGTTAAGTCTTGCAGGTGTGTACCCAAGAAGACTGAGGATCCGCTCTCATGAAAAAAAGAGTATTTTTGTGATGTGTTGAGCCACTGGTTAAAATCTGATATTACTGACTGAACTGGGGCCAATCTACACCAAGAAAAACCTGAATCTTTTGCAAAGCTAATCAATTAGGTCTCTTTATGCATAATCCATGTGCACAGCCTTTTCCCATACCAATTATTTCATGCTTGCAGCACTGAGTTGAGGAAAAAGCCAATCAGAACCCATAAAATATACAACAGCACAACAACAAATGAAATTAAGTGCCTCAAGTGCAACTGACTACCTAGGAAATGAAATCTGAGCTAGACACACATACATATACACTAGCAACAAATTAAATGGTGGTTGTCAGCAAAAAAAAAAAAAAACAACAAGCACTAAATATCATTAAGAAGAGTGCAATGGAAACACTAGTGCAACACTCAGCAACTATGAAAGCTTTACTTGAAGTGTAAAAACACAAGGTTTATCACCACCTTCTGCAGCAGAAGGAATAAAGCAATCCGACAAGAAACATGCTTCACTATGTACATTTAGATTACAGAAACCATTCTGGATTTTGACTATATCTGTAATTCAGTAAAATGTGTTTCGCAGGCACTGCTGCAAGATTGGATGTGGAAAAAAAAATCACGCTTCTTACAGAAAGCCAATGCCCAACTGAATGCACATAAAGAATCTGATTTTTAGACTTATTCATCACTGAATTATTGAAACTCAGGCTGAGGAGCGTCACTGACAATCAAGTCCCAAACATTTTAATAACAATAGATAACGATACTGAGAAAAGAAAATAAAAGGCCAAAAGTCAGACTATACAACACACATTCCCTAAATTGCATTATATATTTAGTAATGTCAGCAGAAGTTTCAGATATGAATTTAACTAAGTAATGATGGCACACCACTCTCTTCTGCCATGCTATTATAGCTCAAAGTGACTGCAGTATAAAAGGCAAAATATCAAACTGTCGTTCTCAAGTACAAGACAGGCTACATAATGTGCTGGGGAAAAAAGAATAAGAAAAAAAATGATCCAAAGTAAGAAAGTTGTAATTCTAAGTATCATTAGCAAGGAACATAAAACAAAGCAAAACTTTCTGAATAAATGTCTGAGAATAGAGAGCATGAAGTGCAAAGGGAGGCTGGGGGATGGAAGGAAAGGTAGGCGGATTAACTCAGCACTGCTGAAAATATGGCATGACGCACACAAGCTGAGCAAATGGTAGCATCCACTTGAAGTTGTTTCTGCGCTCTACCTTTTTGGGAGAACTGTTTTTTTTTTTTGCTCAAATCATCTGAAAAGAAGAACTGTAGAAAAGCAGATTTGGAAAGGATAAATAGAAGAGTTCAAACTAGTAATATATGCGTAATATATGTCACCTCTGCAGAAGGTGACAGGGATGAAAGAAAGGTATATGTGGTATGCTCTTCTTTTATATTTTTGCTCCCAGTTATTACTCCTAACAAAATCCTTGTGTGACCTCTTACATTAGCAACCATTTTCCCAGCACTGTCAGGGTCTTCAGATCCCTGCACTTACATAGTGCTGAAGCCAGGACAGGTTGCTTTCCACAAACACAGAGAAGGGCTGGAATGTCACACACATAACAGTGAAAAACAAGATTTCTTAAAAATGGATTCTCACTTTTTGATGGTGGGAGCAGTTTTACGAACAACCACAACTGATGAGCCAAACATACTTGTCTCAAATGTCTTGGAAAATGACAGGCAAAGCACTAACAGAACCAGGCTCTACTAGTATCCTTTCAAATACTAATCCTCACAGTGACTGTCATGATGCTTGGATTCAGTCCTTTACTATAGGTTGCAATCCCCAAAATAATACGATTCAACAATTGCTGTAATTCTCTGCAGTTACACAAAGAACACTTAAAGATAAAAGATTCAATAGAACAGTTTTCATTGTTCTCTAGGGTTAACTGCTGCTCTGTTCATTCAGAAGAGGTGACCTTCCAGTAACCTTTTTTTTGTGGCTATGAATGAATGGAAATTTGAGTTTGACCTCACTGTATAACCTCTGTAAAAAGAATTACACTACAGTAATAGTGCATCTTTATGTCAGCATGTCAAATAAATATTTTATTCAATTGCTAACTCGATAATGCATTTTACAAACAACTTCCAACACTGAATCTATTTTTTAAAAATATGTCACTAAATGCAGGAAAAAATGTAACTGATTTTTTAATATTTAAATATATTTGACATATATGAAATACTGGACTTATTTGCCCTAGTGAGAATGCATTAAAAAAGTTTTAGCTTCCATTAAGAAGAAACATCCATGAATAATACATCTTTTTCTGATGTCTTCTTATGTACACAGAAACATCAATTTGTACCTAGCCTACAAGAAAGCTAAATTACAGGTAAACGATCTAATGTGTCCCTTACTACCCTTTGGCAGGCTTATTCTAATCAGAGTTTTTCCACTAAATTACCCAGATCAACAGAAAACCTGCACAATTATATCTTGCTCTCTAAAACAGCACATGATCTTTGCTCATGTGGGTAATTGCTAGGGTGGAAAATTGCAATGAGGATGACGGTACAGATGTTCTTTTTCACTTGACCAAACAACATGAAAGAAAACAAAGATGTTTGCTTCATATTGATTTCTATTTAAAATGCACTGTTTTATACACGTCCAGACACACATAAACGAATATAATGTGAATTTTCAACAGATTTTGCTAACATAAGATTATATTCTATTGATGGTACAGAAAAAAAAAAAAAAAAAAGACTCGGTTTTAAGGGAGAAGAAATATTAATAAAGCAACAACATGTGAAAAACAAATGATTAATTTTAGTAAACTGTAAAAATGTGCACTATGGTGTTTATCAAGTTAAAAGTGTTGAAGAGGTTTTCAAAGCAGGATGAATATGCTGGAGAAAAACTTCTATATTTGTATGCAAAGACAAAAGACAAGCAAACTCAGCACTGGTGGAATAAAAAAGTTCCATGTGCAACTGTTACTGCTGCTGCACTTTCTGGTCTACATCAACGGGACCACAAATCGCACTGATATACACTGTTTTGTATAGTTCTAGGGGCTTTTCTCCATTACAAGTTTGCTCAGGAAGGTTTACCAAGCTGTGGGATTTTTCCTAGTCTTACAATTGATCATTTCACTCTGTATCCAAAAAACATTACTAAACATTCTTTGCTGCTAGCTGAGGTTCTTAACATCCAGCTTATTCCCCAAAAAAACCAATCACTAATAATTACTTTGCATTGACATGTTATCAGTGTCGGTCATCAATTACGGCACTGAGTTCACTACAGAATGACCAAGACTGGTCTAACCTAAACAGAGACATGACAGGAAAAGGAGAAACAGGACCAGAAAAAGGGAATGGAGAGATAAAAAGATAAGCAATTTGACACTAGAATACTGCAGAGTCCCTCTGTATAAGGAAGAACAATAATTTCTATCAAAATAAGTAACAGTATATGTTGGAAAAGATGAACTTGGAACATAACTTGAGTTGAAAGATTCACGGCAGTGACAAGTAAATTGCCTTCTGAGTTACAGACTTATCCACTGAGAAATGTCTGGGCTGAAGATCTTCCACCAGCATATCTAGGAGTAGGAAAAATCTGAGAGACCTTCACTCTATTATGTTTCCTATCTTTCAACTCCCCATAAGGAGTGACAACTATATTTGGGAAGGAGAAGGACAAAGATTAGCAGTTATCTGACATGCATAAAGTGTTGAGCTTTCAAAGGGTATAAGAATCTGCATCTGAAGAATAGCTGTGTACCACATTCCGGTGAGATAGGCATGGGCCAGAGACAAGTACTACCCACCTAAGCAGTTAAGCAACATTGTTGTACTGTCTTCTAACTTAAAGCAGCCATTTTTTTCCTAGTTTGAGTTGCTTAGATACAAATAATGCTTACTCAATGAAGACATAAAGAAGACCAAGAGGCACTCATGTCACACACTGACACTTACATCACACATCTCCAGGGCTTCATTACAACTCTGGGCAGCCTGGTCCAATGTTTGGTGACCCTGCACATAGCAGGGGGGTTGAAACTAGATGGTCATTGTGGTCCTTTTCAACCCAGGCCATTCTATTCCATTATCTAATCTTACTAGAAGAAAAGGAAAAATGACTCAAAGCCACCACAATACTAGGGACTACGTATGGTGTAACAGCTCAGTTGATGCGTTTGCTTTTCCTCATTATTGCTACAGAACAATATATGCAATTGCTTTATAGTAATAAAAGCAGTTATGCATGCGTAATTACCGTATTATTTCTTACCATAAAAAGGCATGAAACCGTTTAAACTAACAAATTTGAGGATGTGTTTTATCAATCTTCATTTAGAACAAAGGGACTGAAAATATCTGAAATAAGCTTAACAAAAAAAATACAAGTTGCAGATGCTAACAGTAATTATTATTATTTTTTTTCAGCACTTCATAGTGTTACCTTTCTACCATTTGTTTCCCTTGCAGAGCACATACCAGTAACTAACTGCAGGCAAGGAGGCTTGTCCTCTTTTTTTAGTTCAGTTTTAGAGGCAACTGAGATTAAAACTTAACACACTTCAGGTGACATTTCTCTCAAAATCAGTCTGTGAAGAATCACCCATACAATGTCGACCTTCTCTCATATATAAAAATGACAGTGAGTCAGAAGAGCCATTTCATTTCTGTGCATGGCCTAACATGTGCAGCCTCAGTTGATGACTAAAAGGACTGTCTGCCTGTCATCCTCGATGCTTTCAAATATTGGCTCTGAAAGAACAGAGAGCTTGGACCACTCCAGGTGTATCTACTGCCTGCCAACTCCAAAGCTACAAACAAGTTACTAAATCCACACAGTGCAGTGTGGGTGATGTGGGGATCCCAATGAAGGTCTGCAATCAGCACAGTCACATAGCCCCACACCTGAGTTAACAAACCTACATCTGAGTGCAGATCTGCGAACAAAAGCATGGTGGTAGTCTCTGCAGCATAAACATGTCTGTACTTTCTCCAGACCAAGTTCTCTGTCTGCAAAAACACACAGCTTACCGCACAGCTAAAGGTCATAAAACATTAGAAACATGAAGGCACTATGAAAGCCTCAAATAGATGTAAAACATGACCTAAATCTAAACATAGATAAATACTGAGAGGATTTAGATCACTGTGCCCTTCAGAAACTAAAGTGGTTTTATGTTAATGAAAAATCTTCCATCCTTTCCAGGCCACCAGAAGTCCATGCAACCTATTTGCATCTTTCTGTTCCTTAACTCATATTTTTTGCCAAAAAGACAGACACATTTTCCTTGACCATAGTAGCAATGTATTGACCTGAGATAGTATTTGAAGATATTTCACTGTATTTGCTATACTCACATTCAGTTCTGAAATGAAAGCCTTTAAACCAGTCATTTAAATAAATAAATAAATAAATAAATCATACTGAAATTGTACATGCAAAATTTGCTATTGCCTGCTTTTAAGATAAAAAGCACTGTAATTATTTATATGATTTGGATCTGATAATTTCCATTCACCTGTCCTAATGGTAACACAAAGTCAATAAAAGATGAAGATTTAAATAGAAAGTACCATAATTGAATCTCATCTTTTCATTTGTTCTCACACCATCAGTGAATATTTTAAAATTATAAGTAATTATGTTAACTCAAATTCAAGTCAGATAGTTGAAGTTCAGAAACATCTAGAAGAAGTCATAGGAAGAAAGCATGATGAAGTTTCATGCATTCATGGAGCTGTACTGCACACAAGCATACTCAGATGACAGGCACTTGGGACAATAGCATGAGAAATTGTCACAACCACTCATTCCCCACATTTCTTTTCAGGACTGCTCTGTCTTGAGCAGTAGTTCCAAAATAGTAGGCAATCCACAAGACTGTTAGAAGCTCATTGATCAAAAGACGCTGTTGAATGCGTTTCTTAAAGAAAAGCATGTGTGCCCCCGGTGGCGCACGGTGTTAGAACCGCCACTTGCAACACCGGATGGCCCGGGTTCGAATCCCCCCTGTGGCGCAAGTGGTAGAACTGCCACTCTGCTACTCTAGAGGGCTCGAATCCCGGGAGTTGGACTCGATGATCTCTAAGGTCCCTTCCAACTCGCACGATACTATGATAGTATGTGGGAGAGAGCTAATCTTAAAGTGATGCCAAACACCAAATGTAAGTCAATAAAGCATAGTCAAAAGTTCGAATGGAATTTCATTCCTCACTGAAACATGATTTTGTATGAGGAGTGGCTAGTATCAAATGTTGAAGCATTACATGAAACTATCTCCAGAAAAAAAAAAAGCAACTCTTTTTTGTTTTCTTCCACTTCAGTCAGTTGTGATTGTGAAGTGCTTAAGAATAGTTTCCTGAAAGATACTGGTAGCTTGAGTACTTTCACATGCATAAAACAGTTTAGTACATTCATACATACAAGTATAATATGTCTTCAACATGATCAACATAGCTGTTTATCACTAAACAGATCATATCTATTCTAAAAAACTAATTCAATTTATTAGTTCCAGGGTGAAATAAGTAATAAAAACTCAGGAGTCTAGTCTACATTTAAATCTGTAGTAGCTGGTTACAGTCATGTTATTTGATAATTATCTGAACTAAAAATAAACTCACACCTCGATAAAATGTGTGGATATTGTGTCTTTAATAGCAGAATCTCCATGCAAGAAAAGACAAGGTTATTTGCAAAGCTGAAATCCACATCAGTGACATTAAGAAAACAAAAGCATTTATTAATAGTCTCTCTTCTTGTTACACCCAGATAACTGTGTCATCTGGGCGAGGTTAAGGATTTAAGACTATTCCACCTAAACTAATAAACTTCTTTACTCAATCTGAACTAAGTGCTGAAGTTTACTTCTAATGAGTGTTGACTGATCTTAGCAAATAAAGCGAATTAGACCACACAGAGCTGAGCTAGACAAGTCATCACTAGTCAGCGTGTCCCCAGGGGCTAGAACGAATAAAAATTGTTTCTCAGCTTAGTTGTTTTATATCACCACCGACATGCATGTTGATAGTAACACTATCTTGACATTCTTTCAGAGCTGTTCTTAGCACTGGCCATATCTTGTCTAGTTGAGATTTTTGTTTGAGAATAAAAAATATTGAGCCATTTTAACAGTTTATTTTATTTTATTTTTTATCTACCCAAACACTTACAACACACTCATCACCCTCGTATCTGTAAGCTTGATACTTGAGTGTTGTCACATGAAAGATTAGTATTCAAATCCCCCAGGGCTTGAAGTGCTCCACATCAAACAAAAGATTTCATCTCCAGTTTCCTGTGTAGCAGTTCTGGAGTGGCAACAGAGTGCACACATATAGGCACTGGACTAGAAGTAAGGAGATCAGGCTGTTTTGACTCAGCATTTTTGATACCCTAAGCATCCTACTCCATCTCTCTGTGCCTCAGTTTCCAAGTAAAATAAAAATAGTGACCCCTCCTAAAAGCCTTCAAAATCTATGCCTGGAATGCTTGAATAAAAACACTATTACTATTCACTATGAAAATAGTACAAGAACTACTGAAAGATTCAGTGTATTACCACATCTGATTTTTTTTTCTGCCAGCAGAAATGTCATGATGTCACTAAGGTTATCGATCATAAAATCAAGTTAGGGTAAATAAGCTCAGTGTAACATGATAATCACGATATGTTTGCAGTGCAAAAGTTTTGCTAATTTTTTTTGAGAACAACAAAAGCAACAAAACCCTTTTTTCATTTCTCCAGTTTTGTGACTCAGACAGTAAACAATATGTAACGTGTCCTGTGCTATGCTGCTTCTATCTTGACCTGATTATGACTGTAAGAAGGCAAAAGCCAATCTGTCTTATTGAATGTATCTTTCATCGTGAATGTAACTTGGCTAAATCACTAACTTACTGCTCCCTGGACTTCCTCTGTCTCGTTGCTATCCCCACTCCATTCAAAACACAGTCTGCACAGCTGAACATGCTCAAAGGACAGTCTAGGTGCCTGGAACGTATTCCCCTATCAGTCATTTGATAGCAGGGCCTTGGGGCCAGCAGGTCTGTGAAACCAAGGGCAGTCCCATCCCACTGGGGCCATGGGTAGAGGTCCCAAGGCAGCACTGAGGCTAGGACCCAGCCCTGGCCCTCCACCGAGGCTCTGTGCTTGATTCCCACCTGAGCTACGGTCCTGCTGCAATGCATCACTGCCCTGCCATGGTCTTGTGAGCTGGGCTCATGCAATGACCCACAGGAGGTGCTCAACACTGTCCAGTTCCATCTCTGGGGTACTGGGATGGCACTGCCTGGCAAGGCCATGCCTTTGTGGACCTCCCACCCTAGGGTATCACCTGACTCACACTGGGTCAGAGACATGCTGAGGGCTTGTGGAGAAAGGAAGGCTGCTCATATCTGTGTTAGCAAGACCTGGAAGACATCTATTCTGCCTTTCCACACAAGGCAATGCAAGGCTGCTTTACAGAAGACCAGATGCTTAACTAGCCATCGTGACTTTTTCACAGTGCTTATGTTTGTTCTACATTTAAGTTGTTTTTGGTAAAAGTTTTATAGCCACTGGCCATCCATAATTTTCTATACAGCTGTCTTCAAAATAATGAAGAGATGCATACTGGGCCACAAGCAGTATCACAATGCTGAGATAAATCAGGCCTTGTGTACAACATTTTAAGGTGAGTACAGAATGAAGACTCTTCCAACCAATATTTCAAATGTTGAATCTTATCTTTTGTTGACAGAAATTGCATTGTCCAGTGACACTAGGTTTCCTAATAACAAAGCAAAACCAAAATTCACCTCTTTTGGCAATGAGCAGAATTGAGTAGAATGACCTGGAACAAAAGAATGCTCAACACATATAAAGCTAGAGATGGGGCCACTGCCTGGGCAGTTGGAGGTCCTCAAAGGTTATTTTAGAGACATTGAAAACATTTGTTGCACACTAGGATATCAACACTTCTTTAAAATAACAGCACACCTGCTAAACTGCTTTGTCCAAAGGACACTTGGAACATTTGCTCGCTAGAAATTTTCAGCTATGCTGTATAATAAATCGAATGATCATCCAAAAGCAAACACTACCTGCTCTGAATTTTTCTGTGTGAGTACATTGAGATGCTCTCAAAGTTCTTTCCAAATGCAGCTGTTGTTACCTGTGTGTTACCCAGACATCTAGTATCTGAGGCAGGTTAAAAATGACAAGAATTCAACGTCAGTGTAGTGCTGGAGGAGTATATTAGCATGCTGCTTGCAAAAAGGCTTCAGATACCTTGGACAAAGCAGAAGGGATAGGTTTTCTAATCAAAAGCAACTTGCACACATCTAGCCTTTGCTCGCTTACTACAAAGCTGCTCAATTACACACACACACAAATGGAGCACTATAAAATCTATGCCATCTATTCACACCACAGGAATCCAGTGTAATTATTCCCACCAGGAGATATGAAGTATTTCCTAATGCAAATACTGGACTCTCAGAATATCAAAATCAAGGACCTGCATTACATGCCTCCCACAGGGCAGAAGTACAAGAAGTGTACTGAGTGCCTTTCACACTCAGTTTAAGGACAATATTTTCTGATGATTCTGGTATGGAATTAAATCTCTGAGTAAACTCTATGCAGATTTTCTAACATGGAATACAAATCTGTGTAAAAAATGATTGCAAAAGACAGCTATTTCTATATACACTGACAGAAATGTAACACAGTGCACTTTGCATTCATTTATGGACACATCACTACAATCAAAGTTACTTTCTGTAAGCAGGCAAGATTTCAGTGTTGTATTTGTAGAACATATTGAAGTCCAAAATATCATTTATCAAATGCCCAATGAGAGGCAATAAACACTAGTTTTAAAGAGGGGAGACTGATTTGCTAGTGTTTTAGTCAACAAAAGGTACAAAATTAAAAACTGAAGCTTTGTCCTGGATCAAATGAAAGTGTACTACCAAGCACTTAACCGAGTCACTGAGAATAGAGGAGTTTTGTTCCTTGTAATCTGCTGATGCTCTACCTTCTGACCTTGCCCACAGTTGTTTTCACAACCTCTACCTGCAGTTTTTTTCCAGTGTCTTCTGCTGGTCTGTAAATGGAGGCAGTCTCCAAGAAGCAACTGCAGGATGGTAACTGCTGGTCCATCAAGGAACTCAGAAGCAGGCAAGCTAACAGTCATCCCTCTACACTACATATCAAAATACCACACAAATCAAAATATTTATTTCCTATATTTTACTGTAAATGAACAAGAACAAAAGTAAAGGAAAAAAGGTTCTGAATCTACAAACTGCCATACAAAAGTCTCTCATATTTACCTAGAGCCTAAGGATTTTATGTGATGTCCCCTGAAACAGGAGCTGAATTCCCAATGGTTTTGACGGAGCCTGCACTTAAAACAGAAGTAAACTGATTCTCAGTGGATAAGTGGTGAATATGTAAATCTGTAAATCTTTATTAAAAATATTAGCTCTAGAGGTAAGGTAGCTCTGGCTTCATTGGGCATTATATTCAAAAGTACATTTAAGCATAAACTGTAATCCTTAGCAATGTAAGACTTTTAACTTGATATACTGTTATATGAAGTCTGGATAAATGAAATGTTTTAAGCAAATGTGATAGATTCACTAGTTCAACTTCTGTACAGAGACATATACACATCTTTGCCATACACACAGCTCAAAATTGTTACCATGTGCCAAGTAAACTATTACAGATGTTCAGCAACAGAGTTCAAAGAAACTGCATCACATCTTCCTGAATATCACCAGTCAAATATATAAAGCATAAAGAATCAAGATATCAAATGAAGTGTTCATTTGCTGATGTTGCAATAAATGAGGGATGCAGGACCGTTAATATTCTCTCTTAGCCATTAGTTGAATTATATTCTAATGATAGATGGCAGTTATCTGCAACTTGTGATGTGGAGCATTCCAGCTAACCCATGGCATATTTCGAGTTGACATTCCTCCTTAGCTTTCAAAAGAGTACTTCTCTGTTACAGTACAAACTTGAAACCTTCTTCTAATAAACTCTCCATCTACGTTATACTTAAAACATATTTGTGTTGTGTTGGGGCTATATTAATAACTTTAATTGCAAAAAATAAATTTTAGTAGTTTGCCTGGTAGAACCAATGATGTCCCAGATAAATGTATGTCCCAAAATAAAATAAAATAATATAATAAAATAAAATAAGGCATTATCTCTGCCCTAAAGGATCTGCATGTATATGTTATTCCTTTAAAGACAAATATGTTGCAAATTCATTTAAGCTAAAAACCATGTAATGTAGCCTGTAACTGTATAGCAAGTTTAATTCCTCATGTTGACCACTCATCTGTTCTGTACTTCTGTGCTCATTAATCTGTTTTCCCTGAGGTCCATTTCTAACATTCAAACATTTGATCATCTTCAATCACTTCTTAAAGATAAAAATTAAAAACTCCCCCTTCTCCCTTTCACCAGAAAACAATTCCATTCTTTTCTCCCATTATGGAATTTCCATTTACATCTTTATCCCCAAAATACCCCCATACACTCTAAATTACACTTCCCTAAGGTCCAGGAAAAGCAATACTCAGTCCTGGAACAGTGACAGGTTTAAGGTATAATATTTCACAGCCCATTAGGGCTGGAAACAGAGGGTTTCTAGCATTTAGTGAGCTACAAATTCCCTTACTGCTAAGAGCAATCTTGGTTCTAGTCTGGGTTACTCTCTCTGTATATATATTCATTTGGATACACACAGCTCAATACATACTTCTGTACATAGCAAACACATCTTAGAAACAGAAAATGTATGGAAAAGCTACATGAGACAATTTTTAAAGGTTTCTACAATGTATTGCTTATAATACACAAGTGGACTTGTATGAGGGGAATTCCATTAAGCAAGAAAAGTTATGAGGAATAACATCACTGCAGCTGAGAAATAATGCAAGGGAGTTTTATGAAGCTAGACTGCAAGTTATGTGGTACATAAAGAATTCAGAGTGGTTTGGTATAACATAAAGGCTCGGTTTACCTTTTCTTTCGGTGAGCTGCAGAACTAACTTACAGCTTCCACACACAATACCACCAAAAGCCCATGCCAACAAAACCTACCACCACCCTTCCATGCGCTGTTTCTCTATCAAATTTAAAATACCCTCTCATGTAAAGTAGTCCACAGTTACTAATACTGAAAAACTATAAGATTTTTTTAAAACAAAAAGTCAATTCACTATACATAAATTTAGTTTTATGAATTGCAAAATTAATTGACCATGACTTCTTGTGGATTTCCATGTCCTAAGTGGTTAATCTTGTACTAAAGAAGGTGGCAACTTAAATTTGAGATTTTTCACAAGTTAGGTCATTTACAACAGCTCTTTTCTCTGGTGTCTCATAATACTTCCTCCAAGGTCTCTTGTTCTCTGGCATTGTTACCTAGATGCCTATATGATGGGAAATTTTCAGGAAAGAGTATCTGAGAAACTGGCCTTCCCTCACCCCACCAGATTTGGCTGAAAATGACCAGAAAGTTAAAAAAAAAATGTAGTTGTGGGAAACATTCACACACATGTGGATGCACGTGTGCACGCACACCCAGGCACACAAACTGTAATCTTATAAACCTCATTTCCTTCGGAAACCAGGCTAAAAATGACATAGCAAGAGCAGATGTGAACACAGTTATGAAAAACAGCTGCATGAGCTTTCCATGAAACAAATAAACATAAGGTCAACATGCATACAGGTTCCTTTTAAAAAGCTGAACTGGCAAGCCTTTAAAATATTTATGTAAATATTTTAAATATCCTCTTTCTGTGGGGCAGAGGACATGCATCTTGATTTCAGTTTATATAAGGTATGTTTCCTATTTTCTCCATGTCAAATTCTTTCCCACTGAAGTAAATGTAAGCTTTATCTCTGATTCCAGTACAGTCAAGATTTCTTTCTTTGAATATATTGATATAACTTGTCCATGTCTGCTCACACCTCTCCTTTCTCTGGCTGTACTTGTATAAGTTCTACCATACTTCTATCTTCTTAATTTCATATATTAGTACATCTGGGTAATTCAAACTCTACCACTGATAAAATATGTATCATAATCGATGTAACAAAATGAATTGGAACACAGAGAGATTTAGGAACAAGTCCTATGCTATATACTAAGGAGATGAGCTCTTCATTGCTTCTGACAAAGTACACAGGTTTGGTGTCTCTTAGACCAATATGTGAGCCATTTAGCAAATGCTTTGTTACATCCAACTTCAAAAGCCATCTGGAAATGATAATGTGGTATGTGTCCTCCTAGTCACACAAAAACACAGAGCTGTGATGGATGCTGAAGGGCAACAGAATTTAGTCTCATATTCCTCTCCTCCACTATGCAGAAGACAGTCCAGATGCCACAGAATTCTTAAGTTTTATACCCTGCATTTCTTCTCTCATCTTCTGCAGAAAGCTCAAGACCACCAAGCGAGGGCCCTTAACTTAACCCAAAAAAAGACATCTCGTATTCAAGAATCCATTCCAAATGGCTTGACATTTGATATCCATGGCTTGACATTATTTGTCTCCAGTAGCCAGAGGAGATGCATTTTCTCCTCAGTATTCCTCATGAGAAGCTTCTAATATGGAACTTGAATTGTTTGAATATTTCAGTAAGAGAGCACTAGTTGCTGCTTTTACACCAATTCTTGAGGTAAAACAGTTATCTTAACAGCTTCTATGGCAAATGCAGGAAACAATAAAAAATGCAGCTACATTGTGAAATATTCAAACAAAGACACAATTATGCAGTGTGCTGACCATACAGTTAGGCAATCCTTTTAAAAAAATAATAATCATAACATAAAAACCCTCAGCAGAACATTTAGATCTAGAAATAGTAACAATAAAAAATAAGAGAGAGAGAGACAGAAAAATTAAAAAAGAAAAGCTTTAACAACTGCCTCACCTACAAGCTCTTTTTCCAAACCTAGGAGTTAGTCTCCTTTTTGAATTGAGCAAGACTTAATTTGTACTTAATCAACTCTGTCAAAGAGATCTAGACAAAACTTAAAAACACTGAATCATAGAATCATTAAGATTAGAAAGTCCACTAAAACAGTGTAGTCCAACAACCAACCCATCAGCACCATGCCCACTAAATCATGTCCCTCAGTGCCACACCTACACATTTCTTGAACATCTCCCAGGATGGTGACTCCACCAACTCCCTGGGCAGCCTTTTCCAATAAAGGCACTAGCAGTCATATGTCCTCAGATTATAAGCTGAAAACAAACAATATCAAAATATATAGTTAAGCAAAACTATCTCAGAATATTACAACAGCTATACATACTGAAACAAATAGCTTAAAAGTGGTACAAAATTGGTGATTACCAGCATAGATACTGTAATCTGGATCAGTAATAAAAACTGAAAAGTTTTTTTGCTCACTCCTCAAATTCTGTAGCACTACTTAGCTGTCTTCAAAATTAAAACAGCCCATGTGTTTTTGTTGGTACAATTCATGTTTGGCAGAATTCACAACATTTATCTTCATTTGTATGAATCAGTAGAACAGTTGTTGAGACAGGGTCTCCTAAAACTGAGTGCAAGTGAGTAAGGTCCATGTTCATGCATGTTTGAATCACCATTCTCATTCTTTCCAGCTTCTTTCCTATTGCATCAGAGTAGGTCTTTCTCAAATGCTGGGGGCACAATGAAGACTGGAGGCTTATTACAAGTTTGCATAAGGAATGTTTCCTTTAGTATGTGATGTTTAAAGCACTTAAGTCGAGAAGACAACCAAAGAAGTTCTTTGCCTAGTAAATGAAATGCCACATCCCAGGTGTGCACTTGATCTTATGTTTACTTAGGAAGGGAGAGGCAATGTCAACTGAAGCCAGACAATGAAAATATGAAATGTAAATATCAAAACTAACTCCATCCAGGATGACTCTACTAACATTTCTCCTGCGTTTTCAACAGCACTCAGAATATACTTAGTGGCAACATCAATTCATACTGACAGAAGTAGAGCGTAGTTTAATTCTGAAGTCTTATTTGCTGTCATTGATTATCTGCTGTATCAGGAATATAATTAGAAACCAGTAATCAAAGAAATACATTGATCTCAGAAGTTGTTCTCAGTGTGTAGGCTTCAATGATGCTATCACTGCTCCTTGTTGAGAAAGACTGCTAGTATGCAGACTTGTATAGTGTTTAGACTTAGAAATATGTCCTAATTATGTCTTGTTAACATATTCGTTTTTCTTCTCTAATTTCAATTCTAATTTAGTGTACACATGCCTGTTCTTTTAATTTACTAGAATAAGTATGATTTATTTGTGTCTATAATTTTCTTAAAATAAGAATATGATTAACAACCTGTTAGTCACTAAACATATTTCTAAGAAGGATATATTCTTTCACTTTCAAAAATATGCAAATACTATTCGGCAGCATTTGTCAAACCAGAGGTATTCTGGATTTCAGAGTCGGTGTGGACTTTTAGTCTGTACTTTTCATTGATCAGACACCAGGCAAATATCCACTGTAATACACAATCTGATACACAAATGAGCATAATTAGGAATGCAAATCTGGATAGAAATGCCCAGAATATCCAGTTAGTTTGGCAGTTCTCTAGCCCTTTGAAAATTTTTGTAAAACTCACAACAATTTATTCAAAGAAGAGGAAAAAAAACTGCCTCCAATTTTTGTTGTTGTTGTCGTTAGTTTCATACATATAGAAAGTGTTAGGAACTTTCACACTATGCATTTCTCTGCAGCAAACTTTATAGATGAATGTTCTTGTGCATTAAAATGTTACCCCAGGCCCTCTATTAAATTAGAAGTAATAACTGCAATTTTTTTCCAGTTTAGAAAAGAAAAGGGAAAATAGAACATTAAATGAAAGAAAAGTTCTGTCTCCTCAATGAATCCTTAAAATAAACACAACTGATTATTATTTTGCATCTGCCTCGGGATCTGGCACATCCTGGATCAGCCTGGATCAGCTTGCCAGTGCTTGGCTGTTTAGTTCACTGGAAAAAAAACCTTTCTGGCTCTTGGCAAAATCCTCTTCCCTCCTGGAAGCCTTCCCAATAGTTGTGGCTCCTGATCCCTTCTTTCTGTAGGGAACTCAGACATCTCTGGACTAGCTTGCTTTCTGCAGTTCTCCAGATTTCTTTGCTGTGCTTTTTTGGATCAGGTTCCAAAAACCGTACATTCATAAGCATTCTCACAGCTCCCAACTTCTGCATGCTACTTTGCTTCCTGAGCTGATGTTGGCACCAGACTCTTGATAGCTCCTTTCCAGGAATGAGTCAGTCTGTGGTGCAAGCCTCAGCGCAGCAGCTACATCTACCTTTTATTTTAGCCAGCAGTGTTCTGCTTAGCATCTTACATAAGTTCAAGCTTTAAAACTATTTCTAGAGGTCAGCAGTGGCTTTTCTTCTTTGTGTCAGGAATTCAAGATTTCTCAGACGCCAATTCCTCCTCTATAACAAAGCTCGAGGGTGGTCAGATTCTATCCACACTTCCAGAAAATGTTCAAATATAGATAGCTGCTTACACGGCCTAGGCAATTCCATCCACCACGAAAGCAATTGCAGCTGGATAAGAAAATGTGGCATCAGCGACTTGAAAAATGGGAACTTCCTTCAGATTTCATCTGAAACTTTACCGAACATTATCACACTATTTGTCTCTTTTTTTAACCAAAGAAGTCAGTGAAGCTATGAAACACTGAATTAGATCCTAATGAGAACAACAACATGGTCCAATCCTTGTCTCATTCCTGTTCCTTCACATTTGCTCAACCACAATGGAACTTAAGGAAACTAGGAATTCCTCTATGAAACCCATGCTGCTAATAAGAATACACAGTCTAGAGGAAAAGAAGTGCTAAAGGTATGAGGAAAGTAAATTTATTTATTGTAAATACAATCTATCTGACACATCAATCCAGAAGTATTAATACACAATAATTTTGCTTCCTTACAGAAAAACCTCTGAAGAAGAACCAAATTCTTGACAGCAGCTCCTACATATCTTTCAGAATGTTCATATCATCATTTTTCTGTGCCACCAAATATGTGATGCTGTGATTTAATGTCAGTAACAAAATCACTACCAAAGCCCTGAAATAATGTGAAACTCCATAGGTTCCAAACCTCAAGAATGTAAGTAGTCCATTCTTCTTGCCTTGGATCACAGGCTCCATTAGAACATCAGTTCAGCTTCGTATTTTCTGCTTTTAAATACTGAAGACATCAATACCACCAAGAAGATCTAAGCAATGTTTCTTTATAGTTCCTTATGCAGCTTTGTTCTCCAATTGTGCATTACCACACAGCAAGTCATATCCCATAAAATTACTTTTGTGCATTCTTTATTAAAACAGTGTAAGTATTCTTGAATAAATAATTAGTCATTTTTGTAACCTTGGACTGTCGTATCACAGAAAGATATGAATGAGATTAAAGTGAAATCTAAAATAGGATTCTGGCATTTGAAGGTTATTTGTCATATAGAGATTCATGCCATATCAGCTATTTTATATATGACTACAAGGGAAACATCTGCAAGGTCTAGCAGCTGATAAAGAACAACCCGCCCTGCTAAAATAAAAAAAAAAAAAATAAAAAAATGAGGAAGACCGTGTTCTATTCAAAGACTGCAGATAAGACTTAATGAACTGAGATTTCATAACGGAGAAATGATGGATAATATAGATCTAATATGTTCCATATACACAAAGCATTAAAAATAAGTTAAAAAAGACAAGCTTAAGCTGATTTTTTCAGCTATTTGCAGCTGTACCTAAAGTACTGATTTAATGTTCTTAAACAACTCTTTTGATATCAGCTTTTCCAGATAAATTATTTCTAAATTAGGATCATGTGATTCCCTCCTTTTGCCCCACCCATGGTTTGGCAAGCATTAGTAAAACATATTATTCCAAATAGCATAAAGCATGAAGGCTCAAAAGTGCCTTGGGATATTTGCTTTGCTGGCCATTTTCACAGTGAAGAGGTTAAGCCACGTGAATTTCAACATTACTCTGACTAATCAGCTCAGAAGCAAAGCTAGTTGGTGACACTGGAAAGAAGAATGAAAATAGAAGATAAAGGAAAAAAAATAAAAAACACCACAAAACTTTTAAATGACAGTAAACAAGATTGACCTTTTCAAGGAGTGTACTCCTTAGCTCAAAGGATCTTAGCACTACAGAATGATTTATAAAACAGTGACTCTTACAGCAGAAGAGCAAAAATGACAACAGAATGAGGAAACCCTATGGCAGTGTGTAGTATTTCACTTTTAGCTAAGCCTCAAAGCAAATTCATTTGTATGTGCATTTGCCTCCTTTACAATCCTGTTTAGAGAAGAGCTAGTTTTCTGTCTCTCCTGAAATGAAACGAAACCCATGTATAGTCAGATAAGCCTAGGTAATGTGTCTTAAGGCAGCAGGTATATGGCAGTTTTCTTCTTCATTATTAAGACATGTGAGCTACAAAATGAAAAAAAAAAAAAAAAAAAAAATTAAAAAAAATCTCAAGGAGAAATAACTTCAACATCAACCTTTTCAGAGCACAGCCCTTCAAAATATTTGTAGCCTTGTCAACAGTTTTCCCTTAAAAATATATTGCTGAATCCAAACTTTAATCTAAAACATTTTATTTGGCCGGGAAGTGCTACTTCTCAACCAAGTGCTAATTGTGCCAATATTTTTTCTTGTCTCAGTAACTCAGAGTTGTATTCCTGAGAAGACTGTTAAATATGTTACAAGCCTTGTCACTCACAGAAGTGATATCACACCAGTATGTAATGAGGCTTTTATTGTACAGCATCGATTAGCTGCCAGCCTTCTGTACTGTATATTAGTGAATAAAATGGGATAAACATGTGTTGTACAACTATAATTGGATGAAGTGATCAATATGATTGGCTTCCAGTCATGTGGTTTTCATAGCTACACAAATCAGTATACGTTTGCCTAATAGCTCAGTAGGTGTTAAATAACAGAATGTGTTGCTTCGGATTGGCATTTAAAAAGCATTAGAACCACTTTGGGTCAGTAACTGCTCCTAGGAATGCCAAAGGTGAAGTATCATACCAGGATTTCCATGTTACTTTGTTTTCTTCTTTACTGTTTTGTTTAAAGAAAAAAAATAAACTATTTATGCATTTGGTAAAAAATTATTTTGTAAAATGCTTTGGAAAAATAACTTCATTCTGTAACTACTTTCATAATTCAGCTCTTAGGTTACCCGCAATGCTCCCAGGTCTGTGTGGGACAAAGGGAAGTTCACATCCAAAAAAGTAATACATATGGTTTTAATTGCTTTTTGCAGAGATGTCAGAGTCCAACGTAAAGAAAAGTTATTCCAAACTCCAGCTTGCAAACCAGTTTTCACAAGAAAATTTCCAATAAAGAAAAACAGCAACAGATGTGGCTGAGGCTTTTAGCTTGATGGGGACATTTTTTTTTTCAGTCTGTCCACTTCCAGTCAACTGCCATCTACTTCTTTCCAATCAACACTGTATTCAGAGCAGTCAGAGCGTTTCCCTGACAAAATCTATTCCCAAAGAGAATCAGCTGTACATACAGCAATCCTCAATACTTCCCTTTTTTCCCGGTTCTTTTTTTCCCTCCACAATTTACGTCCAAGTTTTCCTCTTATCCTTGAATACACAGATTGATGTAGAACACCATTTCTGAATGAAGCAATGAAATATGGTACCAATCTACTACACAGCAATGTAGCTGACTGTCCAACCCTCTCCGAAGAAACAGAACTCAACTTAGAACTTTAATAAAATCTAAATCTAAAGACCTAAAATCTTAGGTTTTCCTTGGCCTCGACTACAGTAACACAGAAAACCTTCTCATACAGAAGTTGTATCTGCTGATAACGTACAATTTTCATGCTCTCAGCATACATGCTGTCTTATCTTTGAAAAAAAATTATGTATTAACTATCTTAGTGTCTTGGCTACCTGTAAATGCATTGAATTCTGCAAGAGAGCTATTCTTTTACATGTGGAAAAAAGCTATTCTTTTACATGTGGGGCAGGGTGAGAGGAGAGATCTTTGCACTTTCTTCTAAAATATGCTCTAACCATAACATGGCATGATGCTGCATTAGCTATCAAATCTTAGTCAATCTCTTTTAAGCAACTTAAAACTTCCATCAAGAAGAAAAAAGAAATCCTGGGAATTTAAAGATAATTAAATCACACGAAGCTACATGTAGGGGATTTGCAAAAGAGACAAGAAACACTGGAAACTTTGAAGAAGAAAGATGGTGGAAAAGATATTGAAGGCACCAGGAGAGCAACAACAAGACAAGCAAAATAATATCATGCAATGAACAAAATAATATTCTAAGTGTAAGTTAAGAATTCAAGCTGCATACATTCTGAGGTTGCAGACAACCATTAAAAAGCATCATCTGAATGAAATCCCTCCAGAACAAATATTCACGCAAAAAGATGGACATGATAGTTCAAGTATGAAGTGAAGAAAAGTGTTCTACAAATCTGACACTTACTGATGATTTTTGTTCTCTTGAACTTTTGACTGTTGCACATTTGGGGCAGAGGTTATGCAACTATTATGTCTTTTACATTAATTTCTGACATTAAATTTGTTCAACAGTTGCACTTACAAAGCAATATTCCATTTACAACAAAGACACAGAGAAGGGTAGAAAAATCATTGAGTGATGGACTGAAAAGTCTTCACTAAGGGCAAGAGTCATTCCTCTCCTTTCACTGCATTTTTTATCCCAACACCAACTCAAGTCAGATTGAGGTGTAAATCATAGAGGGAGGTTAATCTGATCAATGGAATTTGCTTGACCAAAGATACAAGTCAAGAACTTCTGCAAGGCATCCTTTCTACTATTTTTGCTTTCTCCCCTCCTTCACTCTTGAGTAGAAACATTCAGGTCTCAATTTTCCACTGCTCTAAGATCTCCACTCTGCTTAACAGTACCATAACTTTCAGATTTGAAAACAAAGAAAGCATATGGGCATGCAGCTCTCACTTGTGCTTTATGGCCACCAAAGCCAACAATATAATGCTAATTACATAAACAACATTATGTCGTGCAAGCTGCATTGGTGCACCACAACATCTGAACAGCTGACAAACTAAATATTTACAGTGCTTATCCATAGGATGTCTTGGAGCAAACAGTGGCAGAAGCCATAGAAGCCAGTTTGCAAATAAGAAGTTTTGCAGCGTCTGTTTTCAGGAAAGGGAACCGTGATGCTGCCTTCTGTCCATAGAAGTTGCTATTGCCTACCAGGGGATACAAGCAAACAAGGAACTTTGTTCCGATATACATCTACTTACCCGCAAATCTTCATTTTTTTAGCAATTACTCACTTATATGCTTCACATTTTACCTGAATATGGGCTTTTTTTTTTTTTAATCAGAAATTAACAGTTAAAACAAAGTAAATAATGTTCTATGGTCCACAGAAAGGTCACAACACTGTGCATTACCTGAGAGGAAAGACTACATTACAGAATAACTAAGGAGTAGGTCAAGAAAACAAATATATTCTCCTTTCACATTTTTCCTCTTCTTTCTCAAACTCTATTTCTAGATATTTAATATGCAACTTCAGTGAGAACACACACTGATGATGCTGTGCCTAAAGTAAACAGCATGATTGAGTTAATGGAAACATGCTGTTAAAAAAAGCCATGTACTGAAGTATATCAATAAAAAGTACCTACTTTTCTCACTTTGAGTCTGAAAAAATGTCAAATTTCCACTATTACTGCTAAATATGATGTTTAAAATCCTGATACTACTACTCTTTTCACAGTTGGGTTCTGGGATTTAGGTATACTCAATAGAAGGTTTCAGGATCAGGCCATATTTGGGAGGTTATTTCCCAATTTTTGCCTTTCTGCTAAAGTGGAATTATTATTTTTGTAACTGTAGTTAATAATGTGGCTTATCCTGAGTCCATTATTGCACAGTTATTTTATATCCCAGTGACCTGATTTACTTGAGAACTTATTCCAAATACTGTAGAATAATTTTGTTCTTGTTTGCCTTCCTAAGTCTCATTACTCTGTGAACATTATCTCTAAAGAATTTTTGTTCTTTTGTTGGGAGAAAGAAAAATTATTTTACAATTTTGTTCTTGTAGATTTTCTTATTAGTTAACACTCTCAGGATCTCATCATATATTTTTTTCCTTCACTAATACATTTTTTCTATCAGTAAAACTTAATGCCATACTATTTCTCCCTTTCTCGTGTGGCTGTAACAAAATAGAGTGGAAAATCTTTAATCTTATAGCTTTGTAATTAAGGTAAGTGAAGCTGAATAGAGAACTGCTTGTATAAAACTAAACAGTGGCAAGGGAAGATTTATAACTAGTAGTCTCAAAAATTATACAGAAAAAAATGTACCTATTGTACATCATAAAACATGCTTATAAGGCTAATGTAAATTAGTATTTACAAATTGTTCTGAATCTCTTTTTCTAAGTGCACAATAGTTCATTTGTTAACACTGATATATTTATCTGGCCTTTCTCAGTTGTAGGAAAAAATTATGTCAATTTTCCCTCAGACTGCCTTCCTATTCTGTCACACACATTATTTCATGAAACATGAATCCAAATGTTCTGTTTCTTTTCAATTTCCTTTCACCACAAATTCCTGAGTCCCCCACTCCATGGCTTTTAGTAACAATTCAGCCTTTCTAGTCTAATGGCAAAAACTCAATACTGCTGTCTTTAATCAGCATACTTTAGACTTCAATGTCTTCAATACTGAAGATTCAACCCTTTGTTAGAATTATTTCTCCCCAGGTCAGTTTTATGCCTATGATTTCACATCAAGTACCTGTTCTCATAAGAAACAGCATGCCTTGACAAACAGACAAACATGTCTTATGTTTTTATATGAAAAAACATAAAACAATTGCACACAGAAGAGGAAAAAAAAGGTTATTAAGGAAGAATATTTTTCATAAGCTGAAATAATCAAGTACTTGGACACTTTTAAAAGACTCTGATGATTCTGTACTGGGATATAAGCCATTAGAATTATAGTTAGTGCAAAAGTGATCCAGACTACTTGGAAAGGGAGAAAAAGAATGATTTTAATACAAATAATGTGCACATCTTAATTTCTTCTCTCTGTAAAGTAAATAACAACTCCTTAGTTGGTTCAAACCACCTATGACCTTAAGTCTGTATCAGACTTTGATAGCTGAAGAGATGAAGCTTCATGGTGGGAAGGTTCAAGTTAAGTTAGCATCACAAAAGTGACACGATCCTGATAGTTTCTATCCTGAAGACCTCATAAACACAAGCTGTATAATTAAGAAGACAAAACTGAGTGCTATATTGAGGAGAAAACCATCAGTGCTAAGTATGTTTTCTTCCTTCACTAGCTGCAGTTCACTAGCTTCCTTCACTAGCTTCCTTCACTAGCTGCAGTTCATGAACAGTGTGTCCTGTGAA
Source organism: Excalfactoria chinensis (assembly GCF_039878825.1). Lineage (NCBI taxonomy): Eukaryota > Metazoa > Chordata > Aves > Galliformes > Phasianidae > Excalfactoria > Excalfactoria chinensis. Next base: position 91,634,957 of record NC_092825.1, on the reverse strand, counting down.
TAACACAATGTCAACTAAAACCTCAATGTGACAAAATTATTTACAGATACAGAGGCAAATACCTTTGAAAGAAGAATGGAATATCACCTGATTAGAAAATATCACCTGATTAGAAAAAAATAAATAAATAATAGCAATATACAGCAATACTGCAGAAAGGCACTTCCAGAGCGTTTGAGTGGCTGGTATGTGGATGGCACATGGGTGTCATGTGGCAGAAGGAAGGGATGCCATCCAAATGGACATGGACAGGATTGAAAAATGGACCCACGTGAACCAAATAAGGTTCAACAAGGCCAAAGGTGGTGACTGGGTTGGAGCAATCCCAGATATGGGTACAAAATGGGAGAAGAACTCAGTGAGAGCAGCCCTGCAGAGAAGGACCTGGTGGTCCTAGTGGATGAAAAGGTGGACGTATACCAGCAGTGTGCTTTTGTAGCCCAGAAGGCCATTGATATCCTGGGCTATGCCAAGAGGGGTGGCCATCAGGGTGAGAAAGGGGATTGTCTCTTTCTGCCCTGTCCTCATGAGGCCTCATCTGAAGTACTGCATTAGGATGCAATTCTTTATTCAGAGGGCACTGTGACGCAGTCATAGGCTACCCTAGGAATCCATGGATACTCTGTCCCTGGGGGTGTTCATGGTCAGGCTGGATGGGTCCCTGGGCTGCCTGAGTTGGTGGGTGGCAGCCTTGCCCAGGGCAAGACAACTACACCCAGGCCAAGAAATTTTAACACAATAGGCTTAAGTATTGTGAATTCTGTGTTCATATAAAAGAATAAGACCATCATTCCTACTGAGATCTTATTGTGGTTTGAAGAGTTAATCACCAGGACAGATCTGAATAAAGAAAAATATTTGCGGACACTTAAAGCCCACCTGTGTGGACTTCACATATGCATCCACAGAGATCAGCTGCCAGCTGCAAATTCTGTTCAATCAATAATATAAATGTTAGGTTTATTAGATCTACTTCCTATAGCAAACAAGGGATATATTATGAAGAAATGTATTTTCTAGAGAGAGACTATGGTACAAATAGAAAATAGCAAAAGAAATGCATCTCAGGATAACTCAACATTAAAAACAAACAACAACCAAAAAAAAGAAAAAAAAAACAAACAAACAGAAAAACAAAACAAAACAAAAAACAACAACCCAGGAATACTGTCTGTTCCACCAGATTGTGTATGTTTTAGGACTCTGTTCCAAAAGAACCAGATGTTTACTTTTAAAATATATACATTAAGCTCAAAATGGGTTACTAAAATGAACAGCAGTTCTAATTCAGAAGTGTTTATAAACATAGAGGTTATGCTGAAAGATATACAGGCATTTAAAAATGTTATGTGTATTTTACTGTATGTAAACTGGTCCCAAGTATTATGCCTTGACTAATCTCTAAAAGAAAAACTTACCAAAATAAGGACAATTTACAGTAACAGCAACCATAGAAACAATATGGGAAAAAAAAAATAAAAAAAAAATAAATATATATATATAAAAGATTTATCTAAGTATAATACAATTATTTCTTTTAAATCAGGGGTTTAGCTCACACTTCCTTTCTTCTTTCACTCCTATTTAAAAACTCATGGAGAACATAAATTTGCTTCAACAGTGACAATATCAATGGAAGCCTCAAGCAAGTCACATTGGAAAAACATGAAAAACACGTCTCTTCAGCTTTTTAAAAGAGTTACTACCTTAGAGAAGCAGTAGCTGTTTATCTCTCAGAGGATATGACTGCATATGATTGGAAATCACCTAAACTATTTCAGGTTTTATCTAATCAGGTGACTTGGAAATCTGTTCAAATCAAAGTGTTCTTTGAAGGGATACAAGTAAGGAAATGCTAAAAAGTGTTTTTTAAGTTGAGCAGATTAGATAACAGAAGTATTCAGACATGTTCATCCCATCCCAAGGGGAAGTCAAGCAAAAACATAACACAGCTGAAAACATTTTAAGATAACCTGGAGAATTGCATACCACAGATTCCTAACAGGATACACAACTTACACCTCTTAATCATTGGATTAATAGACACAGGATTTTTGGTGGCTGAAATTTCTTTCCTGATGATAGTAATTAATTGTTTTACCATTGAGTTTTAAAACTGTTTCCTCCTGATGTATAACCATGGTTCCTTTTTACGTATGGATACTTACTTATCTATTTAACAACTGAATGCTGTTTTAGAACAACAATTAATGGTTTCTCTTTCCACTCTGAACCAGCAGTATCAAGAGATTCACCTTACAAGAAAGCTGTCAAAATGCTGTGTGTTGATTTAATAACAGAATGGTGCCCCCAAACAAAGCAAACCTAAGTGCTGAACATCACATCAAGACATACTGCCACTGGAGAACACGGGTTTCTTTCTGAAACGTTTACATTCACGTTTCTTGGGTTAATAACAAACAAACAAGCCAAACCAAAAAAACACAGCAATGTAAAAACGGAACTGTGTATAAGTGGTCTTACACTGAAAATTGCTCCAGCAGTCAGCTCTAATAAGACTCTAATGAGGAACAGAATTGTGGCAATTAAATGGATATTCTGCAGCCAGATTAGTGTCCCAAGATTTGATCTGAAGATGGAAGAAGAAAGGAATTTTTGAAATACTAACATCATTAACCTTGAAGGCAGTTATTAATAGGCACAGAACTTATACAGCACTCCAAAAGAAGGCTGTAATGCAATATATCATGATTCTCTGTTTCCTATTAAAATGAGAGATTTTGGAAAACACCAAACACCTTCTGTTGGGATGTTCTTGTGCTCCCAACTCTGTCACTTTGGTAGAACTTAAATATCCTTAGTTCCAGGTAAATCTTAACAAGAATATGCAACTGAATTCACCTCCAAGTGAACGAAAGGAGGAAAAATACTAGGCCAGGACTGCTACTCAGTTCTGTGAGAGAAAGATTTCCAAAAGACTGATATGTGAGCATGTATAGACAAGATTTTCACAACTTATATCTAGAGGATATGAATCTCACCATGTGTGAACAAGCAATTGCACCGTAGTGATCTTTCCTGTCATGTACTTGATTCAAAATAACACTATGGCTAGGGAAAGAAAAATTGTATGCTTTCAACATACAGAACTGAAGCACAGATGAGCCAACAAGATCAGGGTCACACAAATTACCAACTAATACAGAAATCAGGACAACCGAGGATCACATGAGCCTTCTAACTCTTTTGCTTTCGGGAACAAGAAAAAGGAGCTCAGTACTTTGCAAGGAAGCAAGGCTGCACAGAAATTACAGTGCTACTTTTATTCATTTTACTGTAAATTGATACTTTACGTTGTCCTAATCTGGAGCTAAATTAGATACAAAAGTGATGATTGAAAAAAAAAAAAAAAAGATCAGTTAATCTACTAAAGATTGAATTATTCACTATATTTGAAAGAAGATGACTTAACAGAGTTGTACGTAGGGGAAAATTCCACATTTTTTTATTTCCAAATGCCAAAGTGATTAGGATTACAACCACCTTTTTTAGTGTACTTGGCTGTGACAAGATTCAGGGCAGACTGGTTTAATAGGTCTCGCTTTGTCTTATCTACTTACCTGGCTTACTGCACACTGTAATCCATGTATGACTAGGTAACTTTAAAGGTACACTGTCTAGCCTAGAAGGTATGGACAGAGTCAGTGATTTCCTATTTAACTTAATATAAAAACCTAAAATCACATTATGCAAAACCTTAACTGAAATCACAGCAGTTCCCTCTATTTGCTTCAACTAAGAATATGGCCCAAAAATATGTAATCTAATAAGCATCTAACCTCATCTCAAGTGTGCAAAATCATGATTACTGGATAGACTGGCCATTAATTTCCTAATTACTTTAGCCTACATAATTTTTCATTTTGTTTCCTTGTTTTCATTTGTTTTTTTCAAGCAAATAAAAACTTTCTCTCCGTATCTCTTACTAATGTTTCTGGTTCAAGTAACCCGAGAGCCATTCTGTAAAAACTGGTGCATATCAAAAAGGCTATCTTGTGTGTTTTTACTTGACTTCAAACTAGTAAGATTATTTTGCAGGAAACAGAGAAAACTGGAACATATTTTCTATTTACACTGATAAAGTCAGCCAGCTGGAATATATTAAACAAAAATCGCTGGGGCTGTATTACATTTCCTAGTAACTGCATCACCTGATATAGAAGCAACAGAATTTCTCAATTATAATAGCTTATTTAGAGATTTGTTTCTTACAGATTGTATGCCCAAAATTTTGACATATGAAACTGCTTCAATTCTGCTTGATCTTGTACAGCTCAAGATCAAACTCATACTCCTCTGTGGCTGGGAGTAAAATTGCACTTAATTTAAAATTACCTCTAATAAGCATTGCGTGCTGGTATACTTGTCAAAATTACTGTTTACAGCAACAGCGGAAATAAGTATTTATTAATAACTGACTCATATTTATAGATGTAGAGTTCAATTTACAATCTGCATTATATTTTTAATTTGATTTTCCAAGGAAAGAATAAGTTTTCTTAAGGAAAAGATGGAATCACTAAGACACAATGTACTGATTTTCTTTATGTCTTTTTAGACATTTTTGAGAACTCAAGTGTTTGTTTTTACATTTTCTAGCATAATTTCTAATCTACATACTCTTTTATATAAAAGTAATTCAGATTACCATAAAAATAACAAAACCCCAAATACTCAAGCGTTGAAAACTATAAACAAGCAAAGCACATCCAATTTTCTAACAGTGAACAGGATATACAGATATCAATAACGTCTGCTATCAGAAGTAGCAAACAATACTGTTGGATTTCTGTAATGATGTGAGTGATCTGTCTTCTGCTGATAGCCCAGGTTTTTATTTCCAGTGTAATTGCAGAACTTGTTCTTATTAAATACCTACATCGTATGTTTCCTCTTATATGACTTTTTCCTTTGCAAAGAATGAGAAGAACTGTTTTAAAGTCCCCAGGGGTCTCTTCTTAGTCCACTACTATTTCCAGCTTTATTGTGGATTTTGCTTCTTGAAGGGGGAGGAGAGAGGTTGTAATCATGATCTAAACATAAAATCTCTTGCAAGTATGCAGATGACAGAGAGATTAGTAGGTAAATAAATAATTGGATACTGCCACAGAGTCATCGACCAGGTTAAATAACTGGAAATCAATAAAATATATTTTACACCAGTAAACACTGGATAACATGTTTTTAGATGAACAGTCAGTTTGTGTTAATAAAAGAATAAAATCAAAAATTGGGAAGATCATATTACAGTACAACTATAACAATTCAGATACCAAGCCCCCATAGGAAAAGCTACTGGACAGGCAGAAGTATTGCTGCAGCACCATGGCATCTAGCCAAGCTGAGCTAACTTTGGCACAATATTTCACTGAGAGACAATATGGCCACAAGCAAGTGAAATGAATTCTACAGTATGCTACCACTGAAAAAGCAATGCAAATTTATCCGCTTCTAGCCAGAATGCAGATATAGTGCACTTGTAGACTTGAACCAGTATGCCAGATGAGGAGACTTGTATCCAAGCTGAAGTATGGGTGAATGGAGAGCAAATGCAGGAGAAGAAATACGAATGTGTGACCTATGAAAGCCCATTCCCCTCAGCCATAGTAAAGGCTCTGACCAACTTTTAAGCCAATAAACAGCAATACTGCTTTCACAACCAAGTCAAGAAAAATATGCCATGTAGTGATACTTGCAGCTAATTGCCTTCACATCTGTTTAAAGTAATAATGTCACACACACACAATATATGTATAGACATATATTTAGACATGTATTTCAAAGTCGGTATAATAAATATTGTTTATACAATAAGAAACATCATACACAAGTGGAGAACTGGCTACACCAGCAGCAGAATGCAACCTATCAGTTTTTGCTCCTAAAGCTCACAATAGATGTAGGAAAATAGATTAAACAACAACAACAAATAACCCTAGCTGAAACAAGCAAAGAAGCAATGTTTAAGGAGCTCATCATATTCTGATCAAACATTAAGAGACATATGATCACTGTATATGCAGACATGGAGAATATGGGAGATGTAAGAAGAGCAAACCTTAATGGTGAGGGATCAATCAGCTGATCAGAACAAAATGGTTAAAAGCTGAATTTAGATTAGTTACACCTTGGAGAGAAAAGTGGTTTTGCCTAAGAGAAAATAACCCAGCAGAAAGGAGTTTATAATGCAAGGCAGTTACTACTTCATTTTAAGATATCATCGTTTTTCTAAGCTAAATTAGGGACTATGAGAAAAGAGAATTAGAAAACCATAAAAATTCATCTAGTTCCATCCTCTTGCCACTGTCAGAGTTGCCACTCACTGGAATAGGCTGCTCAGGGCTCCATCCAACCTGGCCATGAGTGCCTTCAGGGATGGGGCATCCACAGCTTCTCTGGGAAGCTATGCCAGTGCCACATCACTCTCAGTAAAGAACTTCTTACATCTAACCTAAATCTCACCCGTTTTAGTTTAAAGCCATTACCTATTGTCCTGTCAGTACGCTGCCTGATAAAGTATCCCTCTTTGGCTCTCTTGTTGGTTTTCCTTTGGTACTGAAAGGCCAATAAAAGGTCTCCCCAAAGCCTTTTCTTCTCTGTGCTGAACTCTAACTCTCTCAGCTCTTTTACAGGGGAGATGCTACAGCCCTCTAACAATCTTCCAAGCCTCCTCTGGATCCGCTCCAATATGTCCATGTCCTTGTGCTTGGGGTCCCAGAGCCAAATGCAGTACTGCAGGTCGGACCTCACGAGCAGAGTCAAAGGGGACAACCGTGTTCCTCACTTCTTTAAAAGCAATCCAGGATATATTTGGCTTTCTAGTCTACAAGCTGACATTGCTGGCTAACGCCGAGTTTCTCATCAACAAACACTCCCAAGACCTTCTTCACAGGGCAGGTCTCAATTCATTCTCTGCCAAGCCTGTATTTGTGCTTGAAATTGCCCTGACCCACGTGCAGGATCTTGCACTAGGCTTTGCTGAACCTTGTAAGGTTCACACAGGCCCACTTCTTGAGTCCGTCATAGTCCTTTTGGACAACATCATTTCCTTTCATTGTGTCAAATGCACCACTCAGCTCGGTGTTGTTGGCAAACTTGTTGAGAGTGCACTCAATCCCACTCTCTCTGTTATCAATGAAGACGTCAAATAGTACTGATCCCAGTACCAGTCCCTGAGGAACACCACTTGTCTTCTGTGGTGATCATGTCATGAGGAGGTGTATATTGTAGGTCTTACTAGCAGGAAGGGAAGGAGAAAGCAAGTCCTCCTTATTTTCAGTATACTTTATGACACACATGCTAAGATCATCTTAGCACACTAATCATTTTGTTGAGACCTCAGAAATAGCTAATGTCTCCATTGTTTTCAGCTGTTCTAGAAAAACACACACAAAAACAAAACAAAACAAAAAAAACACCAAGTTTTCATTAAGTTGCCAGTCTTAGAATGCAGATAACTGGGTGAAATGTAGCAGATGTGACATGCAAGGTCCCAGTGAGACTAATGGCTTATTGATCCTTTGCAGACTCAAACATTATGAAAGCCAGATCTCGTGTGCATAGGCAGACAGGTCCGAATTATGACGAATTCCCAGTTGAAAACATTTGTGGCTCGTGATAATTTGGGGTGGGGGAATGTGATTAGGGGAAGACAGTAAAGAAATCAATGCAATATGAGATAACTTTCACTTAAATTTGTATAATATGATGAAGCATAAACCTGAGTGAATCACATAAAATTTTGAAAAGTTCCTTATTGCATGTATGCTTCCATGCAGATGTATGTTCTTTTAGGCGGAATGAACAAACCACTGATTGCCCCGTGCTTTGTCTAATGACACTCATCAAAGCAAAAGATCTGAATCACAGTCAGGAACAGGGGACAGAAAAGGTGTTTTTGCCTTTTTTCTGAATATACATTAATTTAAAAATAAAATAAAAAGGCAATTTACATAGATATTTTGCTTACATCAAATTTGATAACTTTCAGGCCACAGACCACTCTTACCACATTTGTACAGTATCAAGCACAACAATGTCCTCGTCATAATGGAAATCCCTAAGAACTACCGAAAGGTATGTAATAAGTTATAATGCAGTCTCCTGCTGTTTCCTGTGTTTCTAGCTGCTAGGCTGAGCTTCTTCTATTACTGAGCATGTTAGCTGGCTGCATTTGCTTCCTGAATTAGCTAAAATGGTAATCCTTAGACATTACACTATAGTCAGAGTGATGACAATGGAGAAAGAGACATTTTGAAACAATGTCTACTCTATAAATATTTGTTAGTTACTAAAGTGATTAGTTAGTGAAATTTTGCATGGGCATTGTATCTTGCAATACTCCTGTCATACGATACATTAAAGCTGTTACATACTGAGACTAATTCTTTCTCTTGAACTAAACTATGTTTCCCACATTTGTCCTGCCTGCTCTTTACCTGAGACACAGTAGGATGGTAGTGTCACAACAGATTTGCAAGTCCATATGACAGTTCAGAGAAAAATAAGATAAAGAAATAGCACACATCACAGCCCTTAAGATATGAAGGTTTTTTGGGTTTGCTGTTTGGTTTTATTTTTAGATGAATTTTAGTGTTTAAAACTCTGAAAGTGAGTTCACACTGCGTATTTATAGCATTTCTGGTAAACGTATGCCTACACTGGAATCTATATATTTGGATTCTTTTTCATATATCTGTGATGTATGGAGAACATTAGGAAATACTGATTTTGCACCATAAACTATTAACAATAATAATTAAAAAAAAAAAAGTTTAGTATTGTGTTTATTAATGTTGTTTTTTTTTTACATCATCCTCATTATGTCTGTAGCACATCAAACCTTAAACACTGCCTAGTAAATTATCTAAAATAATGAACACTTCTAGTCAGAAAAGAACCATACTTGAATCTGGACAACTAAGACATAAAATTCAATTGTTGAAGGTTGTAATTGAACAAATTCAATCCAGAAAAAATATAGAGCACTCAACAGTCAAGGCATGTGGTAGATTCTCCTTCATTTAAATCTTTTAATCAAGACTGCATGTCCTAAAGATATGCTGTAGCTGAACCACAAATTGCAGGTTGGATGACAAAATTACAGACTGAAATTCTAAGGCCTGTGTTATGAAGGAGGTCCATTTCTGGCCTTAAAACCACTACATTTACATTGAGATGAAAGGCACTTCAGAAGTAAGTAGCACATAATTTCATTTCTGTGACTTTTGAAGTCAATGCATGTTATTGAAGGTCAGCCACACAGGAGGCACTCAAACTTCATTCTCTTCCAAACAAAGAGAGGAATTCACCTCTACCATATGACAGCATTTTTCTAACTGTAGCAATAGAACCCATGCTCTAAAAAATACTCTGCTGCACTAAAAAGAAAAACAAACAAACAAACAAAAACCCCATGATATTAAAAAAAACCAAACCAAACAACAACTTAAAATAACTGAATGTTAATTAAGTAATTTGCCATTATGCAATGCAGATACCATCTCAGTTTACTGTTCTGCAGTTCTGCAGAATAGTTTAGGGTACTAACACTGTAACTAAAGTTATAGGATTTTTGTCAATTTACGTACCTAACAGCAGGTGTGCATTTTACTTCCTATTCACAAAAAGCAAAATTAAACTGGATCTCTAATAAATCAGTGTAAAACTCTCTGTGACGAAAATTGACAAAGGTACAATAATATTATAAGCATTTTATATGTCGTTCTGGGTGTGTTACACAGGGAACCTGCCATACAACTCAAAAGATTCTCAACAAACTGAAGAAAATTTATGAAGAGCTATCAAAAAACTTAAAGAAAACCAGCATAACTGTTTATTCAGAAGTATGCTGACATGCTGAATTTTCATTTCAATAAGACACGAACTGAAAACGTCAAGAAAATTGTCTGTGGGTATCAAGGGCAGAAAAGAGGAGGACCTGTTTGGACTACTCAAGTCTACTGACATCACTCACACTGAGAGCTGCACTGAGCTTTGAACTTCAAACCAATGCTCGGAACTTGCAGATGTGATGAAACACAGGCTGTGGAGGCCAGACCCCCCAGACGCTCCAAGGCCAGCAGCGCAGCAGGCTGGGCTGACTCAGCGCTACATGCGGCGTCAAGAGACAGCCCGAATTCCATGGGGTTACACAGGCCTTTCCTCCTGCTCCTGTTATTAGTGGGCCAGCACCCAGCTGACAGCTGCAGGGCAGCTCATCCCAATTCAGCTGTCAGGAGGACATGGGGCCAGGATAAGCAAAACTGGCCTCGCAGGGGAAGGTGGGGTGCTTCAGAGAAGGCCTTGCCCATGTCAACAGAAGTATTCTGGAAACAAACACCTCAGGATAACCTGTTCTCCCAGGCTAACCTCCCACACTGCTTGCCAGCCTCAGCAGCAGTGACAGGTGCTCATCTGTGCATGAGAGATACTGCACCCACAAGTCTTCCATCCTCCCATACAGTTAATGTTGTTTTCCTGCCGCTCCCAGCTCCAGTTTGTGACTGATGCTTACTATACTGACTTTTTTACATACATTCAAGCACACAGAAAGGGAAACTCCCATCTGAATGAAAAACCCAAGGACAGAATATGGCTGAAAGCTGCCTGTGCATGCATGTCTTCAGCTCAGGCCAAACCAATGTTGATATGCCATTCCCCAAAAGCCAGCCATCCTGAGCATCTCCTATTAGCTGTGTAACATCATCTTCCAGGCCCAACCATCCAACCATGCTGCTATGCACCCCAGCACTATCGGCACACAGGCTGGGAACACAGACCATCCAACTCTGGCTGAAACAGTTACCTTTTGCAGCTCAAAAGCTCTATGTTGGAACACAGCCATTCTCCAAATAGCCTGACTTACAGTAATGCATTTAAAAATATATATATAAATAAATAAAAAATAATTACAACAAAAAAAAAAAAAAAATAAAATTGGAATTGGGAAGAAAGGAGTGAAATTATTAAGCAGTGAAAAATTAGCTTGTGGAAAGCTCCTCCAGTGAGGTGCTAGGCACATTGGTTTAAGTACTTTCAACATGAGCTTAATTCTATTCTTCAGGAAGTAAATGTACATCATGATGGGATGCCTTAAGAAGTTTCTCTCCTCTGTGAGCATTTGGAGGGAAAAGTGCTTAATCCTAAACTGCTTACCTTCCAGTGCTATGACATTATCACCTCTGATCGTTCTTACAGTACCAGCACTATTTTCCTATTCCTACTCAACTTTTAACTAAGATGTCAAAGCTGTAATTTTCATCAACGAATAAAAATGGAAAGCATTTTTAACTGGCAGCATTACTCATTAACTTCAGAGACTCCCTTATCTACCAGTGAATGACCATCCCCAAGCTGTCTAACTGAGCCTGCCTTAGGGAGTTGCTCTGCTATCAGCTGAAGTAGCAGAACTCTTTGAAGTCCCTCTCTTGTAATGTCAAGTTAAAAAGAAAACATTGCCTCCAAGGAATTCTAATTAGAGTATTTCATTTCCAGGAACATGGCTTTATACTGACCCAACATCTCAAGGTACAAACATTTTTTCCTGACAAAAAAAGATAAATTAAGAAAGCAAAATATATTTTGAAATTATGTTTCCCATCTCAGGAGGCTTAAATATTCAGGGGAAAAAAATCAAGGTCAGATACCATCTCCAACTTAATGAATTAAACTATAATGAGGATTAAAAAACAGGTCATTCATCCGCTTTGTGGTTCTATCTATGTAAATAGGTTACTAAATTGTCTGTATGAACAGCTTAATGGGAATGAAAAATAATAAAAATCAGTAACAAGAATGTCAACAGTTTGGGTTACAGTTTTTGAAGCTGTAGCTAAATAACAACTAAATAGGCTGTATGAAGTTTCATTTCTTCACAAATGACCACTCCACTCTTATTTTTTATCAAAGTTGGATAATGGAAACATGTTTTTCTTGCTAAAATTTATGTAGTTTATTTTGGTAATTTCAAAACATTTCTAGCATTTTGTGTATCTAAAGAAATCAAAGCAATCAACAGAAAGGTGATGAGGATGTATGACTGCATGGACGGGTTCTGATGAGCAGAAATAAAATTTCTGTGAGATAATATTACACCTGTTTGGAATATTTTTTCAACAACTTTAAAGAAAGTGAATCGGTGCCAAATGCTTCACAATCAATTTTATAAATATGGTTGAAATACAAAGATTCAACTAAGTCTATAAAACTGCAATCTACATTGTTTACATTACAAGACAGCAATCTCATTTTTCTACGGGGAGCACTTAGTGTTAAATTATAAAGCAATAATTTTTTACATAAAATTCCTACCGGGAAAAGATATAACCTGAGTATTACAGAGGCAATATGTCTAACAGATTAATTATACACACTTAAGAATTCCAAGTTGCCTGTATTTAACCGTCTGGGAAATGCACATTCCAATGCATTTTTAATGCTGTATTAATCTTCAGTATTTCAACTTACCAAGACAGACAAATTAAACATTTTGCAAGAGTAGTGATATATCTTAGTTCTGTGCTACAGACATTCCCTGCCATGAAGATTTAAATTTTCATAAGGAATTCAGGTTAAGTAGAAAAGACTGATTAAAGATAAAGGATATGTTGCTTTACTATATTTTAAATTAAATTCCATTAAAGAAAGAAGGAAATAGAAGGCAAAGGGGTGAACTCACTCATCACTTTCTACCTTGTTTAAAAAACACAACCCACTGAGCAACTCCCTGGAAATCTTGCCACACTTTCTACAGACTTTCAGTCTTAGGATCCATGTGAAACTGGCATAACAAGAAGTTATGACTGCTTTTCTGCATGTTTAGGAATACAACTTTGCCTTATTGTTCCACCGTGTAAAATGGACTTGGACATTAGCAGGGGTCCCTTCCTAAGAATATCTTCTACATGTGACAACATGTAGAAGACGTACAGGACAGACTTGCAAACCATGTGTCACACTGCAAACAACAGTACAAGTAGACAACAGAGGAAAACAAATAAAGATAATGAGAAAAAACAAAATAATAACAACAACAAAAATGACCAAAAACAAAGAAACAAAAAAAGCACTGTATTTTTCTGAATGCTTTTTTCCATGCACATATCAACTCTTTGAAAGGGAAGATAACAGCAGGACAGGGGGAAATGGTTTTAAGTTGACGAGGGGAAGATTTAAGTTGGATGTCAGGGGAAGTTCTTTACTATGTGAATGGTGAGGTGCTGGGACAGGCTGCCCAGACAGGTTGTGGATGCTCCGGCCCTGGAGGTATTCAAGGCCAGGTTGGATGTGGCCATGGGCAACCTCCTCAGCTGGAGGTTGAGCACTTCACCATTGCAGTTCAGGAAGTTGTTAAGTAACAGCACAGAGTTACAAGGAAACTAGGAAAGGATAGCCAGAAAACCTAGATGTGTTGTCAGAGGAAAAAGGAGCAGTAGTTATCTAAAGAGTGGATAAGTCCAAGGGAGACATGATAACATTCCTTGTTTATGTTAAAATATGCATTTTCTGTAATTTAGTAACATTAACAGGCATGTTTCAGTTTCTTAAACACTGCTGAAAAATTTTACTTGGACACAGTTCATTGTAAGATTTGCAGGACCTTATGTGAACGGTTGAAGACTATTTTGTAACTCCCAAATTCTATTATAAATTATACCTCCTCTGACCTGTGTGCAAAGTATGAAGATAAATTTATTGTACTACTAAAATTATATAGCATAACAGCCTCAAGTGTCCAAATATTTTCTTTTGATTGACTCTGATTTAATTTTTCAAGCTTGAACTTTTTCAAGAAGACAATAGGATGATCCTTTTGAGGCTTGTTCTTTCTGTACGTACAGATTAGAAGTGTGATCTTATTCAAAAAATGCTGCCATGTAATGAATTAAGATGTGGTATTGCATAATACAGAAATTGACTTCTGAGCTATTAAAATAGTCTCCTTACATTCACTTTGAATGATAAACTGAAAAAAAAAACAAAAAAAAAAAACAAAACAAACAAACAAACGAAAAAACACCTCTAAAACATTATTTCATTTTTTAAAAACAACCTGCTGATAAAAGTACTCCCAGTTTCACTGAACTGCATTGCAGAGCTCCTTGCAACAATACCAAAGCAAACTTGATTTTGCCTGCAATGTTAGTTAATCTGGAGGCAGAAGACTTAATTTTTTAACTCAGTTATTTTAATTTATTCTGGATGAATGTAGAGATACGACGACAAGTGAACAGATGTTTAATCCTAATTTCAAAAGGTTTCACAGTACTTAGCAAAATCTCTACCACTGAAAGTTTTGACATGTTTTGTGTAGATGGAGATGTAATGCAGCAGGTTGGCAAGGATGAGAATTCCAAATACTTTCTTCACATTTCTAGTCAGCATTACAGGTGAATAAATCTTTCAGTTTCAGCTATTAGACATTTGTAATTAGAAAGCCTCAAATCATCAGTAGTAGGATGCAAAACCACAGACTAAGAGAAATATACCTACATGAGCAATATGGTGAATGGGAAAGTTAAAATGACCTGAAAAAGGTAGGTCTTGATTGACATAACTTCCTATTCAGATTCTTAGAACTATTGCAACAAAGTCTGCATTAAAAAAAAAAAAAAAAAAAAAAAAAAAAAAAAGTGCATTTTCATTGTGCATTTTCTTCTCTATTATAAATATAGGATAACATGGAATTCATGAAAATAACCAAATCAAATATGGTTTCTGGTAGAAAATTATTTCCCTAAGAGAGATAAGAGAAACAGCATTTGTCATTTCATCTAATGCACAACTCAAAGCTACTTAAATGGTAGAGGCAGTACAATAACATACACAAGCCAGAACAGTTCAGTAGTAAAGTCTGAAAACATAGCCATTGCTGCAGGGGATATTTCCACCCTAAAGGTTGTTGTCTGTAAGAACAAGTTCCTACACAGTTCCTACCTAATATACCTGCAGGACACAGTGTGATTTGAAAGATTCAGTTACATGAGTGATGCTTTCCAATAGAAGTTGCTGTTATAGATAATTTTTCTACTGAAACAAATTTTATGTGGACGCTGCCCATCTGCCTCCTTAACTCTCAACATCTAATAGCTTTGCACCATAAAATCACTTTCAATATAGTCTTAGACACCATTATACTACTACAAGTTTTGTGAAATGAGCAGCTAGAATCAAAACAGAATAAGTTACTTTTTCCAGCATGGAAAAGGTTATCTCTGGAGTCATTCAAAGCCAGGCTGGATGTGGCTCTGGATGACCCAGCACATAGCAGGTGGTTTGAAACTTGATCATTATTGTCCTTTTAAACCCAGGCCATTCTATGATTCTATGTTCACAGTTTTTAGTCAGTAGTTGCCTCAAAAAACAGCATAAAACCAGAGCAGACACAAAATTCCCATGGTACACTTGACCATCGCAAGCTACATGAGAATTAGGCAGTGTGCCTACAAAAACATTGAGAAAGTATGGAGAAACAACTATATCACAATCACAGAATTATCAAGGTTGGAAAAGACCTAGAAGATCATCTAGTTCAACCATTACCAATACTTCCCAGCTAAACCATATTCCTCAACGCAACATCCAAACGTTTCTTGATCACTCCCATGGTCGGTGACTCTACCACCTCTCTGGGCGGTACATTCCAATGCCTGACTACCCTTTCCGAGAAGTAATACTTCCTAATGTCCAGCCTGAACCACCCCTGTCACAGCTTGAAACCATTCCCTCTTGTTCTATCATCAGACATTGTTTTTCTCCTTGACCTCCTGCAGATTTGGAATTTTAACAAAACTGAAGAAAATATGACAGAGAGCTCTGGCAGGCAACCCCTGTGTAATGAAAGCTTTCTCAAGGCTTCTCTACAGCTACCATGAAGAAGCAAAAAAAAACACCACTGGCCTACTTGTATTTCCAGCCCCTCTCTCTCTTGCCATAAGAAGCCCAGGATGATGTAAAGTGATTGAATCTATTGCAAATGGAAGGTACCATTATGTAAATATTTCTGACATTCTAAAAGCATCATCAAACCAATACAGGATTAAAAACATCCTAAGCTTAACAATTTATTTTGTTTTATTCATGTGCAGTAAATGATATGGAGTTTCAGTAAGCAAATGAAATGAGAAAAAGATTGGACCACAAGTAGAATCAGTGTCCCTTTCAATACAATTATACATGTAATAGTTCATATCTACCTAGCCCAGCTTTCCATTTCTCCTAATTAAAAGCAATAAATCAGGACAGTTTATTGCCATGTTCTGTTCTATAATTCTGAAGAAGGATGTATTGACTTATCAGTTTGACATCTTCAGAATTAATTAACCACTGGCTCTCAAAAGGGCATCTTCTTCTAAAAAGTTTAACTTCAGGCCTACTCTAATGCCTATTAACAGAAGCCTTGGTAATGAAATCACAATTACATTCACAAAGTGTTAAAGTTCATTGAGATATACATATAAAAACACATATGCATCAGAACTATGCATCTATATACACACAGAGAAGACAAATTATTTTCATGTAGGTTTGTGATACTATTTACTAATAATCACATAATCAAACATCATAGCTGTTTTGCTATGTTCCGTCTTTCTCTCCTCAGTCTTCAAAATAATACATATACACCAGAAGAACTATATGTCTACCCATTGTGTATTTGGCTCCACAGAAACGATCAGTTTGCAAATGTTTTTTTCACTTCACTTGCGACTGGAGAGAAGATAACAATCATCAAAAAATCTACTCAGCATCATGAACACAATGTTATTGGAACCATACTACACAGAAAGTGATATAACTACACAGGGAAATGAAAACTCATGCTTTGGAAATACCTGATGCATTTATTTAGCACCTCTGACATCATCCATTTCTGTAGTCAGAGTATCTGCTACCAAATTAGGATGGGGTTTTCAAAAGTACTCAGTGTTGGTCAAATCTGCTGCCACTAAAGTTAATGGGGGCCAGATTCACAGATGGTGTAAATCTGCTTAATTCTATCAAATCCAGCTTTGAGTGTTTTATCACTAACTTCACTGAGTACAGATTAGGTCAATGCTGAGTCTTTTGAAAATCCCACTCTTTAATTCTTCTGCACACAATAAATTTAAATCTCAGTAATTAAAACGGGGGGAAAAATAATAGTAAATAAAATTGTAGGTAAAATGAGGCTACTAGCTCTGGGTAATTCTGGTTTTCCTGTAAAATGACAATCCATCTGAGGCCTTTAATCATATCTTCCAAGGACAGATAACTCATACATATTGTTATTAAAAAGAATCCTGGCTCTCACTCTAAGGGCAGAAGCAATCTGCTTACTAATTCCCAAACAACTACCTACTTGTGCGCTAAATACTTTCAAAGCTCTCTGATAACATCAGAGGAGGCTAACAGCATGTACATACTTTTACTGTTAGATACATCTGAGCCAAATGAAGACAATAATTTTATTCATCTCAAGATGCTATAGTACAACTTAAAGTACTGATTCAGATTTGCTGTCAGTTCTAAGAAGCTGAAAATTCTTTTGCAAATGATTCATTAAAAATACAGACTTGGACTTCTGACATAAAAGTAAGAGGGATTCTATCCTTTGCCAACGTAGAAACTTTTAGGGGTGTAAAATGCATAGTACATAAGGACTATTGAACATTTTATGTGTGTTGTTCATATCTATCATATCTATCATATATATATATTATATATATATATATTATTTATATTATATATATCTATCATATATATATATTTATATTTTACCTATACAGTGAAATAACGAGTCTAATAGCTTCAGCTTTGCCAAAATATTTTCATTGGTCATAGGAAAAAAAAAAAAACAACAAAAACAAACAAACAAACAAACAAACAAAACCAAAATCCACCAACTTAACTAAATTACTGAAAGGTCAAAGATAAGGCAACATCACCAGAGGTTTCTGGGGGGTAGTTTATTTTTCACATTGTCTAGAAATATAAATTCTTTAACAAAGTTCCTTCCCTCCTCATTTGCAAATCTTTACTCTGTATGTAGCAATTATTTGCAGCAGAAGTACCTGACTCAAAAGAGGAATAGCCAGCAGGGAGAGGGAGGTGATTGTCTCCCTTCTGCTCTGCCCTTGTGAAGCCCCACCTGGATTACTATCTTCAGGTCTGGGGACCCCCAGAACAATAAGACTTGTAGTTATAGGAACAGGTCAAAAGGAGGGCCAGGAAGATGATCAAGAGGCTGGAGCACGTCTCTTATGAGGAAAGGTTGAGGGAGATAGGTTTGTTCCGTCTGGAAAAGAGAAGACTCCAGGGAGACCTCACTGCAGCCTTCTAGAACTTGATAGTAGCTTATAAACAGGAGGAAGACCAAATTTTTACATGGTCTGATATTGATAGGACAAGGGGGGACTGCTTTAAAATAAAAGAGAGAAGATTTAGATTAAATGCTAGGAGAAAATTCTTCACTCAGAGGGAGTAACTGGAGTGAGACATTGGAACAGGTTGCTCCAAGAAGCTGTGGTGCCCCATCACTGGAGGACTTCGAGGCTTCCTTCAAGGATAGGGACCTGGGCAGCCCGAGTTGGTGGGGGGCAGCCCTACCCATGGCATGGGCTTAGAACTGGAGAATCTTTAAGGTCCCTTTTGACTAAACCATTCAATGATTCAGTGAAATTTGAGTTCACAGTAAGGAATTTCAAGGAACACCCAATGCAGTCTCTTCTGAAAAAACTGTAATATCAAAACCGTAACCACTGAGGGCTAATAAGTTTTCTTCAGTTAGAAGAATGCTGTTCCTGTTCTGAACACCTATTTTACAGCTCTGTGACATTTTTTTCCATGCCAAATCTCTCCAAAGTGAAAAATATTATGCGTGTCTGAGAATTCCATGTTATGAAGACACAGTGCATGATAGGAAAATTGCTTCTGAAGTTCTTATACTCATTTACTTAAACTCTATCAAAAAGTTAGTGGCATATCGTGATGTACCTGGCAGAGAAAAAACAAATTGCTTCTTATCTAAGGCCATGAATATGAGATAATTTTAATCCCATTATTCCTTGAGACAGGAGTCTGTCTCACAACCTGTTTCACAGCGGGGATCAGATATTTAAAAAGATGCTGTCCTCCTTATCCCCCTGGGTTTCTCAGTCACACACCTGAAGAATGCACATGCATTTTCCAGTTTTATCATTATGACAGTTCAAGTGGTATATTTTCTACTATAACCTTCAATTTCAATGCCCTTAACCTCTTACATCTCCATCTTTGCATCTTCTGTTTGATCAGTGTTTCCTCTTCTGCATTTTTCTCCGTGAAATGCTAGTTCTGTGATAGTTAAATAACATCCCTATAATAGTAATGCTTCAGACAAAAGTTTCAAAGTCACCAAGCAGTTCTACCAAAGTTGTACAATTGCAGTACTCACAGAGAACTCAAAAATTGCTAGGATGCTGATGGACCGTCATCATCACTTACCATCTACTTCTTTCATTACTAGATTACATTATCTCGTTCTTTACTTATGTGCTATTTCATATTATAGACTTGCACTGTGCATGGTATCATACATGACACACAAGGCTCACAGGTTTCTTCACCTCTTATTTTCTTTCCCTATTTAGCAACTGAAATGACAACAGTGACTATTTACTGCTGTGTTAGAAAGTGATAGAAGGGCAACCTCATCACTCCGAAAAGCAAGAGACATCTTTAACACCAGAATTCAAAATGTACCATTTAACCTTTCAGGAAGTTGAAACTTCTGAAAGTTATGACACAAGATGTCACATAAAATTACATCAGGAAGAAGTTTCTGCTTTTCATTTCTGAGTGCACCCTTACAGTTACGTAGCTTGCTCTGAAAATAACGCTTTCTATATATCTCAATGGAAACAACAGCTATGAAGAGAACAACAGCACTATTTGATAATAAACATTCTCATCTACAAAACCCTATTTTTCAACATAGTCACTACCATGTGCTATGCGTTTTTCCAGTGACGAGCAAGAATCAGCATGCTGTGCTTGTAAACTGAACAGTGAAAACCTGTGCACCAGCAGTGAGGTGCAGAGAGCTGATCTATTGTTTCACATTCCCAGGAAAACTCTGCCTACACAGTCCCTCTTTAATCAGTCCAATCAGACAGAAGTCAGGAGGCACTAAATCTGAGCTATATCATAGTAGGAAAGCCCCAGCCAAGAGTGGCAATGTATTCTACAGTCTTCAAACAAGTATAGGGCCTGGTGTTACTGTGCTGCCAGAGCAAAGTTGTCTTCTTCCCTGGCCTGACTCTGGAAGTTCAAGTATTCAGCTTCAGCTGATGTAACAGTTACAGTTGGTGGTTTGTCCATATGGGACCAATCCAGTACAAACTTTGCAATATTCTACTGTTGTCACCTTTATTTCCAAATCATTGAAGGAGATTTCGTTTTGTATATATTTCCCTGGTCATGATCTGCAGATTTGTGCAGATGATCTGATTGAGATGCTATTCATTTCATGCTGTGCCAGCTGTTAGAGGCTGTCTGGAACATGGCTTGTCTTTCACATCATTGTTGCCACTGCTGAAACAAACCATACACTTCCTCACTGCGCTCACATCCACTGGTTGGTCTCCATCAATGTTAACTGTTGATGAATGTCAATGGGTGCCATTTTTTCTGCATGGAGGAATGACACACCTTTCTTCATGTGTACTTCCATATCAGATACCATTTTGTCAAGATTGTCCCTCTGCTGCCATCTGTCACATGGCAACAACATGTAATAGAATACTTGCAGGAAGGTTCAGCCTCTACTTTTCTGCCACCAACATTCATCCCTGAATTCATGGGCCAATGTCATAAAATAGGAGGCATAACATTCAGAGCAGCCTTTGTAATTCTAGAGATTAATAGTTTCCTTGAAACTGTGCTTTCACATCTCAGGTAGTGTAGCAACACATAGCAACAATCACTATTTCATTCTTCTTTTCATTGTAGACAATGAAACAAGAGGAGGAAGAAATTCAGAAGAAAATGAATCACATTTCCCTCCTTGCTGCATCCCTTGGCAAATATACATGTTCAACTGAAGTTGCTCACAAAGGAAAAGACATCAGGAGAAGATTGCTGAAGGTTGCTTTCCATAGGAAAAGCCAGTTAAATAAACTCCACTACAGTGTTTGAAGGGATTTATGTACAAAATCCAGGACAGAAATTAAAAAAAGGAAAAAAAAAATCCTTCTCAGGCGTTAAATCTTTAATCCTTGATTATTTGTCCAGCAAGGTGACAGATGGCAAATCTACTGCTATTATTAAAACTCTTCCTTTGCATTGGCATCTGTTTTCCCTGGGGTAAGTAGAACTGGGGAGTCTGCCTGCCTAACCAAATCAGCTGAGTCTAGCTATGACTTTCAGTACATTAATTTTGCACATAACTACATATCCTCCCACTTTTTCTACCATCAAGTCTGCTAGTTACATATTAGGTTCCAATGACATTCTGTTTTACTCTTTGCATAAAAGGGAGTCTAAAAGATATTAATTTATACCTATCTATGTATTTCTAGTACATGAAATGCTGGCATAAATAGGTATCTAATATTACCAGCCTCAGAAAACTGCAACTGTAGTCATGGAAACAAGATCCAAGCATCAATTTGAATTTTGAATTCGAAATGAATGATCATTAAAGGGTGGGTTAGTATTGACAAACTATCATACAGCTGTGTATTCCTGCAAGCGTATCTAATGCAACATCATACCAGAATCCTAGATAAAAATGAATCTGCAGGAGTATCTCAGTGTACGAGCACTCTGGTTTGGGGGGTGTCAGGGTATTCTGAATACTGGATTAGTGGCAGAGTCATTGTTCAATAAATAAATAAATAAATAAATAAATAAACCAACAATATTCTATGCTTCAGAGAGCTATATGTACTAATAGTTACTTTTGACAGGTAACAGGAGTTTGCTATCCACCCTAAAAGAAATAAAGACAATTTTCTTTCATGCAAATACATAAAAAATATCTAGGGTAACAAAAGTAGCTTGCTGACCTTTTCCTCTTAGTAGTCCCTTAGTAGACTTAGTAGCCTATTTTTTCTTTCTTTGCGCTATATGTAAACTCTAGTGGTGTGTGTTGTGTGTGACATGGAACAGCTCTCAGCTCTCATTTCTCTCTCTTTTTCCAGAAGAAAAACCTGCATACAACCAAGAATGCTAACAATTAAGGCTTTTATCTTCTCTGAAACAAAATCACATTACTTCATTGAAAATGTAAAAGTTGAATTTTGCTCTAGAAGAATTTTAACCACATTCCAGATTCCCTGGAAATTTTGTGCACACTTAATGAAAGTATTTTTTTTTTTCATTGATAAACAGAATATTAGGTTAAAATTATGAAGGATAATATGCTTTCAGACTGATGATGTGTATAATGCTAGAAATCCATCCACCAATGCTAATACTGTAACCAACTCTGCAGAAATAAACAGCTGGTATTCACTGTACAACTACATCTTCTATGTTTTTGAGAATAAAACTGCTATGAAGTAGCACACCTTCCTGTAGAGAACTGGGTAGACATATTTTGTTTAAGAAGAACAAATAGGAAGAAAACAGTCTCAGTGGTGTTCACTTTGGTCTTTGACAGAATGTGCAACATTAACAGTGAGGAAACTTAAAGCATGAAAAATGCAGCAGCCCTATCTGTTACTTTTTTTGTTTGTTGTTGGTCAGTGTTGATGGAACAAACAACCATAAAAGAAAGAAGAAAAATACATGTGATAACAGAAGGAAGCTATCTGTTGCATACATTCGCTGCTTTCTAACAAGCTCATTGTTTAATTCTAACAACTATTACTTGCATATTCAGATTTTCTAAACTTCTTCATTATAGATAATTTGCTTTTTCCGGCCACCTAGATGATTAAGCTCACTGGTTTATTTAAAATGAGTCTTTTGGCCTTCTGAATATTAAAAAAAAAGACTATTGAACACTATGACTCAGGCATGTACCATAATTTTTCCAGCAACAAAACAAAAGGTCAAAGGCTGAGCTTAGAATTGACAAGCTAGCTGTGCAGTAAATCAATACCAGCCTTTGTTGACCACAGTGATCGCTTCATAGATAAAGGTCAGATCATTTAGAAGGTTCAAAGAATAGTAACGAAACCTTCTGCTTAAATCCCTCCATTTTTCTAAAACCCTAAAATAAACTCCTTCTGTATCAGTCCTTTACTGAACAGTAAGACAAAATGATAAACTATAAATCATTCAGTTACTAATCATACGCAGGAAAGAGACAGAAATCATAATCTGTAAATTCACTCTAAAAGTTCCCCTGACACCAGAAATTAAGAGGATGATGCCTTTCCCTGCTGGCCTAAGAGAGTGATTACTGGTGCTGTGCTAGTACTGTAAAATATCACTTAATTTGGAATTCACCATGAGACTACTAATTGGCTCAATAACCAGAAAGGGAAAGTAGGCAGTGACAGTCTGTCACTCAAGCATGCTTTTGCTTTAGAGAAATTGTGGGCATCTAAAAGGAGCTGTCAGAACAGGATACAGTTGCAATTAGCCAAGAAGAAGCAAGGACTGGAGCAATAGTAACTGGACATTTACAACAGACTGTTGGGTTTTTACCCTGCAGATCCATCTATATCTTGCTGGTGTTTCCTACAGCAGTGTCTCACTGCTCATCCTGTCAGCAAGCAGTGCCCTGACCCAGGTCAAACAGCAGGAGAAAGTTCAGGGCTAGGCCAAAAGACTGAATTTATATTGAAAATAGAAAGGTCTAGTTCTGACACTCCTTTGAAAGTCACAAACATGTTCATTGTTCACAACAAAAACTTCATGAATTGGGTGTCTGCTTTTGGAAGAGATGCATCCAATCTTATAATAAACTGCTGTAAACCATATAATTATACAGTTTCCATCTGATGGTTTTCATTTAATTAGATGAAATTAAACCATAAAACATTTAGTTACCTGAATTTCAGAGTCCTCAGTGGTTCTTGGTACAAACTCTGTAACTGAGGCTCCCAGTGTTTACTTTGTGAATGCATTCAGAAAGGCAGCACCTTGCCTGGTTATTGTTATCGACCCATTAAAGTTCTATAGCTTTCCACAATCTTCTGCTCTTGACCTAGCATTTTGATCAGCTTCCTGTCCACGTTCAGTTTCCTACCAGCAAGACTGGAAGCCACTTGTCATTGCTCTGTAAGATAGGGAGGGGCTTTTGTCTGTATTCTGTCTCCATGACATAAAGTATTCAGATTCTGAAGAAGAAAACAAACACTTTTCTCTCAATTTTGATAAAAATTAGTAGCAGATATTTGTCCCGTGCTGGACAGTCCCTGGAATCCAGCAAGACAATTAAAAAAATCTGAGGTTCATTCTAAGGTCAGAAACATGAAGAAATAAATAACCCATATATGTGCATGTTCTCAACTCACTCTCAGAATTCCTCCTCCTACTGCATTGCTATTGTTCAATGCCTTTTTGCCCATTCTACCAACATAATTCATTAATGATTTGAAGGTCTTTCAGGAATGCTATCTTCTTGCTATAACAAAGTTGCATCTGAAATAAAAGTCAGTGTGTGAATTGACTCTAATGTCCAACACTTACACACAACTATTAACAAGATTAAAACAAGCCTCTTAAGCTTAGTCTTTCCAGCTATAAGCCTGATGAAATCACTGCATTGTTCTGTTGTTTTTTTTTTTCCATTTAAAAAACAGCAAAAGAATTCATAACTTGAATATAGGATGGGTTTGTAGGCTTGTAGGCTTAAAACAGGCATCATGCAAAGATCATCCTACAATGGAAACATTAATTGTAAAAGGTACAGGATTACTAATAATAAAAGAAGAAGAAGAAGGAAAAAAAAAAAAAAAAAAAAAAGGAAGCCTTCCTGTGGTTTTCCAAAAGCATTCCAATGAGGCTACTTATGTTGCTTTGAAATTGGTTTGAGTTATGGGAAGGCCATAGCCTGGGACCAGCAGCTGAGACAGCAACAGAGATGAAAGTTTTTTAGCTTCCAGATTCGAGGGGGAAAACAGCTGCTCCAGCCGGTCCTCTCAGATCTCAATACTTACTACAGCGATCGAGAAAGCAATAATGTTTTGTGTCTCAGTTTGAAGAATGCATTAATAAAAGCAGTCCCTAAATTAAATAAACAAAATAATAAATCAAAACAGTTAATCAGCCTTCAGACCTTGAGCTCTGGAAATTGAAGTGGGCTAATTTTAGCAACATTGGGTTCTGTTAAATCCTGAATTATTATCTCTGTGTGAAACTGACATTGCTGTGAGTCAGTACTTATTTTTACTTTTAAACAGACATTTGCTTGTTTTAACAGCACAAATGTTAAGGTTGATTTTAACCAATGTACAGTAGCATATATATATGAAATACTTAGAGAAGATTCTTTTAGAATATTAGAAAACACAAATTTAATACCATTAAATACCGATCAGAGCAGACACAAAGGCAAGTGTGATAGGAAGCATATTTTCTAGGAATAATGGCAATAATAACCTGAGTAGACTGCAGATCTTTAAGATCAACAGCTCAAGAGCTGCCAAGCCCTCAGCTCCCAAGTGATTGTGTGATGCTGCTGCACTCTGTTCCAGGACCTTCACAAGGACATTGATGAGGACAGAGAACATGAAGGATAGGATACAGATGTTGCTCTGAAAATAATGCCTCCTAATTATTTCCATGGAAGCTACAACAGCTATGAAGATAACAATGACACTATTTGATAGAAAAAAAAAAAAAAAAATAAATAAATCTCAGCTACAAAACACTGTTTTTCAACACAGGCATGACTATTTGCTTTGCATTACTGCCAGCAATGAACAAAAGCCAGAATGCTATGATCACAAAAATCTGCATGACGAACCAGAACATGGCTTGTCTTTCATGTCCTTGCTGCTGCAGCTGAAACACATCACTTGCTGCCTCACTGTGCTCACATCCCCTGGTTGGCCACCAGAAACATTCAGCAAGCATCAGCGAATGTCAATGGGCACCACTTTTTCCACATGGAGAAATTCAGTGACACAGCCATGTCTCAGCCATGCTTCCATGTCAGACACAATTTTGTCAGATTCCTCCTCTGCTGCCATCTGTTACACAGCAACAAAATATTACTGGTGGGAAGGTTCTGCATCTACTGCCACACTACCAACATCTACCACTGATGTTATGGGTCAACATCATAAAGTAGGAGGCACTGCTTTCAGAGCAGCCCTCATAAAAATAGATATTGGAAAAAAATAAGCATTTTATTCCACACCCATAATTCCAATTACATTGTTTATTTCAGAACTTATCTACAACTACAAAATGGAAGCAGTTCTTATAGTAAGTAATAGTAAGTAACTGCATCTACTCCATGTGAATGTCTTGGTTAACTGAAGTTATTCTGATTCCAGAAAAATAACAAGAAATTTGTAAAGCACAGGGAAAAGCACGAAAACAGAACCTCAAACTCAGATTTCCAGACAGAGTATTCAAAATGTTTCAGTTTCCAAATGAGAACACTGAGAACTGTTGAACTTAAAACAGTACTGATCACACCAGTTCAAGATGCTTAAACATGAACACAGCAATTTGAGGAATATTCCTTCTGCAGTGTTGCATTCTTGATCAGCAATGAATAGTTTGCTAAGAAACACCTGCTTCAAAGCACACCAATGAGTTCTTCAAAAAGCACCTGCAGCCACTGGTATTTTGTAGAAAATGTTGTGAAGGAAAATGCATTTCAAATCTGGCATTTTAATTTAATTTAAAAGGAAAAATCCTGTTTTAAAGCAGATTAATGATTATTTTGCTTGTGGAATCCCTTTTCTGGAAGAAAATGAAAGATGTATCTTCCCAAAATCATAGAAAAACTTGAGGACTGAAATTCAACAGCTGCACTTGAAAGATGATATAATGACATTGCATCAGATCAGTTCAGCAGCATAAGAAAACAGCATGAGGGTTAACAAGCTGTTTAAGAATTATTTTTCTTTCCTCATCCATCTACAACAGAGTCTCTCCCTATCAGCCAAAGACTGATACTCCTGAGTAGCTTTAAATGTTTATGTATTTTTGTTTCGTTTTATAAACCCATCTCTGGCTATGATAAAAGGTATCTTCTAAGACTCTTTCTTTCCTCTCTTTTTTTTCTTATTTTTTTTTTTCCCCCCAATAAATGATTAACTAATAAATGTTCTTCCTTACCTAGAAGTGAAAAAGCTGAAATAAATAACGGCTTGTATCAAAACAGTCACAGTTCTATTAAGTTAGCTAAACCCCACAGGCAGTTTTAAGTCAATATGAACTTAAAGATGTAGCTCAGCAGGCATGAAAACACACATTTAGACAGCCACAAATCCAGTATTCCTTGCTGATAAACTGTTTTTAAACTGAAATATAATCAATATTGTTTAATGTCAGAGGATGGATAGTGGAATTTTGTGGTTCCTTACAGTTAAGTCGGTAAACAAATGAAAAAAAGTCCATCTCCACAGTAAACCTCATTTAAGATCCATCAAGCGACAGAATGGCAAGAAAGTTACTGTTATTTGACAAAGAACCTTTGAATGTTTAATTACGCAACATACATGGGAGTCTTAAGGTATTTCCTGAAGAATATTATCTTCTGAAATTATCATTTATTTCTTCCTTGTTACTAATTTATGCACTTTTCTTTTTAAATGGTGGAATCTTTGTGTCTACAAAAAAAGATTTTGTGCATGTTTTATTGCAGATGCCGCAGAAAGGAATTTCACAGAGAAGCCAGTAATACATAGTTATTCCATTCTTTCAAGTGGCAGGTGCAAATGTTTGAAGCTTTTGTTTCTGCAGTGTGGGAAGTGATTCATTTTTAGGTTGCTGTTTTTAATTAGCCTATATTTAGAGAACAGATTTCAGAAATTTTCAGAGCTTTCAAACACATGTTCCAATTCTAAAGTTTAAAGAAGTCGGGGAAAAAACAAAAGCACAACCTTCCTGAAAAATACAAGGTAAAGATTAACTTGTTTAAGGTAGGTTTCTGGATCTAGTTAAGTCAAGAATTCACAATCGTGGGCCCAGAATTCCTTTCTAGCCATTCAAAGTATGTTTCTTCCTAAGCTAGCAACTAGCTCCCCTATTTTGGACTCTTCTCACTTCACACTTTAGAAGCTTCCTGTATCAAAATGAGCAGCCCTGCTGAAATTTCATTGAGAAAAGTTTTCCAGTAAGCCTGCACAGAAATGGCTTCATTACTCCCAGCAGCCTGTGAAGTAGTATTACCGTTTATTTTAAATACTAATAGCAAACAGAGCTATCTAATCAGGGAACATAATGCATTAGCGTTAGTCAGAAGTAGAAGTAAAGAAAATCCCTGAAGTCAGAGGGCAGGGTTCCAGGCAGAGAGAAAGAACTCAGAGACACTGTAGGAGCCGGGGTGAGCTCTGCTGCAGAGAACAGATGCCCTGCTGCATCTCCCGTGCAGCAAGACAGGGCTTCAGGAAAAAAACAGTAGAGACTCTCACACAAAGCTCGAAATGACCACAGAGCAGGTCACAGTCCACAGCTTGTTGGTCCTCCTACTGATGATTGCTACCCTAATTTTGTATGTAGTTAAAATTTTCATCACTTTCCATGCTTGATTCTCCTCACTGATGTTCCTAGCCAAACAAATATCCCATTCATTATTATGGTGCATACAAATTCATGGAAACTAAAGAACAATCTGTTTTCAACCTTATATATTCTGCTGTACATCCAGGCACAGCAGATAGGGAATCAATATCAAACCAAAGTCTCCTAATTCAGAGGGTGAGAATATTAACATGGGAAAAAAAGAAAAAAAAGAAAAAAAAAAAAGAAAAAAAAGCAGGATTTTAATCAAATCTTCATCATCATCATCAGCTACAACAAAAATTTGTAGGCATTCTTGCTCTGAAGTTAAGAAAATCTTCAAGCTCCACTATTGCTTTTATGGATTCTTGTGGGCAGTGGTAAAACCAAATAATTCTGTCAGAGTCACACTACTGCTGAGTCAAATGCCTGAAAATAAATCCAAGCATTAAGAAAGTCAGGAAATACTGTTATTTGTGGGGAAATATGACCCAAGTTTGAGAGTTATTGCAAGCAACTACACCCAAAAATTTGAAACATGGAGAACAGAGTCATGGACTGGGAGATGGAAGAGGATAGCAGAGAGAAAATTTCTCTTACTTCCTTGTTTATCAAGAGGCTTTGCCATGGGAAAACAGTTGAAATGGCCTTCTCATCTGACCCTCAGTGAGAAAAGAGAAACAGTGGATAAAACCAAGTATATGAAGTACTGGAAAAGGATCTCATCAACACTAGATGCCAAACCTAACAACCAGTATCACAAGACTGGGCTCTGCCCAAGGTTATGCCTTCACTTTACAACGTTTTGAAGATCTCCCTAAAAACACACAGTTTCTAATTCAGACAAAGCAAACTGTCCTGCAAGAGGGTGATCATGGTGTTACTTTTCTTAGAGTAGACATGGAAATAACTATCTCTGTAATAAACTGATGTAGACTGAAGTTTAATAAAGTAATGGAAAAGTACTTAAAGTTGATACCAAAGGTGGTAAAGGTATGGATTTTACTGATTTTTTGTTTATGTTCTTACAAAATCCACTAAAAGATCATAAAAGCAAGTGAAAGGGATAACCTAATTTATCATAAATGTTTCATTGAAGTATAAGCATTTAGAGCAGGAAAAAGAAATCTTCAGATGAGATATTAGGACAAAAGTAGTATTACAATAATTATACATCAGAAGGTCTTTCTTCTTTGATAAAAACAAGCCCCCTAGCAACAACAACACAAACAAAAACAACAACAAAACTACAAAATCTTACAATCTTGAGATATGTTAATAATGCAGAATGCCAACTCCATTTCCAGGCCTTACGTTGAGAAAAAAAAACACTAGGAACCTCTGGATAGCGTGTTTACTACTGAAGTTTGCAAGCCATACAGAATCTAACTAAATTAGCAGACACGTAAATGTTTTGCCTCTGAAAGAAGTCACATAAGTCACAAGATATCCTTACTGGTTAAGATGCAGTATATGTAACTACTTTTTTCAAGTAAGTTCTATACCAAAAATTACAGCCATTAACAAGCATATTTATTTCAGAACAAACCATTTCAGGTAAATACTACAATTAACTCTCAAATGTTATACATTAAATATAAAGGCTACTCCTATAGTTCAAAAGGCTTTCATGCAGATCAATAGAGTATTATAACGTAGGATGAGAAGCTGGCAAATGAAACATCAATTCTGGTAAGCAGTGAGATTTCTTAATTTTTGTTTGTTTGTTTGTTTGTACTAGCCCTGAAGCCACTGAAGGATTTTGTATAGAGCAACATCATGCTTATATTGAAGATGTCTGTTTTAGTACATTTTAGGTAGCGTCAAAAAGATCACTTTACGGTAACACCACTTTCCATTCAAAAAGAATATGGCTGATTCACTAATTTCAAATTGAATTCCATTCACTAACATTCTGAATGGTTCTTTACTTTTTAATAGTTTTGTTGTTTTTGTTGTTATTGTTCTACAGAGAATACTTTTAAACATTGAAGCTGTAAGTAGCACTGTGGATACTTTTTAGTACATTTACAGACCAACAGAGCACATTCACAAAGGAAAAGAGTTCTAGAGAAGTGTATGTTGATATGTGATCAAAAAGTCACCAAAATGAGTTGCATCTCTATGGCTCAGGTTCCCCATTTAACTTCAAACCTAGAAAATGTGAATATAGTTAAATCGTAGATCTCATTTTATTTTTCTTCCTTTCAACAATCTTCTGCCAGTGACTGTAGCTATTAAAGATTTGCAAATGAGCACTTTCTGTTCACTCATTCACGACCAACAGCTTATCATCATCTGCATAAAGCATGTACTTTCAGTAAAGATAATAAAACTATCATTAATTTCAGTCAACAATGAATTTTTGTGTCTTAGACCTCAATTTACTTCATAACTTGACTGCAATTCAAAAGCTTTTATCAATGTCATTGATTGTATACATTGTATACATTTATTTATTTATTTTTTACATAAATTCAGCAAAGATTTATGCAATTAATACATCTTCCAGTATAGCTTTTTGATTCCCTCATAAAGAAGCTACAATTTGTATATTAAGGTTGGAAAATGTACTTAAACCTCTAAAGTAAAAAACAGATAATAATGGAATGCTTTCAGAGTTTGGCTGTTTTATTGTTGTTGTTGTGTTGTTATTTGTTGTTGTTGTTTTCTTTAGGTCAGTTAACATAAAAGCTGTCAATTATGTGAAGAGTCTTTTCTTGTTGTTTATCTTTTTTTTTTTGTTGTTGTTGTTGTTAGTTTGTTTTGAGGTTTAAAATATTTAGTATCTCTATCACACAATAAGGACATAGACATAAAGATCGGGGCTGCTTCAGGCTAAGCATGGACAAGATGATCAGTGGTTTAATATAAACTGCAATTTATAGGATGTTCACTGTCCTTTTATATTTGAACAAGAAAAGTAGCTAAACAAAAATTAAAAATCAGGCATGCATTGCCATATCTTAGCCTGTAAAAAAACTAGGTACTGAAGAGATTATGCATCACAGCAATGTTAGCAGCTGGCCCACAAGGTAACAGCTACTTCCACTTTTGCAGGAAATAAACACACAGCCAGCTTGAAAACCAAAGATTACTCCTTAATTATTTCAGGGCAGAATCTTCTTCCCAGATACAGCTTTTTCATCATCTAGATAGTCTCTAAGTGATAGCCAAGAATACTGGGTTTCTTGGAGCCACAAGTGACATGACTACATTACTTTGGTCGTCTTTTTAAAGGCAATTTGTTATGTACAGCAACATAGATAGTATAGAAGTCCAAACGGTCAATTGAATCACTCAGAAAACAACAGAGATACTGTGTTATCAGCATAAATGTTTGACTTAAATGAACACATATTTTAACATTTGGGTAGAACTATGTGCGTTTTTTTACAAGATGATAGTTCAAATCTAATTGCACTCTTTCCAAGCACAGAATTACTGATTTCTATTTTTCTAAAAGGTAAAAAGAAATGATAGTAAATCATGAGCAGAAACAAAACTATTTTGGACATGCAGTTTGTTCTAAACTACTCAATACCTCTGCTGAAATTCAGCCCTGTGAAAGACTATGGCAAAGACAAGTGAATTGTTCCATACTGAAATAACCACTTCAGCAAACGCTCAAAAGCAAAAGAAATATTACCTGAGTATTTCAGCAAAACAAGTCATGGAGTCATAAAAATTGGAAAGGACTTCTAAGATTACCTACTCCAATCCATACAACTCAATCAAACAAGATTATAAAGCCTTCATTGTTTCATAGAATTTAATATACTCTTTCTTTTAGACTCGTAAAATGATTCAGTTATGTTGTTTGTTCACAAAAATGGGCATAGGGGGTTGAAGGGATTTTTATATCTTAATGATTCTTCTTGCATAGAATTCAAATTCAAAAGTTGTTTAATTTACAATTACAAACCATAAATAATAATATAGCAGAAATCACATTTAATTTTTTCATAATTTGCATCACAAATAGATGTCAAGCTATATGGCTTACATTTATTGCATGCAGGACAGAAAGTGCTTTTGCTGTTCTGCAAAGAGTGCTAAGTAGAAGGTACAAGACTTTCATTAATGTATCACATTCACTGTCTGAAAGAACTTGAGCACGGCTTTTCTTTCTAATTAAAAAGTAACACTTTATTCTTCGTTTTTGTTAATTTAGAAAGGATATGACTTTTGAAGCACCAAAGAGCGCTAGAAAATGTTCAGAACAGTAACTGCCAAGATCACCCTGTAGTTTATCCTCTTGTAGTTAATGTGTTGCCATTCTAACAACAGCATACAATATTTACTTCAAAATAAATAAATAAATAAATAAATAAATAAATAATAAATATATATATATATAGGTTTGGAAAGTAAAATTAAGTGGAGCTTTGCCAAGAACGTTAATGAAGCAAAAGATACACCTACTGAGAGACTCTGCTTTCTGAGTTAAAAAGAAGTAGCAACCCAAAGAGTGGTCAAAAACAGCCCCTTCAGGCAGTCTTCAATGACATTCCACTGAGGAGCACAATGCTGTGGACGTAGCCAAGCACTTCACAAATTATTGGGCTGCATCTGGAATGACCGGGGGTGATTTTCTTTAAAAAAGATACTTTATAAACTTATAAGGCGTTACAGTGGTTAAATCCCTGCGTAAATATATGAACCTTGGAATGCTTCTACATTACTTAGAAGTATAGTGCAATTGCTACAAAAGCAAACTAGCCTACTAGTGTGTACTGGGCCTGCAGCTTCAGGCAGGGAAAACCTAGTCCCCTACAGATACACATGGAAACAGGCTATTTATCCCTCTATTAAAAGATTCAGCTCATTTACAGATCAGTGATTCTACAGAAAATATCCTCAAAGGTCAAACTGCGTGTCATTACAGCTGTGCACAGAAACTTCAATTCCAACACCATGATTGCCTGAAAGATGACTCCTATGGCCAGGAAGCGGATAGAAAGGCTGTTGCAATATTTCTGTTCTTTGAGATGATGAAAGAGCAGTGAGGGATGATGGAGTGCATGACTTTAATATTCAGATTGTAATTTAGTGGATTTTGCATGAACAAAGCATTCTGAAATCAGCAACTGCCACATGGATCACTGGTGACTCAGAAAATACTTCAGTGGAAAAGATACACATAGGCCCTTGTTAGCATTTTGGCAACACATCATTGCCGTTTTTCTGCCAGATGTGCAGAAGCTGAACTGGCACAACATCATGCTACACACTGTACATCCTGCACGTATCTTTCAGCTGTGATTGCTCATGTATAACAAATGGCATCTGAGAACCCATAAATATCAGTAAATAGTTCCAGTCTCCTAATAGCTTGTCTCTTTTTTTAATTTGGCATTTTGTATGAATAACAATCAGGCCATTTCTACTGTTCTGAATAGACAGCAGTGGCTTTAGGGAAGGACATGCACACACACACACACACACACACACACAATTCAAAAATAGAAAAAAAAATGTTCAGATTGCTTTAAAAAACAAACACAACAACCAACCAAGAAAAAAAACAACTCACACCACCTGAACTGAACATATGCAGAACTTAAGATACTGTTGAATAACTTCATGTGTGTAACCGCTTCCACCACTTCCAGGCAGGAAATATGGCCACTCCCACATTCCAAGAGGAAAGTCTGGACATAACGTGTGGCAAATATTTCACTACTTTCATTTTGATCTGCATTGCTGTTGAAAGCCCAGCAGTATGCATACAAGAAATCTAAATGTTCTTCCATCCAGTGCTCACAAAATGTCACAAAATCTCTCCAAACAGAGCAAGCGAAAAGGGTAAGGTTCATAATAGGATTTACAGAGCAAAACATTCCTTGCACTCACTGTAACACAGAGAATATTTATACTAAAAGGAAAACTGAAAAAAAAAAAAAAGCCAACACACAAAAACAAATAAACAGTGAAAGAAGTCCAGTTATCTGCCCTAAACACTATTAAATAAAAACTATAAAGCCAGCCTATTAATCCTCCAAAAGAACTATTATAGAAATAATAATTTATGCAACCCCCTTGGCTGTTCTGATGTCTTTATCTGTGGAAGTGCAGTGACCCCTAAAATTCTTTGACCTATTAAGTGCTAGCAGATCAAACACTCAACAGTTTTTAATATATTTTCCAGATTTAAGAATTCTAATTACATGCTGACTCTCAAGTTCTCCAGTGATGAATATTCTATAAAATTCAGCCAAATATTCTTAAGAGTCAGAAAGTATTAACTCCTATGGCTTACACTAAATATATTCTCTGCACACACGTATGATAATTTTGCTCCCTAAATTCTTAGCATTGGGTAGTATTAAGTGATCAGATAGACTAATAAGAGACATAGTAATAATACAAGTAATAAATCTCTATGAATAGTATGTAGAAAATTTTAATGTATAACCTTACATACACATATTCCCCAAGCAATCACTCTTTATACCTGAAAGGTGCATTTGATGTATCATATTCAGAAATTTATGGCAACGAGGCATGAACTGAAAATGCTGAACTTTCTTTCATCATGACTCTGTCTGTATTTTTATCACAATAGCAAGGAAATGACTATTCTTAACATTGCTTCAGATGTAGCACCATTTCACAGAAATTAACATATTAAACTATAAATTGACCTACTCCATTGTATTAAAATGAAAATTTGATGGTGCAATCAAATGAAAGACAAAGCTAAACCAAAACAAAAAATAATTTCTGTAAAAAGAGATTATTTTCTTAGGCAGTTGTCTTCAG
Source organism: Excalfactoria chinensis (assembly GCF_039878825.1). Lineage (NCBI taxonomy): Eukaryota > Metazoa > Chordata > Aves > Galliformes > Phasianidae > Excalfactoria > Excalfactoria chinensis. The sequence goes on along the minus strand of NC_092825.1, from coordinate 91,599,572 downwards.
TTATCAAATCAAAGCTAACTGACCCAGTCTAACCAAGGACAAAAGTCTTCAGGTTTTACAAAATACTTATTTGTATTCATACTCAGTTCCGCAGGTTTTCATTATATGATGACTAAGAGTTTAAAAGGGATTGATGAGGAAGAATAATGAAAAGATGGAGATTCATTCAAAGCCACTAAAATCTACTCTGGAGAGAAACTGCCATTTGCCAGAGTAACCTGTTCCAACCATACTTCACTTCTACCGTCATAGGTAGAAAAACGTTATTTCAAGCTTGTCTCTCCCTGGCAGAAAATAAATGTTAATAATGTTTAATGACTCATTTTCCAGTTAATCTACAACTTGAATACAAAAAAAAAAGTACACCAAGTAAAATCCTTCCAAACATGCATAGTTAATAAATCCACATCCATTTTTTTGTATTCAAAATAAGGATTGAGTAGGCAAACATGATTTGCAGTGTGTGCCAGTAACTATTTTACCTTCTCATGAACTCAAATTTGATGATTGCTTCATTGACTTTCAAGCCAAAAATTATTTGCACATTAGCAGTTTGCCAGAGGAAAAATAAACTCCACTCTAAAAAGTATAACAACTAAAGAACAAGCAAGTATATATTTGAACAAAATAATTCTATGTCAATAACCCAGTTATCTACAAATAATCCTATTTTTAAAATACACTACTTTTATCTCATTTTTACTATGGAAAATGTATTCAGTAAAATAATGTGCAGAAGATGATGAGTTTTTAGTCCAAGCAAACTTTAACAATAGGACTTAAGGTAGAAAAATAAGCTTGAACTTTGGGATTTGATCCTCACTTGCCCCACCTCCCCCAACTGAGAGAATTCTGAAAGCTTCGCAGCCTGCCTTTTCCTTAGTGTCTCATCTTGCTGAAATGAAACTAAATGCCCACAGTTACTCACAATTGATGTCTAAAAGGAAAACTGTTAGAGAAGAAAGCCTTCAATACATGACTTGCCACTGTATACCTCACAGTGTGACTTACTTTTAATACGCTTGCAGGCTCCACTAAGCATCTTTCATGCTAAATGTAGAAATAAGTTTTCCAGAAGAAAAGAAACAGATAGCTGCAATATATCCTCTCTTTCTAATGCACAGAATAAGCACTGCTTGGAAGTCAGACGGTGCACTTGAGTTTTGATATTTTCTCTTAAGAGTCTTCTTGCTGAAACCTGGACTTGCAACTATTTTCAAACCAATAAATTGCACCACCTTAGACAATATTAGAAGAAGAAGTGCTTTCTGCTTTCTATGCAGGTAGCATCTTCTTTATTTCTATTTCTCCTACTCTGTAAGGATTAAAAACAGGAAGCACAATTAAGTCCTTCAAGAGTTTCATTTGAAGAACAGGAAAATATACTCAGCAATGAAACTGCAATATTCATGCTTAGTGTAAGAAAACCAGTAACGTGAAAAGAAGCCCTTCAAGATGACAGTGATTTCTACTGCTCTCTACCCAATAGTTCACATTTTCTGTGTCCAGGATATAAATTTATTTATATTACTATTTAATTAAAATAGACATGGTGGTTTTCTGTTTGTTTGTTTGTTTTTCAGCTAAACACAGCCAAATGCATGGGGAATTCTATAGGGAATTCTACGGCAAAAGGGAAACTTTCATTGAAACTGGCAGGTACTTAAGTGTGGCCTCTACTTGTGCATTTGAAAGTATTGCTCCAGTAAATCCCGAATACAAGTGAACATGAGAAATAATTCTGAACAACTCTGAAGAAGGATAGTTAATTGTTTAATAACATTTCAAGTGGAGAGAGAATTTGCTGAAGTAAATTCATCATACCAAAAATAAAGCAGTTAGTAATTGCAGACACTAATTTTGCTCCCAAAGGGGTGGGTGGCTCACTTGGGAGACCTTGATGTAACCCCTCCCCGGAGATCACTGTCTTATCAAGCATGTTCTTAGCTATACACAAAGGAAGAACATTCAATTTTGAAACTAGCAACTTGTCACATACAGCATTATTCTAGCTATTACACGTATTGAATCAGTTCTAGATGTACTGTTTGAGTACCCTTTTACAGATAGCCTTCTCAGGAGATACTACAAAGAAGGAGAGCACGTCAAGGGTGGAGAAATCAAGATAACTTCAGCAAGCTAAGGACAAAGGGAGGGGTGTCAAACAAGATAAAAATGAAAGTACTTTTGTTTTTTGTGAAAACTCTCTCTTGATATATTTAGCAGCAATTACATCTTGGCAATGCTCACACAGACTGAAACATGACTGTTTGTTTACAGCAGAAGAATGACATTGTCTAGCTCAAAACTGAGAACTGCTTGTAATGTTATGACTGAAAGGAATTATTTTTAGTTTGGCTTCTTCAAAATGGATAGCTGTCAGGAGACTACGCTTACACATCCTCAAATATTTTATTTTAATTCTGAAAAAAAAAATAATAATAATTAAAAAAAAAAAAAGTTTGGAATTGAAGAAACGCACTTTTAAAATCCTGCAAAAATGACTCTTCCTACAGATGAAAACAGATAATAGAGAAATTAAAATATTTGAGGTCTTCTGCTTAACAAAAAGATGCCTTCTGAATTATTCCTAAGGTGTAAAAGACAGTCTGGTGAGTACTGTCATCATAAGCAAGTGGTCAAATCCATAATCTTAGCTGCTTGATGCCAAGCTTCTTATAACAAGTTTCAGAAAGAGTTATTATGGAATTCCCAGAGCACAATATTGAAACATTTGGCTTTTTATACATAGAATCATAGAAAGGCCTGGGTTGATAAGGACCACAATGACCAACTAGTTTCAACCCTCCTGTGGTGCGCAGTGTCACAAACCACCAGACCAGGCTGCCCAGAGCCACATCCAGCCTGGCCATGAATGCCTCCTGGCATATCATATCACAAGGGACATATTAGGGCTCACCTGGTATCCACATTGTTTTTATGTCACACTTAAAAGCAAACAAAGCAAAGAATACATATCGCTTGTACTATCCCTACTAACAAAAAATTTTGACTTAGCAACCTCAATATCAAGAACGACCCTAAAATAAGATGCATCATAAAAAGATTATTGATGCTATGTAAAACAACACCTTCCATGCAAAGGTATAATAAAATAGCATCAATGGTTACTACACAGCAATCTTACCACTCTTCTGTCAAATACTCATTATGACATGGAAATAGCAGCATGTATACTCCTTGCTTATGCACAGATAGTTTCTTTCAAGACACTATTGGCACAAATGCTTAACCTCAAGTCAACAAATTTGGATCTTTATTTGTAATATATGCTATTAATTCAATGATAATATCACATGAACTACAACACTGAAATAAGAAAGACTAAAGACAAATATTACTTGCATTTGCATCCAAACCAAGGTATTTTTTTTTTTTTAAACTGTCTTTCAAAACAATTAAATACAGAAGAAAGCTGGAAAATAAGAAAAAAAAAAAATAGAAGAAAAACTGCTACATTCCTAAATAAGATTAATCTTCAGTAAACTGTATAGAATGAAATCACAAACATCTAGCTCAATACTTCAGGAACATCTTTCACGAAAGGCCCATACTACAGATTTGGACAGTTTCAGTGTCCTCTTACTTATCCTAACTCAGCAGCACATAGCATAAAATTATTATCTATTACATTAATCAGGAATAAAAATCATGTGTGTTTCAGGTTACTTAACAGAGTGTGAAAAAGAGATCCAAGCTATTAGGTGTTCTATCTTCCATACCCCTTTTATGTTTTAAAAAAAATCTTACTATTCTCTTTTATTGTAAAGCAGACATGAAGCACCTTTATCTGATATTTAGCATGAGTGAAGGACTTGAAATATAAATCAATACTGTTGAGATTTTCCTCTTCATTCCAATAGATGATGACAAGTCAGACAGAAAGCAATTGCACTAAGTTGCACACACGCTGGAATTGCAACCAAGCTCAGTTTTTCTGTATTTCAAGGCCTGCAGCATTTACATAATACCATCAATTTTATATTATTATAGTATCATTATTAAAATTCAAAATGCGTCACTGAGATTCCTTAGACATGAATGCTACTCAGCCTAAATGGTAACATGTTGTAGTAAAGCATACATTTTTATAACAAGCCTAAGCAGTAAAAACAGGAGAAAATCTTGAGGTAACTTATTTCTTTAAGTGACAGCAAGGAAACATCTCGTAAATACAAAAGAACAGCTGAGCCAAATGAAAAGCCAGCAAGGAAGCTTAAGGGGCATACATTTAGCAGAGATAAAGAACGCTTATTCTCAGTTTGAAAGTATATGCACAGGTGCATGTGTACACACATACACATTGAAGATCTTCTCTTCATGATACCACGCTTTACTCTCCAGCTGCAAACAGGGCGCCTTGCTAAGAGAGTGACAAGCCATCACATCAACATACAATGTCTGTAGCTACCCAACCAAATACGGCACACACTTTGAATTGCCAAAAATGGTTTCTGCAAGAAGAAAGTGCATCTGAAATTGCTAGTTGAAAATTCTATCTCACGCTCAGTGAGCAGACAAAAATTACTGAACACGTTGCAAAACGAGCACATTCAGCTGTATCTGCCCTGCATTATTTTACATAAATATTGGATTTGGGATTTTGACAGTTCTTATTTGTGCTCTTTGACTAAAATGATCATTAAGTTAAGGGAAACATGAGAGACAGCAAGATGGACAAAAACATACATTTGCTCTCATAAACTAGAATCCACTATATGAGGACAAAGCATTAGACAGGAAAAAGAGGCATCAAATTCTCTTGAGATTATTTCATACAATAGCGTCTTCCAAACTTTAATATCTTGCTAGGCAAATTTTTACAGCAGAGTAATGAGAAACAGGCTATCTACTTGGCCCAAGATGAGTACCAGTCAGGTGTTAAGAGCCCAGTGAGCAGAGCTGCAGGCACGTAAATATTCATAAAGTCATGAATTCAGGAATGCTGATTAGTAGGCAACAGACTTCCTGAAATATGTTTGCCCGACCTAATTATCCCTTTACTTGAATGCCTGCTGAAGTAATTTTGAATTGTCATACATGACAAGCATCAATGTACAGCAGAAAACTCCTAAGTGTCATTAAATACCCCAGCCTTGGACCTTAACACTCACCTTTACTTGTAAAAACATATTTAACAAAAACACTCCATCTATTTGGGACAAAAGCAAACTTTGTTTATTACCTGAGCTACAAAATCAAACTGAATCCAGACATCCAAGTTCTAGGTTCTCAACCTTGCTTACATTAATCAAAGCTTTACAAATCACTTTTTCCTCAGTATCTACTGTCCACAAAAATTTGTCTTTGAAATGCTGGGAATAGCAATTCAGTATTAGTGGAGTTAACTAACTAAAATTCATGTTAGCCTTGCCAGCTCCAGAATGATTAGATTGTTAAAAGACAATAAAAATGCTGGCAAGTGTGAATCTGAGTGAACAGACCTACTTACAGTGGAATTTCTGTGCATCAACTTTCAAAAAGTGACTGTACTCTAAGAGACAACTGTGTGTCTACATGACAGTACTCAAAGGAGTATTCATTCCCTAGTTCCAGTTTAAATCAGGGACCAAGCTTAGAAAATGTCTGAGAGATGGAAGAAGAAATACAACAAACTGATCATCAACATGAAAATCTGTGAACACCTTAATTAATATGTCAGCTACTAAGACAAATCTTTGACTCTTGAGAGAATGAATGGAGCAGTCATTAGAAATACTCTTCTAAGAAAATGGATGTTTCCAAAATCACTATTTGAACTATTTGTAGACATTAGATTTTGGATAAACTAGCTCTCACTGCATGGTCACTAAGTTCTCTCATGTAAATTTCACTAGTGCTAGTGAGAAAACAGATTAAATGTGAAATTAAAACTAAAGAATAAATGTAAGATAATATCACATTGGAGAAAGACTTCAAACATGAATAAATCTGCTGAATAGGTGAATGGTTCCTTATCCAAAAGAAACAAAAAACAAGCTGGGTATATTAAAATTATACTATTTTTAATTACAAATATTCTAAGAAAGAAGAGTTTGGATAGCTACTTCTCTGCTTCTTCATATGCTTTCTGTTTTAAAGCCTTCCATCTCCCTTAGGCTGAAAAAATATCTATTTTATTCCCAACATTTTAGTATAAAAAGAAAACAATCAGCAGCAAAGCAAAAATTCCAGAAAATCAGCATTATTTTCACCTGGAGGGGAAGGAGAAGGTAAGTTCTGGTTTGCTTTTCACCTTCCTCTTTTTCTTTCTTTCTTTTTTTTTTTTTTAAATGAATAATTGACGAAAGTAACTGTATATGACTATACATATTCAATGTTTTACATATTAACAATTGGACACCCAGCTGCCTAGGTGCATATCTAATTTTCCAGGTGTCTTCCATTGCAGTTATCACTCAGAAACATCCCTTCATTTTGTTGTTGTTGTTCTTGCTGTTGTTTTTTAGCAAGCATTATCAGTGGCCCTAACAAAGGCCGGAAGAGTTGCTTTTTTTTTTTTTTTTTTTTTTTTTCTCTTTCTTTTTTTTTTTTTTTTTCCCCTAATCACTGCATGGCTGGACCGCATGAAGCGTTCTCTCATTTTCTTAATTCTCTCAGCATAATCCTCCCAGCAAGGGGCTATTCAGTAAAACAATTCTCTCTGTCTTTAAAAAGATACTAGTCAGGAAGTCAGATGTTGGATCAGGCATCTCCTAAACCAGACCACCCTCCTAGCCACCACATTAGATACCGTTCCTCTGGAAGTTGCTACTAAAGTACTATAAGCCAAGGCTATAAAAAAAATTGGTTCCAATAGACAGGAATGGAAACATCTGACTTGCTCTTGCTGTAGTGCACGATATCAAGACTTTCCTGTCATTTCATATGAGCCCGTGCTGTGCAGCCAGACAGTGTGACTGTTCTAAGAATGACCCTTGTGAGCTCTGGGATTATACTGAGCTACCAACCCAAAAACATACTTGTTTATGTGCAAGTTTAAATTTTTATTTATGAATCCGATGGGAGGTATTTTACAGATAAATTGAACTCTCTGATTCTGTGGACTAGCTTTGTCTCATTTCAATAGACTTGCCAAAACCTCCAGTTACTATTTACCGTAATCAAAATATCGCACTTCATTTTTCCTGTCCTTAAATCCTTCCACTCGCGCTGTTTCGTAACTCAGTTGATGGCACTGGTTTCAGCTTCAGCTTTTCTTTCAGTCAGCTGCTTTTTTAGCTTGGCTTAAACCTATTACTATGCTACTTCAAAAGGCATCAGCTCTGTAATGATGCTTTATTTCATTTTTGCTCCTTCATTAACAGTTGAGTTCTCACTGACTTCATCCATCGGTGATCCTCTCAACTTCTGTGTGCTTCTTTCTGGGTTGCTCTCAAGAAATGAGCGCACAAGAATTTCAGCGCAACATGCCAATTGTCCTCAGTAATTTAATGCTTGACTAAAATAAACTCCTCCTTCATGGCATTTACTAATTCCTAGACATATTCTCCACTGTCGTTACAGAGAAAAAATAAAATAAATAAATAAATAAATAAAATAATTAAAAAAAAAAAAAGTTACTTGATTTAAGAAATTCCACTTAAATCCATTCATTTCTGTAAGTGTCCGATCTGTCTTTTTAGGACTTCATCTTTACATGTCATATACATGCTGGCAGCTGTGCATCAGCCAGGCACACTACCAATTCCTGAGAACACCTCACTAAATAACAAACAACAGAAGCTGTTTGTCCTCAGATACAAAAAGTTACTACTGGCTGCTTTCACATAAGATAGTCTTTAACTTAAAGCATGAGGGTATAGGCAGGAGAAACGGAGGCCATCTCAGAGCAGCAAATCAACTAGTAATATCTCTAGGACAAGCCAAAGGGGTCAAAACAGAGATAAAGTAGAGATTTAACAGCTTGCTGTGAACTAAAGAACTGGATTTAGAATGCCCAATTATAGTTTGGAAAACATTTAGTGGAATTACATATTCAGAATGGTAATCAAGGAACAGGTATGTGAAGAAAGCTCTCTGCTGAGATGCATCCCCAGCCACTCACCTCTGCTGCTGAAACTTTGGTTTTGCCAGATGAACCATGCAAAGTGCCACAATTAGTAAAACAGTTAAGTCAGTGGCAAATATACATATGAGGAGAAAACAAGGTTATATTTCTTTTCTACGAATTGGACAGTCTCATTGTCAAGTGAAGTGATTTATCATTACCAGTTTCAGAGTAGTCAGATAAGGTAACAGTCTCCCTACACTTAAACTGAAGCTGTAACTGAAATTTTGGATATTGGCCCATAAAGCTAACAAAAATTGATGCAGATCAACCTTTCTGAGCAGGCAAGTTCTTCCACTCTAAACAGATAAACAAAACCTATTTCTGTTTCAACTTGCACTTTTCATTGCAAAACAATTGTTGCCATCTCCTTTTAATGTAAAGATAATAACTGCAACTGAACCAGCTTTTAAGATATGAATAGCTGAGTGCAAATAAGAATTTCACTGCGGACTTGCTTCATTTCAGAAGGAACAGGCCAGGAATACCTGCATATGGAATACATTTTTACCACTTTGTTAGCTGTGTAATAGCTGAAAGCTTCACAAGACTTGGAATGACTAGCTTAAGGCTGACGCTGTTTCAGATAGAAAATGCAGCCTTGAAAAAAGCAACCAGCATCCAACTGGTTGCAGAAGCATTTCAAAAGACAGAATATTAAGCAGAGGACATATGTGTATGCTCACAGGCAAAATCATTAAAACTCCTCTCATTAAAAAACAGCACATGACTCAGAGGAGTAGCCTTTTAAACTAAGCTACATAAATGGTGATTTTAAAAAAGGTAAAAAACCAAACACCTTGGCAACCAATTAAAGTACATCAGTTATGTTTAATATTCAGAGATAGAGACAACTCAAATTTTACTAATACACTACTTCCAAGTTTTCATGTCTACAATGTGTATGTTTTGGGCTGTATCGAGTTTAGCAAATCTCCCACCAGAGAGCCTATTTACTTTGCCTATGAACTTAGTTAACCTATTAGATAAGACTCAGGTGCATTTACAATATAGAAAGACCTAACTGTGAAATGTCCATGTTAAATTCAAAGTTTGGTAAGAAAGTCATAAAACCATTTTGATTTCTTTTTACAAAAACACAGAAAATTAAAAACCTGGAATCTGTGAGATTGCTCTGCATATAAGACCATTTTAGTACAATTTAGTTCCATGAATGTGCAAAGAATTGGTATTACATGTCATTTGACAGCTGACAACTTTCTGACTGAGATGACCAGGTTACTCAAACAGTTATCCAAATTTCCATTAGGATGAAATTAAATAAATGTATGGTCTTTGAAATAACACCAAAGTTAGATTGGACATATACTGTAGATTAGTAAATGAACAGCAGAAACTAATGGTTCAACAATTATCTGATGAATATATAAAAAATAATCACTACAGTTGTTTAACTGACAACATGCAAAATAAGAATTTGAGAGCTACTAAGCAAAATAGGCCTGCAAAAACTACAACAGTGCCACAGAAACCGCTGTTTTTCATAGAGAAATAACTACATTGTAAAAAATTTGTAAAATGACTTTTTTTTTTTTTTTTTTTGTATTTGGGGTCCTTGATGCATGCTTCTCCAAGATTTTAAAATACATTATTATAAGACATATATATATACATATATATCTAGGATGTGTTATTTGTGTGTGTGTGTGCATTCATCGATTTTATAAATCGATCTTTTCAAAAGAAGAAAAAGAAGAAGAAAGAATATCAGGCTTCAGCTCCTAGCAAGAACTTTTTGAATAAAAAAGTGATTTTCAATACAATCTGAATTACAACTTTAAGTACAGATTTTATAGTCAAAGACAGGACAGTCAGTGACATTACCCATTCAAACAAAAGATAAAAGGCAAACAATTATGCTTGGTACATCACAGCTGTCTTCCATTACCTGTAGTTATGCATGTTCAGATTGAGTTGGGAATAAAATATGTACTAGAAATAATAGTTAACAGCATGTTACAAGGCAACAGAGTCACATACTTTGCAGTCCATGACATTCACTTGAAGTGAAAAACACCAACCGTCCCACTATCAGAATACAGGGTTTTGACTTACACTGCAGAAATTTTAGTCAAATGCAAGTAGAACTGGGTACATAATTAAAATAAAATCTGTTCTTGAAATTTGTTTCTTGATAAATTCCATTCAAAGATTTTTCCTATCGATCACATACTTCATAACAACAAACTGTTAGTATGAGTGTTCTGGACTAATAAGACTAGTCCTAATTTCAATACCAAGCATATAATCCACCACAAATTTACTTGATCTGTATTAAAAAGTTATACTTTTGTCCCAGTACTGCAACTAAAAAGCCACATCAAAACCTCACATTTCTAATATTTAAAACCTCTTATACTTTTTAGATTTTATCCACAGAATTTTTCTATTCATGTGTTCTTGCTAAAATCCAATCTTAAATAGTGAGATTCCTCTTCCACACCACTCACAGTATAGATTTTTTACTTCTCGATTTCACTAAGCTAAGATGCTCTGACAGTCTCTCCTTACAACCATGATTAATCACTCTTGTCACCATTCTTGCAGCTCTCCCTGGCATCACTAGTAGTCTCATTTCATGTCTTGTGTGAGATAAGAATTGTATGCAGTATTGCAGATGAGATCTCACATACACTTTCAACAATGGCACAAATGCTTCCTGAACAACTTAACAGAAACCATACAACATTTTAAAGCTGATTCTCACCAGAGATTAGTCATTTTCTGAGATCTTTTTACACATTCTCATTTGCATTCACTTTTAACTAGTAAGGTAATTACTCATATTTGTCATTTCTGCTATTCACCTTAACTGCAGGACCTTCTGTTCATCATTCTAGTGCTGGACTTCATCTAACACAGAAGTGAAAATTATTTTCTCCTTTTTATTGGGTAAAGTCCTAACACAAATATTTGTAGATTCATACCACTATACGAGACTGTCAAAAGACCATATTATAAAGTTAAGATTTAGCAAATAAAAATGTCAACTAATGACAGAATTGTATTTCTTTCTCTTAAAATATACTACCATTAGAAGGAGGGAGGGAAATATGATCAAGTATTCAGCTGCTAAATGAAAATCAATATACAAATAAACCAATTTCCAATAGAACACAGCCCCTTTTCCTCTCAGTTCCATTTGATAGTCCCACTGTCATATTCACTACTGAAACAAAATCCCAATGGCAAGGATTATGGGGTGTCTTGCCTTTGCAATGCTGGTTTAATCTCTTTTTCTTAATGCCAAAATGCAGCAGTTTTCATCAGATTGCTGATAGGGGAGTAACATATTCAGAGTAGGATGCAGAAAAGCCATCGTGCTGAATAAAAAAGCTTTATGTCAGCATGTACAGCAGAAAGTTCTCTGTCATTAGTTAACAGAAATGCTGAGGAAAACAATCTTAAACCCCATCACTAAAACAGGCATCTTGGGTCCTCCCTTTGTAGGGGTGATCCTAGCCACCAGCTTACAGAGAAACAAATTCATAATAATGGATCATTACCATAAACCACAGACTAATTTAAAGACAGGCAGGTCCTTTGGGGTTTGCGTCTCTGCCTAGAACATAAAACCTCACATTTTTAATGCTGTCACTGCTGTAGAGCAGAGGAAGATTTGTATGTAACTTCACCTCTTTACAAGATATAATCCCAAGACATGTGGTGCTTCTCATTAAAGTCTACCCTAACTGCTGGTTTCATAAAACTCACGCTGTCCACTTCTTGAATTGTCCCATTTTCTGCTGCTGCAACTCAAACATTTTCAATATCAGTCACACTGAGAGTACTACAAAAATTGTGTAAAATAACTATTTCTTCTCACATTTAAAAACAGATTCAGTTTTCCCACTAGAAAAAAGAAAAAAAGAGGGAAAAAAAAAAAAAAAGAGAGAGAGAGAGAGAGATCTGCTATTATTATATGCTTTCCAAACTCTGCTTTTTAACACCAGATTCTTCATAGCTTTCCTATCTATTGCAAAGGGCTAAAAATACATTTTGTTTCTTGCTGCACTGAGCAACAGCCAATGTGGTTTCCTTTTAATGTAGATAATTTTCTAATTTAAGCATCTAATTTCACTTTGAAATTTCAACTTTCTCATTAAATCTTTCAGTGCTGGGAGAAAAAGAATGCAGATCTAAGAAAACGTTTCCACTCTCCGACTTGCAAGAACTCTTTAGTCATTAAATTACTTCTAGAACAACTGTACTAAACTATCAAAGTCAATTAAAAAAAAAAATAAATCTCCCTTCTCATTTTTATCAACCTGAATGTTGTTCTTCCTTTAGAAAAGAAAAACTGCCTGATAAAGAGATGTTATTCTTACATTTGATTTATTTTATTCACCTTTTCAAGAGAACTGAGGTAACTGTGTGACTTTCAGAAGGATTTATTTTTTTGTTTGCACTATTATCTCCCTGTGGAGATATCAGATTTTGCTGTCTCTTTTCCTCCAAAAGAGCAATAGATGGGACAGCTACACTGGTAGATCTTATTTCTGAGTTGTCCATATTCCTTTGTCCATCAATTGAAGCTCTGTCTGCAGTAGTATGGTCACACCAAGCCTCCCTTTTTTTTCCCAGGCTGCTACATAAACTTTTCAGTACCGCTGGGATCTCTCAACAATTGCTTGAAAAGTTAATCAGTTTCAGTGTTCCTTTCACACTTCTTTCCAATTCCGACAGTTCCTTCTTGAGATTAAAAATCAGACACCTCAATAGCAGGAGCCTTGCCAAGAAGCTTCTGAATCAGCAAAATCTGATCTCTAAACACAGTGAAGAGATCTTCTTCTTGCCCACCGTGGCTAAATCCAAATGAATTAATTAATCTTTGTATAATGCACCTGGCAAACAAAACAGGTATTTGTCCCTGCAGTGAGTGATTCTGTGACTGCAGCATAGTCCCAATTTTTTCTTGTAGAGGAAACATTGCTACTTTGTCATCCATGCTGTTTGAAATCACCTGTCTGCCTCCTAAAATTGAGCTACGTACATTCAGTACGTAGCTCCTTTTTAAGAAAACAGTTCAGTCTGGTGTATGTTAGTATTAGTATATTGAACAAGAAGAAAATTTGGAAAGGATATTGAGTGGTCATAAGCGAGGGACTAGTCCTTCATTACCTGTTTCAGTAGTAATCAACATTGGCATGCATAGCCATTCAAGAAACGAGATAAGGACAACACCTGCAACAGTGGAACCTGCAAGGTTGAAAGCCTTTAAAAGTAGATCAGATATTCACCAGGACTGATATGAGACCAATTCAAGAGACGTGTCTTATGATTCTTCCTGAACAGCTGTCATTCATGTTTCCTGTTGGCAGGAAACCTTTCAGGTTTTTTTCCAGGACAACCTTTCAGTTAGCTGACAAATATGACCCTGACACGTTCTTTCACAAAGAATGTAGAGCTTTCAAATGCTGCCTGTTCTCATCTGCCTGGAGGACAAGTTAGTTCTGAAGATAAGTGCTGTGCAATTCTTATTCTACACAGTAATTGAGAAAGACTATGGTAATGTACAGAGAGCTAGCAAAAAACAGCCATGCCCACAATTACCAAACAAGAATTATAACTTTGTGTACAATATAAAATAGTCACAACAGCCATGTTTTAAATATCCGTGCAAAACAAAGTGCACCCCATCTCTGCTTAAGAGGAGCATAATACAACATTTTCTTAAATGTTCTAAAATAATACATGGATTGACAGGTTTTGTATGTTTAACTCAAATGGCTTCCTATAAATTGTTCTAGATGTGTGAGATGCTAAACATATCCAAGTGAACATAGAAATTTGTAAATAAACTTCATGTAAGGAGAGAATAGAGCCATTACTTAAAACAATTCATAATTCTCAACCCAGAACATTTTTTAGCTTTTTCCTTTTCCTACTGGTGGGCCAAGAAACTGGAGACAAAACTCAACATTTTGAACTGTGAGACAGCACACATACCAAGACTTGAAATCTGAACTTCAATCCATGTAGCTGTACTACATATTCTCACGGCATCCCTTCCAAGTCTTTTAACTTTATATCATACTCAACATAATATCTAAAACACAAGGATTTGTATAATGCTCTCAAATTCTGTTCGTATGAGATTCATAACACTTGGTTAAAAAACAGAGTTATTTATTAACTTTCCTTTACCTTTCCTTGATTACTTGATTTTTTCTCTTACCACTCTTTATCTTCTTTTTCTGAACTCTGAATGTACATGAGTGCCAAATGCCTTTCTCTTAAAAGTTCATAAAAGAATCTCTTCAACACTTCAAAGAAGCTCAGTAACAGTACAAAAAAAAAGAAAGAAACAAACAAGTAAAAAGTGATAAATCTGGGTTTTCATCATAACACCAGAAATATTCATTTTCAGTTATGCAGGGATGGCACATCCACCTTGTACAATTTAAAGGCTGTATAATTGATTCTAATTGCACCTTTGTATAGGCCAGACAGAGTATAAAACCATCACTGTAATCGGCAAGTTCAGTATAAGATTTAAACACAGCAACCCATCCATAGATTGGATGGGGCCCTGGACATCCTGGTCTAATATCGGATAAGGAGGTTGGTGGCCCTGCATGTGGCAGGGGAGTTGGAGCTTCATGATACTTGAGGTCCATTTCAACCAAGGTCATTCTATGATACTACAAAGTCTCAGCTTCTATGAAGTTTTACTTATGTTTTATTTATTGGTTTCATGGTGATGCAAAAAGTAATCAGGATGCTAGCACTGTGAGATATTTTGCCAGTATACATTTTTTTTTTTTTCTCAATAGTAATAGCTACTATATAAACAACAAAGTTCCAATGAATTTACAGTGCAAGTGCTTTCCAGTAATGCATCTATGACATCAACAAGACTTAAACACATGAACTAAAATCGCTTAAATCATTCTATAGAAAATTAACCTACTATTTTTCCTTCAATTTGACAATTCAGAATATCTTTGCCAGTGTTTATTACTTAAAACAAACAAACAAAAACAAACAAACAAACCCCACCAAAACATAGTTCCATAGTTTCATTATAAAATGCTACTGTATATAACATTGGAATGAGTGCAGTAAAGCAGACTTCACTGAATTTTACTTCTGGGGTCAATGACCAAGATAATGGAAAAGATTGTTGCCTTGTCACAAATACCACTAGTGCAGTGCAATGCCTTTACTTATTTATTGCATGCTGTAAAGTGATTTGGTAAGAATTTCATTGTGTACTTAGGTTCAATTTCACATTTGTTTCCACCCAGTGGTCTGGCCCAAATACAAGGTTAAGAAATATGCAAGCAAAACCTAAGTAGCATGTTTGATCTTATAAAAATTCATGAATATTGTTACCACATGCTTTCTTCACACACAAAAAAAGAATCTAAATACCATCTGTGCAAGATAGTCTAATTAGGGGATTAGGACCACATAAATTCTGTTAGCTTGCATGTTCAAGTGCCTGCTCCCTTGGCCACTCTCAAAAAGCCGTAAGTGAAGAACACAAAAAGGACAGCAGCACCCTATTGGAACCAGTGCAGACAAACCGCACAAAATTTAGTTGTCCAACTCTACCCACGGGAGCTTGTGTCTTTTTTTTTTCTTCCTTTTCTGTCCTTGATGTATAATGCTTGGCCCAGCACAAAGCTTGTGAATAAACTTGGCACTAGATGAATCACATTTTAATACGTTCAAATGATATTCTGCAACAGACCACTATTTAATGGCTGCAGCACACTACAGGGACCAATTTTTCAGGATTTGGCACCAACAATAGAAAACTAAATGATAAAAGCACATAAGTAGTTCTTAAACAAAATAAATGAGGTATAAACACAAGTAAAAGCTGTACTGAATATATAAAAAGAGTTTGACTATACAAAAATCCCAAGATCCATTTGCACCAAATAATTTTAGAAACAGAAGTGATAAATGTACAAAGCTACCTTCTATTAAAACACAGTCACTAACTAACAGGCTTCACCATCAATTTAAAACTGTTTCTGTTTGCAAAATCATTTTTCTTAATCACGGGATAATTAATGAATGCTAGTAACAACACGCAACCAAAACCCTTAAAGGAAAATCAGATCTTTGTATTTTGAACACTAATTCTGACAAGTTCCAACAGCTTATATTATACTAAACAAATTGACAGGAAATTTTAGTGCTAGAACTCTCCGAGAAATGTGTGCAATACCTTTCTTTTTGACTCACTGAATAGTTACAAACAGATGGACTTTATTTATTTAACTTATTCAATACATTTTTTTACTTTTCTTTCCTGTAACAACTTTCCTGTAACAGCTGCTATTAGTTCACTCTGACAAAAAAATCAAAATGTGATACTGGTCATGAATCACAATCATGCAGCTAGACTGTTTCTTGAATGAATACATGTGTACATCTTATCTATCACAGACTTAAAAGATTTGTTTTCTGAAAGCATTTCCCAGTTTGAAGCTAAGCTAGAATCCTTCTGCAGGAATAGCACATATTTCCAGACTATGGAAATACTAAACATAATGCCTATTGTCATCCCAGTGGTAAAGCTAGGAGAATGCCATACAAATAGTCTAATATACCGTTTTGCAAGATAAGTCAGTAGAAGGGGAACTTTTGGCCTCCCGAGCACTGCAGTTACATTCCCAAGACAGGATAATTTGAGTGTTCAGGTAAAGTCGAAATACCTTTCAAAGGCTCTGTTTAGTAATACAGATGATCACAGAACTACAGTAATTAAACTGGAGGAGGAAATGTCTGATGTCAGTAAATACGGAGTTATTCACTGTGATTTTAGCACTGAACGTAAATGATTTTCACTGTTGTCCCATGCTTAGTAATCTAGCACTGCTGTGGAGGACCAAAGCCTGATTATATGGAATAAAGTTTTAAAGTGATTTGCTAAGTATAGCTGTCCATCCAGCTATAAAAAAAAAACAATCCCTAAACATAATTTCTTTTACCACTTAAGCCAGGTTGTGGAGTATCTCTGAAAAAAATAAGGGCTTTACTAAATTTACTGAAAAGATGTGCTTTTATTAAACTTTCAGTAATTCACTAAAATCAAAACCATAACTTGAACCAAGAAAATATTCAGTTACTGGTGAAGCAAGAATGAACAAATTTCTCAAAGCATAATGATTTTTGGTCTTCCAGCTGAGCTACATAAATATTGGAGAAAGAAGACAAGTACTGTGTCTTTGTTCCACAATGTGAATAGTAGTTGCAACATATTCAAAACCAAAGCTCTCACTTGTTAAAGACTCAGACTCCCAGCCTTTACATTTTAGTGCCTTCTCAAACACTGGCTTCTTCAATGAACTTGCATTGCCAACAGATGCAAGGATGCTGCTTACTCAGTTTATGAATGGCTGCCAGAAGAGATTTGCTGCTTCAGGCTGAAGTAAATTAATCCCAGTAGAGGCAAGGTTTATTTGCTTCTCCAATAGTTTGAAGGAAATACTGATGGCACAGTTTCGGGCAAAGCTAAGGACAACTGAGCAACAGAGACAGCCATGGAAAAGCCAGCACTCTGCTGGAATGCTCATCGAAGTCCACATTACCTATAGGGTATTCACCTCAGAAATTCCACTTACTCTTTGCAACACACTGCTATTTGCTCTTTAAATGTTTACACAGAGAAAATTGTTACTAACATTGTATAGATACTTTTAAAGCCAAGGGCAGAGCTTGACAGTGAGGATAATAAAATCTAATAAAGTGTAAGGTAAAGAAAGTTTGTGGTGGTTTGGTTTTTTTTTCCCCAAAATTACAAAAAATAAAAGATAATTTTGTCATCAAAAATATGTTTTAAGATGACTGCCATTTTTAGAAAATATTTGTTATTTTTAGTATTTTATGACCGTGATAAATAAATTATCAAAGGTTAACAACTTTATCTCCATTTTCAATACCTCACCTAGAAGAAGGATGTCATCCTATACTGGTATAGTGAAGCTTTCCGCACTGTTCTGAAAGCCAACTCAAGGCTATAAAACCAAGTTGGCACCACATTTTTGGCACAAAAATTTTTCCCTGCTTGTCTTGTGAGCCAAAGAACTGCCCAGAACTGGGTACCTGCCATGCTACTGCCCTCTTGCTCATTCACCTACAGTAATATATATGTTAAAATACATAGTTTATCCACATCACACACACACACACACACACACACACACATCTAACAGCTTGAAAAAGTCATCAGAGGAAAAAAAAAAAAAAAAAAAAAAAAAAAGATTTTTTATTGGTTTTGCTTTTAGACTTTTTCACAGATTTTTTTTTTTATTATTATTTATTTTTTTAAAGATGTTTTTAGTTGAGTAGCCCAAGTCAGCAACACAGGAGAGAAATAACAAGGACTAGAAGCAATACATGTATAATAGTAAACACTCAGAAAGAATAAAACTATCAAGGAATCTCCAAACTGATCTTTTAAATTGTAGGTACAACATCTGATAAAGGACTGCTTTCAGAAGCATGATTTCCTACTAAGCTGATCAGTAGAAGTATTCAAGTGCTAAATTGTAAGCTAAGCAGTACAGAATAACTTTGGTTGTTTTGGGTGGGGAGTTCCGTACCCAACAGTTCATTTTCTTTATGCATACATGAATCTGTATGGATAATTCATTTTTTACTACACCCAAGTAACAGTTCCTATGCTAAGTACATAGTTGTACAATATTAAGCACTGTGACATCGAACTTCCCCAGTATTTTTCCTTCCACATTTTTCTCAGCTTTTTTTGTTTTTGGTCCAGCCTCAAGATGAACTTTAGTTTTGCCATGGATATTTATACATACAAACAAACAAAGAAACAAAATGCAATAATAACAACAAAACAATTAGAACCTCTGAGTAAAAATCTCTGCGGGAAAGCTTACATTTGGGAGGAAACAAATCATAGTTCTGTCTGCAACGTAACTTAAAGTCAAATTTCAATCATCAGTGGTGCGAATACAAAAACATAGTAATGTTTACTGGTAAATAAAATATTATTTCTCATAGACAGAACATTCTGGGATATATATATCATATAAATATATATGTGTGCATGTATGTATAAAACTTAACTGGCTTTGAAATATCCACTGATTCAAACCAGTAGAAGACATACAAACCTGTTGAAATTCATTACTTTTAGCACAACTTTATTTTTAACTTTCTACAGAAAAAATAACATAGAAGTAATAACCTAGAAGTGAGCTGGAAGCTAACTGTTTCTTTGCACTCACTGCCAAGCATACTTTTCACTTCTATTTTTCACCCATCCTAACTGAACTTAATTATTACAGTCTCTGCCAATCTAGGTTTTCTGTTTTTGTTGTTGTTTTTTACAACTTCATATTATTATTATGTTCTCAGAAACATAGCATTAACAAAGCTCTCAGGACAGGTAAGTGAATTATTTGTACTTGGAATAACATGCTAGATTTCATCTTCTTCCCAACTGTTGTTTGTTAAGAAGCCTACACTCATGGCTTTGCCATTATGAGCCTTGGCAGGGTCTAGTGGCAATGTCAAGTGCTGGTACGCAAGCCCTGTTGAAGTAGCAGAACCAGTAAATAAGGCCTGTTGTATTCTGCTACTGACAGACAAATCCCCAGAAGGTATAGACACAAGAAGTTGACTATAGAACAGCAAACACTGGAGTTGAATTATTTACCATGGGCACAGATTTGAATGAACAACACAGAAGTAATGCATTGCAGACTTCTCCTTCCCCTCTCTCAAAGGCCAATTTATAAGGGATGGAATTAGGCTTAATTCATCAAGCATTTACAAGTAATAGTCATAGGAAATTAAACTCATGGACAACAACAGAAGCGTGGGAGAATTTCAGCACATCTCCCCAATGATAATCTATAATAAGTCATCATTTCTTTAATATTAAGAATGTACCACATTTCCTTTTAACCGTGTTTCTAAGTACCACATTTAAATTGTTTTAAAAAACAAACCAAAACAACCTAAAACAAGCAAACAAACAAACAAACCAGCAATATGTTTACTTCACTAGCTGGAAATTCTATATTGAGGTTCCTGAGGCTTCTGCATCTTTGGGAAAACGGACCCAGCAGGCCAACTAAGTAATGAACGAGAGCCTGAGGCAACAGAGAGTCTGAAAGACTCAAGGACAGTGTAAAAGGCACTTCAGTTCGACTCCAGGCTGTATGCTTCATATGCCTTTTTGATTTCTCTTGAATATTTTAAAAATGCCACATATTATAATTTTCTTTGTTGTTTAGACATCAGCCTCTTCAGCTCATCTCTACCTTTAAACCATTGGAATACAAAAACTTCCTTGTAGGACTAGGCTAGAGGTCAACACTGTCTGGACTCAGACCCCACTAATAGTGAGATGAAGATCCTTACACTCTGCCTCTAGCAGAAAAATTGCTTTCCCAAAATAGAGTTCAGCTTCTGGCAGCCAGAAACTGCAAAGTGTGTTTGCATCAGGACTTACGTATTTAGTAGCCACCGAAAGATCTATCCCTTGTAGTTATTTACTTTTGGAATTTGTTTGTATTAATATTGAACCAATGGAGGCATTTCATCAGGATAGAAGATGAAGAACAGGACAAGATTTTTCAATTCAGTCCGTAATTTTCCTTGGAGTTTCTCCAGAACAATACATCAATTAAGCAAAAGAATACATAATTCTAAGTTTAAAGGGGTAAACAGAATAAACACAAAAAATAATTGTCTGAAAGTTGTCTCAAAAACCATGTAATAAAATAAATAAATAAATAAATAAAATACATTCTAATTAGAAAGGATAACTAAAAGGGAGGATTTTTTCTAGATTGTCCCATGCAGGATGTCAAAACACAAGTGCTGACAAAAATACTTTCCATGTTTATGCCCTTAAGCCTTTTCCTTCTGATAATAACTACTTAATCTGGTCAACTGAGCAAAGTCTTAATTTCCTAAGCATTTCCAGGAGAAAAATTACCCAAGCTCCTTCTTGAATATAACTTTTAAAAAACATTATCATGACTGTTATTCCAAAGAAAAAAACATTTTCTAGGAGGTACTTAGTAAAAAATTTCTTTCAGGCCTTTGCAAAAATCCTTATACTAAGATCATGTAATAGAATTTTAAGTTTTATGAGGTAATCATTACTATAGGGAAGGACAGGTGGAATACAGAGACAAAATAAAGGCTTTTCATCATATAGAAAAACATCCACGGACAAAATGTAATGACAAATTAATCAAGCCAAGCTAACAATGAAAGTGGTATCATGCTTCATACAGCAGAATATTCCCAGTGGCCTTCCAGAAAAGAGAAGGGAATTATATATACTTTATTTATTTATTTTCCTAAGTATTACTGTCCAGTACCTAGAAGCTATAACTGAATAACTGACAACCCAGCCTGTGGCAGTGCTGTTGGAGTTCAATGATCTTAATGGTCCTTTCCAAATTAAGCCATTCTACAATTTTATTAAAATATGAGTTTTAATTGAAGATGTGCCCTCCAAGATGTATACAATCTCTGACATCTCATGCTGGAATACTGTGTACTGGAGAACTAAATCAACTAAAAACCATCCATAAAATTCTTTGTTTTTTCAATTAACAATACAACTACTTCTATTGTCAGTTTATTCACAGTACTGAAGAACAGAAGTGCCGCATAGATATTCCCTTAGGGTAGGTATATTTAAATCATCATCATCTAGACAAATTCTGAAGTAAGGTCCTTAAGAAGCAATCACTAAGAAGAAACAAAAAGCCTTCCAGACCTTTCCAGAGTTTTAACCTTCCTACAATCTTGCCATTGCCTTTCAGATTTAAAACAGGCAGCAGAAAAAAAGAAGACAGTTGTCTTCCTGGAGAAATGAAGAGCTACTAAAATGCCTTATCAACATTTTGGGAAAGACCAAATTGCTGCCACTTCTTCTCTAGTTCCACTCAAATTGTGGGCACTACTATTAATTAAAACCAGCCAGCTAGATTTATAGCATAAGCTCTATTTGTTGTTTTAAGTTGTTGAATATCAATTACCTTATTATTTTGTGATTAGCATGAAACATATGCATCTATGTCTTGTGGCTTTTGGCAGTGATCTAAAAAAATTCAGTAACTTTGCATACGGCTGTAAAACAGCATGTTTCCAGGCATTTTTAGCGCTGACTAGAGCCATTCTCAATCTGCTCAGCAGCATGAAGTTAATTAGGAGAGGCATGAAGCTTATGGTTGGGTGCAGATATCAGCAGTGGAGCAAAATTACCCTTTATTTATTTATTTTTAGCTTCAGCCAATAACTACCATTGTATCTACATTTGTTGTTGTTGTTTATGAAATGCTTCCACTGTTAACCAACAGCTTAAGCTTTAACTTTTCATCTTATCTAATTTTCTAAATCCTTCAATGAATGCAAATTGATGAACACAGCAAACAAAATCATCTCTTTCTATTGAGCTCAAGAAGTTAGTATAATGTACTAATTCAAAGAAAATCCAGTTTTGGACACAGCCTTGGGATTCCTTTATCAACAGTCCCTTTCTGAGCAGAGCAAAACTATCTATCTTATTGACAGAATGCCAAAACAAGCTTGTGTTCTGATACATAGACAACTTACAAGAATATCCACATGAAAGGGAATTTGCAAGACTCCAGTATGAGCTCACACAGAAGATAAATACGTTGGATGAATGGATTTCATCAAGGCCCTGCCGTCTTTCCTTATTGTAACAAAATCACAGCAGAGGTGAAGGTATATGATAGAGCAGACACAAATATCTTTCTACAAGTCTCCCTCCTAATATATGTCTTTCCTTATATCAGGTGAGGGGTTTAGTAGGAAAGAGGATACATTAAACAAAGAAACAAGTAATCTAGGAATAGATAAAATTCAAGAACACTTAATTCTGTATTTATCAAACTAAGCGTGGATTTTCCGCTCTGGATCATGTTCCACAGATGAAGGACTCTGAGTTACATAACACCTCTGCCTACTATGTCTCAGAACACATACATACATCACTGTTTACATTTAGACAAGTCTGCTTTTCAAAGAACTCCCAAACATATTTACCTACTGTACTTCCATTTTCAACAGGTAGCAGACCTGCTGTGTGTGAAGTGAACTCCCTTCAGATGAAGCTAAGACAGAAGATAGACTCCTTGGGAAGGACCTAAAATCATTCAAGCTAAGCTTCTGAACTAAAGATAATTTAAAGCAAAAGTAGATGTTGCGACCTTATCACAAGCCCTTTCACATTTGATAACTATTCCTGTTCTACTGCAGTATTTCTTAACATCAACATAATCAAACTTTGTAAACAGTTCTTTGGAATATGTTGGCAGAGTTTAATC
Organism: Excalfactoria chinensis; assembly: GCF_039878825.1. Taxonomy (NCBI): domain Eukaryota; kingdom Metazoa; phylum Chordata; class Aves; order Galliformes; family Phasianidae; genus Excalfactoria; species Excalfactoria chinensis. The sequence continues at coordinate 91,576,169 of NC_092825.1, read as the reverse complement.
AAATGAAGTTGAATCTCATATTCTATGAAATTTCCAGTCAGGAAGATAGTAGCTAAGAGGACTCGTTGGAAGATGGAGTAACAGCGGTTCAGACAACAAATTACAGAACAAGGCTTATGATACCCCAAGTGAATTTCTTCTTTCTCTTCCAAAGTGAAAGTAAAGAAATACTGCAGTGGAAAACTGCAATTGTCTCTTCTCACACAAACTTAGGAAGTTTCATGAGCTTCAAACAAGACAGTCTCGTTAAATGAAATATTTACTCATTATTTTCCTCCTGAAAACAGTTTTCTGTGAGAGCATTTACATTCTCTGTGTTCTTAACTTCAAATGATATGGAATGCAAAATACTGAATTTCAGGAGAGCTGAGCTGCAAAACCAACCTTTGAAGACAAAGTCCATTTTGCATATTGTTGCCTCTTGCATCAAAGTGTGCTTACAAATATGAAACAGGGCATACAGTTTGAAACTGGATACAAGTTTAGGCAAAGTCATTGGGTATTAAAGACTTCATAATTACTGCATTCCATCATGCCAAATTCATATTAAAATCAGAACATTAGTATTTTGATAGATAAATAGAAGAGATGAATTTTTATCATAGACACATCAATCAAACAGTGGTATCCCTGAGCTTTTTTATTTTCTCTAGCTTGAGAAAGATTCAGACAACCAACGTATCACAAACAAAAATGTAAAAGGGAAAGACATGCAGCCCTGGAAGTATGCAGGTTTCCAAAAGAAAATAAAACACAAATGAAGTGAATCGATAGTGACAACTGGAAAAGGCAAAAGGAATCAGAGTTTAGAGTTACAAACTATATTAAAACTCACTTTTTTAAATGTGCAATAATAAACACTTATCCCAAGAACCTTCAGCAAACAAATGCAAAGATGTTTTTTATTTTAATGTATATTCAAAACAAGTGATCATAGCAGACTTCTGGCTTTGGGGACAAAATGAATAGAGGGACAGTTGCTGGTTTCATCTCCCCCCCCCCCCCCTTTCTTTTGTTTGCTGTTTATAATACATTAATACATATATATTAATGCATTCAAATTAATGCTAGAAGAATGTGCAATAACAAAAAATTAAAGAGCTAAAGCACATCACTAAAGCAATGAAAACTTTGGGATCTAGTAAAACCTTGAGATCTGGTGAAGATCTTGATGTTGCTGAAAGGGACATTCTCTACATGTGGCTGCATCTCCTGACCTGCTACCCTGTTTTTGTGCCTGGTACCATGCAGGGACAGCTATTCAGGGACAGAGACCCTGTGATGCTCAGTAAGATCAAGAGGTTTTAATGAAGTCAGCGAGACACATTCTAAGCATCTCCACAGGCAGGGTTTGGCCCACATAACCCATCTACCTGTGAACACATTGCAGAGCAATTCTCAGCCATCAGGAACACTCCCTCTGCCTCCCTGGAGACCACCAGTCCTATAAAGGGAGAGTGTGGCAGAAGGGGATGTGACAGCCCAGGCCAGACTCAGGAGAAACATCCATCTTCAGCGTGGATTGGCCTCCAACAAGTGAAATGACATTGCCCTGAAATCAGCAGTGTGAGTCTATAGGGTGCCGACTCTGAAGAAGATAGAGCCCCAAGGAGCAGCAAAATCCTGGTGGAAAAGTGTAACTAGAGCACATTAATTCCTGTCCTTGCTTGCTCTTGCCTTTACCTGGGATGGGGATGGTGCTGAGCACACTAAAAGCACACATACTTCCCTCTTTGCCTTGGATAAACAGGCTTGCAGTTCTCCACTGGTAATCAACAACCCTCCAAGAGATTTTCTGCAGATTCCTTGTTAATTGTGGTTTTACGGTTCAAATTGTAAGGATGTGCAAATTTAAATCAAACTATTCCCCTCTGTCCCCTTGGTTTGACTCCTCTGAAGTATTTCATTTAGCATTATTATGAGTACTTTTTTTTTTTTTTTAGTGAAATTTTCTCTTTAAGGAAGATATTTGAGTTTAATCAGATTTTAAAAGAACTGGGAAAAGATGCCTTTCACAACAACAACAAAACAAACAAACAAAAAAAACAACAATACAAAACCAACCAACCAACCTTAAGGTTTTCAACAGGAAAGGAACAGTTTGGGACATGAAATGCTTACATGTTTTGTACATTTGAAATAAAGATCTTTATGCATTCAAATGATCCATTGGGAGATAAAAGTAGGCAAGAGCCTTAATTTTCCATCATTCCTACAGTTTTAAGATAAACCCAGAACCTCTAAGGATTGAACCATTACTTTGAAATATATGTAGGTAAACTTAAAGCAAATGCAGCAACTCAATCTCTCACTACATATAACAGAGTATAACATATTTTTTTATACAGCACTCAACTGCCTTGAGTTCCCATGCATTATCGATCCTGCACAACATTCTTCCAGAGATGCCCTTCTACCAAAATTACTTCCAGCCGTATAATACTGCTGTCTTAAACCTCATATGTTCTATGTGCCTACACACATAGATCCATCTTTCTTTTTCTGTTTTCTTTTTTCTGACATTCTCAAAAATCATTGGAACAGCTCCTACATATACCTATTATTTATTTGGGTAGCACTGTGTCAGCTTCAGCAGGAATAAAATTTTATTTTACATAGTAGGATTTACGGTGTAATAGAGGGACTAAGGATTGTGCCTGCCTTTTGTGAGCCTAGAAACTGATTTTCTTTTGTTCTCCTCTAGCAGCAGCCCTATCTCACTGGGAGCTACTGGTAGGGATGTGTTGACAGTTGGACTTCAAGATCTTACAGGATCTTTTCCAACCTCAATGATTCTATGATTGCTAATTCTTCTTCAGGTAGAGATTAAAAAATAAATAAATAAATAATAATCAACAGTGGATAATTTCTGCCTATAATTTTCATCAGAATGAAGAAATAAATGCTATTTGAGTTATGTACAAACACAGCATAAAGTACTTAATAAGTAAACATACAGTACAAACAAGCATATATTTTACTGATTACAGAAAAATCACATTTAAGACTGCAGTCGTTTCTAATTAACATGATCTTATTTATTTATTTTTAACAGATCCCTTTTCCTTATTCATTCTCTCTAACATTCACACAATTATTTCACAGAGGACTAGCAATATAAAGGATACAAGGTGCTAATGGGTAAGGTGAAAAACTTCCATATTAATTCCTTAGCATTCCACAACAGTTCTCCGTATCCCAACTATACTGTAACCTAAAGAGTGGGTAGCTGACTTCACTACATAATCAGTAGTTTGTAACAATAATTTCATTTTCATTAAGGAATCATCATTTTAAACTTTCATATATAGGTGTATGTAAAACTGTGTGCATATACACACACACACACACACACACATATATATATATATATATAAAGAGAAGTAAAAAAAGGCAGTAGAAATCACGGAAAACTTTTTAAATGAGCAACAGTGCAATTCAGTTCTACACTGGCATAGCTCCATTAATTGGCTGTTATTTGTGCAAGATTCCTCAAAATGTTAATTGATGCCACTAAACCCACGTGCACTCCAAGGGCAAGGAAAAGCCATATGGGTTGTCACAGGGATTTGTTTTAAATAAGAAGAAGTATGCGAAAATGCATGAGTGAGGAACACTAACTTGTCAAAAAGTGAAATGAGTACTGAATACACATAACCCCATTCATAACATCTACACACCCTTTGAAGTCTGAAATGGCAGAAGTCAAAAATCTTTGCCATTTTGTCATCTGCAAACTGAAGCTCATGATCCATTAAGACAGAAAGACATAACTGAAAGATAGATAGGAAGACTGAACCCTTAGATTACAAATCAAATAGAAGTGGGATCCCAAGCCACAACTAGCCCCACGGCATGCTGTAGCCATATGCCACAGGAATCTCCCCAGCCAGCAGCAAAGCCTGTCAAGGCCCTCATCACCCCCAAGGGTGCAGGCCCCATTCTGGCAACCTGAAGTCTTGGCAATCAATTAGCTGGGGGCTGAGCTAGTCCAGGAAGGGAATAATTTAAAGTGGAAGGGAGAGGGAAGAGGAAAAAACAGGGTGCAGGACAAAGCTATCTCTTGCACTGGAAGAGCTTGTCATGTGCATATGTGCATCAGCAATTGTTCGGTGAGTGAAAAGCCACATTAATCAATGCTCAGGGCTGCTTTAAATACAGAAGTACAGAGCCAGCTATTCAGTGATGATTTATTATGGGGCCCAACATGCATTTGACATGGAACAAGTTGGTGCTTTGGAAGCTGCTACCAACAGACAGAAGAACGGGGATGTGATGGGGGTGCAGGAAGGCACAGCCAAATTTGCTCCGTTTAGCTGCCACAGAAGGGAAACGCAATGTCGGCAACCACCTCAATAAATAACCACAAAGTGCCCCAAGAGATTCAATGCCTCACTTTGATTAGCAGAATTTTATAATTGCTGAGACTCCACAAAATTAAAGCTTTCACAGTCATGAATGCTCCCATTATACATACATAATGCTCTAAATGTCATTTAGAAGTGCCTGGAACTGAGGTTATAAATTAAGATATCTACACCTCCTTCAGAAGACTATGAAAGATTTCAAGCTGTGTGTCTTTAAACAGAAAAATAAAACTGAGTTTTCCATGTTCCCATAGTTTCAGCATTCTTGAAGCCCGTTTAATTTAATCCAGAGATGGAAGTTGCAAAAGCATCATTCATTTCAAAGGGAAAAGGAATTTCTTTTTAAAACTTTATCCAAAATTACCTCTGAAATTACATATTCTCTGGTTATACGCTTATGTCCTGAGTAAATACGACAACGCAGAATCTTCTGAAGAAATCCAGGTTACATAAAAATTACTCAAAAAGAAAGATAGGAAGTCCTCTGACCAAAAAACATACACACAAATCTACATATTTAATTTCCCTCATGAAAAAATTTAGAATCAACAACTACACTTCTATTTTATTACAGGGTAGCTATCTGGCTGTCATTTAAATTTTATCTCAGTATGTATAATTTTTGTGGGGAGTTTTTTGTGGTTTCTTTTTTCAATTAAAAATACTACCACAGCACCCCTCACATTTAGTTTCACATAAGATACAAATTACTGTAATGTGAACAGAACAAATAGAATTACATGGTAGAACTCTTAACACTTAGGCATTGTAGAAATAAGAAACAATAAGAAATTGTTTCAGCAAGAAGGAAATCACTGCAACACAAAATACAAAGAGCATGATAATAGCTAGAGGTCACAAGTTTAAAAGTGTACTCAGTGAGCTCTGAAAGACAGTACTTTGGAATGGTGTCAAAGTGCCATCTGTGCAATGTATGTAAATGCAAATGTTTTTTGTGATCTGTCCGAAAACTCGAGCTAAATACAACAAGTTTATGAACATTTATTCTTTGCTATTTCAAGGAAATTTAGGATTGTGTTCTACATTCAAGGACTGAAAGTCTTCACAATTTCTTGAATAATCAGCTACTTTGCTTTTCATGATATACTCTCTTCGATGAACCAGCTTTAAACACACACACACACACACACACACACACACACACACACACACTCTCTCTCTTCAGTGCCTTGGTTGGCAGTTGAAAGAATACTGCAAAACCAGATGTAGCATGTGGCTGTACAGTATTAAACCCATTAATATTATACTAAATGGGTTTGCCTCACTGTCTATCGTGCATCCTTAAAATAAAATTTAATTTAAAAACAAACAAAGTGACAAACTAAAGGCACTCCACATCCCAAATTCTACATCAGTTGAGCCAACATTTTCAGATAAATAAACCCCCTCTGACTTCCAAGGTTAGACCTGTTAAAATTCATATATTTTCATAAAGTTTTTGCGGAAGTACTTTATTACATATCCTAAACAAGTATGTCATAAAAAAAATCCAAAACTTCTAAAGCAACAGCTTTGAATTTGGGACCGTAAACAAAAGCTTCTAATCACACATCCACACCTAGAAATTGTATCTAAATTCTACCTGTTCTCTGTGCTTGGTACTTCTGAGTTGCATTTGAAAAAATAAATAAATAAACAAAAAATCTAAGTAAACACCAGGATATGTATTAAACAATACTCTTTTTTTTTTTTCTTCATTACGCTGTAAGTCTATGAAGGGAGAATGCTACAGTAACATTCATTTGAGCGTTAAGTTTCAATGGAATAGTTGATTAGTATAATACTGTACTTCCACTGACCTAAAAGTTTAAAATGTTCCCAAAAGTAAATAGTCTGAACAATAAACTCAAAAGTAATTACAAGTTTACTGCATTCCTTAAAATCATCCAAATTAAACAACAGTAAGTGAAAAAGAACTCACAATTTGGCTGTGAATAGTTATGTGACACATTTTACAAGTAAATCTTAATATATACACGTGCATACATACAAGTTTTTTAATGTCATAACTCACTTGACTAGAAAAATGTAAAAGAAAATATAGCAATTAATAATAATAAATATGAGTTGCATAAACTAGAAAAAAAAATCTCCCTGAAGAACAGCAGATTTAGGTCTTATAGAACTGGAAAATAACTGGTTTATAAACATTATATCTGCAAGTGATGTGGAGTCAAGTAGGATCAAAGAACTGAAGAACAGAAGCAGGGACAGAGATTTCTTAAAGAAATTCAAGAACAAAACAGGACACGTGGGTAGAATTTATTCTGTATTGAGGAAATCTATGCATTTTTACTATGAAAGAATAATAATAATAATATAATGATAAGAAAAAAGTTTTCAAAAGAACGTACTAGGTCTGGAAAATGTTCAAGATACTCACAAAAAAAAAAAAAAAAGTTGGTGATTCAGGAGTATAGGCTTTAGAAAGCCATTAATACAATTATAAAGTATTATATATGAGTATTCTTTAACTATAGCAGCATTTACTGAGTCCAAAGAGAAATGAACAATAAAATACAGGTAGCATTATTTCAGTCAATTCGTAGTTGATTTAAATCCAGTAGAGTCATTCACTATGATATTTAAATATTCTTTTTAATAATGGTAACACAAAGAAAAAGGGAAGAAAAAAATAGAGCGAGTGTTAAGCCTGTCATACATAAAGTTCTCATACTTCAAATCAACCATAAAGAATATATATATATATATATATATATATATATATATACACACACACTTGTCCCACTAACTGCAGTTCAAGGAAAAAAAGAAAAATAAATGAGGAGGGTTATAAAGAGCCAACATAACATTCAGTTATCTATGGAACAATTTACAATCAAGTGTCCTTTTCAAAACCCGATTACAGAATGAAATAGGATGAGAACAACATTTATTAAATCTCTTGTCAGTATTTAAAGCTTCAGCCATAGGAAATCAAGCTGATTCAAGCAGAGTTCCTCATGTAAAAATGTATTTCTCTCAATTAATTATTCCAGTTAATCCACTAGCCTGAACTGGCAGTATAGAAAAGAATTGGTGGCTCAAGGGCAAAGCTTTGGAAGCACACATTGTTTACTGATTCAACAGCCTAAGATATAGTATTTGCTAGACAGTGTTGAAATAACTACAGATAAACAATGTGTAGCTCCAGAAAGTCATACAGGGGGACAGTGTTTTTCTCACAATTACTTTTTTTCTTTTTTCTTTTTTTTGAGAGTGATTAATTAATGTTAGCAGGTCACAGCTTATGTAGGTTACTCTGAAAGTTAACGCCTACTATTTTATTTCCATGCAGACTACAACAGATACAAAGAGCACAATAGAGTTGCTTCATTGAGAAACTTTTCAGCTATAAAGTACTGTTTTTCAACATAGTCACCACTGTTAGCTATACATTTTCCTCAGCGAAGAGCCTGCATGCTATGCTTGTAAAAATCTTTACCAGCGGATGTGACCTACAGTTGCTGTCACCACTGCTGAAATGTACCACCAACTGCTTCACTGTGCTCACATCCTCTGGTTGGTCTCCACAAACATTCAACAAGCATCAATGAATGTCAATGGGATCTTTTTTTTTTCCTCATGGAAGAATTCAGTGACACACCTTTGCTTCACACTTCCCTGTCAGAAGCCATTTTGTCACACTGTCCATCTGCTGCCACCTGTCACACAGCAACAAAATGTAATGGGATGTTGGCAGGAAGGTTTGATCTCTACTGCCATACCACCAACATCCACCTCTGACATTGTGAGCCAACATCACAAATAAGAGGCATTAATTTTGCATCATTCCTTGTGCATGCAACAGGTAAACACTGTGTCCCTGTGCCCCATGTTTGCCCACAGAAGTAAATTCTAAACATACAGGCCCACAATTAATTGCAAGGGTCGTACAGTTCTAGGTGATCTTTGCCCTCTGTGGAGTCTATTGAGACAAGCACGGTATAATGACAGGATTTTGTAATGTAGATGAGGAAGTGCCCTAAATCAAATAAGTCCTGCCACTCAAGCAACAGGATTTCTTTGAAACTGGTACTGTTGAGCACTATCGCTGTGACTCCAATTCAGAATGGTAACCCAGGGGTTAAAGGCCCAAGCTCCAAGCTGTATTTCACAGTGATGGAACAATTTTGACTTTGGCATGCACTGCCTCTGAGAAGAACTTTTCTCAATCTGAGAAGTACAATTTATGACCGTCCTGACTTACATTTCCACTCAAACAGTTATTTGATGTCAGCATGAAAAGGGGGAGGGAAAAAAAAAAAAAAAAAAAAAAAAGCAGACAAGGTAGAGGTTTCTTTTAAGGAAAAAAAAATAGCTAAAATATAATAGTTAAAATATAAATTTATCAACTAGTGAGGTGTTTGTCCTGGCTCCTGCTTTTTTCCTTACTATGAGCTAGATGCACATCAGTGTATTAAAGCAATTTGGAAGGCAACAGAACAGTGTGTTACTATTACTTTGAATTTTAATTTTAATATTAAAATCTTGATACACTAAGTAAGAACAATTATTTTCATCCCTGAAGTATGCATTAAACAATTCTCTTAATTTAAAAAAGAATACAAAACAGTACCTTTTAGATTTCTTTTAATTAACCCAATCCTGCAAGTGAACATTTTAACTTAACGTTTGAGATAAAGAATATAATTATCACAAAAGCCATAAAAAACACACATAATGATAATTACAATGTTATAATAATTCCTGAACAGGATTAAGTATGTATCTGAATTTAAACTCCTTTAATTTAATCCTCTCTCTTGATACCATTAATCCCACTCAGTTCTGGAGTTATCTGGTTAGCAGATTTGACACCCTAGAGGAATCTTTTAAGATATGTGAACTATGTAATTCTTTCTTACTGTGTGATATGAAAGGTCTTTTCCCAACCATATAGATCTCCAAATTGTTATTTAAAAGCTAACTTTGGATCGACCATACAACTTGGATCACACGTGATGTTTCAAAAGTCTTAGAACATACTTTAATTGAAAGAATTTGTTTTAATCACAATACTGTGATAGAATGACATGAAATGACTGGATATCACTAAGTCATCAGAATTTTTTTAAGCTACAAGAAGTCATATGCAGAATAGCTCTACTCAAGCTTTTGTGATCTGAAAAGAATAAATTTACTCAAATATGAGCAAGTGTCATTAACTTTTTGGAACACAACAAGGAGCCTCCATAAAGCATTTAAGTGCTAGGCTTAGTCCAAGTACTCAGGTTTTTAAAGGTTATATGCAAGACCAAGCACTGTATGGCTCAGGACTGGAGTATGAAAGCTATGACAAACAAAATACTTTTTGTATATTATTACTTGAGGTGTGAACTCACATGTATAATATAATTTTACATTCAAACATGAAGCTTTTTCATTTACGCCACGGTGCCTCACACTGAACTGTTTTTATGTAAACATTTTACATAGAAAGAACTTTTCTCCCTGTTAGAAGGGATTCACTTGATGCCTTCCCACCCTCTCAGTTCAGTTTCAGGTCAGAGAGCACTGTCACAGGATCCAGAAGGCCAGCAGCAAAACACAGTGCTTCTCAAAACAGGCAGCCATCCTGGCTGCAGCTCTGCAGCTGGGTCGCAACATGGTTAACAATGTTCTTAATTAAAAACTTAAATGATAAGTGTGCCCACTGGTCCTCCTGCAATCTTGATGTTTCATTATCAGCCAACAGTGATGATGTTTGATTTACTGACACTGAGGGCAAAGGGGCACCCGGAGGAGTGATGCAGATAATGTTCCCCACAGCACCTCACAGCTGGGCAACGCTGCCGCTGCCTGGGGCTCTCCCACATTCACATGGACCTGTGCATGCAACCATTTTCCCAGTGTTATTGAGCCTTACTCTGAAGTAAAGGAGTAGGTAAAAACCCACAACCAAATAAAGCTTTAATTCAGATACTGATTTGCCCATTTGGGCTTACCTATTTTGTACTTGGAATGATGCAACTTTGTGGATTATATACATTTTTGAAAGGGGGAAAATGTTTATCTGTTGGCTTCTTGAATTTCTTGATGTTATATCTAAATAAGACTTGATGAGGTAGCTTAGCAAGCAAAAGTGATTGAGGCATTCATGCAGGCACAAATTACTTTTTTCACATGCCACAACTGTTCACCACTTGGCTTCTAACACAGCTAGTTCTAGTGCATGCTTAATGAACAGTCATGGCGTTATCACACAGATGGGACAACTAAAGCTATGTCCTTTCCCAAATTGTTTTTTTGAGTGGGCAATGGGAGTCTGTTTACCATGCTTAAAGAACAGCAGTGTAGCCTCTGACTTTCAGAAGCATTACTATCACTTGAGTCAGTGCCCATAAGACTTAAGAGTTGCCAGTTACTTTTTACCATTGCAGCTGATGGTAGTACACCATCAGGTAAGTGCTTACCAAAGACACACACAGTCACAACGCAATTCAGATGATTTTATTGATACTACACTCGAAGGAATAAAAGTTATAGAGGGACTGCTAACCCTGCCTGTAAATCAAAACTACCATAACATATCTATGTGTAAGAAACACAGAAATTGAGTAATAAAAACTTTCAAAAGCACAACTGAAGTAGCTACTGGCCAGTCCTCACATTCTGCCAGTGCAAGGAATTCCTGCTTGTAAGAAAAAAAACAGTCAATGCTGAAAGCAAGGAGATAGGCCTGTGGGAATTTGGAAAGTATAAGGCTATTATTTCAAGGCTCCCATAGACAGAAGTGCAATCAGAGCTCCAGGAAAAGGTGGAAACGAGAAGACATGGTAATTTAGATTTTAACCACAAGAACTCTGAAAGTGCAGTAATGCAGAACTGTAGCTCCTGAAATTATATCAGAATTACCACATCAGCCTTCATACAACAGTTAAATTAAATATTAATTTTATTCCAAGCAAGGTTCTTTTGATATGGTAACTTGTTCTCCAGCACACACCAAATGAATTCAGATATGCATCCTGAAAAAAAACAGTTTGCTAGCTAGTGAACTGACAACTCCTCCCCACTTCCCAGGTGAGCTTTAAGACAAAAATATTTTAACAATCACGTATTTGAATTCAGGACTTCCTTCTTGGTTCTGCTATTACCAACACAAATACGGAGAGTGCAATGAGGAGCTTTCATACAGAAACTGAAATCTGGTCCACATACAAAAGCAGACTAAGTTAATAAATCAGTTCAACTTTGTATGTTGACATAATTTAATGGATCTGCCTCTGACTTGTATATTTTAACATGCGTCAGTAAATACACTGAAACAAACCCAGCTGACACAAGCAGTTTGAAACCAGTGCAAATACTCAGTTGGGTCATGGAACTCATTTAAGTCAACTTCAAAACCTACTTTCAAAAGCAAACAAAGTGTTGCAAGTGCATCAGCATGAAGGTGTGACACCCCATGAATCCAAGTCACAAGCGTGCCATAAGAACAGTTCTTACAAAATAAATGAGACAGACACTTCTGTTGTTTTTAAATTAATCTGAAAAAACTAAATAAACAAATATAAAACATAGGTGTGTGGAGTTCATCTCTAATTTGCTGTTAGAAAGCAACTAGAATAAAAGAGGCCAGTGAGTATGAGCTTCAAGTTGCAATATCTCTTTCAAGTCACTATAGGAATTAAAACCTGTTAAGTTGCTTTTACACACTTTTGGCAAAGTACCATGTTAAAAAAAAAAACAAAAACAAAAACAAAAAAAAACAAAAAACACAACTACAAAAAGTGATGCTAAATGTATGCTCCTGCATCTCCTAAACGCTGTTCTTCTTTATTGAATATTCCCCTTACTGTTTTTTTGTCTAGAAACATACACAGTGGTTCTTTTTCTGATCAACCTGCTTTGTGATTTTATTGGTTTGTAAAAATATAAATAATAAGACAGTTAAGAGATGGTTCCTGAACGTAAAGAAATGACTTGCAATATTCACCCAAAACACAATTTTGACTGTCCATAATGACATAAAGACTATTCAATTATTGTAGTTTTCACATTTACAAAGGATAGTCTTCAAATCATGCAAGTCTATGAGAAGTGATGCATATTTTTAGAGGAAAAAAAAAAAAAAAAAGCCTAGAGTAAATTAATATGCAAGTAACCTAACAAAAAAGATAGGTTTTTAAAAAATAGTAAGGACCTTTATATAATACAGAATTTCAGGGGTTGGAAGGGACCATAAGAGATTGAGTACAACCGCCCTGCTAAAGGAAGTACCCTACAGTAGGTTGTGCAGGTAGGTGTCCAAATGAATCTTGAATATCTTCACAGAAGCAGACTCCACACTCCCTGCAAAGCCTATTCCAGCACTCTGTCACCCTTACCATAACTAAGCTCTTTCACATTTGTATGGAAATTCCTACGTTCAAGTTTTAGGCCATTACTCCTTATATATACCCACTTTACTGTCTTTATATTTTCTTCTTTCTCCAGCAGTAACTTTCATTATAGTTATATAGCCAAAGTTAAAATTAAAACTAATATTTAATAAATTGTAATTTCACGCCTCTACCTTCAGCTAGGACTCTCATAATACAGTTTTGAAGCAAGACCTCCAGCACTGGAAAAGATATAGAGGCCATCTTCTTTGTTGGAGTAAGCAAGGAAACACAAAGTTCTCTTACAGGAGCTCACTCAGAGGCTCACAATGACATGACAGCCAAGAAAAGAGACAGTCATCTCTGTGGGTCATGGAACGTTAATCGACTATTTCATTTTCATTAAAGTATATCACTTCAGTGGCATACCTTATCTGAACATTAGATAAGTCCTGACACATGTTAAACAGTATTTTGAAGCAAAGAAGAATTGAAAAGATGACAGTAAAGATTCCTTTCTGAATCACCAACCTCCTTTATACTTTTTTTACAGTGTTGCAGTAGGAGAAATACTGTAAAATTGGTAGTGAACAAATACTCTTGTTAAGGTGGGGATGACCAATCTTCTTACACATAAATGATTTGCATATATAAAATGTTAGACTGACAGACATGAATTGGTTCCTGTCCACTAAAACGTGGAAGATGCATTACCTATCACTTCTTGACACTCTTACCTTCAGTAAATTAGATCCCATCAAGTGTCTACTCTAATAATTTCTATGATAGCCCAATTTCCCCTCATTGATGGCCATTTTCATGCTTGTTTTCCTTCTCTCAGTATGCCAGATTTTCCCTTTTCTGTAACCCAATCCCAGCCCCACCATAACATAGGTTTAATAAAGTAACATTAAAAAAAAGTAAAAAAAAAAAAAAAAAGTTGCTGGTTAGTCCAAGAGAAGGTGAATAGGCTGTTTGATTTCTCTATCCACAACTGAAAGTAAAACACAGGAAAAAAAAAAAATAAATAAATCTAGAATCATTAAAGGATTCAATTAAAAAATAAAATAATAATAAAAATGTGTTCTGAAAATGTTCAAACTATTAAAAATAATCAGAAGTGAAATAACAGACCAGTAACTATACCATGTTGTAACTATTCAATTGTTCTAAATATAATGTTTATTGTCAAGGACTTTTATACTGGAGTTTTTTAAAGAAGAAGTGAGGATGCACAAACTAGAACAAGAGGTATTTAGAATTAAGCAACTATCTGAGATCAAAGAAGAACTTTAGAGCTGTTTCTAGCCAGACAGTGACAGGTTTTATACTACTGTCTCCACAAAGGATAAATCCATTTCTTGTTTGAAAAGGTTAGGCAATAAAGGGAGATTTATAAAACCAGTACAAATGATTAGTTTCCTTTTCCTTATCCTCTGTTGGCTTTATTACACGTTGGATAATCTTAAAACATCATCCAGTCCAGAGAATAAATGTTTTTACTAAGATTTCACATTACTGTTATTCTAAGAGATATGCATAATTGCAATTAGCTTTGTACTGAAACAAAATCATATTTAAATGGTAGGTATTTTATCATATGTAATCTTACACAATCCTAGAAGTCAAATTAAGGAAAGCTTTTGATGGAGAGAAAGTAAAGTGAAAGCAGAAAGAATAAAATGATAAACAATGCCCTCAATTATCTCTGAGTCTGTAGACCAGATATTATGAACATTTTTTAACATTTTTTAGCTTAGTTCCCGATTAATGTATTTTTAACCTTAAGATTCCACTTACTATTATGGTGTGCAAATCCTTAACATAATTTGAACAGTAACACTTATAAATCAAGGATTTCAAGATTTTATTGCATTTTAAATAATGTCATAGGTACTATCAATAATTACAGCTCAATTTTAATAGCATGTCAAAGTTCCTGATGACCAACACTGACAATATATTGAGTGAACAAAATCACCAAAAATTGTTTTTCAAATAAATATTAATAGGTGAGATAGGACAAAATCTTATCTATTTATCCATAACAGAGGCAGAACAATACCACCAAAGGACAAGATTTCATTTGCTATGGAATTAAAAATGAAATCTGTCTAAATTATAAAGGAAGGATTTCTAAAAAACAAAACAAAAACAAGGGGGGTGGGGGAGAGGGGTGGTTCAGTGCTGGTTTTTGTGCTCTAATTTAGCAATTTGAGTCTGTTAAGCAAGACATTTGGATTACCTGACAAATTTCACATACTTAGCTTACTGATTTCAAAGTGACACACAAAAGAGCTTCAATACTTTGCAAAATTATTGCCTAAATATTTGGCATTTCTCTGACAACAGCTTGCCAATTAATGCAGATTACTAAAGCACTTAATATATGACTTCAACACCTGGGCACCAGAAATTAGTGAATGTTCACTTATTCATTTCACACAGGCCACTAAGCAATAAATCAGGCCTAATGGCTGGAATTCAAATTCTTACCTAAAATAGACAAATTGAAAAGAACAAAAGAATATTTAAAGTGCTTATAAATAGACACTTCTTTAAATCTTTTTTGTTGTCTATTGGAAATAATGGACATCCAGTCAAAAACAAACAAAAAACAACAACAAAAGAAAAGATGAAAAGATTTAAGATTACAGAAAGTCACAAGAGCTAGAGGGAGAGTGGGCCCTTATTTTTCTTAACTAAGAGAATAGGCAAATGCCCCAAAAACATTTTTACCGTATACCAACTCCAAAAGATCAATTATCTTTTTAAATATTACATATTTCCCTGTGGTTGATTTGATCAGAATTCTGCATGCTACTCCATCAAAAATAGGTAACATTTGTGAATTTGTGTTTTCAATAACTAGGCTAATATTTTTTTCCTGCTATCAAATACAGACTTAAAATAATAATAGTACAATATCTGTCTCAGAAAAATTTATCATCAAGCACATGGATACTCTACTGGCAATCTCCAAGTCTACTCCTTAGTGAGCAGGAGTAGCTGTAACGTACAGACCATCTGCTGTGAATACATTGGAAAAATAAGGCCCATCTCATTAATTACTGTTCAATTATACAATGACTGAAGAATATAAGTAAATCCAGCTTTTTCACAAGGAAAGACTGAACTGCCAGATTTAACTTAAACTTATTCAGACTCACGCAATCAAAACTTTTTGTCATGCCCTTATCTACTGACATATCAATAAGGAATGAACACACAGATCTTTTCTATAAAACTACAGGTCTGTGGTATCTGCTCTTTTTTCCTACAGGGCACTGAATCTTTGTATACTCTGGAATCTTAGAAACATCTAGAGCTGCAGGGAATAAGAGCCTGAGTCAATAACAGTGCTTCCATGAGACTACATGTAGTCTGCATTAGCATGACTTCTGCTATGAAACCATGTCCAATTTTCAGCATCATTCTCCAAGGAAAAAATAAAACATCAGATAAAGTCCACAAGAGTATAAAATGAATGATCAGAAGACAGAAATACCCTTACACAGGAGAGACCACAGAGAGGATTGAGATTTCTTAGGCAAAAGAACGAGTCATAATAGCCTTTGAATAGATGAAAAGAGTTCACACAGGAAAACAAAAAAAAGAAAGAAAAAGACACTCACTCTTCATCTATGCAATGTTCTGGACAAAGAATAAATTCTTGCTGTTTCAATAATAATGACACAGTCAGGTCAAAGTCACTGAAAAGCTCTTCAGTGCTAAAGACTGCAAAGCACTGCTGACTGCCTGGGGAGTTTACAAACTGCTCACTGGAGGACTCCATGAAAAGATCAAGCGCATTTTAGGTTCATCCATTCTAATTCAGGTGTACAATACATTACAATGAACTAACAAATTGTTAGCCAAATTAGGAGAAAATTATTTGTGAAGAGTAATGCGCAGTTCATACCAGGCTCAGAATCCTTAAAAAAGCACTACACAAAAACTGTAAAGAAACAAGTGTTGACTTGGTGTCAAGGACAAAACCATCAATAATGAAGACCTACTTAAAATAGTAACCATAACGCACTATAATTAACATCTAAGAGGGAAAATAATGAACTAGAATTGAAAAGGAACACCAGAAATCACACAGAAGTTTTATTATAAGAACATATGAATAGAACTTAAAAAGATAACGTGTTCATAGCTACCATGAAAGCTTTCAAAGATTATAGAACCACCGAATGTTTTGGGGTTGGAAGGGACTTTGAAGACCATTGTGCTCCTCTGCCATGAGCAGAATCATCTTCCACTATACCAGGTTGCCAAAAGCCCATTCTAACCTGACTTTTAACACTTTCAGGGATAGGGCATCAATAGCTACTGTGGGCAGCCTGTTCCGGTGCCTCACCATCTCATAAAGAGGAAAGATCCTATTAGAGGTTCATTATATTTTGTTGTTTTTAACAGAGTAACTGGGGACATGAACAGAAAAATATATATATATAAATAAAAAAAAAAAAAATCAGACAACAGATCTGCTTATATCTTTTTCAAAATAAAACTTTGTCATTTCCTTTTGTTTTTAAACACATCCCATTAGCATTATGGAGCTGTTTATTGAATCACTGAGGTTGAGATCATGCAAGTCTGCTCACAGCAGGGTCTGTCTGAGTATTAAGCTCAGGTCAACTCTATCTGGCCGAATTTTGAATATTGTCACTGCCGGAGACAACATCTCCGGACAATCTGTTCCATCCTCATAGTAAAAAACAAACAAACAAAAACTATTACAGTTCGTTGTTTGTTTTTTTCTGTTTTAAGATGGAATTTAATGTGCTTTTATTTGTGCATATATCTCATTTCTTGTCACTAGGCCTGACTTAGTGGCTGGCTCCCTCAATGACATTGCTTCTCAGTTAAGAACCTCCTGAGAATTCTCTCTTCTAGACTAAACAGTCCCAGCAATCACTCTTTCCTCATATGACAGATGTTCCAGCTCCTTAATCATCTTTGTGGCACTTCCCTGGACTGGCTCCAGCACATCCATGTCTCCCTCTTACTGGGAAGCCCATCACTGAAGCCAGTGCTCCAGATGTGTCTTACCAATGCTGAGCAGAGGAGACGGATCTCCTCATTCTGGTGCCAATGCTCTGCCTAATGTGGCACAAAAGTCCATTGACCATCTTAGCCACAAAGGCTTGCTGATGGCTGACAGACATTTTATTTTCCTCAGGTCCTTATCCGCAGAACAGCTTTCCAGCCAGTTGGCCCCCAGCTTGTAAGTGGTACATATGGTTATTCTTTCCTTTCTTGAGGTTTCTCCTTGCACAGTTCTATTGCCTCAATTGTGTCACTGTCTCAAATATGAGAGGCCAAAACATGAATTCATTCACAAGATGAAGTCTAGATACAAGCTTTTGATCACTATCAGAATCTGGTTAAGCATTTCAAGCACATCTGACATTTATTAATCTTTCTGTCCTTAAACATTTAATACATGCTAGTTTGGACTGCTGGCCTGATCCAGAAAGAAAACAGGTTATCTTGAGATGTTTTCACATCCCACCCACTATCATCAACATACACTTATTAAGAATCATCTCCAGTCCTAGTCTCTTCTGAATCAACATAGCTTTCCCACATTTTTAGTGAAAACAATCCAAATAGGTCCATAGTTTTCAAACTATTCCATAGTTCTACAGCAGTAATTCCTACTATACTACCATTTGTCTGAATTACTGAGCCCACTTCTTACACGCTCAGCTGTTAAATACTGAAAAAATGTCTACAAAAGCTATCCAGTACTGCACTACTCCACGTGCCTCTCTTCACTAGAGTAATATGTCAACAAATCAGAACAAATCCTCTAAACAGTAACCATGGACAACATATCACACAGTATCTGCCTTATATTACGGGGGACTACTATATCCAGTACAATATGCGGCATCTATTTTTGATATTACATTGTACTGCAGAAACTTCACAGTTTACATGAAAGCATGCAGTAGCTTCTAGTTGTACATTTACAAAAATAAATTGATGGAATGGTCCATTTTTATTTTTTTTTTAATTCATATAAAAAACATCAATCTCAACAATCAAGAATGTTTTGTGAGAAATTACTAAGAAAAACAAAACAACAACAAAAAACATCATCTCTTTTCTATTCCAATTCTAATTACCTTTTTAGCCTACCAGTGAATAGAAGCCTACTCCAGATAGTATTTCATTCTATTGTGTTTCCTTTCAGTTACACTGCAGTGTGCACTCTGGCTATTATACATCTGCAAATGAACTAGGCTGGCTGTCTTTGCCAATATCAACTGACCAAGAGGCACAGCCCAAAAGCTAATGAGCTGCTAAACATTGCTGCCATTGAACAGAGATGTACTGTGAATTTGCAATTTTGCAAAACATCATACACATAACTGATGATTCCTGTCAGTAGCTGTAGGTGAGATCATTATTGACTCCAAGTAACAATTAAAATGGAATACATTAAGGAACTCGTTATGGATAGGAGAGGCATAAAGCTTGTCACTTACTCTGGCTTTATTTCCCTGACACAGAGACTTCATGAAAGCCTTAATGATTTGCTAGGTATGATGGGCCCATGCATAAAACTTGTTTGGAATAGTCCATAGCTTTGTTCTTCCTCAGGCAAATTACAAATTCTATTTACTTTGAAATACAAATCTCTTTGGTCAGAATGCCCAAAAAGGCTAAAAGATTCAGAAGTATTAACATCCATTTTGCTAAATATTACATAATTTAAGATTTGATTCACAACGAGTTTTCCTTATTTTCCAAGTGCCTGAATTCAAACTGGACTTAATTGCCCTGTGCTTAAGTTCTCAAACTCAAAACAAGCATCTTGAATGGGGTTTTGATAACTACACTACTGGACTTTAATATATCCTACTTAAGAATACATATACACACTCTATTATATATATATATATATATATATATATATATATATATATATATATATAAAACTTACTATTTCCTGCAAACATCAACAACCTTTTATTAATTTAGACTACAATTCACTAAAATGTTTTTGGAAAACCATTTTTGATGAAACCGGTATAGGTTGAGCAGAAAGCACAGGAAATATCCTTTTAGAGACTTATGCATGCTTTATCACTAAACTCATAACCCCTGAGATTTTAGGGAGACAAAGAAAAAGAGATGGTGTTGGTCAAAGAGCTTTCCAAGTGCAGCAATATTTGGAATGTACCTTTCTTATATTCAGTATATCTGTGGCCACGTATCTTCACAGTATTAGGGACTATGCCTTTAGTCATAGACGCTGTTTGGAAGCAGGATCTGGTAAGTTCATGCATTTATGAAACTGGTCAGTTAACTCTTAACCAGTGACCAGTTCAAAATACATCTAATATTTACTTTGAAATCTTCCACTGAACTTCCTTTGAATTCTCCTCCACTTTTATGACTCATGTCTAGGATGAAATTGTTTATATTTTATCTCTATAAAATTTACTGTGGATATAAGATTCCTTGAACGAATGCAAACATCATTCTAGTTTCAACCATGTTCCTTCTTAACTTTCACCGATTGCTCTTTAAGGGGATATGTATCTGTGGATGGTGATCAACTTAAGAAGATGAACTCAAATGAAAATAGCAGTGGTTTTGCTTGTTATTACAAGAATAATAATAATAATAATAAAAAAAAAAAAAAACAAAGAAAAAGAAAAGCAGAAGGTCCCCCAAGTTCTTTAAACTTTGTTATACATGCTATTCTGAAAAGTCTAAATATTATTTTCATTCATATAACAAATGGATTAGTCCTAGAGCTTGCATGTCAGACTACTGAACTAAGTATATTCTTCTGATTATAATCTTTTATACACCTTGAATCCTGAGCTGCAACAAATCCTATATAGTGAAAAGCTCCACTGATCCAAGGCTGAGGCTTTAGGGTAAACTTGATTGTTTAAGGGACACAAAGTAAGAAGCCATTAACACCAGACAAACTGTAAACAGAGAGAGAAAAAGCACTACACCAAAACCACTGAGATTGTGTTTCTAGTACTTTATTCCTCACACTACAGCTGATGAGGCCTTAAAATTCTTCTTTTTCTTTTTTTTTTTTTTTAAACTAGTTTGCTGTGATTCATTACCTAAATTCCAAGCTTCATTTCCTGCAATTAATAAAGCATAAAGGACTAAATCTATCAAGCACAACTTTTAACAGTATTCTCCCTTTTTAGGCAAAATCCAGCTTTCAAGCAGCGCTGAACATTAGTAGCATTTAAGCTCATGAAATTTTGGACTTTAAAATTATTTGGAATTTATCCTGGCAGTCTAGACTGAAAATTAGGTGTCTGTAAAATAACTTTCAATTCTAAAAGGATAAGAATTTTCATTTGCTGTAGGTGATTTTATAGGGGGGGAAAAAGCAAGCAAATAAACAAAGAAACTTAAAACAACACATGGACAGAACAGTACATTTTCCATGATTAGGAAACAGTCACTCAGTGTGAATCTGGTAAAGCAATCCAACACGAGAAAAAAAAAAAAAAAAAAAAAAAAAAAAAAAAAAAAAAGGAAAAAAGACAGGGAAAAACAGTTCCAGTTCTCTAAAGACACAGGAGATTAACAAGCTGAAAGCAATTACAGTGAAATCCTTTAGATCAGAAGATCCCTAAAGTTCTACCCATGCCTCCTGGGATGGCTCAGTGCCACCTACCAAGACAGGTACAATCCTGGATAGAACAGCCATAACTAAAAATTTACTTATGTGCTGTCACACTGAATAAGACATAGCGTAACATAATTTTCAAAAGCTTTAACACAGCACTCAATATGATGTGTGACAGAAGCATATCTACTAGCCAAGCTAAAATATTTCCTTGACCTTCAGATCTGTTTAGGTTTCAAGCAACTGGTCACTGGAACAATAAATAGCATTACCAAACAACCTCAATTCATCCTCTACTTAATAGAAGAATGCTTTACTTCAAGCGTGTTCAAAACTCAGACCTCCTTCCAACCTGATCTAATCAAGCTGATGCAATTACAGCACCATGTTGGCTGATTTGACAGCCTTCTAGGACTTGTCTGTTGCTCTTACTACAACATCAGGTGTGATGGAATAATCTAACTGCTGATTGATTTTATCAATTAACTGAACAAAGCCACATGCAGAGATGGGTAAGTTTGGCTTCTATTTATCAGGGCACAGAAGCTGAGCCCCTAAAGAAGAGAAGCACCTTTCTCAGAGTGCAACTATCTAACTCCCAGACAATATAGAGAATTTGTAAATATTTAAGAGAAAAAAATCTATTGTAATACAATAGCTATTCTTAATTTCTCCAGGTGGGTGGGAGAGCATCAAATTATTGTTCAGAGAGTAAAAGTAACAGACGCCTAAATATCAGGAAACACAGTAAATTACAAGTAAATTCATGAAACAATTTTGTTTCTTTTGTATATGACCTATAAGATCCTCCTAAGCTGAATGAAAAAGGGTTGTTCTCAAACATTCCCTCAGAAGTTTCAGTAGATATTTGTTTACTAATAAATATGAACATGCTAATTAACATTCTGTGGTCAGTAAGACAAGCTGCACCCATCTTGCATTACTAGAAACATTAAGCACTATGTTTATGGGCAGGCAGTCTGATACTTCTCCCATTGGGCATTGCACAGGAATAGATAAAAGAGCTAACATACACTTTGTATTGTCCTGACAAACAAGATATCAGCTGGTAAGTGAGACCATACAGAAAAGCACCACTGAAGCCCAAGGAAAATACCAGCTGTCTCTGTACAGAGAAGACAGATTACCACCTGTCCATTTATCTTTCACACACAATACAAGGCACGTTGGCCATTTTAACAGGGATAACTGTACCCATATGCTATTTAATTTTGAGCTGCATTCTGCCTACTTGTAAATATTCATGATGGATCCTTTTAAATTAGTCCAGTAGTAATGTTTAGCTAGAAGCTAAACTTCATGCTTACTTTATCTCCCTGGAGGCTAAATCTACAGTATGTTGTGTTGTCACTACGTTAGGACTTTCAGCAAAAAAACAGAAAGCAAACACACACACGCACACACACTGCAACGGAGGAAAAGCATTTGGTTCTAAGGAAGAACTGCTTTAGGACACAGTTCAGCAAATGAGCACTGACAAGCTTTATGTACTATGAGAAGTCCTGACTTCTCATACATTTTAGCAATACACCAAATGATCGGCACTACAAGATGATAAATGCTGTTGCAGCTTTAAAAACAACCAGGAACAACAATCCTCTTCTATCCCATCCAGCAAGAAAAACACATCTGTTACAGCAAGTTTTCTAGCATCAGCGGAACACGCCACTTTAATACAAACACATGATCAGCACTTATCCTTGCTCTAAAAGGGCAAGGAACCAGAAACTCAAAACAACTTCCTGTTGGTCAGAATCACACAATGATTTTACAAGTTAACTGAGTATATGTTTGAAATATGGATCTGGGTAACTTGTTTTCTAACATAATCTGAGTTGTATAAATAAGCAAGAGAATCACCTACAGATTGACACACCTTCACTTAGTCCCAAAAGCAGAATTGAACTGAATCCTCCCAGCCCAGAGACACTGCAAGCTTCATTAAAACATGGCTCTTTTCTTTCCTGCCATTCTATGTGTTGAGGAAAAAAATAAAAAATAAAAAAATAAAAGCACTTGAAAACTTCTTGTATGGAATACAGTTGACCACTGTCTGTCTGCCAGATGTTAGTAGCTGAAAACTCTATCATTTGCAAGGAATAGTGAGGATATAATGAGGATATCTGAACTAAAGACAGAAAAGCATCTATAAGAAGTGAAATGAAGGGTCCCAAATTTTAAATGCTTCTGAAACTTCATGGACTTGGGGTGCTGCCTAGACTTTCTCAAACCCTGTAAATCAAATGACCCAGCAGCTGTTCAGATGTTTGTTTGAACAAATGGTTTTTAAAATATGTTGTAATAATTATTTTCCATGAAGCTGTTGCATTATGGTCAGAATTGCTTGTTATTGCAGGGCTCTGAGACAATGCACTGTGGTTTTGAGCCAGAATCAAGTATTCACATATGCTGCTTTCAGTTTTGGAAAACACTGAAGTACCAGAGCCTTGAAGGATTCAGACTGAAAGGAAGGATTGTGAAAGCTCTAGTAACTCATTCAATACAACATTCATATTAAGCTCAGGTGTGAAATTTGTGATAGCTGAGAAGAAGCCTAACACAGTGTCTAAGTTTATGCTATGATGATTTCAAATCACAAATATGCCATCTAGCCTCCTTAGGATTTCAGAATACTCAATTTTTCAAATAATTGAAGTGTCACCACATGTTTGATAATAGATTTCAATTTGTTCTCCTCTGCCCTTACTTGATAATAAGCTCCTGAATCAGCACCATACCAAAACCAAATCTGCAAAATGTTTTTCCAACTGTGACTTCTGAGGGATTGGAAAATCCTCGGTCCAAAACATATAAGAAAAATGAAAGCTATCATAAAGTTAAATCAAGGGAATTTTTAATTTTAAGCATGCCATAGTAGACCTCAAGATGCAAGAGATACAGAATTTATTGACAATTCACCTTAAAATTATTTATTAATTAGATAAGCTTCCACTTCACTGAAGCTGACAATACTCATATTAATCTCAGCTGTAGTTAGTCATGGTTTTTCTTCTTTTGGCTTACATAGGAACTGAGATGACTTTTAAGAAAGTTTCCAATGATTTAAAGATATGGTTCTCTGAACATTTAAGATAACTATACATCCCTTTGTTATTTAATTTATATATATATATATATATATACACACACATTGCAACTCCACTTAAAAAATACACTCTCTACATCTGAACATCAGGTGCTTTATTCAACCATATTGCATCTTCATGTATAGGAAGGATTATGCAACTTAATTACCTCCAGTTCCCTCTAAGAATATTCAGCCACATATGAAAAGGATCAAATACGTCACTCCCATAGCTATTACACTCTAAGTCAAACCAGCAGCTAATTTAGCTTCTCAGTCTCCCATCATACAACTGGATCCAGCCTGACAATGTTAGCTTTGGGGATATACATATTAAACAAAACACACTGTACTGTTGTGCCTCCATTACAAACGTGGAGGAAAAAAAGAGTTTTCAACAATTTTCTCAAAATTTGAGATTTCAAAAAGGGAGAGGCTTGAAGTAACTAAATATCAACTTATACAATTATCAATAATCAGAAAACAAAACAAAAACAAACAAAAAAAACCACAAAACACCATTCTATTCCATTCACAATAATCAAACAGAGGAAGACACACTACATAAACTAGTTACAGGATTAATATGAATTGCACATACTTGCAAACTAAAATCATTAATTTTAGGGGCAATCACAGGCGTGTTAATTATCAGAGAAAATAACAGATATAGAAGAACAGTTCAGGCTAAGATTGGCTCTTGACATCTGTTGGAAGCACTGACCAGTACTATAATGTAATCAGATTTCTGTTAAAGCATTGATACATTTCTCTGTGAGACTTCCTAGCTTCTAAACTAAACAGCTACTTTAACCATTGAACTTAATGTTTCCTAGTTCCTTTTAATTAAGCCTCCTGCATTGTTAGGATGGCTAATATAAAGATGTTAACAAAGATGATGGTAAATATACAAAGTTTATATACAAAGGAAAACTCACCAGTGTTGATACCTTGGCTGAGGAAGCTGGGGCAGTCTTTACTGAGGAGCAATCTCCAAGAGATGCTGCCTCAGTGGGGGTCAGCCCTTAAATGAGGTCATAGAGGAGGTAGAGTCAAGTTCCACCCCTTCCGGGAGCACAGCTACATTACTCTCACCTGTGCTCCCACAGCTGACCCAACACTTGCCTCGGCTGATTAATCAGAAGTTCAGGCTGTGATTACCAATTTCCCATACATGCATAAAACTAGAAAAAGAAATTTTGAAAGTGAATTATTCTTAGTATAATCTATCCTATCTTTGGTTCATGTCACATAACTGCTGCACTTCCATGCAGCACGTCACCCTCGTTCTTGCAGTGTCTGTGCCCCCAGCCACCTGTTTACGAGCTAATACTTAGCTGTCAAAGATACAACTCTGTTTCAAATTCAAAATGTCCACTTTTCTAATTCCAGATAAGTTGAATCATAGCAGTCCATTAAACAATAGTTACAATGCGTAAAGCACTTTGCAATCAGTAAGGGATTATCTCTAATGGGCAAAAAATACAGATAAACAAAACATTTTAGTGGTTTTTTTTATTGTTGTTGCTTTTTTCTTATATTAAAATAGATTAAGGAATGCTTCAAGCTCTTTTATACATACACATTTATTTTAATATAAGAAAAAATAAGTATAGAAGTTACCTAAAGTTGTAAGTTTTGTATGCAATAACAGCCTATTTCCCTACAAAAAAAGGCTAATAGGTTTTGTTGAAAACCCTGCAGCAGGATGAGATTACACTGTACGGAACTGTAAATACAGTAAGCAAAAAATTCACTGGGTGAACAACTACGTTAAATGTAGACATTTTCTTTAAAATCAGCTGAAATAAACTCTTCTTGTAAAATTACTTTTAGTTTAAGCACTATGAAAGAAAGGATCTTTCATGCAGTAAGAACTTTGATGCTCAACTTTGATCAGGTGCTTTTTTCTGTGGCTGAGCACAGTTCTTTGATCCACATGAGAAAGAGGTTCCCACCAGATGCCAATAGTTAGGCTAATGTTATCAAGTGAAAATAAAGAGTATCAACAGGTGGGATTTTAAAAGATCAGTTTGTTGCCAAATTCAAATTACAGAAAACAAGTACTGTGTAAAAACATGGAAATCACAAAATGATGATAAAATCTTAAAGAGTACTGTTCATTTTTCCTATATTTACCAAGCATGCAGTTACAGACTAGCAGCAGTATGACCCAGACACACACACTATCCTGCTGGAGAGATGAGATTACCATCTTCAGCTGCTTATTCACGCTCCTTTATCAAAGGCTTTCAGTTCTGCAGAGATCTGTTTTAAAATGTTAGCTTAAATATAGGCCAAGTATAGCCTTTCCTTAACTTAGTTTTGTCAAACTAATTCCATACAGTTTAAATAGCATAGTTTATTTGAGGTCTTCTAGAAACAGATCATCTTTGACAGAACTGGGTTAGACAGCAGCTACACATGCAGTTACACAGCATGTCTGACTGTGGCTGCAATAACTGTAGGGGAGGACAGAAATGAAACAGCTGGGGCTGAAACCTCTTAACTTGGATTAACTGTAGCCAGAAGAGCGCATCTGACCTAATTTGACAGAAAAACGGTTAGCATCCCACTCAGCCAACTCCCAACTTCTGTGGGGCCACATGTACTGAGGAAAGGGATGAGGTTATCTCCCAATCCCTACTTTCTGAGCAACACAGTAAAGAGATCAATCATCTGCCTGCAATTAAGTCTAGTACTTCAGCAGCTGGGATCTAGAGAAGTAAATTCCACAGCACAGAAATTCCTCATAGATCCAAAATAGTCTCTGCTTGCGGCCCTTGTGTGTTTCCAAACATTGAAAATAAATAAATAAATTAATTAATTAATTAATTAAACAGTAAGCACCTGAAAAGAAACAGCCATTTTCTTCTTAATGCTGCTTTTTTGCTTTTCTTTTTTGCTTTTTTTTTTTTTTTTTTTTTGCTTTTTACTCTTTGTGTGTACACACAAACACACACACACACACACACACATATATATATATATAATCTCTCAGATATTCACTACCTGTTCTAATTTGCAACTATAAATCGGAATACTGTATTTTTGAGTTCCTAAAGTGGTGTGATTGAGATACAGAAACCAGGAGGCTAGAACAAGTCCACTATTACTGATAGGTTTTCTCTGCAGTCTCACTAAAAACTTGGAAGTCTGCTCACTACCTCACAAAGAACTAACAGATGACAAGCCATACCATACTTAAGGGGAGCTACAGGAAAGAAGACAGACTCTTTAGCAGGGTCTGTGGTTACAGAACAAGGGGAAATATTTTCAAGCTCAAAAAGGGTAGATTCAGGTTGGATATAAGGACAAACTCTTTTGCGGTGAGGGTGGTGAGGCACTGCAACACATTGCCCACAGATTTGGTGTATGCTCCATTCCTGGAGACTTTCAAGACAAGGCTGGATCAAGCCCTGAGCAACCAGGTTTAGCTGTGGTATCCCTGTTAATTGCAGGGAGTTGAACTAGATTACATGTAAAGATCCCTTCCAACTCTAAGGATTCTATATTCGGGTTATTCATTTTAGATGAGAAACTCATTCATATTAACATCTGTTTTCTTCTCATTCATGACAATGTCTGCCAGATGTTTTGAGCATAGCTGTAAGCTCTGTGGCCCTTTGGTCCATTTCCTCTGTGAAACTATGCAGACAACTGTTTACCTGTCCATGCACCAAATGAATTAATGGCAATAGCTCCACAGGATCTGCAACAGTAGAATGATTTAATCCGCATCTAAACTGAAAAATCAGTCTTTCAATTCAAGCATGTGAAAAGGTTGGAACATATCTCTGACTCAGCACAAACATAGCTCGAGTGTGAAACACCAAATTCTGACACCAGTGGGAAGCATGTGAAGTACGATGCCAAAGTTAACTGCCAAATGGAGACCAGCACAGAGAGACTCCACTGCCACCACTAGCTAAGGACAGCTAGGACAGAGCTCGCAACAGAACAACACAACTGTACAGCCCTCTGTGCCAACTCATCTCTTCCTACCCTCTCTCTCTTTGCTTACTATTCAGCTAGGTTCTAAAAAAAAGTCTATGAAAAAGTGTAAGCACTAATTTAGGGGGAAAAATAAAATCAAACAAAACATTAATACATTAGAAGAAAGGAAGAAAGATACCCACAGTATCTATTTTTCCTCATTGAATCTTATTGCTAAGAAGAAAAATAATGAGCCCATGTCAGATATGTACAACAATAAATAAAAATAAACCAACCAAAAATGTTATGACATGGATAAATCATACTATTTTTCTTCAACTAAGTCAGAGTTTTTTGAAAAACTGTACAGGAAACTGATGTCATCATCTTTAATTTTAAAACAAAACAAAAACCAGTTTTCATTTAGGTTCCTTTAAGTCTTCTTTCCTGCCACCCAGACTAACACATTTTTAAGTGGATTGTATCTTCCTCGATTTTATTTATTTTAGATTTTCACTATAAGGCTTTGATTTAGATTGAGTATAAATACTTGTATTTATTTAACAGAAAAGGTAAAATGAAATCACACTGCATGCATGGGAGTTTTATAAATCTTTTTGCATAAATACATTTTTAAAATATCCACTATCTCTTGAGAGAATGCAATTTTAAAAAGACCTATGCCAGATAAATATTGACCTCCTTCAGTGCCTCCTTTGTGTTCCCTTCAAGGTAAGAAAGCATTGCAATAAGCAATGGCCAACGGATGTAAGAGATGCTTTACTGCATCAGCTTTATGACAACCTGAAATCTATTACTTTCCCCTCTAAACTCAAACATAGTTAGTGTGGCATTGACATTACTTTGAACTCCTTCCTTATGATTAAAAGCTTGACAGGCTTCGAGCAGGAGGGGGTTGGCACTAAATGTTCACCATAGGTCCCCTCCCACCACAAGTGTTATGACTGTATTTTATAAAAATCAGTTTGCTGCATTTACATCTTAAAATATTCCAACTGGTAGAAATATTCCTAGGCTCATTTTCTGTGAAAACTTTATTAACTTCAGTACCATGCCTATTAAATAAAACTTGCAGGAAAAGACCTTCATGTGCACTAGATGACAGAACATTTGACTGTGTTCACAAAGGCAGTAAAGGTGCAAGGCCACTTAAAGAGACTGTAACAAATCATCTTCTCTAACAAGTTCTACAACAAACCTCTACAAAAGCTTCCATGAGTCTATTAGCTTATTTTAAGTATAAAACAACAACAACTAAAAAGTAAAATACCAGATCATCTTTACATCAATTTATGATTCATTTTGGTTTTATTTCATTTATTTTTAAAGGGCCTGATATATTGCTGGTCATATACAGGAACTGATACATTCCCAATGAGCATCTTTGAAGTCTCAAAGTCTGAAAAGCAGTCATCAGGGAAGGCCACTTTCCACTAGGAAAATTAGTTTTCTCCCTAATAACATCTTACATCTCAAAAATACTGAAAAACGTAGGTCTTTCTGTATTTTTTGTTCTCTTAAAACTCATCATCACCTAAAATGAACTGGGAAATAAAGAGAAAAGAGAAATATTACTTCAAAACTTGAACAATCCTTTTAATTTATCTTAACTTGAAATTTCAACTCATGCTCATAAGCCCATAACTGATAACATTCAAGAGATTAACATATACCTCTCCTTTATCTTTCAATTTCTGGACCCCAACTTTTCTTTTTAGAATAATTTCTCTTACAAGAAATACTTTATTTTTCTTTTATTGATTCCACCTTTTTATGGCAAGGAATTATGAACACCCAGAACAACAATTATACCTGACAAGCCAAAATGCCTCTCCATTTACCTTCACCTTACACACTGCAAGCATCCAGATAAGAAGTAGAAAATAAGGATTCAGATACATACCGATTTATCCATCTACATAGCACATATAATCGAATAACACTTTAGTACTTTCTCTTTAAATAGGTCAGAAAGTTGCTTGAAAAATGTTATCCTGGGGAAAACAACATATTCCTTTATTTTTTACAGATGTTTGTGGGTTTTATTTAACCAGACTTACTGTACTTTTTCAGACAAAGAACAAATTGTTTTGTTTCAATTTTTTTTTTTTAATTATTATTATTTTTTTATTATTATTTTTTTTTGTACAATTTTCCCACCCAAATATTTCCAAATTACATTCATTTCCTACTTTAGTCACCATTTTGTATTATAGCTTCATAGTTTCTGGAACTACCACTTTTGATCTATCAGATAACATGGCTAGGGGAAGCACTCCAAAGGCAGATCTCAATTGTACCTCCAACAAGAAGCTCACAGTGTTTTTTGAACCTTCCCAGTTATTAGTGTTTCAGTGCAGCTCATTAAGGAACTTAAACCACTCTGAAAACAAGAATATATTCCTGCCTTTATCAGTTATTAACAATTTCAGTGTAGAAAACATACAAAACACAGCAATGCATAAGAATCACGTGAAGACTTAAGTGTTCTTTAAATCTGAAATTTCTTGTTTCTGCTGAATTTTGCAAATACCAAACACCTACAAGTATAACTAACTTGCCTCAAATACTTGCAAATAAATACCTAACTAGCATTTTTTCCTCTACATACTTCATAAATCCCTGTCTTTTTTGTATAGAACTCCCATACAAAAATATTCCTAGACAATCATAAAGTCTCTTTAGATAAATATTCTAAAGAGACCAGCCTAGAAAAGGTACCCTAGTTCAAGACCACAAAGCTAATTAATGAATATCTGTTATGTGGTAAGGCCACTATATACTGTCATAATTATTTACAAATCCGTGTTTTTAAGATCAACCCCATCCTCATACCATCTGTTATAAAAAACGCCTAGCAGTGTATTTCCAATAAGCAAATCTGCCCCTTAATGAAACTGTCAAAATGCCACAAAACAGTTACAGTTAGAGCCCACCCACTGCAAACAATAATCCACAGATGTGATAAAATAGTATTTGAGAAATTACTATGAACCCATTGATGCATCATACGAACAAACTTGGAACAGTATAACTTTTAGCAGAAACACAGCTTTCACCTGTAGTTTATATTGATTTTCTTTCTTTCTGGCTTTTTTTTTTTTTTTTTTTTTTTTTTTTTTTTTTTTTTTTTTTTTTTTTTTACCTTTTCGGAAATATTCCAGATAGATTAAATTAAGACCAAGCCCACAAACTTTATACCGCTCTATTTATATGTTGTATGGGAACTGCTGATTCACAGCCTGAACCACTGATTGATCACCTGAGACAACGACTGGGTCAGCCCTGGGAGTACAGGTGAAGGCAATTCAGCTGTATGACCAGAAGGGGTAAAGCCTGGCTGCACCTCTCTTAGCCCTCATTTAATGGCTGACTGCCACTGGGGAGGGATGTCTTTCTAGAAATTCCTCCTTTTTGGAGATTTTTTGCTGTGAGCAGAATATTACTTGTAACCTTGGATGTAAGTAAACATTTCTTCCTTCATTGTTTCTTTTTCACCATGATTATCCAGTTGTAACACTTGTGAAGTACTATCCTAACCATACATATGGACTAACATCCATATAGGTCACTTTATGTCAAGATAAACCCTAGCTCAGCAAAGAAACATCTGTAAAGAAAGAAAAATAACCAACAAAAGTGACTTTAAAGGCAAACAAGTTTCTAAATGTTCATAGGTTTTCAGAGGATAAATGAAAGGTAAGTATTTAACATCTCTTTTACTAGAAACATACCTAAGGCAAAAGTAAAGGATAGGATGCCACAGGTAAAAGGAAAATACTTTCCTCATAATTAAAATAAACAACAACAAAATCATTTGTGTTTCTCATCTTTAACTAAAGAGAAATAAAGTATTTATTTCTTTTTCTGCTTACCAGGAAATAAGCAAATAACTGAAAAAAAAAAAAAAAAACAAAAAAAAAAAAAAAAAAAACAAAAACAAACAAACAAACAAAAAAACCCACAACCTATTGGATTTCCCTATTGGAAATAACTCAGCTCCCCTTATTAACTGAAAGAACGCATCTGTATCACCAAAAGACTGCACATAACTCAATTTTGTCCAGAATTATGGCTTCTGTACTTAGTTTTGATTGGAGTTCAGATATGTAAAACAGCAGAATTCCTTGACTTCTTAATATTTTCAGAAACTTAAATGGTTAAATTATAGCCAAAGAAAGCTCTTCATAACATATAATATCCACAGTCTTGTAAGTATTACACAATGTGCAGAACTCATCTCCACTGCTGCTCTTTTTCAGGATAGACACAGACACTATGACTAATACATAAATAGTTAGAGATATTAATAAGTGTTTTCTATCTATCAATGGAACAGAGTGTTTCTAAAATAAGATAAAATGCTGTAAGAGATCAAAAGCCTCAAAGAACCACCCTAGTCATAAGATATTAAAAAAAATGAAAAATCAAATTGGAAAAAAAATAAAAATAAAAAATCCCTATAAACAAAATCTATTTAAACTTCACTAGAAAAAGAAGCCCCTTATGAGCTCCTCATGATATTCTCACAATTATTGGTAGTTTGAATTAGAAACTGTACTGCAGACTCTTTTAGTGGTTAATAAGTAGTATTTCTCTTCACTAGTAGCTTTTAGAATTGAGCAAAGATGCATGGGAAACAATAATGCTCTACTAGAAATCCTTCACTTGAAGTTATTTTGAAATTATAGTGACTAATATTTTTCCAAACAACAGAATACTCAAAAGATATTTGTGTATTTTGATCATCTTTGTTATCACTGAAATCAGATGCTTAACAAGGTTTAGAAAGAAGGTTCTTACTTCAAAGTTATTACGTTAACCTTATAGTTATTCTCTCTTCATCATGGAAACAATCTTTCCATCACCATAAAGCTTAGTTGTCCTCATCATCCTCAACACAATACCTAACAGCACTAAATCTATTTCTAGCCACAAAAAGGGTGAGAGCTTTGAGCCAGCATTTTCTAAGGTACTTTTGATAAAATCCTCTTTCAAATAGACCTAAAGAGCATTTCTTTCCTGCTAATCAGCTCTTCTACAGCATTTGCCCTTTCTGATTCTTGTTTTAAGCATCAGCTTCCCAGATGCATCTGGGACTTCCTCAAGAAAGTGAAAACTAACAATTCACAATTAGTGCATTAATAAAAAACAATTGCAAAGCCACAACTTCTTATGAAAAGTCTTCATTGCATGAATTAATTGAAAAATATTGTGCACTTTTTAAGGCAGTGTTTCTCTATGCACTAAATTAACATGCTTTAAACAAGACTCTCAAATTTGTCCTGAATTTTTCCATCAAATAGTAAATACATGATATTCAAGTGATACACATGTGCATGGAAATATGGAAAGTGGGCTTTCTCTTACTACTGTTATGTTTGAATTCAGTCTTACCTGCAAGTCTCATAAGTTGTAACTAGCAATTACTGGGTAAATCTGTTTTGAGCTTCATACTTCTACTCCAGCAACTCTCTCTGCATATATTTATTATTTTTGTATTTTCTGTGTGATAAAAAGAAAATGCTCACTGCTTAATTCTTTCTATAAGCTATAGTCAGATAATTCAAAGAAAAGTGTATCAGTTTTTCCACCATTAGTTTATACTGCTGTTCTGCAGACAGGCTCTCATGTTCATTTAGTTTCTTATAAACACTGGTTAAAATCAAGGGGGGTTTGGTTGGTTGGTTTTGCTTCCCTCTCTAACCTCCCCCCTCCCCAACCCCCCCCATAACTTACTTTCTTCTTCCCAGTAACAAAATATTTAAATGATGACAGCATACTGAGAAAGTAAACCCAGGGACTGGGGCTGCTAATTACTCCCATTTCCAATCCTCTTAACTTTGAGGCACTGCATCTATTCCATAACATACAGCAGGAATATGCATGAGTTGTGATTCTCCCTACAGAAGAGGAAAAACTAATTAATAACCTGAAGGCTGAATCCAGTCCCACAAGACAACGCATTTGGTTGTCACAATGGCCTGGAGCAAGACTGCTCAACCCCTACTATGCTAAACAATTTGCTTAGCTCACAGGACAGCAGAAAATAAAACTGAGTGAGTCCCACCTTGTCCAGTTCCCTAACCAAAAAGCAACTAAAACAAAACCAGGCACATCCAAGCTGGAAGCAGGCTGGGTTATTCATAGGGTCTGCTCCCGGGCTAAACCAGGGGAAGGGTAGATTCCTGCTGCAGTGACTTCCACAACCATAACAAGCTCCAGATCCAACAACCTTTTCACAATAGTCTTTTAAGAGATAGCTTCACCCAAAATTCCAGGTAATTATGGCATACCCACAGTGAGACAGTACTCCAAAACAAAGTGAAGCTAGCATCATTCCTGTACGGGGCCTACAGTATCTCCTAATGAAGATAATAATCCTGTAGCAGAGTTATGCTGGATGTTCCTTATCTGGGCACAAAACACCCTAATTCCACGCAATATATGGGAAAACTGAAGGGTGATATTTGACCCTTGCAGGTTTTCCTCTTGTGCATATGAAATTAAAAACAACACCAACCAGTTTCCGCAGGAGTAGTCCCAATGCAGCAGGAACACATTAAACTGGAGTTAGATAAGCAAGCATCTCTGTTATCAGGTTATCTAGTGTACTCTATGGCAGCTACGTACTATTCAAATCTCCCTTTTACAGCTTTCCCTCTCTGGATAACAGAGGGTTAAAACAATTGTCTTGATATATTCATCTGATCCATGAGCAGCTGGGAGGAAAAAAAAAAGGGGGGGGGGGGGGCAGCCTATAACCATACGGAATTGGCAATTCAGGGTCCACAGAAATAAGTCCATGGAAGGGAAACTGAAAATTACATGCTACAGAACTAAATTTATATCCCAAGCACCAACCAAAGGGGATAATTGTGGAATGCTTCAAAAGGACTTTGGAAGTTATTTGCAATTAGTACTAAAAATAGCTATGAAACATCTCAAATAGTCCTTAAAGCCTACTGATGAAGACAGAGTTCTTGTGAGCAACAAATATAACAGTGAGCTCCCACAACTCTCTACAGTTGACAGATGTCTTTGTGACTCTCGGAGACCAACACTTTGTTTGCTCCCTGAATCAGTTTTTCTGTCCACAGAACAGAAATAGTATAAACCTCCTTCCTACCCAAGTACAGGCTTTAAAACCTTCACGTGCAATAAATAAATGTAATAATGGAAGCATGGACTTCTCAGGATACTCTGAAAAACAAAACATCACAAAGCAATAATGAAATTGCTGAAACAAAGCATATTTATTTATTTATTTATTTGATGAATAGGGATATTAAAATTAGATGATTGTTTTATTCATTCCTAGAGAACACTGTAACTCTTTCAGGTAAAATAAAATAAAATAAAATAAAATAAAATAAAATAAAATAAAATAAAATAAAATAAAATAAAATAAAATAAAATAAGTTTTCAACATTTTTCAAATAAGCAGTTTGCAACGTTTGCCCTACCTCTTTTGTTAACATCACAGAATTGGTTCAGCCCATTATTAATGAATAAGGGTACACCTTTTAAAACTTTATTTTATTGTATTTTACATGCAAATTCCACAATGGTAGTTTCAAGTTTTTAATTATCTGTCTGATTATTGTTAACACTCTTATACTACATCTATATTAGGAAATTTTGCCATCATATGAAGTATCTTGCCAAAAATACTGTGTCGTGTATTTAACAGAAGATGGTCCTTTCCATTGTATTTCAGTTTATTTCAAAACTATTACACAGATAAGTTTTCAAATACATTGGAGAAAAATTAATTACTCAAAAACATAATAGCTAGAAAGAGCAGTCTAGAAGACAAGACAGTTCTATAAAGTATCTTAGAAAAGTCATCTTATCAGTGGAGCCTTTCCTGTTTTAAAACTTGACTACAAACTACACCAAAGAACTAATTCCACTAATAAAAAACTGGAGCCAAGCAAATTATCTTGAGATAAAGATGTCTATGAGAAAGACTCACTCGTATCTGGTGAAAACTAAGAGCAGCATTGTTATTTAAGGAATCCGCTTAATTACTACCATCTTATTGCTCTGGCATCTTTAGTCCATATATTCTGCATAAGTGTGGGGGGGAAACATGTATTTACATCAGAGAAAAACTGTAGGCCTTTTCTATACACTCTGACTTTACAGGATGTAAGGTTAAGATACTGAGCTGAATACCAGACTTATAGAAGTTTGCAACTGTAAGCCTTTTACTAATAGGGACTGAGAAACATAAATAAACAAGACTCCTTTTATATCTGGAAATTGGTAGAGAAACCAAAATGGTAACTGTATATAAAATAGTACATTTGTATATCTCTAAGACTTTATTTTTTTAAGAGCATAGGAATATTAACCAAAACCATTTTAAAGTTTTAAGTTGCAATATCATAAAAGCTATTTTTATAGCATTTTTTCACTTTGTTATGAACTTTTAGACTCCAATCATAACACAAATAGACAAGATATTAAATATCAGTCAAGACCCACCTAGTGTACAGCTCTTCTCCAATCAATTTGATAGCACAGAAGGACAAAGACGCTTGATTTAGAAAGTCCACATGTGTTTAATCTTTGATTAATCAAACAAAAAGTAAGCGCCTCCAGACGTATTCCTTTTAATCATGGGAAAGATATCTTTTCAGTGGCTTTGCTTGCAAGAGCGAGTCAGCAGATGTCTGTCTGGTCTGAAGGGAATTTCTCCTTCTCAGGAGAAAACAATTTAAATAGAAGAGGAACGGCCATATGCTGACTATGCACTGCTTAACAGATGACGTAGAGAAGCCTCCACTACCACAGGGAGTAGAACAGGGCAGTTTTCAAATTAAATTTCTTTCAAATTCAAAGCAATCAGCTGAAATCAATTTACATACAGGATCCAAGTCAGACAGTTCTCATCAAAACAGTTTGTAGACACAACAGTGCAAATCCATCTCTGTCAGCAGCATGACTTTTAAGAAAGGTTTGACTGTGCTGACAGTAAAAAATTATTTCTTCACAGTTTTAAATACAGCTGTTATCTTTCTTTTCTGGTGGATGATGGTTCAAAATAATAATAAAATCTCATCCATATGAAGTACTTGGCAAAAGTTCTATGTTCGCGCACTAAAAAAGTACCAACATAACATACATTCATCCCCCAATTTAGCTCAGGAGTAGGTGTTTCAGTACTTCAGAAAAATGTGCTTTACAATGTAGGATTGGAAAAAAAGGCAACCAAACACCGATGCACAAGTATTACAAGACAACATTCTGTTTGACTTCACGCTTTGTCTATACTATCGTCTAGGAAATGTAAACACTAAGAGTTACCATATTTGCTTCATCCAGTTACCTCAGTGTGCCAATGAGAATAAGAAGTTCAGTTTAATGCAGGAGCCAGAGAAAATACTAGATTATTGGTTGAAAAGTGCATTTAAAAATTATCTTAGAACAGAAAATGCCCACTAACTGCAAACAAACAAACAACAACAGCAAATCCAATACAATGTTAAATGATCCCAATCCATTTAATAATCTCCACCATAGATCTCCCTCTGAACCCTGCTTCGGGGTCTGTCTTTTACAGTCTCAAAGCATATGGTTTTAAGACCTATCAAGGAATATACTGCCTAATACTTAGAGGAGTTTGCAACTGAGATTTAAACAGACTGTAGTGCCAAGATCTCTAATTCATTCATTCAGTAATAAGGATGCCTCCCTTACCCGATGCTTCTTATTGCTGTTGTCATCCACAACCAAGCCAAGCTTTGGGTTGTGTTTTTTTTTTTTTCTTTGTTTTCTACAGATTTTTGTGTTTTTTTAAAAAATCTGTACCTCCTTCATTTCTTAATGCATGTTAATCAGCAAGGTGTAAATATTCAATTCCTCCTCCTGTAAGGCACATCCCTTATTTCACTCTGTCCTGCAGCCAGACACAATCTCCAGATCAAATCTTTTGTTTACACACAAAGCACTTGATCCTGTAAGAGAACTGCAACTTAGATGGCTTTGAGAACATCACTGATTTTGCAGGACTGCTTTATAAATTTCTAAAACCTCAAATAAAAACACAGGAGCCAAACAAAAAAACAGAAGGGTTGCACAGCTCCTGTTTGCACTTCATGTCTTTTTCTAGTTGGACCTACAGAGCAGCTTCTGGGAGACCACTGACCTGGCAGAGCACTGCCTGCACACACAGCTACTCCCTTGCAGAAGCTGTGCAACTGAAATAAAAGAGCATTTGTAAGAAATCGTGACACAATGGCAAGAGAATGCTATTTTCTTCTGTTAACAGTGCTGATTTCCACTTCCATCTGGAGAACCCAAGGGACTCCAGGGAGTCCAGAAGAGAGCGATTCAAGGGACCACACAGGGAAGGGAAAGCAAGGTCTGGATGAGAATGTTCCCCTTCAGGTACAGTTTGATTTGCTCCTTGACTCAAGTGAAAATACCCATGGCTCTGTGCAGGACCAGCAACAAGGGCAGGTCAGCAAGGTCTGCTCTGGCTGCTGAACCAGATGGGCCACAGGCACTGCACAGTGATGTCACCATAATGACACATGAGCACCATGGTGATGTTTGAGCCTCTCCCCTTGGAACCCCTCAGCAGTTCTGTGGGATTTCACTTGCCAGCTGGCAGGGCCAAGGGTAGCTCCCTACAGAACTGGCTGCAAGCACAAACCACAGTCTACTGAGACAGTAGACACTGAAAGTGAGCTGTCTGCAGTAGGAACTTCCAGTTCTGATACAGAGGGTCTGGCTGCATCTCCTTCTGGACATCCAGGTCAGGAGAAAGGAACTGTGTGGGGATTAAAAATGGGTGAAAGCATGTCCTAAGTCATCCTGATGAGGAGGAAATCAAATGTTTCTTATCTCTGATAGTTCAATCACTTTTTTTTATCAACCCTGTACTATGTGTGTACTATGTACCCTTTTTTTTTTTTGTTTTGTTTTGTTTTGTTTTTGTTTTTTTTTTTTTTGTTTTTTTGCTTTTAATGTTGCAGAATAGTACACATGTAAACTGGGACTCTCCTGGGATATAATGGTGAAAAGTATTTGAAGTATTATCCAGAGTAAATGGAAAAGAAACGTCAGCATTCTTCTATATGCCACAGCTTGCTTACTATAAAATACACTGCTTTTGAGGTTAGTGGTAACATACATGCATACTTATTTTACAAATACTTTTGCAAATGCACTATTTATGAAAAACAAATCCATATATCAATGGAAAATGAAAGTGTTACAATAGAACTTACCCCTGAAAGTTTACCTCAGAAGCCACTGACTAGAAAACAAAGCCAACTTCGTGCTTGATTTTTTCTCAAAAACTTGACAGTGGAGAAATAATGATGAAAATAGCCCTGCAGCTGCTGCTACCACATTTGATACGCCTAAGTTTCTATATAATGCTACATAAAAGATAGCCATAAAATCCAGAGATGCCATTTTCCTCTAAGACAAATATCTGGACAAAAGTATGAAAAGAAAATTTAAATATTGCAACAAGCTATAAAATGTCAGTAACTGAATTTGATCTTGATCAGATGCATTGATCCATCAGAATGTCTTGATAGATTCAAGCGTAAGAAGCAGATGCAGACACCTTCCTATTTGCTGATGCATAACTTTCCACTTTTATAAAACTAATTTTGCGTACCTATGAAAAATGACACTTGTTTCCCAATTGTTTACATGGTAGCCAATGCAATCTCAAGCACTGAGAAACAAGAATAGTTCCATTTTGTATTCTCACCTGTAAAGCTGACATTTACGGAGGGAATTACTCAGTTTCATTTTGACAGAAACATGCCCTTTATCAAATTCTTTAAGACCTTTCAGCACTGGAGAATGTGTTGCTGGTAGGTAGTAAGCCGAAACCAGTTAACATTCCTCAAAAACAAAACACACAGCTAATTTAAGTAAGTCTCCAGAGATCAAAAGGCTGAGTTCAGGAAGTCAAGAAGAGAGAGGCAAATGGACTCAGCAGAGTAAATCTGTAAAGGATGACTACAGGCTTTTATCTGATTATCCCACTGTGCTCTCTCTTTGGGCTACCACACTGATACTGCATTTATAATGCACACTCAGCTTCAATGTCAGAAATTTTCTAGGGGTAGCATTCCAAATGAAGGTGAAAACAGTAAACTATAAAAAGAAAACTCCCCAAACTAAATAGAAGTTACATCTCTTGACCTGTAATTCAGCTTCTTTCTGAGTTCCTGTTTACTCAAATTTAGATACTTTCCACTTAGGAGTAACTTAAATATCCGGAATTACACAGAAAATGTAATTTAACATCAATTTAAAAAGCTATTTTTCACATGCTGTTTAACTTAAAATATCTTTACTAGTTTACAAAGTGTATGAGATCTAAATCCTCATATAATTTTAATATCATGTGGCTACTTACTTGGTTAGGGAAACTTATATAAGTTATAAGCTTTGTATTGTAAATAAAAACAACACAATCTTGAGGGTTCAAGTACTGGTTGGATAGGTTTAAGAAAGATAGCACTGTATCAGCCAGAGGATCATGCTGGTTTGAAGGCATTTTCAGAAGTTTGTGGTACAAAAATTGCTTCAGAGAAGCAACCACAATAAAGCTGCAAAAATGGTCATTATTATTATCAACAACAAAGCACCAAATATTATTGAGAGGATATAACAAATCCACAATGCCTTGTGTAGAGACACATGATCTTCAAGCATTTTACAGGGGCCACAGGTGGCACAGACTGAATTAAGTAAGCCTTTTTCTTATTCAATTTGCTGATATTATAAATGTTATTAGGTCATGTTCAAAATTATTCATTAATGGCTATGCCATCATGACTGAGATACACATCAGTGGAAGAAAAAGCTGCAAGCTTTGGATTAAATGAAACATGTACATCAGTCAAATCACCAGTGGAAGGGTAACAAATAGAAAAGGACAAAGCAGAGGAAGAACATTCTTCACTTTACCATGATTTACTGGGGATTTCAATCTCTCCTCCACTGTAGCTATCACATCTAAAGCTTTTTAGTTGTTGTTGTTGCTGGCTTGTTTTAAAGTTCTTAAAATACACGTATACTTAAGTAGATAAAAATGTTTGTAATACTTTATATTGTTTGAATTTTTAGTATGAGTTTAAGTTGCTAAGATATGCAGGGAGGAAGTTAGGAAGACGAAAGCCTGACTCGAATTTAGATTGTTCACTACAGTAGAAGAGAATAAAAAATCCTTTTACAAATGTATCAATGGTAAGAGGAGAACCAAGGAAAATGTCCACCCCTTACTTGATTCAGCGGGGAATGTGACCACTGAGGATAAGGAGAAGGCTGAGGTCCTCAACGCCTTCTTTACATCTGCCTTTAATGGGCAAACCAGTTATCCTCAGGGCACTTTATGCCCTGATCTGAAAGTCTGGGATGGAACACAAAATACATCCCCAATGATTCAGGTGGAGAAAGTTAAAGAGCTCCTCCTCCACTTGGACTGCATAAGTCCATGGTACTAGATGGGCTCCACCATTGGGTGCTGAGGTAGCTGGCAGGGGTGATTGCTGAGCCGCGCTCCACCATCTACCAGCGCTCCTGGTTAACTGGAGAGGTCCCAGATGACTGGAGGCTTGCTGATGTGACTCCCATCTACAAGAATGGCTTTAAGGAGGATCCAGGGAACTACAGGCCTGTCAGCCTGACCTCAGTGCCACGGAAAGTTATGGAACAAATCATCTTGGGTGAGATCATACAGCACGTAGGTGGCATCCAGGGGATCAGGCCCAGCCAGTATGGTTTCATGAAGGGCAGGTCGTGCTTGACCAACCTCATTTCCTTCTACGACTGGGTGACCAAACTGGTAGATGAGGGAAAGGCTGTTGATGTAGTTTACCTAGACTTCAGCAAAGCCTTTGACACGGTCTCTCACAGTATTCTCCTGGGGAAACCAGCTGTCTGTGACCTGGACAGGCATACCCTCCTTTGGGTAAGGAACTGGCTAGAGGGCTGTGCCCAGCAGGTAGTAGTTAATGGAGTTAAGTCCAGCTGGCAACCCATTACAAGTGGTGTCCCTCAGGGGTTGGTACTAAAGCCCATCTTGTTTAATATCTTTATCAATGACCTAGATGAGGGGATTGAGTGAACCCTCAATAAGTTTGCAGATGACACCAAGTTGGGAGGTGGTGTTGATCTACCTGAGGGTAGAGAGGCCCTTCAGAGGGATCTGAGTAGGCTGGATCACTGGGCTGAGGTGAGTGGGATGAGGGTCAACAAGGTCAAGTGCTGGGTCCTGCACTTTGGCCACAATAACCCCATGCAGCGCTATAGGCTTGAGGCTGAGTGGCTGGATGACTGTGAAGAGTAAAAGGACCTGGGGGTTTTGGTTAATGCTTGGCTGAACATGAGCCAACAGTGTGTCCAGGTAGCCAAGAGGGCCAATGGCATCCTGGATTCCATAAGAAATAGTGTGGCCAGCTGGAGCAGAGAGGTAATCATCCCCCTGTACTCAGCACTGGTGAGGCTGCATCTCGAGTACTGTGTTCAGTTTTGGCCTTCTCGCTACAAGAAAGACATCGAGACCCTGGAATGCATCCAGAGAAGGGCAACAAAACTGGTGAGGGGTCTGGAGCACAAGTTTTATGAGGAGTAGCTCAGGGAGCTGGGATTGTTTAGCCTGGAGAAAAGGAGGCTCAGGGGAGACCTCATTGCACTCTACAACTTCCTGAAGGGAGGTTGTGATGAGGAGGGGCTTGGCCTCTTCTCCTAGGAAACAAACAGGACCCGAGGAAATGGCTGCAAGTTGTACCAGAAGAAGTTTAGACTAGACATAAGGAAGACCTTTTTCTCTCAGAGAGTGGTCAGGCACTGGAATGGCCTGCCCAGGGATGTGGTGGAGTCGTCATCCCTAGCAGTGTTCAAGAGGCGTCTGGATGAGGAGCTATATGATTTAGTGGCTTTTTGTAGCTATGGCAATGGGAGGATGGTTGGACTAAATGATCTTGTAGGTCCTTTCCAACCTTGTGATTCTATGATTCCCTCTATATTTCCTTCCTTTTCCCTGCAGGATCTATGCTCAGTGTACTTACATGATATCTTCAGCTCATAACACAGTCCACAGAGAGAATTCATTATTCCTCTCAAACATGAGCATTGAAACTGCCTCTAAAATAAGCTGAATGAAGAGATAATGTATATGAAAAATTGCAGTATTATCCTAAACCTTAAGTTAAATACACACATTCATGGAACAGTGAATGAACACCACCTAATTGAACTTGTTACTAGAAGAAGCAATGGAAACAAGTGGTGGGCTAAATTCCCTACCACATTATGAAATGTTAGGTGGTGTGGACAGGAGTTGCTTCTTCCAGTGGCAGCAAGCAGTTACAGCACATACAAAACTTCTATTTCCTATGTTTCATGAAAGTTTTTTGCTTAAACTTCAAGCACCAGAAGTAACTATTCAAGTAATTCAAATGACTTTCTGTACCTTGTAAATGGAAATGCAATTTTCATCTGCAAACATACAGAAATTAAATTATAATCTAAGTATTTCAAAATTGCAAATGTATGCATATACAATTACATGCACAGAATTGTAAATGCTGTTATGCCCAAAACAGGCACACTCTTAAACCTTCTTCTCAGAACTGTATTTCACATGAAGACCCTGTAAGAAAGACTGCAACTATAACCATAGTCAGCATTTACAAACTCACCTAGCAACTATGGAACAGTTGAGTTGATATATGCAATAGTGTATCAGCTATTAAGTGTTTATCTCACAAAAGATGCAGAAGCATTACATGCATTTCAAATGTCACTTTAAGAGACACAACAAATCCAAGAATTTACTGCATGGACAGAACACTTCTTAAAGATTCTACAAGCAGTGCTACAAAGTAACAACATTCAGATAACATCAGATTCACTTAAACATGGATGCCCACTAAAAAAACTACGCCTACAAGACACTGCATATAGCATTTGTGAGTAACTGATCAACAGTGTGTTTAAATAGGTTATACATTTGCTGGATAAACATACTTCCAATTAGCCAAGCACC
The DNA here is from genome assembly GCF_039878825.1 of Excalfactoria chinensis. NCBI lineage: Eukaryota > Metazoa > Chordata > Aves > Galliformes > Phasianidae > Excalfactoria > Excalfactoria chinensis. The sequence continues at coordinate 91,531,726 of NC_092825.1, read as the reverse complement.
AATTACTTTTATCACTAGAAGTGGTAACAAGGAAACAACATGGTCATAGATCTTAATCATGTACATTTAATGTTCTACATGCAATGCTTGAGATCCTTTTGATACAAGCACTATGAAAGTACTCTGCAAACGTGGACAAGGATAGGTAAAGGGCTGAAATAAATGCACTTAACAATCATTTACTCTGCCTTCAGGAGGGGCTATGAAAATCTAGCCATTCTTAGAAATCTTTTTTTTCTAAAGTCATGAACCATGACCAGCATCAACTTAACTTGCCTACAAGGTGAAGGACAGTTCTGTCCAGGTTCCTAATGTAAGCCATTTAGTCAGTGAAGAGATCAGTATTTTTAAAGAGAGATTCACCCAGTTCAGAACTGTCTCTTCAACTCAGCACCAGAAGAATTGCAATAGATTACAGAGGAAACTTACAAAAGCAACTGAAGGAAGATAACTAACTTTTGGATTGGAAGGCTTTATTTCATACTTACATACCACAAAACTGACATTTTTTGACCTACACATGGCCCTCCACAAGGCCTGCTCAAAACTCTTTCATGTACACTTCCTCTAAAATGAGGAGAGATTAAAGAGTATACAGGAAGAGATAAGCATTACAAAGTGATATGAACACACTTGACTGTTCCTTCCTTTGGCCAAATACTTAGAAGTGATAATTTGTAGGCCACTTCTTTTAGACCAAAAAGTTTATTTTGTGTTTCTAAAAACTCATATTTTTCTTTTTTTTTTTTTCTTTCTTTCTTTTTTTTTTTTTTTTTTTTTCTTTTTTTCCTAGCACTTATTCGTAAAAGAACAATTCCAAATGTACCTTATGGAATAAAATCCCAGTTATCTTACCTTACCTCCTAAAAAAATAATATGCTTTATGCTTTTCATGCATATTTAGGGAGGAAAAAAATACACATATATAAGATGAAACTAATTACACAAAACCCAATAAACATCAAATAATCACAATCCCATGGAAGCACGTTAATCACAATTCCATGGAAGCACGTATATTTGAGAACACAGAAATATCAAAATTTATAGTGATATAACCACACTAACAGGCATATAACAATAATAATTAAAAAACAACAAACAAACAAACAACTGTACATTTAGTCACTGACTCAGAGGTAGACCGCATCTACTTTTTTTTTCTTTTCCAAATCTTCAAATAATATTACAACAAGGGGCTGTTACTGTAAAGTGAAAAAAAGAACTGTACTTACTTGCCACTTCCAGCGATGCATTGTGACTTACAGCTTCCCCAAGGTAATTCCTTGCCACGCAGACATAGACTCCTTCATCTGGCCTACTCTTGCGCCCATGAACTATGCGTAAAAAAAATAAAGATCCGCTGGGCAGCAGCATCCGATGAGAACGAGGATCATCCTTGTCAGTTTCCACTCTTTCTCCACCTTTATACCACTCAATGGTTGGTGTTGGCCTTCCTTCAGCTTTACAGTTTAAAGTTGCTGGTTCTCCTTTTGAAACAATTAAATCAGATGGGTGTTCAACAATGCGAGGTGGGAAATCTTCTTGACGAAGACGGGAGCCTACAACATAAAAATGTGCAGATTGCTTTTTAGATCTTTGCCAGGCAGTCACAAGTGTTTTGCAGTATAACTGCATAACAAATACCTGACAGTTTAGGATTTAGTAAGAACAGCTATTAACAACTTTTTGAAGTAGAAAAAAAGCCCCTTATTTTATTTCACTGTGTGCAAGGTTATCTCCCTAAGCGAATAAACTAGGAATGCTTTTCCAAAAGGTGACCTATATTAGGGAACTAAACTTTCCACGTTCCTAAATCATATACATGAATATACCAATACTAAAATGAATGCAAATTTATACATATATGGATATCAATACATATAATTATGAAAATTAATTCTACAGATATTCTAAAGTCATCAGGCTATCACTCACAAAGATACTCTAATTTATAACACAAAGTTGTGATCAATCTCACTCAATCATCTGTAAAGCCTGTCAGTTAATACAATGTCTGTGGAGTAAGCCTAGTACCTCCAGTTGCTTTATTCTGCTTGTACTATCAGCTCTTCTAAGTGACTTCTTAAGCAGTACCACAGATGCAGAAACACACAGAACATCCAGGTACTTCTCACAGTTGTGTCAGGGAAAACTAGAGATACTTCTTATATCATATATATATTATATAGCATATATATATATATAATATATTATTCTTATATTTTATATTTTAACTGTCTTGATTACCCATTATTCAATGTGCAATTCCAAGGAAAAATGGGACACAGGTATTGGGAAAACCAGGTACTCTTCTAAAAAGGCATTCAAATTTGAACAAATTCAGACTAAGAGCTCACAGTACCACAGAAGTATTACGATACTCTGGATAGTTAAATGTTGCACAATAAATAAGGCAACAAGCTGGATGCCCAGGAACTTAAATTAGGAATATGCAGCTATCTAAATTGTGTGGGTTTACATTATTTCTTCTGTTTCAAATTGGTATTTCTCTCTATCTTTATATACCATTTCACAAAGGTCAACAATAGTCTCTTAGATAAGTAATTCCTAATTATTAAAATTATAGATGCAAAAATTCTTCATTAGGATTAATAGTGTACATTTGAAAAGCTATGAAGAACCAGAAAGACATATGATACCTGTTCACTGCAGGCCAGAAAAACTCAAATTAGTTTTGAAAGAGGAAAAGACAAAGAGAGGAGATTTCCGGAGAGAGTTCTGTTTTCTATATAACAAATACATAATATAACATATAATATAAATGTTATGTGTATTGTATATGCATAGGTTGCTCTGAAAGTAATGCCTCCTATTTATTTCCATCAAAACTACAACAGATAGAAAGAGCACAATAACACTAGCTAATAGAGGAAATTCTCAGATGCAAAACACATTTTCAACAGTCACCACCATTAACTATGCATTTTCACTAGCAATGAACAAGAGCCTGCGTGCTGCACGGGTAAAAATCACAAGCAGATGTCACCCGTTCTCACTGACACCTCTGTATGCATGTGTGTGTGTGTGTGCATTGTACAAGTAAAATATAAATGGAAAAAACTGTGAAATACACAACTTTACATGAATGTATATTTCACGTTAATTTTGCCCCAAGATAAGTAATGCAAATAAAATGTTATATTAATACTGGCACCAATCACACCATCCCAAAATCTATGGTAGTATGGCTTGACTACTCTAAAATATGCTTGCTTTCCTCTCTACACATCAAACCTTTGATTATACTTTTACTTACTAATTACATACCTCACAAGGAAAGATGCAGAAAAAAAGGATTAGAAAGTCAAAAACAAAATGTAGTAAAATGCTTAAAGACAGCTAACAGTTTCAAAAGCCCAAGACTGTGTATGTGATAGTATGTATCTCAGGTTTGTATTTGTACAGATAGCCAGCCAGCAGACAACAAAATACAAGCCTTCTATTGTTCCTGTCAGCCAGGCCCAGACTACAAATAAATGAAATACTATTCTCATATATTGTATACACACTTCTTATACTAACATTCAAGTCACCGTACACTAACTGAAAGCATTGTACAGAAAGAATGCTTAAAGACTGACCTCTAAACTTGCTTGAAAATTGAGACTTGGAACTCATGAGCAGGAAAGAGTGCTAATACAAGGTTAAGTTCTCAGGAAACACCAGGAACACTCATATATTTTGATATTTCTATGCTGGACAGTATTAGAGAAGTTAAATGACAGAAATGTTCCTTTGTTATTTATTTTAAATTGTCATTTTATGAAGTAACCCTTCTGGAGAACATTAAAAGAATTGCAAAAAGGGACAAAAAGTTGTATGAGCAGATGACTGGCACACAGCCAATGTTAACCACAGATTTAGTGGCAACTGACACAACCAAGTTATAATCTTTCCACATATCTATAGATACTTATATTTAAAAAATATATATGTTTCTTTATTTCCTTTTTAGCCTATTTAAGATGCATTTACGCTTTACTGAGAAAAAGCAGCTTCCATTATCAGTCACACAGCGGGCACTAATCCTGTAATTTTCCTGTCAAAAATCCATCCCAAAGGGATATTTAGTTGGAAAAAAAAAAAAAAAAAAAAAGTAATAATCAAAACAGAAGACCTATTACACACTGGATCTGCCATTAAATATACAATATACAACAGAGCCGCTTCTTCCCTGCCCTAAAAGATGACAGCAATGTGCCATAGGATCTAACCAACTAGTTCTCTCTGCTTCTGTTCTTATTCAAGCCTTTCATAAAAAGCCAACGGGATGCCACCAATTAAAGTACGCTATACTAATTATTTCATGATGCTACTTAAAAGAACAATTACAAGAAATCATATTTCCAGTTTCTTAGACTGTGCCACAACTATTTTTACAAGAATTCAAACACTGAAATACGTAGGCATGAAGGTTCAAAGAAAGCTAGCATTAGATGAATGCTAAATTTGTAAAGGCAAGAATTGTGTTTCTCCTTGACTCAGGACTTCTTACTGGTACAATATACAAAGCACTGATAAATAGCAGAGAATGTGTATTTGAATAAGAAAGCTACTGACAAGGAGAATGAATGTTCTGATGGTCTGCTATGAGAGAGGGAAGAGGAAGGCCCCATTCACTTTCTATTTCACAGCTACAACATTTAAGGCTGTCTTTAAAAGCACTTAATCTCCATTCCATTCTTTTACTGAAATGCTTTATACTGCAACATAAAACCTGAATAATAAATGATAATAGTGAAAAACTAGTAAACAAAGCTACAGCTTTAAAATCAGTGTTAGCCAATTCTTGCAAATAATTATGTTTCAAAAGGGTGACTCCACCTCTCCTAAATCCCATTTAAGGGCTGACCACCACTAAGGCAGGAACTCTTTCTGGAGGTTGCTCCTGTGTGGAGTTTTGCAGCAAGGCTTGGTGAGTATCTACATTGGTTAATGTTTGTTGTTTATCTTTTCAACATAATATCTGGTTATCTGTCAACTTTACAATTGTACAATTACAACTGTACATATGAGTGAACCCAATTTACCAGTGCTTCCATTCCATGTAGTATAATTTCCTTCAGAAACTGGTGGTATTTTACTGTGGTTATGTTTATACAGATTAAAAAGGTGTTCTGCATTTGCTCTGGTCATCAGAACTCTGTATCTACTTCTCAGGTTAAATGTACCCACAGGCAGTGCATATATAATTCTTCCATAAATTCTGACATAGACATTGTCAAACCATAAACACTTAAGAAGCAGAGAGACTTAAAATGTTACTTCAAGAGAAAACTACAAAGCAGTGAAATAGCATGTCAGGGGGAAAAATAACTGAAGAAGAATCAAAGTATTTTTCTTGAAGAGACTTTTCTACAAAGACAAGCAACAAACCTTGGAGACTTATTCCTTGTAGATTAGAGATTACTCCTAGAGACTAAACCTAGAGATTACTCCTTGCAACTATCTGAAAGGAGACTGCAGTGAGATGGGGGTCAGCCTTATTTCCCAGGTAGTAAGTAATAGAATGAGAAGCAACGTCTTTAAATTCTACCAGTAGAGGTTCAGGTTGGATATTAGGAAACATTTCCTAATTTATGGAATGAATAATCCATTTATGGAATGAATAATCTCAGGAACCATCATGGACCAGTTAAAGGTCAGCCAGGGATCAAGCCTAGTCAGCATGGGTTTATGAATGGTAGGCCCTGTTGACAAACCTGATTTCATTCTATGACAAGGTGACCCACTTGGTGGATGAAGGTAAGGCTGTCAGTGTGGTCTACCTGGACTTTAGCAAGGCCTTTAACACTGTCCCTCATAACATCCCAGTGGAGAATCTGGCTGTCCATTGTCTGGATGGATGGATGCTCCGCTGGGTGAAGCACTAGCTGGATGGTCAAGCCCAAAGAGCTGTGGTCAATGGAATTACATCCAGTTGACAGCCGGTCACAAGCAGTGTTCCCCAGGGCTCAGTGCTTGGGCTGCTTCTGTTGAACATATTCACTGATGATCTGGATGAGAGGATCAAGTGCACCCTCAGTAAGTCTGCAGATGACACTAAGTTGGGAGGGAGTGTTGATCTGCCTGAGGGAAGAAGGGCACTATAGAGGGACCTGGATAGACTGGATCAATGGACCAAGGTTAATGGCATGAGTTTCAATAGGGCCAAGTGTTGGGTCCTGCGTTTTGGTCACAACAACCCCAGGAAACCCTATAGGCTTGAAGAGGTGTGGCTGGAAAGTTGCCTGATGGAAATGGACTTTGGTGTGCAGATGTTCAGTTGGCTGAATATGAGCCAGCAGTGTGCCCAGGTGACCAAGAAGGCCAATGGTATCCTGGCTTGTCAGGATTATCAAGAATGGTGCAGTGAGCAGGACTAAAGAAGTCATCCTGCCCCGTACTCAGCATTGGTGAGGGTCCACATTGAGTACGGTGTTCAGTTTTGGGCACCTCAGAACAAGAAGGGCATGGAGGTACTGGAGCAGGTCCAGAGAAGGGCACAAGGCCAGTGAAGGGCTTGGAAAATCAACCCTATGAGGAGAGGCTGAGGAAGCTGGGGAAAAGGAGGCTGAGGGGAGACCTTATCACTCTCTTCTAATATCTGAAAGGCACTTACAGTGAGAGTGGGGCAAGTCTCTCCTCACTGGTGACAGGACAAGGGGAAACGGCCTCAAGTTGCACCAAGGTAAGTTTAGGTTGGATGTTAGGAAACACTTCTTTACAGAAAGGGTAGTTAAACACTGGAATAAGCTCCCCATGGAGGTGGTTGAATCACCATCCATGGATGTGTTTAAGAGCCATTTGGATTTGGTGCTCAGAGATATGATTTAGGTTGTTAGAGTTAGGGTACTATGGTTAGGCTGTGGTTGGACTTGATGGTCTTTGAGGTGTTTTCCAACCTGAGTGATTCTATGGCTCTTCTTAGAAAAGTGGTGAAGCACTGGAACAGGATGATCAAAATGATGTGGAGTAACCATCCTTGGAAGTGTTCAAGAACTGTGTGGATATGGTATTTAACGACATGGTTTACTGGGCATGATGTTGATGGCCTGTTGGTTGGACTAGATCAACTTATTGGTCTCTTCCAACCTTAGTGATTCTACAAAATCTGACCTATTGAGATTACTTGTTCTCATAGAGAACAGATCAATCTCAAGAAAAGAAAGAGGACAAAAAGCCCACTGAGATGCTCACTTGCTTTCTCTCATACTTCTATGACTGAAGAACTCCAATTACCTCTTCTATTTTTAGAATGTCTTTACTTTTTATACATCATCCTAATCCAGTCTAAATAGAATGTGTTTTCCCAAACTCAGCAGCTTGCAATAGTATGTTTTTAAAAAGCAAGTATTTTGAAATTTTCTTTACAGATGTTGCAATCTTCCACTCCTAGTCAAAGGCATGGAGTAATTAATTGTGTCTATACCTTCAGATTTCCCCAAAATATTCAGCTAAGCAATGGAATTTCACTTTTGAGTTCTACTTTGACGTAAAGCACAAGGACCAAAACTGCACTGAACACTCCAATACGAGAATGGAGTGAGCTCTTTGCACAGTTATGAAGTGTTTTATTTAGAACAGCTGTTGATCTTTAAGAAGTGAGTACTAAACTTCTAGTTTTGGGGAAAAAATGCAAGTTATGCTTTATACCGAAATCCAGCTATAACTTGGCACAGTTAGGGCTCTGCATGTTTCCAAAAATGCTTTTAAATGATGCCACCTCTATGAATAAAAGATTACAAACTGAGGTGTTACGTTGCTATAACTGAGCTAATATTTGTATCCTACAGAGAAAAATGAATGGCTGGAATGTAGCAGCATTGTTGCATCAGTCCACCACTGCCCACCCAGGTCTACAAGTTTATTGAAATGCATTTTAAGGTGTGTTTAATGCTTCCAAATATTAAGCAGGGAACAGGTTCAGATCTCTCCAATATCTGAGATACCATAAAAAGTGATAAGCAAGATTCTCAGTTTGAATCAGCAGAAGCTGAAATTCCCTGGTTCATTCCCTGTGAAGAAAAGCATCTTTTTTTTTTTCCTTCTTTTTCTAAGTAGACAATTGAAAACATAAGAGCAAGAAGAGCAGCAGACACTATCACCCCTGCTATGAAACTGTGATGTTCCCCAAAAACAGTTTGCTGTCAGCATTTTCTAGTTTTTGTTTGTTCGTCCTTTTACCAGATGACACCACTAAGGAAAATAATCCTTTCGTTTTTGTCCTTTAATTGACACTGAAGGCTCTGCTTCTAATAAGATGAAATAAGTAAACCTTCTATCATTATTTCTGATATCATGATGTTACCAGAATATATTTCTAGGTTTAAATATATATATATATAAATAAATAAATAAATAATGCACTTTAAATATGACTTGCTAAAACCTTAAAAGAAATCTTGTGGGCAGTGGCTTTTAAACTTAGGCACTCACAAAACATTTTTCCACCGTGAAAGATAACCTTAAAGTATTTCATGTTGCTAACACACTATGAATTATATATTACATTTCTGTCTTGTCTATGACACTATCAGGAGATGTCAGAAGCCTGTAATTTATTACACATTAACAGTAAAAAAATCTGGAATAACCGCAAAGAGCCTAGAGTTCAAAGCTGTGTCTGTGACTCTCCCCAGGCAAGAGATTAAATGGGAGCAGTATTAAAAAATGCCTCAGAACCAGACTGATCTAGTGTCTGGCTCTTGTACAGCAACAAGATGTAACATATGCATAGCTTAGGAAATAAAACTTATACGATACTTTTGTATGTAGAATGCTCCAAAAGTAATGCCTCCTATTTATTTCCATGGAAACTATAACAAATGCGAAGAGCACAATAAGACTATCCAATAAAGAGAATTATCAGATACAAAATACTATTTGTCAACAGAGTCATCACCATTAGTTCTGCATTTTTGCCATCAGTGAAGAGCTTACATGGTGTGCCCATACAAGTGTGCACCAGCAAAGGTGAGCCACTATTTCACAGCTGCTATGCTCCTTTGCTGTCAACTGTCAAACAGTAATAAATTATAACAGAATATAGGTGAGAAGGTGTGACCATTTCTGCAATAACACCACTATCAGCCTCTGTAGCTGGTCAACATGATTAAATGCGAGGCATTACTTTTGGAGCAGACTCAAATTATTCAACTGTATAGGAGATAGCTTATTGCTTTAATTCAGCTAAACATGGGAGGGAAATTAAAAAAAAAAAAAAAATGTTTCAAGTGCTTTGTTTCTGCTCTTTATTCTGCAATAACTCCAGACATAAATGATAAGGTCTAAAGAGGCTACAAGCTATTAGTCAGAAAGCCTTCTGGAATGATGATGGCTTCCTAGAGCTAAATATTCTATCTGGCAGAAATGAAACAAATATTTAACAGATGCTGTATTGCACAGATACTAACACCAACTTTGCTTTAATCCAGGAAGTTATATTTCCCAGGAAATGCTAAATTAGTCTCTCATTTTTAAAGAAGCTGGAAATGATAACTCTAAGAACTACGCCGTAGTTTCTTAATCCAAATTATAACTCTTTAAATTGCTTCTGGAGAAACCATTTTCAAGAAGCATCGCTGCATGGAGAACTTTCATCACACAAACACATGCTACTGGATTATCCAGCAATTAGCATAAATACATCATTATGTGGTTATTCATTAATTGTAGCTGAAATAAAAATTTTAAGTAACAGCAATTATATTGAGTTGCGATACTGTGAGCCATTTGCATAAAACCTCAGGCAGTAGGTGATGTTCCCAGTATAAGTGTTTAGTTTCATCTCCCTTCCTCATTTCAGCTCTCCAGAAAGATATTCATGCCATCTCACTTTTGTGGACAATGGAGACTGAGATGGCAGTATCTAGAGCACTGGCTTTTGGGGGGGGGGGGGGGGGGGGGGAGGAAAAAAAAAGCCTCATTCAATGAAAGTTACATTATCCCACATCAAACTGGTAACTTGGGGAGATAATTAATAAAATTACAGGAGCATTTTTATTAATAATGCAAATTAACTGTGACACAGTGAGCAACCACACCATATTTCACAAACAAATACAAAGCTAATGAAGCTTGCTTCATCAGTCATTCTTCCTTTGAAATGGTTGCAGTTGCTCTGGAAGAGATTTCTGGCACTGGGATAATACACAGAAGAAGAGCATATAAGAGAGATGGATCTGAAGGCAAGATCATCTTAGGAGTTTGGAATGTGAGAGTCTGAAAATGACAAACTGCTGGAGGTGATTCACATTAAACTGCAGGATGAGTAAAACAGTGAAGTCAGGTAGGTACAGAGGAAAATAAACACTAAAATATTGCTAGAGTGATGACCCTGGAATTGCAGACAAGAGTATAAAGGATGGCTTGGGAAGAAGATGCGGCAACAGAAGCAGAGGATTATGGAAAGACTGTATATATACTGTATACTGTAGTAACTGGAAGATCACTAGGGAATCAGACACTGGCATCGTATTGAAGGGATGGAATTCAATGGTAATTAGATAATTCTGTGGATAACAAAGCTGAGATGTTGGAACTGATCACTGGTGACACAGAGGAGCTGGGACTTCATAGTGAGGTACAAGACAGCTCAGAGCAAACCTTGCTGCTCTCTTCTTCCCTAACACCTCACTTCCTTACAAAGTTGGGTTAGGAGATCACATCTGCTGGCAGCTTCGCTGACATATGTGAAAGGAAGAATCAACCACGGAAAGTGAGAAGATGTGGGAACAAAGATTGGCATGAGACACTCAAGAAATAACGTTTCCAGTGTTTTATTTTCTACTGAGTAGTAAGACTAGTACCAAAGAAGAGCCCATCAGGCTCTCCTCCTGTCCATCTTCAATTCTTGTCTTTTAATTATGTTTTATTACATACAGTGGAACTATCTCATGGCTTGTGAACTACTGAGATATTTTGGAACAGGAAAACAGAATTGGAGAAAAACAAAGATAAGCCAACAAAATGGGAGTTCTTAGCTGCAGCGGAGGAACTGTGCAAACTTCTAAGAATATAAATGCCTAGGATTTCCAATTATATAGGCAGAAAAGCTGTTGATGCAGAACTCCAATTAGACTGGAGAGCCTCTTAGGAGAATCAGGTGACTTCTGCTGTTCAAAAGTAAAAAGGAAGTGAAAATGGCAAGAAAAAAAAGTGAATGGCCAGAGGAATAAGGGATCTACTAGCAGTAAGCAGTTATGCATTGGAATTAGAAACTCCAGCCAGAAGGAGAGAACTTTACATGGATGACACATTTCAGATTGTAAATTTCAGATTGTGAAACACGGCTCTTGTTTGGATAGAAATATGTATTAGCAACCTGAGAACTAGTGGCAGAGAAAATGATAACAGCTGCAATTTTGGTCCTGAATTCATCAGCTAGGGAATGTGAAGCACTATAGTATTTGAGAACCCTAGAACTGAGATGATACAGATTTACAGGCTATAAGCACTGCAAAGTATTAAAAATTAAATGGAAATGACAAAAGAAAGTACTAGAGCAGCACTGAAAGTAATGTTTCTCATGATATTACATTGGCCCACAACACCAGAGGTGGATGTTGGTGGTATGCCAGTAGAGGATGAACCTTCCCACCAATACTCCATTACATTTTGTTGCTGTGTAACAGATGGAAGCAGAGGCACAGTCTGACAAAGTAGTGTCTGACATGGAAGTGCAGATAAAGCAGAGGCATATCACTGGATCCCTCCATGTGGAAAAACCAGTACCCATTGACATTCACTGCCACTGAAGGCCAGATATTCTGGTTTCTGGAGACCAAACAGTGGGGGTGAGCACAGTGAGGCAGTGGGTGTTGTGTTTCAGCAATGGTGACAGCAGGTCATCTCAGCTGAAGTGGACTTTCACAGGGACAGCATACAGGATTTTGTTCATCGTTCACAAAAATGCACAGCCAATGGTGGGGACTAGTGTAGCTGAGAATTTTCTTTGTCAATAAGTATTACCGTGCTGCTTGGATCTCTTGTTGCTTCCATGGAAATTGATAGGAGGCATTACTTTCAGAGTAACCTGTGTATTTCAGAGTCTATACAATTTTGGACTTGAACATACATCTTGCCATGTTTAACAATATTAACGTGTAATTCATTTGCTATCTCAGACTCAGGGTGAGACCATCTGATCTTAATGAGCATTATCAAATGTTTAAGAGATAAAGAAGAAAGGAATAAAGGATTCCCATTTCCTCAGGACTATATTCAAAGAAACAGCAAGCTTCAATAAAGCCTTGGATTTTCGCAGTTGTATCAGGAAACGTGGTTCAACTCTGAGACAACAGAAGGGCAGTATTATAACCACCAACAGCAGTCCTAGCCTTATGCCTGTGCTAATCTCATACAATTGGCATTAAATTTATTTTAAAAACAAGAATAAATGGCATAGAGAAACATGGGAATTCAAAATACCTCACCAAACTCCTGCTTTTTAAGACAATTATGAATGCGTAACATCTACAAGGGTGAAAGAGATTCTAGAACTGCCCTTTGGAATCCAAATGTTAGGTATTTGTAGGAGGGTTATGCCAGCTCAGGAATAAATTCAAAGCAAATGCTCTAATTAGTTAATGTTAATAACATAGGGAAGATTAACAACAGAAAACAAAGAATCCTAATAGAAGTGAGGTAACTTAGCTACTTTATAGTTATTATTTTAACGTGTTAAACATTTAGATTGGTACAAATTTATGTCACTCAATTTAAGTCAGTCTGACTTGATGTAAAGCAGTAAGTTTGGACAATAACAAAAAGGGACAGGCATTTTTAATTAAGAGTTGCTACTGCAAGAACATGCTACTGTCATGTTTTACTTGCAAAAGGAAAAATGGAAACTTAAATCCAATGAGTTCTTTAACATACATCAAATGTGTGGATCAGTTTTGAAGTATTTTATATTTATGCAAAATGAATCCTGTACACCAAATCAAATAACCAGAGATTTAAAATTCTATCTACATCCACTTTCTACAACTTACTTTATTTAAACATAAAGTTAAGTATTAATTGTGAAAGATAGCATGCTTCCAGCGGACAGCAATAAATTTATTCACCTATGTGAAGAAAAAAATGACCTCCAATCCCACAGGTTTAGAATGAAACAGATGTTGAACTGGTAAGGACACAGGTAAGGGAACTGTAATGCAGGGCTGAACAATGAAGACTCCGTGACTCAGAGATGATTCTGTCTGAAGCAATAAACCAGTACTACTACAGTACTTTCAAAAAACACCTGGGGTATATTTTTACCTTCCCATATAAATGTGGTTCAGTCACATACTCTATAATTCAGACTATTTGTCTGAGAAAGCTATGAGTTACACCTAGCATAGCAATCAACAGGACATCACAGTTCAATGATTTAAAAATCTACTTCTATTGCTGTCTTCCATGAAACTGAAGCTCTGTGAAAACAGCAAACATCTCCTTTCACTAAAAATAAATCTTCACACATCAATGCTGTCATAATCATATTTTTCAGAGCAACTGTGTAATCTTTTCCCTTCCAACAAGATATCTGAATTTCACATTACTCAAAACAATTGATTCACTGCCTTTATAAAGATTTCAGTGGTTTCAAATTAAAATTGAAGAACAATTCTTCCTTTTAGGAGGAAGCTTTTCACACAGGGTGGTGATGCACTGGAACAGGTTGCCCAAGGAGGTTGTGGATGCCCCATCCTGGAGGCATTCAAGGCCAGGCTGGATGTGGCTCTGGGCAGCCTGGTCCAACAACTGGAGACCCTGAACATAGCAGGGGGGTTGAAACTAGGTGATCTTTGAGGTCCTTTTTAATCCAGGCCATTCTATGATTCTATGAACAGTCATCTCTTTGTCTACAACTGTACTGAGTCCTTCACATGATCCGTAACTGCATAATTCTAACTTTACATCCTACTGTAGATGAACTGCATTACACAGAAAACAATATACCAGGACTCACTCTTAAATGTACAGTAGGACAGGCCCAGAAATCACTCAGTGATTTTTTTTCTTCTCTGTGGGATGAAGAACTAGTGCTACAATTAACATCTATTTCTGAATTCCTATTACAGAGCATAGTCAATGAGCACACAGTGAAAAATCATTATAAATTTTCACGATCATTGCTGCCACTCCTACACAGTCCCAACTGGATTTTAGTCACAGTGAAAAATGGCATTACAGCTTATAAACTACCACACTGAAGACCCGAGTACCATTGAGTGGCCACTGCAAAGTTTCAAAAAACAAGGCCTGGAAAAATTCAAACCTGTAAACTTACTCTTATATAAACTCTTAATCTTCCATAAACTTTCAGTCATTCAAAGTTCTCATAGTTTGAGCTTTGAATCATGTTACAGGCAAAATTCTCTGGAAAGACCATAACCAAAAACAGAGCTACACAGGAAATTGCCCAGCTCCATATATTCTACCAGTGCAAGCTGTCGAATTTCTTAGCTATCCAATAACACAAAGATGAAAAATTGGCACTCTGTAAATAACAGCTGTGTCAAAGTGATTGTAGTAGAAAAACACAGACTTTTTATGTAGCAAAACAAAACAAAACAAACAGAAACAAGAATCTCAATGGAATTCCTATGTGATCTTATAGCTAAGTATTTCATCCAGTGAGCTGTTAGACATAGAAAAGAAGGAAGACAAGGGCTGACCATGGTACAACACTACAAAAGGCACTGTCCCAGCCACAGTTGGATCTATGCCCAATAAAGTTTCCAGGTGTAGGCAGATAGGAGAACAGTGCAAAGAACTTTCATTTTAACTTCACAGTTTTGGGGAGATCACTGAAAAATCTCTTCCACTTTCCTAACATGAACACATACTCTCTAGATAAGATTCTACCATATATACACAGATATAGACAGACAGACAGTGCAAGTAGCAATGCTTTGTGTGTGTTTATGACTACCTCAAAAGACGACAGAACCCGTGAATGAAGGAAAAACACAAAGAAAATAGTTTCAAAGCAAACCTAATTTTCAAAGCACTTAGAGTAGATACTAATTTCAGTTTCAAGCATGAAAACTATATTTAATCTCTCTCTATAGAATTAACAGGAGTAAAAAAATATAAATAAAAAAATGAAAGACATACTCCAGAAAGTTGTCACCAGTAAAAGACATGGTGAAAAGAAACATTAAAAAGACTATATCTGAAGAATTTGCTGTTCAGGAAAAAATCTGTAGCTAATAGTCTAAGTGTTCAACAGCCTGACAGGTATTTAAACATCTAAAGCAGAGCCTTTAAGATGTCCAATATGATAGGCAGATTCAAGGAAGATGTTTAAATAGTGCCACTATTCAGTGAGTTATTAACTTCTTCAAAAAAAAAGGACCAAACCACAATTTTAAGCACAACTGTCTGGAGTAATTTATACTTTTAGAAAACAAAATATTTGAAATGGCCTTTTAAAGGATTAGTAACAAATCCCTAGAGGTATGCAGCCCACCTCAGTCAATTTTCAACCTTAAAAGCAAATCCTGACATAACCAGAACATTAATGAAGGTGCTCTTTCTAGCTTCCATGGTAAGCTTAAATGTGAGAAATTTACAGATAAATAAAAAATGCTGTTTACTGTACCTACTGAAGCTTAAAGTGTAATGAAAAAATGATTAAAGAAGGATGGCAAGCCATGGCAGTTGAGGATGAAATTTAAAGAGTGAAGAACATTTTAACAGTATGAGAATATTTATTTATTTATTAATCAAAAGCAAGAAGTCAGGAGTGCCATTCTATCTGGATATTTAAAATTGTCTTTAAAAGCTAATGTAACAACTGGCCTGTGAATTACTATTATTAAGGGGTTGTTTGAAGAGTTTAGAGTGGTGAAGGAGAAACCGATCAATATTTAGATGTCAGAATGGCAAAAGGAATGAAAAGAGGCAGTACACAATCATGGAGCTGAGTGGAAAGCAAAAGAGATGAATGTAAGAAGCAAATGAGGACAGAGAAAAATCCTAAAGGGTTCAGAAGAGCTGCACAAGAAAGACACAAGAACCTTGAACATAAAAGACAATAGCAAATGAAAACAATGAGAGAATAGAGTTAAGATTAGAATGCATTATACAAACAAGTGCAGAACAGTAAGAAGAGGCTCGTATGGTATATAAATACAAATTATAATGCAGCCTCAAATGATTAAGGAAAACAACTCTTTGAAAATAAGATAAAGAAATCGTTGTTATTACTTTTATCATCAGCCAGTATGTGGCTATGGGATTCAAGCAGTAAAGAAGAATAGATTGTTGAGAATTAATAAAATGTAGAAAAGCACATGCCAAAAAATGTCATCCAACTTTATCAGTTGATCTAAAAAATACAGATTATTTCTCTACACAATGCTTTGTTCACAGTGTAATGATAGACAAGTAAAACATTACAGCAAAACATCTACCAAAATTGGGCAGCTAGACTCACACAGTCCGCTGCAACACTAAATATGTTGCTTTAGCAAAAGAAAGCTATTTTTCTCTGTAAGACTGACTGATATTATTAGTTTTCCTTCCAATAAATTAAACTTTTTACAAGCTTAGAATTTTACAAATATGTAGAAATGCTGAGGAAAAAGCTACTTACATTCACATAGTATATATTCAATCAGATACAAATACCTCACCTTCTACTAGTCAGGGCAACTGCAATGCATCTGATCATGCAATGAAGCTGCCAGTTCTCTAAGAATGCATGTTTCTCTCTAATCATTACAAGAAGAGTTTGGAAGTGACAATCAAACCTAGTACCAGCTCCTTCCTCCCATGACTTCATCACAAGAAACCTGCTCAATCCCTCTGGAGGCAGAAGTAGACTGGAACCTTTACTGCCAGCCCAAAACATCAATAATCTCACTAAACTGCCACTCACATACATCTGTATTATAGCAAAGGTAATCTATCAACCACAGCTCAAGAGGTAGATTCAAAGCCTGGCTTTGTCTATTTTCATCCTTACAAGGGACTAATCAATGTTTTAGGAAGGCACTCATTTCCCCCCTTCCCCAGTAAGGTTTTCAAGGCTATATGCATACAAATACACATATGACATATTTTCTGAACTCTAAAAGGCAACCAGTACATGGACTTCTCGGCTTTATGTAAACAGGTATTTGAAACAAACCCCCTGAACCTAAATTAAGCCCTCTTGAATAGGCAGAAAGCCTTCAGTGGGACTAATTAGTCGGAATCACTAGGCCTTGAGGCTCACAGCTGCTCACTGGTACCCTGAGCAAAAGCTGAGAATTAAATGTATGGTTAGGGGTTTAAATTCATTAACGGGTATCAGTTGTCCCTTCTCTACAGGGCAAGCACTAATCTCATTCTTTCTATTCTTTAATATACCATTATATGCCTAATTAGCAGGCATTACAGCGCATGCATCAGTTTAAAAGGCAATTTTATGACAATTAATCTGTCTTTATTTTAAATTAGTACTTTAAATAACAGTAAACTCTCCCTCAGTGTTTTGATTAAAAGCAAAAGCTAAGTAGTGCTAACAGCTCTACTTCAAAAGAGTTGCCAGCCTGCTGCACTTTACGTACTTTACTTTGTTTTACTTTTTTTTTTTCTTTTTTAACAAAAAAATTACTTTTCATTTGTTCTGAAATGTAATTCATTATAAGTACTTATAAACTGGTATATCTGCACTTGGAATACCACACTGTAACAGTTACAGCACTTCACATACGGAAATAACCAAGAACAGCCAAGTTACACAGGATCTATTCAACACTACTTGGGTCTTCATAAAGACCATAGTAGACAGTTAATTTTCAAGGCTGTTAGGAATAAAACACCGCAGAAAAGCTAGAAAGTCTTTATTTGCAACAACCGCTTAAATACTAACATAGCATATCACCACTGGAAAATGTTACTATCAAAAGAACAAACAATTCAAGAACTTTAATATATTATATAACAAAAAAGAAATATAAAATGAAAAATGGTACATAAGATTTAGAAGGAAAAGAACAAGGTCTAACGTATTTCACTTACCATTAAGAAAAAATGGAATGTGTTTAACTGAAAGCTCAAAGCCATCAGCAAAAACTGAATGCCACCCAGCCGCATGTTTTTCTCTCAGAGAAGTGGTGAGAAGACACACTAGCTTCTCTCTTAACTTATGCTTAAATGAAACTACTATAGGTAAACACTAAGTGCTTGGCACTTTGAAGTAAAAATTGTCACTTTCTCTTAGGTACATATAAGAACTACAGTACAGAGGAAAAATCAGAAGATTCAAAATAGAAAATTAAAAACATGAATAATTTTGAGTAGGAAAGAAATCCCTGTCTCCTGCTGAAAAGAGGAGCACTTTATTTGCTGTGTGACAGTGTAGTAATAGCAACGAGACAAAAAAAAGAAGTTCCATATTGGCACTTGCAATTCTCTAGAAAGTCACCTGCTAACTAATTAAGAAAGGCATGAGGGACTGGGTTAAAGCCCAGCTGCTGAAGCTTTGGCCTTGTACTATGCACCTCAGTAGAGACCAACTTTTCTACAAATGCTTAGCTACTAAAAGCCTCTAACTAGAAGTTGAGAATTGGAAATAAACTGATAGCACAGAGAGAAAATGTCAAATTGATTAGGAGATCATTAGACATAGCTGAATTTAAATTGAGTAAAAGACAAACTCTAATACTTTCATGTGCAAAAATAAAGACACACAGTATTTATTTAGTTTTCTAACAACAAGCTGAATACACCAAATAATGTACATTCAGACAGTTATGCTACACACTTTACACACACTGCAAAAAAAGTGCCATACATTACACAACTTACTCTAAAGGTCTCAAAACATTCCTAATACTATAAAAGCAACATTCCCAAAATGTATTTTTATAACAATTCCTTTATTCACTGTCTATGCCTTTATAACTGCACTGAAAGTGCTCTTTTCTAACCAATTTAAAATAAATGAGCTCACAGATCTGTACTGAAATCATCCATTCAGGAGTTTAGGATATGAAAAGTACCAAGTCCAAATGCATTTCAATGGAATCTGAGCGCCTAAATCCTTAAACTGATTTGAGAACCCAAAAACTTAAAATATTTTTGAGAAAAAGGCAGAGGGTGCTCGGAGAGTTTTCTTTCTGTTGTTCATTCGTTTACTCCAGATCCGTGACTGTAGAATTCTACCCTTACCCTTAACTCAGTGTGCTCACACACCAAATCAAATGATAAACCATTACTCAGGAAACATTTACCAACATTCGTTTAGATGTCCATGGCTGTGTCCTGACATAGTAGTATAACACAACCAGGAGCAATAAGAATAATACTCTTAAACAGGACTTTGAAACACTACATTCCTTAACTGGATTCCTTTCTTCCAAGAAAAGTCAGACAAGTTTGATGGACAAATGCAGAATACAATCTCACTCATATCCCCATAAATACGACTATATAGCAAAACCAACTGAAACACTACTCTGATGTGGAGGAGATCCCCAAAATGCATTTCACTATAATTTAATTATCATTAGTGATTAATCACAAAAGAATCAGTCATGTAAACTTCCAGAATCAAGACATAGCAGAGATCATCTCTGACCTTGAAAAAAGTCTTTCTTGGTACACTTCAATAGGAAAATCACCACTTTCCTGCTAATGCTGTCATAAAGCCTAGAATGAATTACTAAAAATCGTTACTTTAATGTTAAAAGCTCTCACGATGACAAGGATGAATTATCAGGGGAAGGGAAGAAAAAAGACAAAAAACATTAAAGAGGCCATCTCCACAAAATACTGCTGTGAACACAAGTGCCGAAAGCCTGGCATGCTTATTAGTGCTAATCATTATCGTCTCCTCTCTCTCCATGCAACAACTTACATATTCTCCTTCACTAATGTACAATACTCCCACCCCTATTAAGAAGATTTCTGTCCTTATGAAAACATATTATTCTACATTGTGCTGGCTCAACTACTGGGGAAAAAAGTCTGCAGAGGTAGACAAAAGTGAAGTAGTAAATACTGCTTCCAGTGCTATTTAGAAGACAGTACACTATTAAGAGACAATAACTGCTGTTTCTATGATGGTGAAAGTTACCTTAAGAATTATTTCACTAATGTGAATAAATCAGTGGGTAATCTAATTCTCTGGGACAAGAGAAAAAGAATTCAGGAACATTTAAATGTCACTGTTAAGAATAACCAGTGCAGGAAATCCAGAAAAAGCCAAACTAGGTCTTTTCTTAGTGATTTCCAAAGAAATTCAGTAGACACAAATGGTAATTATTTCCAAAAATGTACACAACTCATTGCAAAAACATTCTGTGGTTAGATTATACTTATTGAATAGACCTAAGCACAGTCTAAGTAAATAGATTTACATTTGAATTTTGTTTCAACATAAAACAGTCTCATAGAATGTGTAAGCAGATGAACTTAGAAATACTATTACCTTACACAGCTCAATACAATCAAAAGAATAGCTGAAGCATAGGCTTTAATTTTGCTTAACTTGCTAGATCTTTCAGCAATCACTGTTGGTCTGGAGACTGAATTTACTATTTTCAATTCACAGATATTAGCAAATGGTTCAGCAAACCTCAAGCAAAAGCACTACCATGCTTCAGAACATCATATTTACAGATGTTTATGTTTTAATATAAATGCAGTTGTCCCTCCAAATAATCTCCATTAGCAATGTAATTTGCCTAGAGCATTGCGCTGTCTTTGCCAACCGTAAATGGCAAGACTGGACAGCAGTAGTTACTGCTGGAACACTGCATATCAGTCTATGTATGCCTTACTATCCACAAACACCCATGTAACACTCAATTATAAGCATTTTTCAAAGAAATATGCATAATGTTTATTAAGTAAAATTTGACTCATCCACCTTGCGGAAATATCTCTTAACAGTGTCTCAGAAGACAATTAAATCTGGTTAATACATCACTACTTAATTTCTAGAAACATTATCTATGTACATCAAATAGTTTCAAAAAGAACAAAATAATTTAAGAGAATAATCTGCAAAACGAGCTTCTGATGTTTTATTTCTGTCCAGATGCCCTACAGCTCCTATAATGTGATAAAACACGCCAACATATTATAGTACACTGGAGAATCAACAGAGAAATTCACTAGATGCGTAAAAGGAAGTGTGTCTGTGTGCATGGCAGGGGGAAATAGTGGGAAATTCCAGTATGAATCAACACCGAGGATACTTGGGAGGGGAAAAAGAGAAGAAAAGGAAGAAAAGAGAAGAATGCAGAAACAATTCCTCCTACAAAGAATGTTCTTCTATTCACAACAGAACCAGACACTGAAACAACGGCTTTGGATTCCTTAGACAGATGGTGTCAATAGATCAGTCTATTAGTCAGTTTGACAGCAGAAGTACTGTAATAGGGTTTGTAAAATGCCACTTAAAAAACTCAATATAAACACGAGAAGTACATTAAGAAGTTAATTCAAATTTCTCTCGCTTTTTTTTTTTTTTTTTTTTTTTTTTTTTTTAACATATCTGGTAAATCACTTTTAACATCAGAGACTGCAG
Organism: Excalfactoria chinensis; assembly: GCF_039878825.1. Taxonomy (NCBI): domain Eukaryota; kingdom Metazoa; phylum Chordata; class Aves; order Galliformes; family Phasianidae; genus Excalfactoria; species Excalfactoria chinensis. The sequence goes on along the minus strand of NC_092825.1, from coordinate 91,510,197 downwards.
TTTATGCTACAGCTTTATGGACTGTAACAGCAACAACAAAAATCCAACATGGGACAGCTGGCCTTAACAGGTGAAAAAAGTTGTACCTAAGGGTTTTCCTAGCAAAGACTATCTGCTTCTTTGTTTCTGCTATCTTGGCAACACATAACGCTGTTTTCTCGCTGTTATGCCATTTAAGATGAGTGTCATGACTGATAACGCTCCTTCCCAACTCCAGTGCAAAGTTCTTTATTAACATGATCTACAATTTGAAATTATCAACTATTAATTCTTAAGTGTTTTTTTGTTTTTTTGTTTTTTTTTTTAACTGTATTTGTTTGTATTTGAATTCTCCAAATTCACATTCCAAGAATATTTGAAGCCAATTGATACAAATGAGTATTCTTAAGGAATTCTTAAATGAAAACATAAGAACGTTAAAGTCTTCTGTAAATCCTGAAATTAACTTGACCAATTTATATTAAAGAGGAAGACCTGCAAAACAAAACAAAACAAAACCCCACTGATTTTATAATTCAAGTATTATCCCTGTTGCACAAAGCATTTTAATAGGACTGGACAGTTAAAGGTAGACAGAATCTGATAGAACAGCCAAATACACTATGAATAAAATCAATTTTATATTAAAGTAGAATTATAAATTAGTTATTAAATAGTATGTATTTGGTTAAGTTCAACAAATAAAAATAAATACCACTATATTAGAGAACAAATTTATTTAAAAATATATATAAGCATATCCAGTGACTACCACTCCTCATTGCTTTTTCACCTTTGAAAAATTAGCTGTAGTAATAAGGTTAAGGTTAAATTCAGTGATGCAGAGCTCAAAGACTCACTTTAAGTTACAGAAATATATAGAACATCAAGGAAGTCAGAATCTATCCTATTATCCTACTTTATTCCTTCAATAAGAAAGGCACAACAGTTGAATCCTGCCATTTTAAAATAGATGCTTAACAAAGAACATCCTCAGACAGGAAGGAATCGTAGTTCTAATAATCCTGACCATTACTCATGTAAAAAGGAATGCATGCGCCAAACAAAGGCAAGATTGGTCTTATCACAGGCAATACATTTGCTGTGAAAACTCCTTGGAAAGTGGTCAAGACCTAAGAGTAGAAGAATTGTAACTTAATTACCCACAACAAAGCATTCCACCTGCCTACCACAAAATCTGAGTCATTCTGCTTTAATTATAAAAGAATCTTTGGTTATAACCAAGCTTCTGCTAATATGGAAAAGGCATCTTCAAGAACTTTTTCTGTCTTTGTTACTGTGAAAGAAGTGAAAACTTTTATGTGTACCTGAAGTCAGCCAGTAAGTACAGAAAATGAATATAAGTACTAGTTATGAATCACAGAATGGCCTGGGTTGAAAAAAGCCTCAACAAACATCTAGTTTCAACCCCCCTGCTATGTGCAGGGTCGCCAACCACAAGACCAGGCTACCATGAGCCACATCCATCCAGCCTGGCCTTGAATACTTCCAGGGATGGGGCATCCACAGCCTCCTTGGGCAGCCTGCTCCAGTGTGTCACCACAGTCTGTGTCAAAAACATCCTCTTAATATCTAACCTAAACCTCCCCCACCTCAGTTTAAAACCATTCCCCCTTATCCTATCTCTATCCAGCCTCATAAACAGCCATTTAGCCTCCGTTTACAAGCTCCCTTCAAGTACAGTAAGGCCACAACAAGGTCTCCTCGGAGCCTTCTCTTCTCCAAGCTAAACAAGCCCAGTTCCCTCAGCCTTTTCTCATAGGAGAGCCCAGAACACAGTTGGCTCCTGTCCAGCTTCACATCCACCAGGACCCCCAAGTTCTTCTCTGCAGGGCTGCTCTCAAGTATATCTTCCCCCAGTTTGTATAAATACCTGGGATTGTCCTGGTCCAAGTGCAGCATCCTGCACTTGATCTTATTTAATCTCATGAGGTTTCCATGGGCCCACTTCTCCAGTCCGTCCAGGTCCCTCTGGATGGCTTCCTTTCCTTCCAATGTATCGACTGCACTGCTCAGCTTAGAGTAATCTGCAAGCTGAAGGTGTACTTGATGCCACTGTCTGTGTCACTGATGAAGATATTGAAGAGCACTTGCCCCAAGACCGACCCCTAAGGGACAGCACTTGTGACTGGACTCCACCCTGACACAGAACCATTACTCAAGCCCTCTGGCTGCAACTAGCCAGCCAATTCCTAATCCATCAAATAGTCCATTCTTCTAATCTATTCCTCTCCAATTTAGAGAGAAGGATATGGTGGGAGACCATGTAAATGGCTTTGCAGAAGTCCAGGTAGATGATATCCATCACCCTTCCCCCACCTACTAACATCATCATTCTATAATATAAGGCCACCAGATTGGTCATGCAAGATCTGCCCTTGGTGAAGCCATGCTGGCTGTCTCAAATCACTTCTTTGTCATGTATGTGCCTTAACATAGGTCACCCCCAGGAGAATATGCTTCATGATCTTCCCAGGCACAGAGTTAAGGCTCACCAGCCTGGGTTAGGGTAACCTATGACACTCCCTTTCTTAAAAATGGGAGTGATGTTTCCCTTTTTCCAGTCACTGGGGACTTCACCTGACAGCCATGATTTTTCAGATATGATGGAGAGCAGCTCAGCAACCACATCAGACATCTCTTTCAGAACCCTAGGATGGATATCATCTTTAGCCTAAAGAAGTTAGATTTATAGGTAACCCAAAATCTGACTAAGTAAGATCTATGCACATATATACTTCAGTGTACATAGAGAACACGTAATATGAAATTTCAGTAATTCAACTTTTCAGCTCCAGTAGACCTCTCCTTCTCCATTACTATCGGTCATTAGAGAAGAAGTATATCTTTGGTCCTTCCTTGAAGATGTATCCTTAGTTGTAAGCTGCAAACCACTAACAGACCATGAGGCACTTTTAAGACATTCACAGTTTAATACAACAGAGTCACATGGATAAAATGGACTTGCTATCATCCTTACAGCCTTTTATATTAAATTTAATTCAATAATTATATAGAGAACTATACAAGGTTGTTGTTTGTTTTTGTTGTTTTGTTTTGTTTTTTGTTTGGTTTGGGTTTTTTTTACAATTTACATAGTATATTAATCCAAAAAAAGTAGAAATCATTTTTCACGTGGGTACTTAACACTGGTACTATAAACAACTTTGTAGAATAGCGCACTGTGTCTTTAAACACATCTTAGAATACTTAATCTCATACACTTTTTTTTGAGCCAACTGCATTTTACTTGCAAGATAAAAATGCTTTCTACCATAGCACCGCAATCTGTCAAAGACAAAAATGGAGGGCCCTGGCACTGCAGTCCATTTATATTGCAACAGCAATTCTATTCTGTAACTAGTATATGATATAGAGTTCAAATTTGTTCCGAGTTCTAGTCTGTGCACCAGCACTTCCCAAATGGGAAGTGAAGTAATAGGTGCAGCATGGTCTTAAGCTCACACAGCAGAATCAAGCAAAGTAGGGAGATATGAGAGTGCAGAGGTAGGGGAAAGAGTGGCATTTTGTACCAAAATCGTAGCACTAGCATAACAAACTGATTTCTCAAACAACAGATGTACAAGGAATCACATAGAAATCCTTACAAATGAATGGCAGATGCAACAATTTGCTTGTCATACATACTTTTTAAAATGGCATTTACTACTTTAATGTGGGTGTGTGGGGGGGAAGTATTTTATAAACAACATTTTCCTGTCTGAAGTTTCCAACTTACACCAGCAGGCTGTTTAAATACACACTTGCAAAAACACGTTTTGTTGGTTTGTTGTTCTTGTTTTTTTGTTTATTGTTTTTGGTTTTTTTCATTTTATTTTGTTGTTTTTTTTGTTTGTTTGTTTGTTTTAGTACATACTTCCTCATTTTATTAACACTCTGGGACACTTCACCTCCTGTTTAAGGATGAATATAGTCTCCTTCTCTAGAGTGCCTCAACTTGTGTTTGAAATACAGGAAACAAGCAGTAGTAGAGGACTGAAATCCTAAAACTGTTAAAGAAGGATGAATGTGATAGGAAAAAAAAAGGAAAAAAGAAAAAAAAAGTCACAACAAACTACTATTCATGTTATTTATGTAAAAATAAATTGATTTCAAGTTCAAAAACCAAGAATCTTAAAGATATGTAAGTTTGATCAGGGCAAAAAAAGAAAAAATAAAATAAAATTGATCCTTTCACCTTTATCAGTAAAGGAATTTGGAGCAAGACTTGTAAGAAAAAGATACTTTTGTCTTAAAACAGTGAACTGTCTTCAAGATGGGATTTAATAATCCCAATATTTAATAATAATATATATAAACAGTGTTCCATAGCTAGGACAATTACAACAAAGTAGTAAACAACATAAATTACTACCTACCTAGTAAACTCTGCTACTTGCATGTACTGCTCCTGTTTATAATTCAGTAATATTTATTTCCTTTGAACAAAGCAATGCCAAAAAAAAAAAAGCAATACAGGAAATGCTAAATACTTGGGTGACTTAAAACTGACTGGAAAACACAGATGGTAACAGAGCTGAAGGTATGGCAGAGGAAAAGCTAAGGGCACTTGGGCTGCTCAGTCTAAAAAAGAGGAGGTCAAGAGGTGACCTCACATCTCCATGCAGCTCCCTAAAGAGGGGAGGCAGAGGGATGTGCCAGGCTCTGCTCCTGGGAATCAATGACAAGATGGGAACAGCATAGAGCTGCACTAAGTAAGGGTCAGTCAGGGCAGTAGGAAACATTCATAATGGCTGACTGGTCAAACACTGGGATAGACTTCCTAGAGTGGTGACTGGTACTCCATGAGTGTCACTGTTCAACACACATTTGGACTACACCCTCACTAATGTACTATAGTCTGGTTAGCCCTGCAGAGGTCAGGCAACTGGACTCAATGATCTGTGATGGTCCCTTCTAACTGAACTGTTCTATTCTAGATAACCAGACAGAAGCTGATTATTTATGTACCTGCCCCAAAACACTACACATATTAAACTGTTATCCTAGATATGTTACGTTACCTGGTTCCAAATCCAATTCTATCTTAACTGACACTGAGATAAGAACACACCCAAACCATTCACCATATGGATTGTCTGACTTAATTTCCAACGAGTATTTAATTATTTTTGCATGATTTTATTTATCAGTTTCACTGACATCACTTTGAAGTATATTCCCCTGACAAATTACTTTCATTTCCTAGAGAATGAGGAAGGAGAGAAAGAAATTATTTTTGGAAACTAATATAATCTCTGTTTGAAAGGTTTACTCCTTAAGACTGTTCAAAGGGAAAAAAAAATGAAAAAAAAAAAAACAACAAAAAATCCAAAATAGTTAAGATTTTATCACTGTGGTAAGAATATTTTCATTCAGTGAGGGAGAAAAAAAAAATGAGACTACATGTAATCTAGAAAATTCTTTTCCTTCTGCTCCCAAAATTGAATTCAAAGAAATAATGTATTCTTTTTATCTTGAAAAACTAGGAGATATACTGAACTTCAAAAACATATTATTAACTTTAACTTGTTAATATAACACATTTCAAGTACACGTGATGCATTCAAAATAATAAAGCAGCCGTATGAATTAATACATAAAAACCAAGCAAAGACTTGTAATATTGGTAATAATCCAGCATGATTTTTATTCAACTGTAATCCCCTAGTCAGATTCCAATTCAGAAAAACTACAATTTACTTCCAATACTATTCCTCGCTATTTCTGCTCATGTATTTATTTAAGCCTGTATGCCCGTAAGCCAGGTTTATTAATTTCAGGAAGTGAGCTATAGCCATGAAAACTGAGAAACTTTATACGTGATCTGCGTGAGTGTGTTAGCCCTAGTACGCTTTCTGACACTTTTCACCAGCAAATTCTGGAAATACTATTTCCTTTAGCTGAATTCAGCCCCAGATACAAATAGATCACTACTATTGTGACTTAGTCTTTAATGTCATAGAAAACAGTTTGGAAAGAAATAGCCTCATCTGACACCTGTCTCAAAAATTGCTTTTAGGCCTCAAGACTGCCAAGTCATTTCACTGGGTAAGAATATTAGCAAAATTGCAACATTAACACTGACTATATTTAAACTAACTTCTTAAATAGAAACAGCTTTTGATCCCACTTTATCCCTCAGGGCATTACTTCATTTTATTTTTTTTTTTTTTTAAAGTTAGCTTGGTATGTAACTTAAGAGTAAAATAATAATTTCCTCCACTACAATAAACATAAAGGCATAATTTTGCTTAACAGTTGCCAGGGAACTATGCACGTTCCAAAACATACCAGATGCATTATATAATACCTGACCCAAGAAAAAATACATATGTATTTTAGAAACATAACTTGACATGTTCAAAGAAAAGTTAACTCAAGCTGTAATTAAAAGTAAATCCCCATAAGCAGGGCAGGGCAGGACGTCTGGAGAGACTGTTAAAAACATAAGTGATGCATAAAATAAAAAAAGAGGCACCAGACAACCAAGTTAAATCACAAAGTTTTCCGCTGTATTCTCCTACACCACTATCAGAGCTAAGGAATTTCAAATGAGGAAGGAAGGAACTGCTGGGCAATTACTGTATACAAGGCTGTTGGCTGAATAATTAGTACATGTTGCTATCCCACTAGCCATCTCCATCACTCTTACAGTCACATCATGTTAAACAGTGCTTTTCAAGGACTGGCACACAAGCGTCTTCAACTCTCTACCAATGTGGAGGACCTAGACCTAGAAAATTACTTTCTGACCAGCAGGCACTCAGGTCAGCACAAGGCTTCAGATCACTTGTTTCTGCAGTTCTACTGACGTGCAAAATAAAAGAAAATTCCTATTCTGTGAATGTGAGCTCTAGCAAAATAAGTTCCTGTGCAAGCTCAGGGCCAAAAATGGTAAATAACAGACTCACCTCTGCAACCTGTGAGAGTTTAAGATGCGAAACCATGGTGAGATTACAGTATACACAAAACCGCATGCAATCACGTTTCCCTATATGTATAAAGCACACCATAGATCTGGTAAAAAGAAACACTGAGGGAACTGTCTTTGTATTTGCTCAAATCTTTCCTTACAGTTCCTGAAATGATGCATCAGGGAGGTGAAATATCATGTGACTCAGAGATTCTCTGATGAGTCCCAGCTAGAAATGACAGCTAGTCTTCCCCTCTCACTTGGAATGGTCTAGTTTTGAAGAGTCCCTAGTTAATACTGAATTATTAAGGAAACAAAAAAGGTGAGGGGGAAAATTGGCTTGTACATTTTTCATTATTATATGTCCACTGGAAGATTGTGCAGTACATAGTATGCTATATAAATTTAGATATATCTATTTTTTTTTTATTTTTTTTTCTTATTGTATATTTTAAGTAGTGTGCAGGCTGGTCCTAAAAGCATCTGACTCACCTCAAGCTTATAGATAGCATTTCTTGATAATATTAGATCACAAAACTTTAATGGTTCAATTTAATTTGACGTAGTTTTTGGAGTCACAACCTTCATCTCATCTAGCTTGCACAAACAGGGCCACCAGTTTCACTGGACCCGTAAGGCCACTTTCGACCAACTGAAATGTTTAACTCTTGAAAACCCCTGCAACATACACTGGCAACCCAGGGAGCAGCTTGATCAAAGGCCATCTTAAGTGAGGTAGTTTTGCATGGATAGAACATGCATCCTCATGTGCCTCAAAGATGTAACTACTCTATGCCCTCTTCTTTGTATTGTTTAAGAGTGTCGGGTATACACCAATCACAATAAAGCAACGTAAGCTCTAGGGGCCTGGGAGGAAAGGGAGGGAAACATGACGCTGAATTCATCTTCACTACATATATCTAAAGCCCTGGATTACACTACACCTCTATTCCATGAATGGTACAAATGTTAGCAGTCTCCATAAAAAGAAACTTCAGTCTCCTCAGCCTAGAAGCTGCTAATTATGTCAGTCATGCTGAGGGATGGCTGGTGGTTTGTGATCTTAACCACTGTTCAGCTCAACTTAGATCACGCTCTTTTTATTAGAGAAGAGAGGATCTGGAACAAGAAGCACAAGTACTCATTATCTGTCTATTTTCAAAACAGCAACAGTTTATAAATGGTTCATCTGTGAATAAAACTCTACTCGCAATAAACACAATCGGGATGTAGGAATGTTGACTTCTTTCTCAGAAGATCTGAGAAGAAAACAAATACAAAACACCAGACTGACTTGAACTTTTCTTGCAGGATGTTTGCCTTTGAATTTGCCAGTTGCTCATCTACTTGGGCAGATTCTCAAGTGAAGCAATTAACTCTGGTTCACTGACTTCACCAGAAATGCACTCATTTAAAACAGTTAAAGCAGCATTTCACACTAAGGAAAACTTGCCTAGAGAATGTTGCAAACTAACCATAGTGCATTTCTTTGCACACTTAATTATGATGAATGCCTATCTTTCCTCTTCTCTGAGGGCCCTCATTCCTTTTACACTGTAGTGATAAAAAGGTGACCAATTACACAACCACAAAGTTCTAACTGCAGATCTAACTGGTCAGCCCCATCCCGTTCACAGCTTTTGGATGGCTAGACAAAACATGTGAAAGCCTGAACAACTGCCCTTGGAACTTCTTAAAGGGAGTGGTGGCTATGTCTGCCAGACTTTTGGTTACAGAACTCTGTTTTCAATTGAATTACTCTGGATCTTGCCAGCTGTCCTTCTTTCAACCAGAGGCGTGTTCTGTCTGGAGCTAGTGGTTCCTTCTGACTGGCAGCACACCATAGGGAAAGGAGGCCTGACACAAAAAGGTCTGGAGATGAGGCACAGGGAAAGAAAATTCATGCAATTCCAAACAGAAAATTCCTAGGATATCTCCACACCCTTCAATTTCTTTTCCTACCATGCACAAATGTAGGCCTCAATACATAATCCAAACCACCAGTGCAAGCAAAAAGAAATACCTCTGGAACCAATGATTTAACATGCTTGGGAGATATACACAACTACTCAGTAGCACAAGAAGGATAAGGACACGATCTCTACAGCAAAATAAAGCAATACCCAGACCTCGGTGGAGAAGAAGTGCTCTAAAAAAGCAAGTCTCTTCCTGAACTCAAGTGAAAATGAACTGCTTATCTGCAGATTTCATGGAACAGGCACTGAGAAAACAGAAAGAATGTTATTCTAAGAGCCTGACACAAGGGAATCACTTTGTATCAACAGGTATCCACAAGTAAGCATAAATAAAAGCTTGTACTTCCACCGTTCTTAACTTCCCTGTACACTCTTCCCCATTAGCTGGTTAAATGAGGATACTGTGACTGTAAGCTAGTTTTTATATCAAGGAAGTACTTTTTTTTTTTTTTTTTAATTAGCTTAACCTTGTTAAATCAGCTCTTATACTTACTAGGGCATGACATTGTTTACACAAGGCTAAGTGCAAAACCCTGACCTCTGTATTTCCAATTGTGACCTCAGAGAATAGAGGCCACTCATCCTATCCTAGTTCTTACAACTTTAATTATGCTCGACAAGGCTGCTGTGCTTTAAAGGTATCATTTACCAAGAACAGAAAGGGTTTATTTTTATTTCCATTAATCACCTCAATTTTGTTTTATTCCATTTCTATGCCAAGCCATTTGCAAACAGAACTATTGTCAGAATGGCTCACCTCTTCAGATGTGAGTGAACAGTTTCTTACACTAGTACAGGGTCCTATAAAAACGCGCATCATTTTGCTTATATTTGATGTAAGTGAAATAGATCAATGAAATTCAAAAAAAGCTTCTGAATTGTTTGGCTCTTAAGAAAACTTTAATTACAAAGGGAGGGGGGAGAGTTGGGGCTGACAAGTCCAACCTGTTTCAACTTCAACACAGTGAATCAGGTGAGCATCTTACACAAAAAGGTTACAACTTCTTTTAAAAAACTTCCATTTCACTGAAAGAACACACACTCCCATCCCACATAGCTAATTTCCATTTACTTCAGTTCAACAGTGAGAGAGAAAATTGAGAGAAATTCAAGTTACCAACAGAACTTAAGAACCATCTAGAATGAAAATTTAAATACACTAGGGAGTTTTATTGGGGTTGTAGCTCAATAGGTTCTTTGAATTATTTAATGGCATATGAGCAAATCTAAAATATACTCACGTCTAAAATTTAAGCTATAATAGATACCACTTACTTTAAAGCCATCACCATTTCACTTCACATTTAGAAGATGAACAGCCTAAATCAAAATTGTGTTCAATTCAGTTTACTTAATGGGACTTAAGAATTGAAATAAATACGTAGTTTGAACTTTATAGCAAACTGCACAATCTTCACATTTTCTTTTCTGTACCACACTAGCTACTTGCTCACTAGACATAAATGGGTAGAAAACAAGAGCTTCTTTGTTTGCGTGCATTAACTTAAAGCTGTAAAACGCATTCAGCCAAACTTTCACCTTTAAACCTTAACCTGACTTGTAACAACATTTGTAGCCTCTAAAATTACACTGCATGCACCCAGACGGAGTTAATCACCCTTCACTTTTGATGCGTAGAATAATGATCTACCACTTAAAATTGAGCCCTTAAAAGCCTGAAGAAAAATATGTACATATCTGTGTCCTAAATCTGCAGTGAAATAACAAAACTCTACCTAGCACTGGCCGGTTGAAAAGGAAAACAAAACAAGACACACAACTTGTAACTCATGAAAGTTTAAAATAAGTGCATTTAAAGTCTCTGCAGAGATGAAATTCATGCTTCCCAGCACATGCTATTGATCAGACACCTGGTACTTCTAACCAAAATAGACTAGTCACACAGGAAGTCTGACTTACGTTTTTCTTAAAGCTCTTGTAAAAACAGAAATTAAATAGAGATTTGGAAATAGCATGTTCTAAAAATTGATGAGCATGCCTTAATTTTAAACAGCCAGTATTGTTCTTCCTTTAAAGAAGTGTTCTGTCCTTAATATTTCATTTACAATATCTGATAGTTCCCTCCAAGTTCTACCTAGTAGGAACCAGACTCTGTATTCATTTTCAAACCTAAGCAGACAGCAAAAATATTGAACTACTTCTATTTTTGTTTTTTTGTTTGTTTTTAAATCAGAATCCATGCAAAACAAAATGTTAAGCTTTATTTATTACTTCTCTCACAATACTGGCTAAGAGTCAGAGAAAAAGAGCACGTTACACAGCACAGTAAAATTCAAAGCTGAATGTTTTGAAAAAGCTATTGGTCAAGCAAATTAAAACAATCAAAGTAGATTTAAAACAAACAAACAAGCAAAAAAAATCAAAACAAAAAACATGGTTTTTTTTAAAAAAAATAAGGAAAGGAATGAGTCTCACAGAATATCTACCAACAGCACCAACCCTAAGGGACACTCAACAAAGCCAACCTTGCAGTGATTGATAAAAGCGGATACTAAATTGTGGAGCTTGATTATCCTTGAAACTCTCAACACTAAGTTCGAAGTGACATGATTTATCGTCTTCTTTCCCTCCTCTACTACTCTTTTCTATGTAATGTCACACAGACATCGCACAGTGACATACAGCTGGAGGTAAAAATCAAAATCAGCAGCAAGAACTCCATTGACCTGAAGGAGCTGAAAATTCATCCAGGTTTTGCTTTTCTTCCTCAAGCCACAAAAGGAATGAGTGGCTGCTTCTTTCATTTCTGCTAATACAGAACAGGGATCTATTTTTATTTTCTCTTTATTACTGCTTTTTGTTGTTGTTTTGTTTTCAGCAAGGAATCCCTTATTTTAAAACGAGTCTTAACAAGTACAATATAGTCTGTACACATAATGCGTTGGGTGGAGTAAGAGCCCTCAAACACGGTGCACAGTGCCAGTAATGGACTTGTCGCCAACACCCTGTGATTTCATGACTGCTAAAACAAAAACAAATGCCATGTCCAGCTCACTGCAAAGAAAAGGATTCATTAAGTGGATGTGGCTTTTTTACTTGACTTGTATAAAGTGAGTAGAATAAAACTTATTTTTATGCGATACAAAGTGATCAGTTGCAAGCCTACAGGAATTGTGATGAAATGTCCGAATGAAATAACTAATACAGTTTATTTCTAATCAATGCTGGAGTGTCCACCATGAGATTTTAGCTATGAAATTACTGCTGTCATTCCTGCAATAAGGTAACAGGCAAATAAAACATATGTTCTGTAAATTCATGTAAAATAAAATGTAAACTGCTAACAAAGACAGAACTATTAATCCCAATGACATTATAATCTGAGGGAAGACACTAAACCAGTCTTTGTGGAATAAAAAATTGAGTTCTTTCACTATTAAACAGGCACTTCTCTTCCAAATTTGTAAGTTATCAATCCCAACTAGATGTTTGCAACACCAATGAACCTCATAATAAGAAGATATAACAAAAACAAAAGCTGCCTGTATAAATAGCTTTCGTTGCTTCCAGTGAGAACACTAAGGCACCAGATCAACCTAAAGCTGCTGGATTTCCTAAGCTACCTGCACCAGCAATAACAGGGAAAAAAAAAAACATCTGATAGAGGGTGGGTAGGGTGGGGAGTGAGCAGCAGGGAATTAAGTATTCTCATTCCACATTAGGCTAATGGATGCATACAGATAAGAATAGAACAATTGTCTGGCTTTAAAAATTCTTGCTTGCTTGCTTTCCATTGAAGGAATAAGTAAATCAAAATTTGAAAGACAACCAAGACAGACATCAAGTAAGTGGGGAAAACGGCAATATAAAAAGCCAAGAAATGCTGTCAGCAGAGATTTTTTTCAACAGTGCAATTTAGGGAACCTCAACCTCTAGAGATTAAAGGTAAATTCTATTTTAGTACTTGTAGCCATAAGCCCCAGAGGAATTACACTTTATTCCAAAAGGGCCTACTTCACTTACTGTCTACCTCTATGAAATTGTTGAATGCAGTTACTTATTTTAAACGGTAATATCATAAATGATGCCAGTGCTTGTTTTATTGTTAGAAATATTAATGAACATATACTTCATTTTAGTGGAGGGAATTCTCTGCTCTCTCCACTAAAAACCTGAAAGTAAACCAAAGTATACCCACATCAGTACTACAAGCCTCCTGTAGAATGACAGCCTTTGAACATTTCAAACATTATTCATGATAGGATACCAAACTACATTACCATTCAGCTCAGTAACTGCCAGAATCGTGCTGAAGAAAACTTAAAATAAATGTTCTGTATGTCTCTATTCTCATTTCCCTTTCTATTTTTCACTATATTACTCTACCTATAGGTATATAAAAGCAAAGTAAAAACAAAACAAAACAAAACAAAAAACAACAAAGTACTCACCAGCATCAAAATTCAGTCCTGCACATTCTTTCATACTGGAAGACTTCAGTTACTGCATTCATGTTTTTATGGTTACAGAATATTACACAGATCAGTTGTTCAGAAATTAATTTCTTAGTCTCTAATCTTAATAGCAGCACTTAACAGATTTCTCCTTGTATCAGTAAAGAATACTTACCTCCACCTTCTGCATTCAAGAAGTAAATAGTAGCCATGAATCTTTCTTTCTGCTCTGAGTCTAGCTTTAAATTATTCCTTTTAATTTTTAAAGGCTGTATAACCTAAGCAATGAATCTCATTAATCATTATTGAATGATTTAACCTAGCCATTCAGCTCCAGGTGCCCTTCAGTGCAAGCAATATGCTAATTCCTTCCAAGTTTTAACAGCTTTTGCAGTTGAAGCCATAATTTTCCACATTAACGGAGACAGGATTTCACTCCTTGCATAGGGCCTCCTTGCCAGTCATGTCCATGCCAGAGCATTGGCCTGGTAAGATTACTTTTAGTTACAGTTCTGTATCTCTTGTCTCCCCTGTTTTGCTGCTGCAATGTAGCCATCCTAAACTCAGTGTTAACTCCTATTTTAGATGGTAAAAGGTAAAATAATTTCTTCTCACCATCCTAGCCTAGCTTTCTTTTCTCCTTGTTCCTCAAACTTTTTTTTTTTTTTTTTTTTTTTTGTTAATTCCTTCTTTTTTTATCACCTCCTACTATGCAGCACTTCCCTTGTAAAGAATTTGCCAACTGTTGTACTTCTGCTGTACTTGGGCCACTAGCTGCCTTCCAAGAGAAAATGTTGCACTAAGATCTGTTTTGTGAGTGGGAGGTGCAGGGAAGATATTCAGAATTTGCAGTTCTGATTTCTGAACCTTCCTAGTACACAAAAGAGGTTTTTTTTTATCCAAAATCTTTGTTCTCTGCAATAAGTACAGGCAACAATCTATTTTGGAGCTGGGGGCTTCTACCCTTATTCAGATTTTACACATTCAGGCTTATTTGGCCAACAGGAGAATGAGAAGTACTGCTTTTCATCAAAGGTAGTAAAATGTACTACAAAGGTGACAAGGCAAGAAGAAAAAGAATATGCAATTACATATGTAATACAATACAATATGTAATTATATTCTTATAAAATATACAAGAATACATGCTTATAAAATAATAAATACTCAAACACATCTTTGACTGGCTTCTCACTCTACATAGATCCATACACATACATTCAAATTCAACTAAGGCACATAGCTTTCTCACTTAATTGGCTCATAAGGAAACATTCACCGCCACTCATTTTCACATGGGCTGAGCACACACAATGATCCATAAACACTCACAGCTGAAAATAATGTCAAACATTTCATGCAATTTAATTTAAACACTAGAATCAAGAGTTTCAAAAGGTATTACTGATTTTAAGAGGCTCCAAATTTTGGCTGTAGGTTCCCAACAACTCTCAGTGTCATGGATTACAAGAATCTGAGTTTTAGTGTTTCCTGAAACTCAAGTCCTCTCTAAAGAATGCCCATCTGGTTACGATCAAAAACCCATTTCTTTTCCCCTTTACTTATTTCCAAAAGAAAGGAGAATTCATACTGCATACATCTCTAGGCCTATATCCTTGGTCACATACTGTATTCTAACTTTTCACCTCAGAAGCTGTTGTTGCCTATTATGCTACTGAAGAAGCAAATTACAAAAAGGGAATCTTCTGTATATGGATTTAAAATAGTAAACTGTTTTATATAACTAGCCGTCAACATAATGGCAGTTAAGTAATTAGATAGTAGGCAATACAACTAACCCAGAATGCAAAATCTTGCCTGGGGATATGCAAATTTCAGAATGCACAAAACTGCCAGACAAGCAAAATTTAATGCAATACCAGTGTGTTTGCTCATGAAATAGTTCAACAATACCGAAGAAATTAAAAGACCGATTATATAGAAGACAGTTAAAGAGAAAGAAGACAAAGGACTACAAAATTGGGTTAATTCAAGAAGTGCATTGACCATACAGTTCTCCCACACTGCTGCTGAGGATGATGTTCAGGTTTCAGTGGATGGAAAGCCACCATGGTATACCCTGTACTCCAAGTCTGAGAAGACGTACTGTTTCAAAGCTGAGCTTATTCAACTATCAAAGACGTAGAAAGCAAAATATTAATTTGAAGATTTTAAAACCAGATCTCAGCACCACAAAGTCACCCTTGCAAATCTTTAATTGACACTAAGGGGCTTTCATATTATTTTAATCATTCATTATATTAGCATTAGGTTTAAGGCAATGCAGCACCACGCTGAGCAAATACTTGCTAACCAAAAAAAAAAGACAGTTTGAATAATTTTTGTGTATCAGGCTTCAAAGATGACATATGTGCTTCATAAATGTAGCAGTCCAGAAAACAAGCATGTTTTCTGATCAAAAAGTTATCTGTGTCGCTTCAATAACGTTACCTATTTTCATCAAATCAGAACTTAACAGTATATTTAAATGGAAACGTTCTTTTTATTTGAGTGATTTATCTACATGTAAATAAATATTTAACAAAGTACAGAAAGCTCTGAGAAAGTGTAAAGTCTAGCAGCAGAGAACACAGGGTAAACATACACTCTGGAATTTACCTCCACCATCAGTCAAGCTAATCCACAGAGGGACTCTCCCCTTATTTAGATATGGAATCCAATTGTTTCTTATGGATTTTTCTTTGAAAGCCAAGTGAGAAAAAGCTCCACCAACACAGTTACTATTTTGAGAAGGTATGCATGCTAATACAAGCATTTTATATAGAATGTCAGGATTCCGACTGTGAAGATGAATACTTAAGACATCTTTATTAAAAACTCATGTTTTGATACACTATAGAGTGTACATAAAAAAAAAAAACAAAATCAAAACCAAATGTGCTAGGAATTACACTGAAGAAGATGCAGAGAAGTGCTATCGCTGTTACAGAAATACATGTTCTGAGCTTCTATGTCAGAAGGTGAAGTACATGCCTAAGTTAGACCCTTGAGTTTTAAGCTCCTGCACCAAAGAGTTAACACTATTTCCCTAAAAGTTACATTACAAAATGCACAAGTTATGTGCAGTTCTTTGGATAGTGATGGTAGCAGCAAACATGAATATGTTTGAGAACCATAAAGGCATAAAAACATAAAGCTGCTTTTTAAACATATAAAACAACCTTACCTTTCCTTAGATCCACAAGTGCACTCTCTGCTGGCTATGCCTGGACTTCTCCTCTCTCCAGGTTTCTATTTCTACCCTAATCCTAATCTCCCCCCCCCCCCCAAAAAAAAAAACAAAACTTAAGGCTAACCCACCACCCCCCCCAAAAAAAAAACAAAAAACAAACAACTCTCTTTTCAGGTAAAAAGAGTTGAAAGATACACTACTTGGTTATCCATTCAGAAGACCCTCACAAAGGAGAAATGGCTTCTCTGGTCATGGGGGACACAATACTATATACACTTCACTTACCCTCCATCCATAGTTTCATCAACGTGAAGGACACTTCTACTTATACATGAAGTGAACTACAGGTTCATAACTGAGAATAGTTAACCAACTTTTCCTCTAGCTAATTTTATGTTGCTGTTTTTACACCAATTAAAACATTCCTGTTCTGAGAGGCATAACCTCTCATCTCTTAAAAATGCTCTGGAATCAAGCACTAACGTTTATGTGGCTAAATACATGATTTTTCTGATGATTTAAAAAACGTTTTGTCAACTTAGAAAAATTCTGGCATCCAGAATGAAATCCAACACATTAATTCAAGAAAGCTTATCATCAATGTCATGGAATGGTAACTTACAGTACCTGACCCAAGTCTTTCAGTATTCTGATAATTAACAAGGAAAAAGAAAACAGAATAAAACAGCAGAATAACAGAACCCTGCACAATTGACTGAAAATCAGTAACTTAGTATCAGCCTCCTAGCTGTTCCTCAGTTTCACCTGTCCTGATTTTCCATAGTACAGAGATCTCAAA
This sequence comes from Excalfactoria chinensis, assembly GCF_039878825.1. Lineage (NCBI taxonomy): Eukaryota > Metazoa > Chordata > Aves > Galliformes > Phasianidae > Excalfactoria > Excalfactoria chinensis. Next base: position 91,492,898 of record NC_092825.1, on the reverse strand, counting down.
TTTGGGATTGTAATGTAGTTGGCTACCATCAACAGCCCAAGCCTGTAGACGAAAACAGTTGTGCTCATAAAACATTCTCTTTCTTCACATATTATGCCCTTCTATCCACACCAAAACTGATTTAAGGGTGATGCAATTTTCAGCCAAGAGAAATTCACCTATGTGTGAAATATACCATTACATTCTAACACTAGAATTGCCTACTTTAATACTAAGGAAGGTGTGAAGAGAAGCGCAACTGAAGCACCTCTTCACTTCTTTAGATATTGAGCGTATCTCTACACAACTCTACACTCACCTCTTGTTGAAGCTTCTAGTCACCAACAGGAAAACACTCTTATTTCTCTTGTTTACACAATTTATTGTACTCGTAATACACCTCAGTCACTACTTAAGCTATTTCACTATTTACTCTACAATTTATGAAGAGGCACTCCGGTGAAAAGTTAAGGAAGGTTATCACCACCCAACGAGGTTATAGAGCTGAATATACAAATAAAATGTGTCAGAACCTCAACATATAAAATTCTTGAGTGCCCTTTAGTTTGCTTAGAAAGAACGAGGTCTTTACTAACTTCCTGACCGCAAAATAACCTCAAAATATTAACAACTGTTAACAAAGAAAAGCCATGCTCTTTGCTGTACAAGTGCGCGCACACAAGAAATTCAACACATTGACAAGGATGATCTTCAGTATGAAAGAGAAACACTTAAAAAAGACTTTGAAATAGCTACCATGATACAAAGTCAGGTGACTGTTATTCATACAGGGTATTTAAAGATGATAGTAATAAATAAAAAATAAATTTCAGAAGCTGCACAAGCCATGGGACTTGCTAACCTCAGTATATTTTTTTAATGAGACAAAACCATCCTCTAATGAGGCATAATATTACACTTGTTTAGGATTGCGAAACAGAACTTTCAGTTATTTAAGAAGATTAAGAGCCAAACAAGGAGTATTACTTGAGAGTGAATAGGTTCTTCCCAAGTACAACAGATTTCTTAGAGTTAAGTGTCTCAAGAGATCATTTATAATCTGTACCTCTTATGAAGACTGGTTTTGATCCCCCACAGAACCTCCATGGCAATCACCTCCTGAGTATTTTACATCGACACATCATTTGGCATGGATACCACACACTAATGCTTGACATTAAACACTACCACTACCCAGGTGCTGCTTATTTCTGGTAATATGTGTAACTATTCATCTGCCTTTGTAGAATGAACTAGAAATTATATCCCATAGACTGAACAGTAGATTCTGAAGTACACTTCATATGACTTAATGTTTTCTCATTAAGTATTACAGATTGCACACAGCAGTCCTGCAAAGTTCAAAACCCTGAGCTTTACAGCTGGTGCCTTCACGCTATGTTAGTTCAGGACACTGCTAGAGGAATACACGGAATAGAAGCAAGAAAGCATTTGGCAACAAACACTGACCACAGCAAGTAAAAAAGCCAGTTCAGATGTTTTTCTTTTCTGAAGGTATCCAAATTAATTACTAAATTGTATGGAAAAAAAAGAAAAAGTGTTTTTAGTTAAAACACAACAGAAATAATACTAATGCAAATGTTTTAAGAGGGGGGAGGTTTGTTCTCAACATATCACATCAGTGCTCACACAGATGAGCGGTAATCAGTCAGTCAAACACCTGGATACTTGGAAAAAGTTCCAACACAGGTAAGGAAATAGTAACAGCACACAGTGATTTCTTTAACAATCTGAACTCAAACATACTGAAAGTTTGGCTAGCTTTTTAAACTGCAAGCAGCTATCCTTCTTAAATATTCTTATAGCAGAATTACTTAGAACAGCGCATTAAGGATAGGTGAAAAAACACAGGCTTCTTTAATGCTTTCATGGATTACTTAGTTACAGGTCATGAGCTCAGACATTCAGAAACCTTTGAATTACTGTGTAATTATATGTTATTTATTTTATTTTTATATGAAGTCTGCTCTGAAAGGAATGCTTCCTATTTGTGACATCACCTATGAAGTCAGAGGTAGATGGTGGTATGGCAGTAGAGGTTGAATCTTCCCACCAATATTCTATTACATGTTGTGGCTGTGTGAGAGATGGCAGCAGAGGGGCAGTCTGACAGAATGGTGTCTGACTTGGAAGCATGGATGAAGCATAGGTGTGTAACTGAATTCACCCACGTGGAAGAAACAACACTCATCAGTGCTTGCTAAATGCTTGTGGAGACCAACCAGTAGATGTGAACAGCAGCAACAGCAGCAGCAGGTCACCTCTGCTGGCATTACTTTTGGAGTGACCAATTTGATTATTCTAATTATTATTCTTCCAAATACAATTTTCAGACTGAAATTATGACAAAAGTTCAGAAATGTTACTGGAGATACTCCAACACCACTTCATGAAAGCTACAGATTGCTCTCTAATTGCAGAAGGGAAGCTTCCCCCTTTAAGCACAGACTTAGATGTGACAAAGAAATTGCTGATCTATTTAATCCAATAGGTAGATCAGCCAACTGGAAAGGACCTCAGGGACACTCCACAGACACCCTTAAACTATTAACCACTGGAAGATGATTCTCCCATAAAGGAATGTAAGAGACAATTTTGCCCTCCACTGGCTAGAACTATCTACGGAAACCATGCCTGCCTCAGATCTGTAAGAGGCCCTACTTCACCCAGCCTAAAATCCCTTTATCAAATTTACCAATCCTGTTTGAAGTACAGTAATTGGTATGAGATATCACAGACTGGGTAGGTGAAAAACACCTCTAGCAGGTGGGAATCAGCAATGCAGTAAAACATTCTGTAGAAATATAAAAATTTATGTCAAGAGATCAGAAAATCAGCCAGTGACGTACTTAGCCTTACAGACTGCTGGAGCAGTGAATGTGCATTACATCACTGAAAATGTTTTATTTTCCCAAACACATCAATCTGTTTTTTTTATTATTATTATTATTTTGTGGGAGGAAGGAGAGATGAGAACTCAATGGATTGTAAAGAAAAGGAAGAAAAGGGGCAGGAAGGCAGGTGAACACTCAAGAAAACAAGGACACCAGAGAAGTACCACTTAAAGTAATTTTTCTTCTCACCTTTATGCAAAGCAGCACTGAAATTACATTGTTAGAATAAGCAGCTATGTTCCAGCATTCAAAACGATTCCAAATTTAAATTTATGCAGCATTCATTAACCACAGGCTTAGATGAAAGAAGCTGCTTCACAGAGGCAACATCAGGGTAAGAATTAGGGGTTTTAAATACTAAGTGGTTTACCAATTACTGTTTTAACAAACACTAACCTACTTATCTTTTTTTATTATTGTAAAGGTTTCCCTGCTCCCCATCCCCCAGTTATTTCCCACCTCTCAGCACAAGTTCCCAACATCCACTTTAGAGCGTGACCACACAACCCGTTCATTTAGAAGAGCTGCAAGTGAGGGAAGTGCAAACCTTCAGCGGAAAGGGGAGGAAAGGATCAATCAACCTGCAAGCAGATCAGCTGTCAATGGAACTGAAAGGATATCCATGCAGAAACAGCTATAGGTGACTCCTGTCCTTCCTTCTGCATTAAGACCATCTGCCCTCAAACTTTGTCACGCCTAAGGTTTCCAGCATCCCTATTGTTCCATGCAAGACCAACTGTTCGACCACATCATAACTTAGAGAAAGAGAAATCCTTCTGGTGAGGGAGTAAGAATAAAGTCCCCCTCTGGTGTTTGTCTCAGTCTTTGTTATTGGCTTTACTTACAAGGCTAAATTTAAAAAAACCTCCACAGACATTCATGACTTTCCTTTGTTTCTTTGTTCCCAAGTACTCAGCTGGAGTCAACATTACTAGGGAAAACGTCCTTATCCCAAGGCAAAAAATAAAAGCAACAGAAAACAACAACACCAAAACAACAAACACATTCAGCATTTATTTGAGAGATACAGGAGAGAATAAACAAAACAAAACAAACAACAAAAAAAAAAAATCCCTACAACTCTGAAAACCTGTTGCTTAACTTGGAACCAGGAATATCCCAGTCCAGAAGGGAGTTAGTACACTGTGTCTTAGGCCACATATGTGGGAGGATTTGGTACAGAAGGAAAAGGACTGCCCATTTCTGTTGCTTCTTCCATTAAATAAAGGAACATAGAATCACAGAATGGCCTGGGTTGAAGAGGACCACAATGATCATTTAGTTTCAGCCTCCCTGCTATGTACAGGGTCACCAACCACAACATGGAGACGACCAAGCCAAAGGTGGCACAACTGACAGTTTAGAGTGAACAGGGTCAGAGCTGCTCTCAAAAGAGAGAGAAATGCAAAGTTTTCCATGCTCAAAGCCACAGAGGTAAACCTAATACCTAACAGCAAAAAATGTAATAGTTAAATTTATGATACCATCTAGAAACAGACATAAGTTATTGCATTCAGTGACATAATTAAGACTTAAAGCTTCAGGCAGTGTACTTAAGGCTTTCAAAAAGTTTATTCATTCATTTACTGACCAGGTGTCCCACACTACCACAGCTTTAATTACTCAAAGGGGTCCTCAACGAACTTATAAAAATCAATTAAGGTTCGCTTGGGCACCGACTCGTATGTTAGGCGTAACGCGAGGTTTTGCTGTATTTAGTCATAGCTCACTTCAACACGTGACAAAAGGAGCTGCTGGGAGCGTGGAGGCACGCTGCAGACAGATAGGTCTGGTCTCCTAAGAATAACAGGAAGCTTATGCAGAAAGGAGAACAAGAGCCAAGCACCAGATCCCCCCAGGACCTCTCCATTCGGATTAAGATACGCGCAAAACCCGGAGCGCTGCACTGAGCGCCTCACCGCGAAGCGGAGGGACCCGGACCCGGCCTGAAGTCATTATACTCTCTGCTCCATCGCATTCCTCAACACCACAATTTGATAGGGCGCTTAAAGAGAGAATCTGCAGGCGAACAGAATCTGCTATCAACAATACCCTATTAGTACGGCCCTATCTTTAATCTACTGGCACGATAAGATGCCCCAACACACATAAGCCCCGCTCAAACAGTGACTAATGACCATTAATCCCCTCTATCTCCACAGTCATCTCTCCTTCTCCCATTTATCACGCTGACACTCCACTTTGCACACATGGATAAACTTTAACCGAGGAGAGAGGCGAGGCAGACCCCGTCCCGGCGGCGGCCCCTCGCACACGGTAACGGCGGCCGCGGGGCAGAGGCGCTACCTGCAGCCGCTACCCGCTCCCAGCCCCGGCCGAGCGGAACGAGCGGGAGGGAGCCGCTTACCGCCGCCCCCACCGATGGGGTGCGCCCAGTGGCCTGCCCCAGCGCCTCCCTTTCCTCCCCCCAACCCGCCGGCTCCAGCCGCCCCCGCGCCCCGCCGGCAGAGCCGGGACGGAAGGCGCGGAGAGGTCCGGAGCAGCCTTACCGCCCCCCGCCGTAGTCCCGCTCCCCCTGGCTCTCCCGCCGGCGGCGGTTACCTGAGGCGAGGCAGAGTAATCCACAGAGGTAAAAGTGAGCAAACTCCGCGACCATTGTCCTCAGGTGGCGCCTGCAGACAGTCTCATGCCAGAAGAGCCCCCACTTGTAATCCCACAGCGGCTCGATGCGAGCGAGGCTCCGTAATCCCGCGGCGCTCGGCACTGTCACACCCGGGTGCTGCGGGCTCAAGCCGGTCCCGCTCTCCTCTCTCTCGGCCCAGGCGCTCCTCCGTGACACTTCCCAGGACCATCCACAGCGACGACAGAACACAAAAGAGCCCCGCTTCTCCGCAGCCGCCGCTCACGAGTTACTCCTCCGGCCCGAGACTTTGTTCGGTGCCCGGGACGCGCACAACAAAGAGCTCCGGGAGCGAAGCGCACGTAGCGGCTCCCGCTGCCGTCCTTCCCGCGAGTCACTGAGCACGGGGCTGGAGGCGGGCAGAGCGCGGCGGCGGAGCGGCGGCGGCCCCCGCTCCCATCACGGGGGAAGGCGGCGGGGCGGGCGCGTCGGGGGCCGCACTCACGCAGGGGAGCCCCGGCGGCAGCTCCCAGCCCTACCCAGCATCGCCGCCGCCCCCTGCACGCGGGAACCACACGCTCGCCCCCTCCCCAGCGCCGGAGGAGGGCACAAGAGGGGGCAAGGAAAGAAGGAAGGAAACGAGAGGGAGCAAAACTTCCCCGGGCCGACGCCCCCACCCGCCCTCGGTACGGCGGCGGCGGGAGGAGGAGCAGCACCGCTCGCCTGCCCCTAAGCAAGCTGCTCAACTTTCTGCTGTCACGCTGGGCCGCCCCGGGCTTCCCCGCCCGGCCCCCGAAGCTCTGCTGCCGCCACGGGACACCGCCAAGGCGCCGCACCTACACGGCCCCGCACCCGGCGCGGCGCAGCCCGGCAGCCCCCGCCCCGCCCCGCTCCGCCCTACGCAGCCCGGCCCGCCCCGCCTCCGCAGAAGGTACCGCGCGGGGCGCGGCGGGCGGTAGAGGTGCCCCGGGCAGGCTGAAGCTGCCCCTGGCAGTGCCTTGGCGTGGTGCTAGGCTGCCTCTGGGAGGGGGACCGCGGCGTGAGGCGAGTGGGCAGCAGTGCTCGCAGAGCAGCTCCCACTCCAAACTTAAGCAAACGTATTAAGCCCTCAAGAACCCCAAAAGGCTGGAAATAGCTTTGAGTCTGTTAAGGCCTCGTTTGTACTGAAAGCATGGTTTGCAATTGCTGGGAAATTCTGCAGGGTTACACACCCTCATCCCAAAGACAGCGTGGCCCCATGCTGGATAACACCTCCGGGGCCAAGGAGCCCTGCTTTCTCATCACGGCTTCCCTGATTATTTCCCTTCCCTTTCCCTTGCCATAATTATCAATTGCATTCTCAGGCGGCATAACAAATACACGTCTATGTAGTCAGAGCGTGGCCTGGTATTCCCAGTGGGGCAACGTGGCTGTGGCTTGTCAAATGATCCTTGGCAACAAGGCCTGGCTGTGCCACAGGCATAGGCCAAACATCCGGCATAAGCCTTATCAGATCACTGCTCTACAACTGGGTGCAAGGCCAAGTCCTGCACAGAGGCCTGTGAGCTGCCCTACACCATGATCAGCGTGGTGTAGCCCCTATGGGCTTTATCTTGTGGCACAAGAGTTAGTGGTGGAGCAAGAAGACTTAACGCCTTAGGTGGAAATGGGAGGGAGGCTTAGAAGAAAGACTGCTGTCAGACAAGTCCAACATATTGTGGTACAGTAATGCTCCATGTATTTCTAGGATTGATTCATTAGGTTGTAAGGATTGAATGAGATGTAAAAAAGAAATTTAATTTCCAAGAAACATGTTGAAGATATTAACCCCATTACAAATGAGCCTTTTCTTGCAGCAGGATAATAAAACTCCAGAGAAAGAACCTTACTTTATTTCCCGTCGTAGGATTTATGCGCACCCTCCATTGTTATCAGCCAAACAGGTTCTGGCGGTCACAGCCTCCATCAATCGCATCACACTCATGCCGGCATGCCACGAAGTTTGCCCCATTTTACCTCCCTCACTGTGGCATAGGACTAAAAGTCCAACAAAAAAAAGGCTCTTGTGAGTACACGGAATCTATGTTAGTCTACTTTCCACAATGAGCACATCCCCCCTTCACAGGGATTTCTTCAAGCCTTACCTCACCAACACTATTTCCTTCAGCTCAAACACTGTCCTCACGCAATCATTCTGTGCTTTATAAACTTAAATAGCACCTCCAGAATTAAAGTACACAGCAAAAAAAAACCAACAAAAAAACACAACAGGGAATAGGTCCTGGATAATCCCTGAACCCTAATGAGAAGTGTGAGATTTCGATGAATTAGTTTTTCTTTTGTTTTGATTAAATAAATGTGAGTCACACGCAGGACTGAAAAGAAGTCTCAGGAGTTCATGTAATTCACCTCCCTGTTCCAAGGCAGGGTCAGATATACAGAATCTTAACAGCAAAAGTATTTTAACCCTATCTATAAAAATTTCTGATACTGAGATCTCATATTCACTTCAAGTATCTGTTCCAGTTCCCATATGCACAGACTGCCTTGGTGCCCAGACTATGTCGTCTCCAGGATGAAAAGAAAACTTAAGACCACCACAGATAAAATTCTGAGGGCATTTTTGTTACTCCTTCTGTAGTGATACTACTATCAGTGTCGAGACAGGCTCACTTCTCTTGTGCTGGATTACAAATTTTAATCCATTGCTTCTTTTAAAAAAGGCAAAACCACGATTGAGCAAGCAGGTCACTCTACAGGGAGCTTACACATTCTGGGAATGTGCATATAATTAATGTATACATATATCCACTTACTTGTATCATTTGTAGGTGTTTCTGTTTTTAAATGAAGCTGTAAATACTCCACATAATCTTAAAAAAAAAAATAATAATCATTTGAGTTCATTTATATGATGTATGTACCATCTATCAACATAAATGAACCCATTTCCTTTATATCTAGCTGTAAGCATATATGCTTTAGAGAAAAGGTAAATAAAGCTTTTACTAATTCTCTATTCAAGATAAATCTATTTCCTGTATACTGGTGAAATAACAGGCTTCTAGATCAATGCATTCTTTTTTCTCAGGTCATTCAGAAACAGGCAGGTAATGCTGTACTGAAGTCCTGTATTCTGGATGTTATTTTTCTTTCAGATACAGTGATATTCTAAATACAGGATCACAGAATTGCAGGGGTTGGATGGGCCCCAGGAGGTCATTCAGTCCAACCCCCCGCTAAAGCAGGTTCCCTACGGTAGGTTACACAGGAAAGCACGTGGGCAGGTTTTGAATATCTCCAAAGAAGACTCCATAACCTCCTCTGGGCAGCCTGATCCAGAGCGCTGTAATCCACAGTAGTGGATTAAAGCTCTGAAGCTTGGCTGACCTTAGTGTTTGATCGTGAGGTGAGAGTAAAATAAAGCATTTTAAATGTTTTGTGCCTCAACTGCCCTATCTTTAACAGAGATGTAAGATAGTTGCTGTCGCTGTAAGGAAATCTTTATCCTTTGAGATGTGTGAATCCATTGTGTGTTAGGCACCTAGAGTGAAAGTACACCAGAGCTTCCAAAACTTGTTCTGTTTGTACTCCCTCAAATACTCCTCAGCATAATGGTTAGCTGTGAGTGTTTTCTTACTTCAGAAAAATTACTGGGAGTGGATATATACTGGCCTAATTATCTTTTTAAATTCTTTTAGAATGTAATAATATACAACAGCTGCACAGTTCAGTGAATCTCTTCAAATTGTAAGCCCACAAAACTTCATTAGAATATCTTATAAGTAATTGACATCTTTAATTCTGCAGATGTTCTTACAAAATGTGTGCAGTTCAAGCATCCCTACTGTCCTTGATGGTGAGATGTACGTGTATACGTATCTGTAGCTACATTCTGCTTTAGAATTTATCAACGGATAATTTTGATCCCAAAAAGCACAGAGAGAATCACCTCATTTCTTCTGACAAAGTCTTGGTTTTAAGTGAATTTCAAAAACACAGGTAAGTTCTGAGACTTTAGAAAATAGAATGCGTGCATTTGATTGTACAAGAACATCCATCTACTGCATTCACTGCCGTGAATTAGCTCCAGTTCCAGCGCTTAATATTTCTATTCAAATTTCTTACAGCATTGAATGTATAACAGTTGAAGGGCTGGATTTTTAGTGTAGTATTTATGTTGTTTCAAAACCCCATCCATATTTCAGACTTATACAGATACATACAAGGGCTGCTCCAAAAATAATGCCTCCTATATTTTTCTGCTGGCCCACAACGCCAGATGCAGATGTTGGTGATATGACAGTAGAGACTGGGCCTTCCTGACAATATTCCATTACATTTTGTTGCCGTGTGACAAATGGCAGCAGAGAGGCAGTACGCCTGTGCACAAATGTGTGCCTATGTTTGAGACACTCAGCTCTGACTGGAAAAGCTCTAAGAAAAGGTTCTCTAGAAATGATAGTTGTGATTCAGCAGATGGCACTCTTTCCTCAAAGTGACTGAAATCAGAGCTGCCTCTGACACAAGAGAGAATGTGCTTTTAAAGATTATTTATTCCACATTACTCAGAAGAATTTGAATTTTTGTAACTACTAAAGATTCCAGCTTGCTTTTCTCTAAAGGCATCATACATACATCTTGTCTTAGTTGTGCTATGGGGCCAGCTTCACCCTCTCTACGAAAACCTCTTTGAACTTCAAGTGACTCTTACCTTCCTGGTCTTCAAACTACCACACTGCCTCCCAGTTATCTCCATGAGCTAGCTGCCAGGAATACTTCTGTGAGCGCGTGTGTACATTATACAATCACATCTGCACATGTATACATATATACACACAAGATTTATCATTCTAAGCATTCTGAGGCTGGGAATGAGTCTGACAAAATCAGTAATATTATTTTATATAGTACGATTATATAGTACGAAGCTTTCATTGACATCACGGAGGGCTTGTTCAGGTAAAAGTGCATTGTAATTTGTCCATCAGATTATTGTAAAGTTGCACAAATAATTCTAACTATTATTTTCACATGTAATTCCACGTATTTTCCTTTTCCCTTTCCTTTTTTTTTTTTTTTTTTTTTTTTTTGTTTGTTTGTTTTTTCAGATAATGCCTTGAAAACCTGCAGTTGCTGCATAATAAATTTGGATAATTAATATGTGTAACAAAAAAATGTCGTGACTTCCATCTCAGTATCAGTCAATTTATGTCTCTTTCTTGACCTGAATGGTCATTGTTTAAACATGATATTCAAAGAAATAATTTCTTGCATTTGATTGTTAAGGCCTTAAGATGATTTGCCTTTTATTTGCATTCATATGGATATTCAACTTCTATTTCTTTTATGCTGCACTTGATTGCACAGTTAGTGTATTCAGACTTCAGTATGAAATACACTGGGTCAGTACAGCACTTAGAACAGTATTCATGGCCATTGCTGAGTTAGGAATAACAGCAGTAAGATTTAAGGTTTTATTTGCTATGTTGAATTCATAGGTAGAGACCCTAAATAAGCTCAAGCCTCATTATTCTAGGTGTGTAAAAACAACATGACAAAATATCCTTTCTTCAAAGGACTTATAAAGCATCATTATCAACATAAAGGAATACAAGAAAAATTCACCATTAGCATAAACACTCAAAATTCCACTGATGTTTATTCTTTAATACTTTTTTATATTAAGGCTGTATGTGGCTTTTTATTTCTGTCAGAAAGGTGCTATAGCACATCCCCAGTGGAAAAAAAAAATCACTAAAGAAACATTCTTTCTGTTCCTCCACTAAGAAATGCTAAGGGCATATTTTCTATTCAGCCTACTCAGCACACCAGCTCAAATGCCTTATAAAATTATTATAATTATAGGAAATAATACATACAACTTTTCTTCTATGGCTTTGTTTTTGATAATGATAAAATGCTAATCAGCTTAATATGCAATTTATATACAAACAACACAGTATTTGTTTCAAAACCAGTGTTATCTCTGATATTACTGAACAAAGACAGACCTGTCCCTGAAATCTCAGTACTTGATTTAGCTATTTAATGTGTGAGCCATTCAGTACTCACTGTCTCCTTGTTTCTATACAGAATGTAGGAAGAGTCTGAGGGTGTCACCTAGTGGATCATTCAGATCGCCTATTAGAGAGGTAGCAAGCAGACCCATCCAAATGGCAATGAATGAACTAACAAACATAAATTATTCTTTTCTTCTTCTTCTTTATTTAATTACTCCTCAAATTGTGAAGGCTTCAACAGAGCTTTATTGTTCTGTAAGATCTCCCTTTGGGTTCCCATTTATGTCACAGAATCTGCTGGCACTGAAAAGGGCAGTAAGAATGGTGCATCCAAAATTCTGAAGAGAAAATTACCTACGTTCCTGGCTCAGAGGAAGGGTTTAATATTACCACACATGACTGTTCTAAATGAGTTGCACAAAACTTTTGTTTAAGATTACAAATAAGTGGAAGAAATGATATTCAGGGCCCATAGGTTCCTTCAATTATATTTTGAAAGAAGGAACTATTCCATGGTTTTCAACAGGCCATCAAAAAAGGTTTTTTGCACATATTAGTTCGAGATTGCTGTATGCATTTATAATTCAGGAATAGTTAAGGTTAACCTTAGCAATCTGGAGATGAAAAGGATTACATAAACTATCCATCTTACTTCTTTGATTGAATTACTGCACATATTTAAAGCAGACGCCACTTAAAGCTGAATACCTGCAGTGCATTAACTCAGTCAAATGCAAAGCAGATACCCGAGCCAGCTCACACAGTACAATTTTCAATTGCATGTTGAAATTTCAAATAGCCAGCATACAATTTATAATTACATGATGAAAGCCTATCTGATCCCATATATTTAACCTCTTTTAATTAAAAAAAAATAAAAAAAATAAAAAAAAATGCTTACTATAGTTCTAATATTATATTCTACCCCTGAGTGAAGGAAGGGTAAAAGTAAGGACTACAAATGATAGAGACATCCAATATTAATGCCTAGAGCATATATTTTATTACACCCCCTGAATTTTTTCAGTGTGTGCTGTGTGACTAGAACAGGTAGAGGAGAAACAAGTCTTTGCCCTAAGCTGATATGCTTATTTGCTGGTGTCAGAAGTGCACACTACTCGTCAGTAGGCACAGTATGCTACTGGAAAAAGCAGTGAAAATCTTATGCCAGCAGTATGCTTCACTTGAAGTGGTAATATGTCTGTTTTAATGAACAAGTGGAAGTGCCGTCCTCTACGTGTAAGGGCTAGCCCAATCTCAGCCCTTTCTACACATTCAGAGTACATACAAACAATCTGCAGTTATTTGCAGAAAACCATAGGTGAAAAATTAAAGATACAAACACTTCAGCAACCCTTATCCATATCAAAAGCACTTAAAAATATGCTTTCAGAGAGCTGTGAAAACACGTGTTGTTTAGTTTAATTACCAAACCGAAAATGTATACAGATGTATTTAGTGTGTTTAGGTAAAACCAAAAGGCATGAAGTAAACAATACAAGGAAAAAAAGAGAAAAAAAGAAAGGAACACAAATTATTTAACCCTCCACCCACAAAACAGAGAGCGGAGTTCTGTGTAACAGAAGCATCTGATTCTACTACACAATAAAAAATTTTCTGGCCGCTAGAAGCATTTTCTACCTCTTTGGGATCTGGAGTTATTCTCAAGTTTTCTTTCTACTTTTTTTTACCCCCTCAAAATTGTTGGTCTAACACTTATAGGACTCTGGTAAGAAAGGCCCATGTCAAATGTATTATAAAGTTCAGCTGAAAACAGTGCTAAAGCATAGAATCTGCAGGGCAAATAAGGTTTGCTGCTGAGGGAGAGAATGCTGACAGTGAGACTTGTATACCCATGAACACAGTAGGCTGTTTTCTTTTAAAAGAACTCCTACCAGCTTTGTGCAGCTAACAGCAGTACCAGGCTCCCATACTGCATGCACCTCCTCACAGAAGGTCAGGCTGCCTTCAGAATTAAAAAAAAATAATTAAAAAAGAGCAACCAAAAGCTACCTCGAGGAAAGGCCTTGGGCCCCAGCTAAATATTTCATTAAAAAGAAAACTGGTCTTGCATGTGTTCTCCTTAAAACCTCCCAAAGGACAAATCTGTCAGGGTATGTCTACATAGTTAGGAGCATCCAGTAACACAACTATTCCTCCCACTCTCTGAGACGGCTTGACATGAGCCAGCTCCAATCCAGAAGCTGAGTAAATATGCTATCATAGTGCCAAGGCTGAGCTAACACAGGTTGTGTCTCAACAGGCCTTATTAACTCAGGCTCATTACTGTAATAACACAGCTACATGGCTGCTGCGCTGCAGCTGGCTCTGTGTGCCTGGCTCTCAGTGTGCAAGGAGCAAACACTTAAGTATCTGCTCCTGACTGTGTAGACATGCCGTCAGTGTGTTCCTCCTCTTCTTCCCGGAGATTTTGTCATTTAATTTAAAGCCAGCAGCTGCTTCTTTTCCTTCCCCCACCCGCCCCCCCAAACAAAACAAAACAAAACAAAACAAAACAAAACAAAACAGTACTGGCATAAAAAAACATTTGAAAAATAGTATGTTTGTGAAAGGTTGTGGAGGGCTGACTGCCTCTTGCAAGTCAGCGCTATTTGTGCCATGCCATAATGGAGCCTTCCAGTGTACACATGATAGCAAGCGAGGATCACATGAAAAAGTTCCAGTTTTCTCTCTTCTCAGCTCTTCAGAGAAGATACAAGAGTAAATCAGAAAGTTACCATTGGTAGAGGAATAAAAATGCAGCCATCTCCTTTCAAAAGAAAAGTCAAAAACTTCCCCTTCTCTTTTATGTAAATGAACAAGTGTTTTTATTTCCCAAGTTATTACAGAGTAGACACAATTTATCTGCGTTTACCCTCAACTATACTGTTGGGAAAACATTCTACTTTTAGCTCAAGGGCACCATCAGAGCTGCAAGGACTCATAGTTAACCTCAAAGAATGCAACAAGAACGGAAAAAAGATGCTTTTTAAATCTCAAGACTTGAAGCAACAGAATTGTTATTTCAAATAGCAATATCAGACTAAATACATACTCAAACCAAAGGAAGTCCCAGGTGAAATTCTTACAGACCACAGCAGGGGAGAATGTTAGTTGGGATCTACTCCTTTCACCTACTATCCCTGTAGCAGTATTCCTTAGCTAAGTAAATAGAAAAGCAACAGCAAGTCAATGGTGTTACAAAGGTTTGCAATATCAAAACATTGCATTCTGCCATGAAAATGTAGCACTACTGAGCTACTTCTTAGCTATGGGGATGGAAAACTATTTGCATGAGAAGTTCGAGGTTATATTCACACATACAGTTGGTTGTCTTTATTGATGTTTTGTTTTTGTTTTTCCTTTTTTTTCCTTTTTTTTTTCCTTTTTTTTTTTCTTTTTTGTAATTTATTATTATGTAAAATTTAAATTTGCTTCCAGAATTTTAAGGAAGTAGGTCATATTTACTCTTTATGCCAGTTTGCGGTATGCAGTACTGCTTATGTTGCAGTATTTGCATTTTGATTTAATGTAACAAGTGAGGTTTACAAGATTTGAGATCTATGATTACCATGGGAATACCTTTGCAGCAATTTCAGTAACGTTATTTTAGAGTTCACACATCTTTCGGTAAGATCCTTATCAAAACTCCAATGTACTTTTGTCTGCTCTTTTCAGGCTTGTTTCCAAGAAGTAATGCCGTATTGTTTATTGTGAACTACGCTGCAATGCCCTCTGCTGGTAATAAGTTGGTAAAAGCCAACTTTAGGTTTCCTTTTTAGGTGATTTAGAGTTCTAAGACTGGTTTCTAAGATGGAAGCTTCAAGCCACCATAAACTTCTACCAATACAGAGATTCTGTGTAAAAACAACCATATTGACTTTAAACAATACCAAACTTTTTACAAAGTTCTCAAGAACTCTCAAGATTTCTCAAGTAAAAATATTTGCCGAAGTCCCAAATTCTATGAAAAAAAGAAGTACCAACAGATGTCCATTTAACTTCAAGTTAA
This sequence comes from Excalfactoria chinensis, assembly GCF_039878825.1. Lineage (NCBI taxonomy): Eukaryota > Metazoa > Chordata > Aves > Galliformes > Phasianidae > Excalfactoria > Excalfactoria chinensis. The sequence continues at coordinate 91,477,409 of NC_092825.1, read as the reverse complement.
TTCTAAGTCAGGAAATCAAGACTGTGAAGATTATAACAGATTATATAGATTATAGCGTAGAAAATCATGTTAGATTTTCAGTATTTCAAATGCTGAAACTTTCTAAAGCTCTTGGCTTATATTTTACCCAGAGAGTACATGACAGTAACTATAGAATGAAGCCACTGTTAAAGCAGTATGCACTAGGACTTAAGTGATATCCTTGGTCAATATTTTTAGTTGTTTTTAAGAAAATGAGAATGATCATTTGGACGGTTAAGTGTACATATAGTGAAAAAATCTATTAGGGAAGGAACAGAAAGAAATATTGAAAATTAGCCTGAGACGTTTTCTGTCCAGCTTGCTGAGCTCTTAGTGAAAGCTTAGTGAGATTCTACCCATTCCCAAGGAGTTAATTAATACTTTTCATGAATAAATATCAAACACGCCAACATCTTCCAGACCACAGAATTCATCAAGTAACAGTTTTAAAAGTGCCCTGTCATGTTTCACAGCTGCTTTTGTAGAATTGTTAGAATTGCCATAAATAGGCAAAGTACTGATTAATAAATAAATAAATAGAAGAGGTTTAGGATATTTTTGTTGGCTTTGTCATTTGGTTCTTTCTGAGCACAGGGCAAAAAATATAAACATTTGCCAAATTTGACTTCTTGGAAACATGAATGAGAGATTCAAATGTGCTTTGATGGAGGGAGGGGGAGGTTCGACTGATTTCAAAAGAAGTCCCCTTGGCATTCTTCAAAATCCCACCCTTAAACCTTTATTAAGAATCCCTTGAAAGAGGTTTTTGCTCAAAGCCATAAATCTTCCCATCAGATATGCAGGGAAAATCACCAATTAACAAGAGACATGAAGGATTTTCTTGATTACAATTTGGACATGCATTTCCCTGGAGAGCTGCTTTTGTTCATAGCCAGCCTATCTTCTCCACATTTGAGCACAGAGCATTTTTAACAATAAAAAAAGATTATTTTATTGCAAGAGAAGTACGAGTTGAGCTTGAATAATCAAAAATGTTCCCATAAGACAAATTTTGAATAGATAGATGTCATCATATTGTTTTGACACATCATTTCAGATGGCAAACCTTTTAATAAAATGGCATTGGATTCAAATGATAAACAAAAGTTGAGGTGGTAATAAAAACATTAAAGCCAAATATTAGCATTTTAGACTACTGTGTATACTTAGTTTAATCCTTAGGGAATTGTGGATTTCTGTATCTATTGCACCTTCTGTGTCCTAACTGCTTGAGGTGACAGCCCACTGCCTGAGAGTAGTTCCCATCCTGGAAAAATTAAGGAACACTTCATTTGTTCTCATGGAAAATAACAGATAAATAGCTTTTTGGATGTGTTTCTGCCAAACTCTTGACAAGTTTAGGAGAACATATAAAATAGATCTCCGTTTTTAAAATCATGTATGAACTTCCAGAGCTGATATTTACAAACATTACTATTATTATTGTTATTGTTGCTATCATTAGTAAAAACAACCTATTTGGCAATAGGCATATTACCTAATTACCAATAAAATATTTGACAATTACATGGTAGTGAATGCTTCATTTCTTGATTCCTGTAAAGAAGATAGAATGCTTTTCTGGAAGCCTTAAGCAGACAAAAGTGTGCATCATAGAGCCTAACACAGGTTAAATTAATGAAATTCAAATGTCTTTTATAAATGTATAGTTGTTGATCAAGTGGTCTTCTCTATATCACATGCTACAAACCATGCAACTGATCATAAATAACACTTTAGCTAGGAGATGAGCATCAGTATTTTAAAGATTTTATATATTTCAACTAATTTACAACATTTTCTTTGTTAGTGCAACTATAACCATGCCACAGATTGAAAAAGAGTATTCTATTGACAAAAATGAACTTAGATCCAAAATGTGATAGTCCATACCCACAAAATGGGAAAGAGATCTTACTTTCATACCTCTTCCATTTATAGACTAACAGAAGTAAGTTGATTATGCTCATGTTCCTAATCACAAGAGTTAAGGGAATTTTCATATCTTCAATGAAGTAATATCTTCATTTGATTATGGGTAAGACTGGAAAACAAAACATTTAATGAAATATGTACCATAGTTGTACTAAATACAACTATTTGTTGCCCTGTAAGGCTCCCAATAAAGTGAAACGAATATGACTCCTCAAATGTTTCCATACAATAAGGAATTAAAGGTTTTCTAGTATGAAGTACACAGAATAAATCACATAAAAGAAGGGAAAGACACTAACAGCCCAGTTGCATGCAGTATTCCAACTCCTGTTTACTGTTTTCATTCAGAGAAATGATTTGCAGGCCTAAATGAATATTCTACTTTTTTAAAAAAAAAAAAAATATATATTATTTTTATTTTATTTTATTTTATTTTATTTTATTTTATTTTATTTTATTTTATTTTATTTTTTGAGTCAAATGATCCATCTGTTTACTAAAACAATTCACCGCAAAGCCAAAGAGGTCATTTCAGAGTAAAGCCTCCATCTTAGCAAAACCAAACAGAGTGTCAGGTTGAACTATCTGAAGTAGAAAGTGACATCAGATAAAGTTTGACGATGTTCAAATTCTATGATCTCTGTGTTCCAGCACTTTTAAGACTGGTAAAAAAAGAATCCTTTTCTTGAAGATATAAAACTTTAAATGTTTTACATTTCTTTTTCATTATCCTATTTTTATGCTGTCTACTGATGTTGATAACAAACTTTATATGTAAAAATGTATATCCTGTCTTACTTACCATACTGTGTACTGCTACACCATCAGACAAAGAAGTTTTTGTCACTAGGCTGTGAATTTGTAAGTTAAATCAAGGAAGTGAGCACTCCAGATAATGTTTCTTGTCTTCTCCCATTTTAGAATGACGGGTTCCTTTCATTTCAAATTATTAATTTGCAAGAAAGTTGGAATGTTTTGATGTGGAACTTGGTGGAGAGAGGAATGAGTAAAACCAGGATAAAATATGCTACTGTGGAATCAGCACGTGGATTAGGAAAATACTTAAAACTAAACTACACCATATTGCCTGAATTTAGCAGTAATTTCAGTAGTGTTACATTTAAAATACTGCTTCTACTAAAATCAAATAAAACTTCTCTTAAAAAGATTATATTTTCAAAAATGAAATATACTTTTCTATCCTTAAATGGAAACATCATAGAGAAGTTGCCATTACAGAGAAGCTGACTCCTCAAGTGCCATCACCGTTCACAAAAGTTGGCAGAATGCATAGAGAATGAGAGCTGTTTTTTGTGAGGTGATTCCCCCTCTCTTTTTCCTGCTCCATGCTCTGAAAACAGACAGGTAGAAATGCTTTACTAAGGAATGTGCAGATAATACTGTCTAGTGAAGGAAACTGAGTTAAGCAAAAACCCCCACTACTGACAGTGTTGACTATGCTCTTTCAATTTCCAAGTTTTTCAGGTGGATAAGAGTGCAGCAGTGTTTACTGATGCAAACAGCTTACTGATGTTTTTCCAACATCATATATTGTACAGATCTGTGGAACCCTGGCCTCAAAATGGAGTCTGTTCTGTTAAACCCAGATTTCTTTCCCTTGAGCCTAAATATCAGAGATTAAGAAAAGTCATAGATCTTTTTTTTTTTTTTTTTTTTTTTTTTTAACTCTTGTGGCTTTACAAACGTTTAACAAATAAATAAATAAATAAATAAAAGCCAAAGCAAACATTAATAGAGCATTTTCTTCCTTGCAGTAATGACTTCTTTGTACCTTATCAGGAATGCTGTCTCACAGAATGCCAGTTGTCTAAAAGTTAGTTCCGTCCCTGTTCCATCTGCAGCCAACACAGAAAAATAGGCAGCTCCAAAGGTTTTTTAATGCATGCATCGTCTTACAGTTGCCTATTTCTGCCTGCTTACTACAGAGAGACAGTTGCTTTAGACTTGACCTATGACATTTTTATACACCTGAAATTAGGCAAGATAAAGCCAACCTTTATATATAATACTCAGTGTCCACATGTGTGGAGTACCTTGTTCTACTTGGAAAAGATGTCCACATAAAGGCATCTTCCACACCTAACTTCAGATATGCTTAACACACGTCTTTGCATTAGAAATGCTTGCTGTAGACAAAGTCTGTGGAGAAGCAGTGAAACATCTAAATCTTAGCTCCCAAACCAAAACAGCTTGGCTGAATCATCAGTCATCTGACTGAAACATCAAGCAGTTTATCTGATTATGTTCATGGAATATTCTAAATCAGTGATTTCCATATTTCTATAAGGAAAGGATAGATTAACTCCTCTACGTTTTCTTGTTGCTCCTTTACATTTTTTCTACTCAGATTGTCCTGTTCAAAAACAGCTACACATGTACAGCTGTACTTCCCTGTTGAGCAGTTTTGCAGTACTGGTTGATCCATAGTAAAGGACTTCCATTTAGTTTTATTTGCACACAATGCATGTGCTCTGTTTGCCACCTTTGTCTTTCAGCCATTTTTGTATTTCAGAAAGAAACCATAACAAACTCTCTGTAGCGTTAAGATCTTGTCCTCAAATCCATACTAGAGGTCTCAACTCCCTCATAAGTTCCCTTTGAACGAAATGCTCAGACTTGCTTTAAGGTGGCTGTCTCCTTGATGTTGAACATCAAAATAATCTATCAACAAAAGAATCTTTTCATGTTTTCCTGTGAAGCTGTATCGCTTCTTGATTTATAGATATTATGTTGTCAGTGTACAAAAGTTGCATCAAGGCTGCATCAACAGTCTAATAATGCAGAGCACGTCATAATCCTATTCATCCTTCCAGTAAAAATTTCCAGGATAACTTTTTTATTTCTCTGACCTTGGAGTGGGTTCGTTGCAGTATATTGTTTATAAGGTGCAATGTTGTTTTTTTTTTTTTTGCTCAATTTTGGAATATTTTCCTTTGAAACTTATGAAGACAGCAGAGAAATTTAAGTGAATCTTTGCAAAATATCCATATCAAAGTAAAGCCTTATTTTCTGAACAAGGTACACATAATACTAAGCAGGCAAAGAGGTGAATAAAGCTGATCTCTCTCAGCGTAATCTAAGAGGAGTTCCCCATATTATGCCACACATAAGAAAGATGATTAATAACAAAAAGTTTCCTCTCGCATTTCTTTGTTTTCACATCTCTTTTGAGGTTTAACTGTCAAGCAATTGTTTAATCCTTACTGCTTGTTTCAAAGACATGAAACATTCTTCCAAAATTCTTTAGATAGATGGAGGAAAAAAAAATAAATAAAAAAAGTCCTGTCTTGAAAGCATGTTTTGTTGTTGTCTTCCTATCTTTCTGTTTCTTCTTTAAAATCCACTGCTTTGAATATTTCATTTATAATACTTTTGAGATTGTTAGACAAACGAGCAAGAGGTAAAATACTGGTATTGTATATAATTAATCTCACAAGAAAACAGATGCCATCTTAAAAATGAGTTAAAGAGTACAGGTGCCTTATATTAATCAAATTCTTTTTCTGCTTTGAGTATAACTGTCAATTGAGGTGTTTAGCTGTTCACGTTCTATTCAGATAAATTACTCCAAATCGTGTCTAAGGGCATGGCTAAGAGTTTTGGACTTGTTATAGATACTGCTGCATTTCAAAACTATAATAAATATAATACTCCTACTGCTGTAGTGCATCTGGATAACATTCAACTCGATTCACAATCACTGTCACCTACTGTACTACAGTAACCAAGTATAAATAAACATTTCTGAGGTGGGCAAAATGATCAAATTGAGACTATTAAAAAAAAAAAAAAAAAAAAAAAAAAAAAAAACACCAAACACTGGAAAAGATGGTATGACTAAGCTGTTGTTGCAAGGTGTATCAACAGAGAGGTATGAGTAGGTTTGTACAGGAAGCAGAGAACATGGCCATGAATTTCGTATAATGATATTATGCTTCCAGAAGGAGACAAGGGGAAACACTAGGGAGAGGAAATGGAGGAAGTAATACAGAAGACAGATGGGATAGTATATACTGAAGAAAACCAGGGAACAGGCCAATGCAGAAGCTGAGAAGTGACAGCAATGCTCTAATGAGAAGTTGAATGGATTGGAATAGCTGTGGCAAGTCTCAGTAGCATATAGTCCTGAGAAACTTAATGACATTCGGGAACTTAAACAAGGCCTCTAGTCTGAATGCTGTCGAGGTAAATGAAAATCTTTAGCAATAGCACCATTTCAGTTCCTATTACAGTGTTATGACAGTTACTTGCTGCTCATCAAAAGGTTGCACTGTTGAGAGTAGGACAATGTTATGCATTAAATATCTGAATAGAAAAAATAAGTCATCCTCTGAGTAATGTGAATTTCTAGCCTTTTCTGAAGAATATTCCCTTCTTATTTTCTTTGACAGGAGTCAAAATGTGCATTGCTTGACAGCAACTGGGCCTTAAGAATCATCTCCAGTCATCACTGTCTGTATTTTCCTTTCTGCTGCCTATCTTGCAAAATGTGATTTCCCAAACCTGGTGCCAGCCACTACTTTTCTTCAGTCAAATTCCTCCTAGAGACTCACAAGTGTCACATCAACCAATCCAACACCTCATTATAAAACAGGGGGTGAAACATAGGGAAAAGAAAGCAAACAGAAAAGAAAAATGTAAATAGCATCACTTCTTGGTTACCAGGTGCATTTTATCTTATCTCTCTCTTTCTCCCTGGCTGTAAATTCCTTAGGGGTAAGGGCTGCCTTAACAAGTGCTTCGTAGAGTGCTTTTCATAGTGTTTTGCATATGTGCTAGCCCCATCACAAATATGCCACTGAGCTGCTTTTCAGCTATTGTATGTTAGCTTATGCAATAATACATTGGGATTAATGTATGTCACATGAGTTGTGTTTCGCAATTGCATAACAAAAATCTTTGGATTTCACTGGCACTTTTCTAGCACAAAAGCCCAGAAATGAGTGCCTCAACTGACTCCTAGCTAGATTAATCAGATTACAACAGGAGGAGGTGAATGGATAAAAAGAGTATCTAATTTGTTCACTCTCAGCTTCTTTACACTGAGATTTGTTTCTCTTTTGTTTAATATCAACATGCTGGTCAGATTACAGAAAACTTGGCAAATGGAACTCTCTTTAAATCAAACTGAAACAGATATCTGAAAACTGTTGTGAAGTTAGGATTTGCCGTAAGATTCCCACATACTGAGCAATTTCTGAGCAATACTGTTCAGCTGTTAGCAGACACTACACATTCAGAGTATGGGTACTTTTATTTATTTGTTTGGCTTTATCCTTGAATAATCTTTTTACTTAAAGTATGCTAACCTCAGTCAACATTAAGGTAATTTAATCCCAAATTCATTTTGTGTCGTCTCTTTTCAACTATGCTGTTCAAAGATTTTCTTTCTCTTGAAGCAGAGGTGTATGGGTGAGCACTTTCATTGCTCCACCTCTGGCATAAGTTCACATTTTCCCCCCACCTAACAAGAGATGATAAATCAGTCATTTTTCTCTCTTCAAGTACACAGATCTTATATACTTTCTATTCATATTCCAAAATTACAGTGCTAATACTTCTCATTTACTAATGCTTTATTGAGTTTCCTAATCTGGTTTTCTAACACTGAGTGAAGCAGGTAGGTCATATAAATAGAAAGGTTACTGCAAAGTATCACAATACCTTATGTCAGACAACAAAAGGAAAGGGTAGATTCAGGGCTGTGATCAGACCTAAGAGGTTACAGTTTACCATCTTCAATCAAATCTTACAACATTTCTACGCATATAAAGTTGAATTGCAACTTGCATTCAAGTCTAACAGTTCACTTACAGAACTACAGGCTTTATGTGTGTTTTATTCCTTCAAGTAATCTAAGGCATGCTTATGTTAGGTTTATATGACAACATGTCGTATGGCTTCTATTGCAACAGTGAATTAAAGCAATATTTCACATTTGAACTAACAAGACACAGGAGACCTGCTCAGCAACTCTTGGCCTATTTCTTGTGTGTATGCACTACGATCATCACAGAATTAACAACAGCAAATACTAAAAACAGATCTAAAACCAAAGGACTATCTTTCATTAGCTAACAAGCAGTGTCACTCTACTACCTAGTAAGAGAAATGGGTTTATATATATAGGCACAACTTCTCTCTGCTTCCATGTGGAACAGTTACACTTGTTATTTGTACAACCACCTTGTGGCTGGCCCTGGAAAGAAAATAATGCATTGTTTATTAGTTCTAGAAACTGTCAATACTCTTTAAAACAAGTTGCAAAAAGCAGCAGAGTATTTGGGGCACCTCAATTATGGACATTTTGCTCCCTAAACCTCAGGTTTAAACTAGTTCTTCTAAAGCTACTTTAGATGAAAAGTGCTAATGTTAAACAGAAAGCTAAGTCCTACTACTAACCAAAAGTAGTAGGCCAGAAATTATCCCTTACTTAAATTACTTTAGCAACAATTGTAGGCAGCTGGAGGATGGTGTATGGACAACAGAAGCTTATTTTGTTGCAGCGTGGTTGAAGTTGCTTCCTTAAATGCAGCTATAAGGAGGGAGCTGAGATTACATCTCATCTGTTGCAGTGGGGAAATCAGCCAATGAGTCAGCTTGGCATAAAATGGAACTCCTCAGATTGGTTTTTCTCCAGGAATTGCCATGGGAAGTAAAGATTCACTAGAATATACATCTTGTTTTACATCCCCATTGTGGAAGGGACAGAGCAAAGATAACAATTACTTAATGAGGATCTGTTCCTACAGATGTAATTTTCAGTTTCTGACTGCATTTCAGGTCACAAAGTACGTGACAGAATAATATCGAATTACTGCAAGATGGAACTACTACTAATCTGGAAGTCTGAAAGTCTTCTTTTTTAAAACTCTCAGTTCACTACTGAAATAAAGACATTTTTCCCCTATAAAATAAAAAAAACAAGTGAGGACATCATGCTGAGGAAATTATGCAAATGAAACACAGTCCATACACACCAATTAGTGTCAAGATTGGAGGTCACATATTTTCTAACTTAATACCAGTTTAAACTTTTATTTATGAGCCTATAAATAAATATTCCCTCACAGGAACATGCATAAAAGAAGAGAGAGTATATACGGGAGAGGACTAGGTTAATTTTGCATACCACTAACGTTAATAAACAATAATCCCCTGAGAAACAGCTTATTTATAAATTACAGAATTCCTAATATTGTTCTGTAGTCATGAGTTTACATAGGATTTACGGAATAAAAATTTGCAAAGGCCATGGACATAATGACTGGATGCCTGGGGAGACTTATAACAGACCCTTTGATTCAGAATCTACTCAGGCAAGCATTCATTTGGTGGTTTTCCTTGTGTCCACAATAACACCACCTGCCTTAAAATGGCTGCTTTGAGTCAGCTCTCCCCCAGAGCAGCAGACAGTCAGCTAGTGCTCTCCAGTGCATTGCACGCTCTTAATAGTAATGTACTACCTTTTTTTTCTTTCCCCAAATACCACAGCATCTATTCATTTGGGAATCCGTGGCAGGCTGGATCGAGGCCAGAGAGTAGACCCTCTGCTCTCACTGCTTCTGGCAGGATCAGCGTCCCCAAACCTGCTGCTTGTAGTGGAATTTAGTGGAGGTGAATGGCAACTGTACTGATGGCCTCATATGGAACTCTGCAATTCTGTGTTTTTTTCCAATTCAAGAACAGAATAAAAAGGACAAACTGCATCTGAAGTGTTTGGTTGCTGAAAAGTGCATTCTGTGAGTTTGACCATTAATGAAATATATACTAAGCTCTTGGGGAAGTGCTACAAAAAGGAAAATATCTCACTCCTTATCTTACTATGACACTTTTTATTTATTTTATTTTATTTTATTTTATTTTATTTTATTTTATTTTATTTTATTTTATTTTATTTTATTTTATTTTTCTGAAATGTTTGAATTTTGATAAATCACCATTTCAGAGGAAAAACTGTTTTGCTGAACATTAACACGCATTTCAAACACTAACTTTCCTTCAAAGGAATTGCACTCAATTTGATTTTGCTTCAGATACCTCTACTAGAAATCCATCTCAGAGTTTTACTGCACTGACACCCAAATGCTTTTTTCTAATTTAATAATTTACCTATAGCCATCTTACAACTTTTTAGTTTTTGCCAAACGTATCTTTGTTTGATTGCTGCTTCTCTTTCTTTGATGAATATCTCCTGGTGAATACTTTTGGGAACAAACCTCACACACCTCTGTTTTTGCATTACTGTTTACCAGTTGACATTCTGTGACTGATGTGTACACTCAGGTGCTTTTCCTTTTCACTTCACAATCATGAATTCCCAATTTGTGGTAGATAATGTAGGTCCCCAATTTTATGTCCTCATTCTTCACAGACTGCATTCAATCCCATCTATGTCTAGCTTGCCCTTGTGTTCTGTCCTTGTGTTCAATACAGCTTTTCCTGTATTTATGGTATCTTCAAATTTTACTGTATAACTTCTCACAAGGATGGTTAAGAAAGTTATTCATCTAGATAAGAGCGAAGAAAAATGTTTGAAAGACTCCGCCATGATTTTTCTTCAGATTTTATGTCTCTACTGTTCCCTTGTTATCGTCACCCTTTGCACTACTTACTTAATTTATCAGTCTTAACACTAGTTTCAGTTTTCTCTAACAGACTTTAATATTTTGCTTACATAGAATAGAAACAATATTATATGGATATCTGCTTTTCCCTTACCCCAAAAAATCAGTTATCAAAGAAAAATATCAGATCTCATTAATTGTCTTCGGAGTCATCAGCTATTTAAAATCTTATTCCATTTTCCTTTTACCCCTCCCTTTCTCAGTCATAAATATGAATCTCATTTTACGCTACTGTAGTCACAGTGTTTTTCAGAGTAAAAATCAATGTGCCTGTCAGCACACAGTCTTTTTCCATCAACCATACTCCACACAGAAACTATGCAAAACCACAATTTCTCTTCAGTTTAGACCTAATACTACCAGTGTGCAGTCATGAAAATGTCTAACAGGTGTGAGTAAAAAACAGGACATGTTTTCCTTGAGTTTTTAAACTGGACCTCCAGATTCTCATTAAACCCTCCTACTCTTGTTTCTGGTCTTCTACCATCTCCTTCCTACTTTATTTTCCACCAAGTCAGTGTTCATTTCTGTTGTTTCACCAGCAGTTCTACCATGCACCTTTCCTTACAAGTACCACGCTCTATACCTTCTGCATTGCTCTAACCTGCCTCTTCCTTCTGTATCCTCAGGTCTGATGGAACTCCGCAGTCTGGCTGAGGGGCACACAGTAGAGCAGCTGAGGGAAGGGGAGTTTGTGCCTTTCACCTGAACTCAGTGTCTTAACATACTTCTGTATGGAATGAACCTCTTCTATTTTCCAGGCATCACAACTAACATCTGTAGAGTATGGGAAAAACAATCCAGTCAAGCTATATAGAGCAAGCTGAAAATGAAATATTAAGTTCAGCTGAAGTATGTTTTCCAAATTTCATATTTCCAGAAAGGCTGCTTCTTTCATATCAGTGTCCTCTTTATATCTACACTCAAAAGCAACGTATCAAAATGAATTTGCCTTAGGATCAGATGAGACCATTTACCACTGCTCTCTGAAATTCATTAAACATCTTTTTGAAAAAATTCAGCACAAGATGTGCAAATTTCAGAAGCACTGCACAGATTTATTTATTTTTTTTCCCCAGTAGTGTATTCTCAATAGCTGCTAAAAACCCAAGAAATATTCCAAGGCGGCCTGCGTTCCTTGTGATGGCAGTTTCTGTAGCATGGCACCACAGTTAGAAATCCTGAAAAAGCCTGATCCTTTGGGAAACAAATAATCCATGTTTGCTTTGCCTGTCTGAATTTGTATTCTTGTGAAAGATGAGACTCCGGGAAAGCTCCAAAGTAACCCCCCTCAGTCCTAAAAAACTGCCACCGGCGTCTGCTTAAGGGCTGATATAATAGGCCAATCATTTTGTGGGCATCACGTCCTTTATAAAAGTTCCCACACTCAGATGGCTGTCAATGGTGGTGCCAGTGAACCGTTAAGCAAAGTCCCCCCAAACACTTTGTAAACTAGAATCCGGGAGGACAATAGTAAAGTTCAGTGCTGGAAAGAGATAGTGTACTGAATGCACAATGCCAAGCTTTGTCTGCTGGGGCTTCTGTTGAGGGAGAAGGCTACTTAATCTCCCCATTTGCCCTGGGGATTCTAACTGTTTTAATGTGTCCTTTTTGAGAGCCTGTGAACTGTAGAATATAGGCTGGTAACAACTTTCTTTAGGACTGCCTCAGCAGAACCAAAAGCTGCCAACACAGAATACCAGCACAGTGGTGCTAATGAGCACAAAGAAGACCTTTAACTGTTTTTACAGCTACCATGGCTAGAGTTTCATGTCATTCCTTGGTAAAGGATCTAATTCTTTGGCTTGTTTTATATGAGCCTATGAGCCTAGCTTCTATCAAGCTGAAGAGGATAGCCTCTTCACCCATCTTTCTCTTTTCTTTTCTCTTTTCTTTTCTCTTTTCTTTTCTCTTTTCTTTTCTTTTCTTTTCTTTTCTTTTCTTTTCTTTTCTTTTCTTTTCTTTTCTTTTCTTTTCTTTTCTTTTCTTTTCTTTTCTTTTCTTTTCTTTTCTTCTCTTCTCTTCTCTTCTCTTCTCTTCTCTTCTCTTCTCTTCTCTTTTCTTTTCTTTTCTTTTCTTTTCTTTTCTTTTCTTTTTTTTTCTTTTCTTTTCTTTTCTTTTCTTTTCTTTTCTTTTCTTTTCTTTTCTTTTCTTTTCTTTTCTTTTCTTTTCTTTTCTTTTCTTTTCTTTTCTTCTCTTCTCTTTTCTTTTCTTTTCTTCTCTTTCCTTTTCTTTTCTTCTCTCCTCTCCCCTCCATTTTTTTTTTTTTTTTTTTTAATAGTAAAACCTGATGCATCTTTAATGAACTGAGGGGCATTTGAAGCTTCTTTCTACTTTCTTACTATTTCAGAGTAGATACACAGTTCCACTTTCATTTTCTTTTCTGTTTCACTTTATATTTTTGCATTACAATTAAAAAGACTCAGTGCAACTGGGGTTAAAGAGTTAATGAGATACAAAGTGCAAAGGACGCGTTCAAAAGCTACAGTTAGTTGCTTTTTGCTGCAGTAGCACAGGACAAATCAGCACAGTTGTTCTCTGTATGCATATTACAACTCCATATCAAGTATTAGATGAAGCAGAAGTAACAGACTCTTGCATATACAAGCCCAAAAACCAGTTGCATGTTTTGAAGCACAGTAGTATGCTGTTGTCTCTTTGTGAATGAATGTACTTCATGGTCTCACAAGAAATCGCAGATATGTACTCATATAACTAAATCAAAACCAGACTGATCTGATTGAATCCATGAGAAACACATATGGTGGTTAATCTGGAAACATTAAGTTAGCTCTGCTTTTAGTACTTCATATGAAAAGCTCTGCTGTGAAGCAAATATGCTTTAACAGATACTGATATATCCAGAAGTCAAACAGCCAGGTGAGAACTCATGCTGTAGTGCTAGCTTTACACCTATATGTCATGAGCCGAATTCAGGATCCATCTTAAAAACTGTTGCTCACTTTGTCAGCGAAGTCAATTAGCACAATCTGAGAAAAAAGCCTCAGCAATAAGCAGCTGCAATGTGTTTCTTTCTAAGATATACTAGAAACATGGGGTAAAGATTTAGGTAGATGTCAAGAGGATAAATTATGCATGGCATTTTACAGGCAATTATTTTTTACTTGCCAACAATTATTTGCTGAAGATCACAAGTTCATACAAAAACATTAACTCAGTCCTGCTCTTGAAAATCGAAAAACAATATTTCATGGTAATTTCTAGGGAATTAAACCAAAATCTTCAGTGTTTCAGGTCAGTATTCAGAGATTTCTAATGCAGTCAGGTGACTGAATTAGATTTTCCCTAGAATTGGCGGCAAGCCAAGTGATATCTCATCTGAATTTTTCTCCTTGGCATTCTGAATCTGTTTTTATGGAATGCTACTTACTGACTTTCAAGGATGGCTCAAATATACCTATGGTAGAAATGCTCTTAGTAATGTCAGCATTTAAACATGGCCTCAAACAAAGCAGAACAAAACAAAACAAAAAAACAAACAAACAAACAAAAAAACAAAAACAAACAAACAAACAAAAAACAAAACAAAACAAAAAAAAAGGATGAAAGTAGAAACTTTGAAGAACAGAGTAAGCATTCAATCTAATCCAGTAAAGTGCTAATCTACAATATGAAAAATGTCCTAAAATCTTGCAAATGTATGTTGTTGAAGTCTAAAATCTGTAAGATGAACTTGCAGACTAGATGGGAAATAATACTTATTCTTTAATCTCCATGTAGGATAAAAAGTCCTGAGCAATGACAAACACAATTGTGTTTGCTCTAAAGTGCTCTTAAGGCATCAAGCTGGCTTGTTTCTGGAACAAACAAACACCGAAAGATGTGATGAATACAGAAATAATCAAATGGCTTGACATTTCTAAAGACAAGTTTATGTCACCTGTAGTTGTATGCCCTGATGTAGAGGAACTGAAGTAAATATTTGATGAATGGAGAGTGAACATGGCTGGAGCTGGGTCACACTCACTGGCTGTTAGAACACCCTTTCCTCCCTCCAAGACATGGCAAATGGGCATAAATCCAAGTTATCCTGGGAGTCCTCGAGGTTGTTCTGGGGTACAGATACATTTTGTGACAAGCAGACCATCAGTCACAAAGATGGTGGTCTGATATGGGACAAAATGTTTGATTGCATGGAAGAGAGACTGCTTTGGATAGGCAAGATTAAAGAAAATATCTCTTCTAATAGTTTCAAAAGCAGTGTAATTTTTAGTAGCACAGTTCTTACCCAAAAAGAAAAGTTTGTTGGCCACAAGGGATTGGTTTGGGATTTTTATGAATTAAGTTTAAAAAGTGAAGAATCAGAGAAAGGGAAATTAATTATATGAAAGACACATCCACATTTCCCTCTTTGATGTTGAAATCCGTTCAGAAAATCTTCAGTGGTTTTGCTGAGTGTGGAGCCAAAGTCTATGGATCACTGAGGATATAGGTAGCCCCCAGGTCACTATAAACTGTAGATCCCTCTACAAATGCAAATACAGCTCCATTCACAAATCTGTGTTTTATTAGGTCAATACTGGCTGCCAAAATAAGTATTATCATTTCCACCAATAAATAAATAATATTCTTAGGACTTGTCTTAAACCTAATTTTATTGATACAGACAGACCTGCTTCTACAGAACAAAAAAAAACCACAAAAGTTAGGCACAATGTTTTTGTGTATAGAGCATGAGTTTTTTTGATGGTATAGTAATACGGTTTCCAGAAACTTTTACAGCTGCACCAGAATCTTACTAATCCATCCTAATAAAAAACACTCCCATTTGTGAGTTATATGTTGCCTATATGAGGAAATGAATGCACTGTGAATTAGCATGCGAATTAAAAGTATACTTGCTACTCAGCACTAATTCCTTGTATGGATGTGCTGAAATCTAGATTCATCCATCTAATTTTGGGCATACTAGTGAAGAATCTAAGTTAAGAGCCTAAGAATCCTACAGTTTTTCTATTGTTAGTGAAGAATCCATTTGAGATTTCACTTTTGCTCCAGAAGTCTCTCTCTTCATCTGTCACCTGCATAACATAAGAAAATTAAACTAAATTCCTCCAATTAAATATCAATAATTGGATAAATTTTAGGCTGGTGTAAAAGAACAATGAAGTAGTGATCCAAATGTATGCAAAGATGGATCTTGCATAGATGTTGGCCTGGCTCTGTAACTGTTCCCTTTGTCCCTATATTGGCAAAGAACAGGAATTTGGTACAGTCACTGCTTATGTTATATCAGTTCTCTGTATAAAGAAGAGTTCTATTTTTAGGGCCATCAAATAAATACTTTTTTTTTTTTTTTTAATTATTTATTATTTTTTTTCCACATGATCTTCACAGTATTCTAATGAAAAAGAAAAAAAATATATACGAATAATGAAAATATCATCCTCAGGCCCTTTCCCTCTCTCACTCCCACCCCAGAGTATATTAGTATGTTCTTTCTCAGCTTTAACATTTCCTGCTACACTCAGAGAAATTTAAACAAAATCACTTTCACAAACATTTAAATGAAAAAGTATGGAGTTTTGTCATTTCCCTTCTGGTGCAGCACTAATTAACAAAGCCTTTTTGTGAAAGCAAAAAGCTTTCCTTTTTTAGAACTGGCACGATCCTTCTTACTGATTCCCAACAGTGGTGGCACAGTCCAGTATTTTTTGAACAATGATGAGAACAGAAATAGATGGAATTCAATAGAAGCATGAATAATGGCAACCAGAAATGGAGTGGTGACATAATCTGTCTTCCAAATTGCCTTCAGATATGGACAAGAAAACACTAGATTGTAACTTGTATGTTGTGATCACCTATGATAGGTATCACCGAGTAACTTCAAGACAGATTTTTTCACTCCAATCAGCCATTTCAGTATTTTTAATGAAAGCTGTGCTTACACATGTATGTCATATGTCTTCAGCTTCAGCATCCTAATGATTATCAGCTGGTTAGTTGCTCTCATGCTTGAAAGAAGTGGAGGTTCTACAGCAGTCTGTGGGTGTTGGTTTTTGAAAACACTTGGGAAGGATATGCCGGGTGAAGAACATATAGAACAAACATGTCCACGATAGCAAAGGAGAGGTAAAGCTCAGAGAGCATAAAAAATCATGAATACGCAGACAAATACAAGAAAAAGGCCTGGTTGAGGTGTAAGTGTGTTATAGTTTGAAATGGAAAGAGTCATATGAATTCATAATCAACACAATGAGCTCTGTTTCCAGCTGATGCTTCGTAATGTTTCCAACTCCAAGCTGTAAGGATGCTTTGTCAGTTATGTTAGGGTATCAGAAAGATAAATGCATTTTTTAAAGTGGCATATTTTTGAAGGTTTTGTTTGGTTGGTTGGTTGGTTTGGTTTTAATTGAAAACCTTGTAATTCATTAACTGTTAGACATAGTGTTCTAATAGAGTGAAGATGCAAAGCATTCATATAATGATTGAATTGACTGTCCTCAAAGGGATATGACCCATTACAATTTGCTTACTATTATAGCTTATGGGGGAACAAGAGATTTAAGGCTGCTAATGCTGTGCCACGATTTATCACAGCCTTCTGTTTCCATTTGTTTGTGACTTTCTGAAAGAGTCTTTTTTTGGGCTGAGACCTCTATAATTGGTCTCAGCACAATGGAACTCCTCCTTGCTCATCCCTCTTCTCTTCCCATCCCCCTGTCTTCAATCTGTTCAGCATTTCTGTCTTAGTGGTGAGTAGAAAAAATAGCACTTATTAAATATATTTTTTAATTATTATTATTACCATTATTATTATTATATTTTTATTTTTATTTTCTTTCACCATGATTCAAAAGCTGTCTAAAAAGAAACCAAGAGAATTTGTATTTGGCACAGTGAACAACACAAGCTGCCCAGTTTAAAGGTGCGATGGAAATGCTGCTTTTGAAGGCTGCTGGCAAAGTGCCCCAGGAGGCATTTTAGTTATCTTTGCCAAAGGCAGGTAAGATTCTTGCTGCTACTTCCTGCGACCTGACATAATGTCATACCCACTAGAACACTTCCCCTAGCAACTGCCAAAAAGTAATTACTGAAAGCACACAAAAGCCAATACAAGATTAAGTAGGGTACAGAAGAAGGAAAGATGGTTTGGGGGCTGCTGCAATGGTTTGCAAACTCTCTAAGTAAAGATTTCTCTCTGTGTTTTCAGATAGACTAGTACATGATTCTCATCTCCATCTCATTTACATGCAGCAATGAGCATTGCAGCTTACCTATCCTTCCTCATCTCCTTTTCTTCTTCCTGTTGTTTCTTTCTGATCTCTTTCCCCTTTTTCTCTACCCCTTTGTGAGATTTGCTAGCTGGATTTAGTCTTTTTTCCTTTGCAAGCCCAGTCCATTTGGTTTTGTTCTGCTGCTCATGTCAGTTCACTAGAGGTTACAAACTGCTGGTAATAATGCACACTCAGAGAACTGTGAGGCTCCATTGTGTTGTCAAAAAAGGCAACTGTGAAAGAAAGAGAGCTCAAAACCTTGCCAAAATTAAAGCCACATTCCAACCCTGCAGATTTAGTATGGGATTCTGTATCAAAGGTCTGCCTATCAGAAGTCTGTTTCCAGCTCTATCAATAACATTTTTTTGTGTGTCAGTAAATATTTCCTAACCTTTATCAGCAAAAACTGGAAATTATCTGAAATGGAAGAATTACATGCAAGTGCATGGTTTAGGACAAGAAAAAAACTATTCTAAGTCCATACACATGTTTTAATTGACTGTAGTCATTGTAATATTTGATGTCGTTTGAAACATTCAGATATGCTCTCATTTTCTTTCTCTGGAGTTTTCAGAAGTCATCTGGCCAAAGATGGGAATTGCAGCCTCCTTGCACACCGTGTTCACATCGATGGATCTCACTGATTTCACTCACATTGCTCATTAGCTAGATGAGGTCAAGGGGAGAAATAACCACAAAGAGCCACTACTCTATCACTACTCTTGCACTTGATTAAATACACTGACACTATAATTAATCAAAGTTATGTTAAAATTGTATATTCTCTGTGAAATATATTATTAATGCTACTGATATCAGAAGAACAGCATTCTGTTATCTTGCCAACTACTCTGTCTTCTTTAAAACAAACACCAGTCTGCATTTGTGGGTATACATAAGCGACTGAACAGATGTTTATCTACTGGTTTTATGTTTTTATCCATAGTATCCATAATACGTATTAGCTTGCCTATGTATAAGGATGCCAAAGGTAATAACTGCCCAAATAACCTTGTAATTTGCATATGCCAGGTACTAGTGCATGCTTTTAGAGCAGCTTGTCATACCACTAGCTGCCACCCAAGGGAAGAGTGAGGCAGCTGAATGACAGCACCCTGCAGAAGGACCAGGAAGACATTCAGTATTAGAGATCTCTTCTTGTCTGAAGGCACAAAACATGGGTGTGATGGAAACAGCATATTTGGCATGACATTGATTTATGGGGTGCAATGTATTCTTTCTGCATACCAAACTCCAAGTGCAGGCTGGTGTGGAGATTAGGGGAGGTGAAGATGTACTTTATCTCCTATCCCCTGGAGAGCCTGCTCAGTCCAAAAGGATGAGGAATAAAGAAGTCTCTGTAAACACCTGTTTCTCTGTTTTTCCCTTTTCCACCTGCACTGGAAACAATATAGCCCAATTTCTCTAAAAAAGTAAAAATACAAGCCATAAGGAATGGGTTTTACAAACAAATTGCATTCCTGGCTGTTCTCTAATGGGCTTTCAAGTTTCAAGGCTTTGTCATTCTGATCTCTGTGTACACTGCATACACTGCTTTTCTCTGCAGGAACTGACAGAATTCATCTTGATTACCGAAAACAGATGTTTGTAGCATATGCATCATGTGTTACACGTCTGTGTTGCATGAAAAATTGTGGAGAGAAATGCAAGTTTTATCGCATGTAGACCTATGGGTCTCCACTAGGGGGAGATCGGCAGAAAGCAGGAAAATCATTCTGTAGCCAAAAAAAGATAATAGCAGCAAGATCCTATCTTTCCTTAAACAAGTGTTTTTAGGTACATTGCTGTTTTGACATTAAGTAACAAGAACCCACCTATGCCTGACTGTCAAGCTTTTTGCAAATATATGCAAGGAGGTATGGATTTCAGTCATTTCAAAATTGTCTTCTGTGAGATACAACATTTATAAACTAGAGTCAGTCATCTTGCTAGGACCTCTTGCTTAGCTTTTTGTTTTGCACTTTTGGCTTATGCATCTTGAAGCTGCAAAATATACATAAGTACTCAATAAGTAAGCTTCAGGATCACACTGATGGTTTGCCTTTATCTGACTTCTCTGCATTTTATTGCATATGCTATAATTTGATATCTAAGGAAACACTCAAGCATGTAAAACACATATGCATTTCAGATTATATAATAGAAGAAGCAGATGGTTCTCTGAAGAAGAACATTTAGAACATAAAACAGCAGCAAAAAACCCTGAAATTATGTCTTTCTACCTTAGCATCTATTTTTGATAAAAATAAATGAATGCAATGCAGACACAACATATAAAACCAAACAAGGGTGTTTAACATCTTGTCCTGGAATTTACAACTGTTACTCTTTCTTATCATCCAGTTGTAACCATTGTACACTGCATTTTTAGGAGCAGAAGGTCTCCCCAGACCCCATGTAGATTTACATGTTTTTTCTAATGTTCGTACAAGAATATCCTTCACTCCTAAATGTAGTGGTGTTGGGCTTGTCTATGATGACTGTTTGTTAACCATGTTACCATAATTCTGCATTGTCTACACCCAGAAACAGCAAAGCAAGAGTGAAATACTAACAACTCAGAGATGGGATATTGAACCAATCAAGGCAAAATGGGTGAGAACACACTATATGTATCAAAAGTAGACCTCTATGTAAAGATGTTTATTTTAATCTGAGGAGTTCATACAATTCAAATTGATCCCATGATAACTCACATGTAGCATAAAAGATTTCCTACCACTGTGAAAGATTTTCTAACACTGGTCTTCTGAACATGCCCTGGATGTGTCATCATATTTACTTAGTGGAAGGTTGTAACACACTGATTTATTTTAGTATCACATGTGTTACAAACATTGTTGAAGAATGTTTAAAAAATGATGATTTTCTATAGTCTTTTCCCTACTTCTGAATATTTCAGGTAATAGTCTTATTCTTGCTCAGCTTGCACCCAGAGATTTTTAAGATAAAATTTCATAACTGAAAAAGGAAATAATTATTTCTTGGACATTTTCAAGATGGTCTCTTCACCCACCAACAGGGAATAATCTATAATGTTTCAAAAAATGTAAGAGCTTTTGTATCATTATCAACATTCTGCATTATTATTTAGTCCTGGATCTGGCCTCTGGGATCGAGAATGAAACAATAACATTATGCTAAACATGTATTTTTAAACCTAGTATTTCCTTTTATTCAATGCCACAGAGAGAAATATGAGCAGCTAGTCGAGCGTGGGAGCCATAGCCTAGTATTTTCAGGTAACTGCTGCTTCTAAGGGTATTTCTCTGCATGTATTTAAATTCCAGTTCAGGCTGTTCTGCTGTTTTTCATCAACTTTTCAACTCGTTAAAGTAACTGTTTTTATATGGTCTTATGCCTGTTCAATCTTTATTTCATCCAACCTTACTTGCTTTGTCAGAATTGAAATGTTTGACATTTCCAAATTCAAATGCCTTAATGTTTATTTGATTTGAAATAAGTATGTTACAGTACAAATAGAAGTAGTTTAGCCATCTATCAGTTCCATTACTTGACTTTCTGTAAAGGTTTTGTTCCTCTACTTCTACAAGTGCCAGTAGAAATTATGACCATATTTTCCCACACTGTGGACTTCACCTCTCCCAACATCTTCAAATCCTTTTTGTCCTTCTACCAAGGTGTATAATTAGAGACACCATTCTTTCTCTATTAAGTAACATCGTACTGTGAAAAATAAGAACACATCATACGAGGATGTAAAATTTCAGACTTGGCAGGCACGCTGCCTCAAAATACTGCCAATCAATTTATTTCTGTACTGAGATCATCTTGTCCCTCAAAATGCCCTTCAAATTCAGTGGTTATTCTTTGCTCTCAGAGATACAGGAGTCCAACCTGCTCCTACTTCAAGGAAGGTCCTACTCCAACCTGATCTAGTGTCAGACACTAGTGCTACTAATAACAGCTCTTCACGGCAGCTATAGATGTGGAAAAGGCTGTGCATTTTCTTGTATATTCTTCAGAAGAGTATAGCAACTGAATTAACTAAAATAAAAATTGTGAATTTTCTCAAGTGTGCTACAGTTTTAAGTTTGGTTAAACAAAGCCATGTAATATTAACTGAATTCACGCTGGTATACAAATGGGTTTTTTGGCCACTGCCTTTCCTTATTTTGAACAATAACATAACTTGGGCTAGCAGTAGGTGTTAAGTTAAATGCTATTTAGATCTGAGGAAAATGATATGAATCATAGAATCATAGAATTACTCAGCTTGGAAAAGACCTTGAAGATCATCAAGTCCAAGTGGTGTTCTAGATGTCGATTCCTAAAAGTAAAAACTAATTTCTTAATAGACCTTATTTAAGAATATCTATTAATATATCTATATCAGATCAGAACTGAAAGCTTCTTAGCTTTTTTCCTTAAAACTCAGTAATTTGAGTTTAAACTAGGAATAATTCCTAAAAATACTTTGTTGTATTACTTAAAATTCCAGTTTCTGTTGAATTTTTGTGAAAGTACACAAAACAAGCTTTAAAAAGAATACCAAGGAAGGAGAGAAATTAAGCCACTAGTCCATTTAAAGGGTGATAGTTTTAGCCTGGGAAAATTAGCATGCATAGAGTGCAGATTCATTTCTACATTTGTTTGAGTTCACAAGCGCTTGCATATACATTCAGATTGATGACTCATCAAGCATTTCCATCCTGCCAAGTACGCTGGGAAAGCTGAGATGAAAATAACTGAAGTACAGCTGAAAAAAAGGTGTATTTCTTGTACTATGCGGTCGTAATTGTGCACAGATTTTTTTCTGTGTCTTGGGAACTGCTGTCTTTAGAAGAATGAAATACACACGTTTTCCACTCAGTAGATTCATGAACACATTTATGCATAAATACAGTGTAGTGAAATTGCTGTATACTCACATAGGTGTCTCATTATTTTTGATTATTACATATAGTTCCATACCACAGCATACAAAACTTCTGCAGTAGGCAGCTACAAGTTACAGTAAGATAGAGTAAGAAGTTTCAATAACTTACTTTAGGAGTGTAGCCAGTTTTTAACTCACACAGTCCTTACTCACAAATCTTTCAGCTGAAGGTATGCCAACTGAAGAAGATTTATCCTCTTGTCACTGCCTAATGTCTCCCTGCTGGAAGTCAGGTGTCTATACAGGTCCTCTCTGACCTATTTCAGTGAAAATGAATGATGTGAGCTTATGCAGTGACTTGTACGTTTCCCTCACTGATTGATTTGGGAGAGTTTGCAGGAACAAGCAGCTTGCTGGAGACCAAGTCCGCCATGCTTCCAGCA
This sequence comes from Excalfactoria chinensis, assembly GCF_039878825.1. Taxonomy (NCBI): domain Eukaryota; kingdom Metazoa; phylum Chordata; class Aves; order Galliformes; family Phasianidae; genus Excalfactoria; species Excalfactoria chinensis. The sequence continues at coordinate 91,454,260 of NC_092825.1, read as the reverse complement.
AGGCAAAACAAAGGAAAGAAGGAAGACTGAATATGCTGACTTCTACAGCACAGCTGCAAACTGAAGTTGTATGAACAAGTATGACCAATTCAGCTAGACTGTGGTGTCACCATGACCTAATTATGAGTCTGATGTAAAGGCCAAGGAATCGCTAGCTACCTTAGTGAACATCCCGACCCCTTCCCTTCATCTTCATGATTGCATAGCATTTTGCAGGGTTATACAGATGTAGACTAGCTATGGTGCATGTGAACCCAAAGGAACATGAGCTTGGAGTCTGTGCAAGTTCATGTCCCAGTGTCTGGCTGATCTGTACACAGGCCAGGGACATCATGTCTGTTCCCAGTCAAGCATCTTAACAGAGTTTAGGTCACTTAACATGAGCACAACAGCACTAACTGGTTGTCATTCACTGTTCCCATTCACAGTTCTTTCATAAGCTTTCTTAATGATAAAGATCTATTTTAGTAGTAGTAGATAGTATTTTAGTAGTAGATGGTAAAACACTATGACAATTTTTTTTCCTTCATCTTGTTTTTAACAACTATGCTAAACAAACTAAGCTTTCTAGCAAACTTTCAGTGAGAACTACAGAACAGCCTGATAGGGACTTTCCTACAATTTTTCAGCATCTTCTGACAGAACGAACTTTAGGAATCAAAAGGTAGGAATCTTTTAGTCCTGTAGACTTGCACATAGAATTCTGATCTACAGAAGATATGTTGCAAGCAGAGTGAATGTCTACAAATGAGAGTTTATCAGGTTTCCCTGATAAATTCTGAAATAAGCTAGAGACATGTTGTCCACACATCTATTAAAACTATAGACACTGATACAAACTGTAAAGCATTTTGTGGGTGGCTAATTATATTGTTTAATATAAAAATATAAAATCAGGCATATGGGGTGGATTCTGTAGTTTGAACAAAGAAGTGCAGTTTATAGTTTGTAGATAAGAATTACTAGTACAGAAAACTGTTTTTGCCAGAGGTGGTAAACAGGCTGCAGTACTGAGAATCTTGAATTGTTTATCCACTTACAACTTCTGCTTTTATTTATTGCAAAATTAATTCCAGGTAGCACTTCTCTTCCTAGCTCTTAGAAATGGAGAGTGATGTTCCTATCAGGTTATACCATAGAAAGTTATTCAATAATCACACAATCATAGAATCAATCACAGAATTACTCAAGTTAGAAAAGACCATAAAGATCATCGAGTCCAAACACAACCTAACCATACTACCCTAACTAGCAACCCTCCACTAAACCATGTCTCTGAGCACCACATCCAAATGGTTTTTAAACACATCCAGGGATGGTGACTCAACCACCTCACTGGGGAGCCTATTACAGTGCTTAATAACCCTTTCAGTAAAGAAGTGTTTCCTGATATCCAACCTAAACTTACCCTGGCACAACTTGAGGCCATTTCCCCTCGTACTGTCACCAGTGAGAAGAGGCTTGCCCCACTCTCACTGTAAGCACTTTTCCAGATACCTGAAGAGAGCAATAAGGTCTCCCCTAAGCCTCCTTTTCCCCAGACTAAAGAGCACCAGTTCAGCCTCTCCTCAAAGGGCGTATTCTCCAAGCCCTTCACAAGCCTTGTTGCCCTTCTTTGAACCTGCTCCAGTACCTCAGTGTCCTATCTGTACTGAGATGCCCAAAACTGAACACAGTACTCACCGATTTCCAAAATAAAATAGCTGAGACATAAAGGTTGATTATAATTAAGTTGTTCCCATTTTATTCAGAACTATTTTTGTGTTGTTTTTCAAAAAGTTTTGACCAATTGACCCAAATATGTACATTCTAAAATTTAGTAAAGGTGTGGTCCTGTTTTAATCCCTCTAACTATACACAACATCTCAAATGAAACTGTGAAATTTTTAGACCGCTAATAATACGACATGTGTCCCCACAACAAACAACCATAAAAGAACACCTGTATGAATATTCAGCCACAACACTGAATTATTTGGCAGGAGATCAGATAGAACAGCATTGTTTGGATTGCTGTTCATTTATGTTCTGCCAAAATACATTACATTGCTTTTAAAATGTGTCATGCTGATTACCACTTCTAAAGAAAATTGCATCTCTACAGATGATGAGCTTCACAGTCCCTGTCAAAAATCTACCCTTGCATTGCTAATATTATCTCTCATAGGTTCTGAAACACATGAAGGTTCAGAAAAACGTGACTAATACTATTTAAGTGGTAGTTACTGTTGATCTGAAATCTTGTAAGCTCAATCAAAACAGCACCAAAGTAGAAGTCTGTCATGCCATTTTCTAGTTTCCCAGAAGACTGTGGGTCTGCAAGATAGGTGTCTTGTATCAACAGCTGGTTTATCAGTGCATTTTTATTGCAGCCCCCAAAACTCTTTCTAAATAAACAAGATACTTATGCATTTGAATTGACTTGTTTTATTTAGTACAATTGAAGTTGTACATGGGAATTAGTCTTTCAGTGAGCTGAGCCTTCAAATTTGTCAAATTTTTGTCAAATTTTCTGACTACACACATTTTCAGAACTTCAGTACAAATCCATTTATACATTAACTGTGAATGTTCACACACTCACAGCTATACACTGACACAAATTGCAACTGCACTATGCCTACGATTTCATGGACTTGTTAGGGTAGAACATACCCATCATCCTTCCAAATTGAAGGGCATCTGCCTCTTGACTAATGCTAAGAAGCATCAATTGTATAAAATTAAAGTACATAATTTCAATGCTAATTTATACACTGTAGTTGTAAGTAATTTTCATTAGTAGAGTTAAGTGAGTCTTATTATAAAGCAGGTGTAGCTTTCATGGCTAGATTATGTCTTTTGGGCTAAACGGAAGTGTATGAAAGTGAAAAAATTGCTGTGACATACAGAGCACCAGGAAGGATTAGTGATGAAGTTTAAAAATAGCTGTAACAAAATTTTATAAAGAATTCAGTAACTGTGCTTTTCCATTTAAAGCACTTTATGTGAATGAGAACAAGTTCTGAAACAATGAGATCCATCTTTTCAAACCGGACCTCCATTTGTTTACTTTTAATTAAATAAATTAGTTTACTAAGATACATCACTTCCATGGACTGAAAAAAACTCTGTCTAAAATCACTTTCTACAGTACAAAACAGCGCAGAAAAACTGCAGTTCCTCAAAAGCTCAAAGTGGTCCAAGATTCTTAGCAAGAATTTTGAAATATGAAGAGGAAATTATAGGCAGTGCCATAAGTGTCATAAGCGGTGTCATAAAAAGCTGTCATTTGTGCTTTATGAAATGAACAAAGCAAGGATTCTTGCCCTACAGAATTTCTAATGTTTGAGACTTGTATGAATAGCATTGGGGGAAGAGAAAATTAAGATTACAGAATGAATTACCATATTGTCTCTCTGCTTCAATGTTTCCAGCTGTCAGAATCACATTGTTGATTGCAAAACCCTGTTTTTTGTTTGTTTGTTTTTTTAAATTTTTTTAATAAGATTTTTTTTAAACAGGGCCAAAATTCTTATGTTCACCACACAGAAATGAAACAATTTAGCGGAGACTGATTAAATTGAAGTAATCTCATTTTCTTTTCCGACTAGAATTATGTGGTTCTTGAATTTTAACAGAATCTTCTTGCCATTTCTATAGAATCAAAATGTTTAGAACATAGGCAGAGTCAAACAAAAAAACCATGATTTATATGTTAGAGAAATTACTGAAAATATAACTCCAGAAATATACATAGTTGTTATAAAATAGAAATGAGCCTATAGTGAGAATTGTTGCTTTTTTTGTTTGTTTCCATAAAATGCTGTTCTACAAATACTTGATCAGTCAGAATGACCTTTAGTAGGCACAATTGAACCCCCAGTTACTTAAAAACAGAAAAAAATAAAACAGTGAAAAAAGAAAGTAAGTTTTCACATATGTTGCAAGAAAATTTCAGCCAGAGTAATAGCATAATCATACTTACAAAAAACACATATGTATAAATGAAAACAGAGTATGTCCTTTCAGCAAATTGTTTGTTTGGGGGCATATCCAACAACCAATATTTAACAAATATGTCTATAAGTATGGGTCTGTCTATAAATGCTACAATAATCTCACCTGCATTGTATGTACAGCCAGGACTACTGTTCCCACATATTTAGTGAATGGATTGGAGGAACGTTTTTTTGCTTTTGTTTCTTTGCTGTTGTTTGTTTTTACCTGTTATAAGCCAACAAGATGATAACAGTCACAGTATAGGGGTTCAGAACTCATTTCCCTAGGGAACAGTGTTCACCTAAATGCATTCACAAGAAATATTACAAGTCAGAGGTGGCCCAAAGGATTTTTCTTCTAGAATCTATTCAAAAGTGGATGCAGATACTTCTACAGTTCTATTTTGGCCAGCTGTTTTTACAGAGTTTCAAGCTGAGATAAAAGAAAACTCAGAGGAATAGGTGACCTCATGGGATTTCCACTCCTTAGGATATAAGCCTTTTAAGAGCAGTTTAAGATATTCCCCAGCTCTCAAAGTCATTTTCAGTCACCTTTGCACTAATTTAACATAATACAAACATCCATGACCAGGCACTGCTGAGTTGGCCAATATCAAGTTTGCATTTATAGACTTTCCTAAAAAATGAAATCTTAGTTTATTTTCCACAAATCAAAGTGTGCACTGATTCTACAAAATACATGCATCACAGAAAGTCTTTCGTGTTTCTTTCCACAATGCATCTGTTCTTACTAGCTGAACGTGATAATGGAACTGTGTCAGTTTTTAGGTTTCTTGCATTTAAACCAAATATTTTCGTTCATAAGAATGGGAGCTGCTGCGCGGGATATTTCTGTGGCAGGTGGCAGCCTGCTTTCTTTCAACACACACCACACATGCATTCATAAAAGAAAAAAAAAAAAAAAAAAAAAAGAAAGCTCTGAATAAATTCCAATTTGGCATGATTATGTGATGTGTGGCTTTGTGCACATGGAAACTCTCACCTATTGGCACTTGTAATTTTAGTATCATGTAATTAAATTGATTTTTTTGTCAAGACAGTTTTAAACTATGTCTTTGAGGTAAAAGGCCAGTACATTAATCCATAGTGGTATTTATTATTTAAATACTAATCAAGAGGTCAATTAATGTTTTCATTGCTTTTGTAAATGAGTAATGGAGTACCGCTCAGAGCTCTTGGGAGAGTCTACGGTTAAATAGGAATCTGATTTCATTCTGTCCTTTCAAATGGTTCTAACTGTATTTATTACGCAGCTCTTACCTTCGAGACATTTGTATTTCATGAGTGGAATGCTTCACTTTAACTCTTATCCATATACTGTACATCCAAAAGCTTAGGCTTCTCAAATATGCTAGGATTTTAGATCCACTCTTCCAATCTGTATCTATTTTGCATTTGATTAATATACAGATGATTTAACTGGAAGAACAAAAGTCTCTCCATGTACCAGAACTAGACATATAAAAATAGGAAGTTTCTATTTGACTTGTTATCTACAATACTGAATAGAGGAGAATTGTGTTGCCAAGGGATGATTAAACAATTTGCTAAAACTGATTCATGGATATGGAAAAACAGATTTTTATATACACCTTCCCTAGTTTACTAAATACTTATTTAAGCTCTGTTTTCTCCCTCATTACAGATAATTTTATTTAATGCATTTTGTGTTAGAGCCAGATTTGCAGTCTCATTATCTTATGGGAGTCAGACTTGAACAGCTATTTTGTCACTTAATGAAGCCCCAGGCTGCCATAAATCTATCATGGCACAACATACTTTTTCACATGATTATCCACTGTATTGTACATTTTAAAATTCTCCTGGCCCCAAAGCATGCTGCTACCTCAGTCAGAAGCAGAGATACCACACAGCAGCATAGGAAAGGACTCATTCAAAAATCTTCATTTTAGCATAATCTTGCCCACTGCTTCTCTGTCATCTGCTATTTTTCATTTTATTTCCAATGGTCTTGAGTGAAATGGAAAAATCATGTAGGCAGGGAGAGGGACCTGTATTTATTACATGTTTCTACAGAGAATATATTTAACTGTTTCCTTCTGTTGCTGCACTTGGGAACATAGTTGATTACAACAATCAAAATTTTATTTCATTTTGGCTTTATTGCTAGAAAGACATTGGCTAGAACCTTCTGCGTTGCTCAAATGCATTCAAGTTAGGTCTCTTATTATGGGGACTAATTGGATGAGTATGGATTTTATTCTTTAATCTAAATGAAACCAGTAACAACAAGCAAATTATGTTGAACTGTAGTATCTTAGTAATAAAGAATAATTTTTAAATGCCAAAGGACACATTTTAGAAGCCACCACTAGTACACCAATGAATAACACAAAAATAAACACATACCTGTAATGAGAGTTTGAGAAGGAATTTAAGAATTACAGATACTCAGAATATAAACTTTACCTCAAAGGAGAAAAGGACCCAAGCATAACCACAAATAAAGAAACGGATAAAACATGAACACTGAAGAACAGAAAACATGTCTTAAATTCTGTATTTATACTGAAAGAAGACAATGAAGAATTAAGCACTCCCTACTTAAACCAAGTTGCAGACTATCTATCTGCCTCTTCTTCGACCTGGTTCATCTAGTCCTCATCTCTGATGTATGATGTGAAAAGCCAGGTACTGTAATGCAAATAGGACTATATATATGGATTACATATGGGCATATGATGGAACTAAAAAGCAAATTTGACATAGAAATCCAGCATTATTACAACCCATCAAGACAGGTGTCTACAAAAGGCAATCAGGTAGGTTGTCTATTGGTAAGTAGAGGCAGTTAATTGACAATTATCCACACGTGTTTGAGGAATGGTGCTTAATAACAGAATCTTCTGCCTTCATATAAGGGATGCAGCTTCTTCACTATGCAACTGACTTTCTTTTTTGGCATCAGGCTTTTATCCAGAACTTTGAAGTTAGGGTCCTGCTGTCAGAGCTTGTTTCTTTTATTAGCTTTTGCTCCTTCTCAACTGAAACTTACAATTTTTCATTATTAATATATTTTTTGTAGTTTCTTTGAGTCTCTTATTCAAATCATGTGACTATTTTACAATAACATTCAAAATCTTACTTTGAGCCAACTGCAATATGATGCTCTTAAAAGGGCAATTTCTGCTCCAGAGCTCTTGCAATTTTATATTATTCCTAGCAGTTCTATTTCTGACTATGCCATGTGGTTAGACAAGATGTAAACTGAGGAATGAGATTCAGAATACAGCTACTATTAATTAGCAGCTGTTAACAGATGAAAAGATGCATGTGATACTAATACTTCAAGGCTAACAGAGAGAAGGACTTCCTATATGATGAGAGGTTCTTCACAGGGTTGCTGTTTCCCTGAGTAAGTCTATTGTTGTTGGCATCCATGCTGTAAGGACAGAGATCTTATCATCAGTGTTCAGGCACTAAGCCATCCCGACAGATGGTTTCTGTTGTGGGTAGAGCATGTGTGTTGGCTGCAATACGTTGGGGTAATGATGCCCACTTTGGACAAGTGAACTGTCTACTCACCTTGATTTTTCTGCACCTCAATTACTAACTCGGTTCTGAAGCCAATGCATTTTAAAAACCTGTTCATACTAAGATTTTCAGTATTTCTCCCATAAGGAGGGTAATCGTAATGACAATCACATCATCACCTTTCATCCTTCAGCTAGAAGAATCTTATAGAATGAGCCAAAAATTTTTGCTAGGTCTGCCAAGGTTTGTAAATATGTCAACAAGGTGAGGAAATTCTACAATAGTCCCTAAGCTTAAATAGAAAGCACATGTGTGTACCCTTGAATCTGTAGCACTTTTAAGCAAGAGCGCCTTCTACTTAACTACTGCTGTGCTGCTGTAAAATGGTTTAATTTACTGGAGGTATTTTAGCTAGATGTACTTACTTTCTAGTAAGAAACATACTTCACAGAGAGTATTTCTGAAATGACAGTGAATCAACTATTTTATTACTAAAGCAATGCTTGACATTTTGTCTGCTTACCTGCTTTGCAGCATGAATTTCACTGAGTAATAGAATGCTTTTGGAAAAAAACATATATTTTTTAAGCCCCTAAAATTGGCACTGGGAAATGATATATCCCTTAAAATGATAGCAATTTTATTTTTCTTTTAAATCACGCAGTAATTGTTCAGTGCCACCAGCAGTGAATAATGAGTGACTACCCACAACACCTGGCCTGAAAACTAATGGTTTCCTGAACTGTTTGATCAATGATGCCTCGGTTATTAAGGGGTGATTTCTTGCATCGTCTCCCAGCGCTCACACAGTCACAATTCCTTTTATTTTTTTCTGCTCCAGATTTCTACACTGTCCACAGCATAATGCTCTATCATCAGTTCACAGTCCTCTCCCATCACAACATTCCACTTCTCTCTCATGTCTTCTGTTTACTGTTTTTGAGATATTGACTGGCTAGGAGTCAGCCCACACTATAGGCAGTCTGCAGTTGCGCTTCTGTTGGTTTGTCAAGCAGTCTAAGCAGAATGAGACCTGCCTTATAGAGAACAGATATTTCTCCTCTTTGTCAAATTTAATTGGCATTCAAATGTTAATAGAAGGGCTAAATCAAAGACAGTTTTTCATTTCCACTAATAAATGTGGACAAATAAAGAATACTTTTGCCCTTCACTATCAAAAATTCATACTTTTTTGATGCCTTTTCCTACCTCTGAAGCAAGTGCTGCATACGCTTTGTTTTACTTTGCTATTTAACATATCATGTTAACATTTTATTGACTCAAAAATGTCTGATTATTATGGTTTATGTTCTCTACAGAAGAACCCTCTGGACCTCTTAACTCACTTTTCAACAGAGATTAACTAGTAAGGGCTGAAATGCATAACAACGTTAGGGAAGACTTATGATTTTCAGTACACTGTGCTGCTGAGCATCTATTCTGCTTTTGTTACTTAACTGTGCTTTTTAAAATATGTATTTGAAATTTATTAAAATGTAATGTATCTTTCATTTGTATTATACTTACTCTCCAACATGCAATACTCACAACAGTCATTTAAAATAGAATTTTTGTATGACTGTAAATATGAAAGGCTTTTTTTTTTTTTTTTTTAAAGTTGGAATTACACGTAGCATTAATTTAAAACAAACAAACAAAAAAATAATTTGAAATGACTATGATCGAATTAAGTTGTGAAACACTACCTTTTTATAAACCCTCGTAGTTCAGTCCTTGTGAAACTCAGTCTCATTTAATTAGAACCGAAGGTACTGTATGCTAGAGACAGAACGAACAGCTCCTTCCTGCATACCTTGCTATGCAACTTGATACTGTATAAAATTCATAGCATCATTAGATTGCTGTTAGACTACTGAAGCCAGTAAAAACAGAAGATGTTTTCTGATGCTTTTCTTCACTTGAGAAACTTATTCTCAGTTTAATTTTAATTCACTCTGATGAATAGTAACAATATGAAAATTTCTACTCTAAGTTCCAAACAAAAGGTATTTGAGAAATGTCATAGATTTGTCTTATCACTTGTGTGATAGGATGTGCTTATCTATGAAAAAAATCACATATTTCTAATACAGTCATCTACTGTAACAACTTCAATGCTTAAACAAAGTGTAAATACATCCACTCTGACGTATAAATAAAGAATATTTCTTTCATCACTGCTTTCTGTTTATCTTAACAGTTCATCAGTAGAAAAGTATTTATGTAATACAGCCATCTGTGAAATTCAACATGCTTTAATCCACAACTCCATTTGGTTTTGTACCTATAATCATAGAAGCATAGAATGGTTTGGCTTAGAAGAGATGTTAAAGATCATCTAGTTCCAACCTCCCTGTTACGAGCAAGATTGCCAACCACCATACATATAACTTATTATATCTTATAATGAAGAGGCTATATGAAAACTAACTACTCTACCCTTATTTGGCTTACTTAGAGCTTATTTATTGAGGAATTTCCATTTATTTTTCCCTATACTTTTATTATTTTTCTTAATAAAAATATTCATTTTAGGAGTGATATATTTAATCTTATGCAAAAATGTTACATTATTTCATATCATATCAGTCATATCAGTTAAGCATAGCTGGACATTCAGTTCTCTTCACTCTTAGAGGATGTAGATAACTGGTAGGTGCTCATTGTAAATTTAAATGTTTACTGTTTGAGTCAAACAACTACTTAGTATATTTACACATCTGACTTAGTGGAATCCCCTCTGATTAAAATCCAACTGGGCCTATTTCTACTATTTTCCCTAGACAATATATTTGAGGAAGAGCAGTGGACTTTTCTAGAGATCAAATCCACAAGCAGATGAGTTTCCATGCATAGGTAAATATAAACTATCACGAGGCTTAATCTTTGCTTTGAGCAGCACTGAATAAAGAACTTGAAATAAAGAGCAATACTCCCTGAATTGTTAGCCACTTTGAACGGAATCACATCTTCACAAAATAAATAAATAGAAATAAAAAATAAAATTGATTTGTAGTTCCATAGATTAAATTAATCAACATAAATAGGATCATACCATGTAGTATTGCACATCCAACATTTTAGCTTGGAATAATTCAAGACAGCACTTGGCAAAAATCAACAAGTCTATTCTCACCAAATTTACCAATGCCAAGGGGGAGGGAAGGGAAAGGGATGGGTCTCCTATGGTATTTGGCTCATATGTAGACTACCTTTGCCAAAATAATGCTTCATCTATTGGCATTTCAAACAAATAAAAAATATATCTCAGTATTCAGTGTTCTAGTTTTTCAATTGTTTGAAAAAAAAAAAAAAAAAAAGAAAAGAACTCAAGAATTTTCCTGAGAAATCTCTGTGTTCTTATTTTTAAGTCATAGCTAAAAATAAAATCCCCTCAGTACTCCACTCACTTGAATGCAATGAAAATCTCTAGGGGTGTCATTTAAGAAAATGAATGATACAGAGCTACCACATAAAATTCAGGATGACTGAATTTTATTATTATTATTTTTTGTTTTTGAAAAAGAAATTTGATATATGTCAGGTGTTACAGTAAAAACTTTTCAGTGACTTAGAATTTTCCATCATATCACAGAGAGCCATACAATGTAAAACAAAAAACCATTATGCTTGACTTAGCACACAAGAGAAATTTCTTTCTATAAATCAGAAACTGACTGAATACAACACATATATGAGATACCTTTGGGGAACCTAAAGCTGTGAAATGTAGTTAAAGTACAGTGGTACAGTTAATTTCTAGTATTTTAGTGGTATACTACCAGGATTTCATAAGATGATCATTCTTTAAAGGAAATTTAATTGTTTCAAAACCCTTTTTGATTTCTGCCTGTACATGGAAGGATACATTAATAAGAAAAATAATTTCAGAATAACACAAAGTATGAGCTTACTGCTTGTTTTTTGTGCTGTTTTTATTGGCTTAACATTCAAACACTGTGGATGCCCCATCCTTGGAGGCATTCCAGGTCAGGTTGAATTGGGCCTTGGGCAGCCTAATCTGGTGGGATGTGTCGCTGTCCACAGCAGGGCAGTTGAAACTTGATAGTCTTTAAGGTCACTTCCAATCTAAACCCATGATTCTATTGTTTTCATTTAGTAGCTAACATTACAATGATGGAGGAAAAGACTATTCTAAAGAAAAAAGGATGAAATATAGAGAATGTCTTTTTATTGCCCTAGGGAAAGCAGTGTCTGCTGTGCTAGTAGCAGCATATATTAGGTAAATCTATTAATCTAATTTTCTTGCCAGAATAAATAAGAAAATCTGTAAAGAAAATAAAATAGAGGAAACAGCTGACTTCTAGATGCATGATAAAACCACTACAATAAGTTTCATTTCCCAAAAGAAGGTATTTTTTTCTTCTTCTCTAAGAAAGTATTTAAATGAGATCTCATTAGCATCAGTGGTTGGTGCTCAAGGTATGCTAACTTTTCTAACCTTTTGATTAAGTCCCAAGAGCTCTGTGACCTAGTTCTTCTTTGCTGACCATCTAAAACACGTTCTGATGCATACTGTTGTTATGATAGTTCCAGAACCAGTGTAATTGGTGAGCCTTAAGCTATTTAGAGATTGAAAATGCAAGAAACCATTAATCTTAAAACTCACATGCCCAATGTCTCCTTCTCAGATGAAACTAACGCAGTGAAACAGTAGGAGCCTTCAATATACCTTGAAAGACTGCTTTCTTATGTAACCCTCTTGCAGATCTGCTTATAAAATATTGAATTTTATCAGTAAAAGAAATTGTGAATATAAGGAGAGCAGAGTTGGATATTACTAACAGTGATTCAAAGGAAGGGCTTTTTCAAATGTAAATGTTGTTTAATTATTTCTGTGGATGATAGAAGATACTTACATGCTGTTAAAAATACTTGAGTTGTGGCAGATTTTCCATATTCAGTGTGGTTTTTTTCCTTGCTAAATAATGAGAAAGATTGTCTGGGCTTTGTTTCAGGCTGTAGGCACCAAACCTTACAAATTACTCAGGTCAAACTGTTCATCTTCATCAGTCCAACTCATAGATCACTGTTTTGTTTTTACTGGCCAGTGAGCTCAATAAGGTGGTAGTGGAAGCCACTGTCTAGGAGTTCTTTCTTCAGCTGAGTCCAGCTACCCCCTCTACTTTCTACAGAGTGCTTTATGTATTTTTTTTTCCTCATCTGTACTTGCTACCAACAGAGCAGCTTCTGAATCTGGGTTTGATGAGTAAAGCTTAACAAACTGTGGAATAGAAGAGGGGATGAGGGCCAGCAAGGAGTCTAGAGTAAGGCCAGAAGAAGCACATGACATACAGTCATGGGAGGAGAGACAGGAGGGTAGCTGTGGGTTTACCAGCCTCACCCCTCGCCCCTATTCACTTAGTTTGGAGAAAAGGCATTGACCCCAGGAGTGTAGTTCTAGGTCTTCTGCACCTATAAGTACATGTAGATGAGATTTTTCTATGAGAGCAGAGTGGTACAGGTTTCAAAGTGGCACAGGAAAATATGAAAATTTATTATGTCCTTTTATTCCTCAGGATGATTGTTGAGAAAATGTAGTAAACTAGCCTATTGGTTAAGCAATACCTTAACCAAGAAGTCTGCACCATTATTTTGAAGGAACACATATCATTTCCTTTAAATCAGAAGGCTGCATACACTGTATCATATCATAATTCCTAGTAGACTAACACCAAATCTCTAATTGGACTTCCACGTGAGTTCAAAAATACAGGAAACATTCAAATGTTCCATCATATCTAATTTTCATTCCTAGACTCTCATTTTTCCTCTGTTGCGGTGTAACCTGTCAGCAGCTCAATACCACAGGGCAATTTACTCACTCCTTCCCTAAGGTGGGATGAGGGAAAAAAACTGGCAACAAAACAGAACTCACAGGTTGAGATAATAAACATTTACTAAGAAGAGGAAAACGGAAACAAATTCAATGACAACAATATATATAGCCACAATTACTCTCTACCTGATGCCTGGCAGTATCTCAACACCTACCAACTGGCAACCTGAACACAGCATTATGGCCTTTCCAGGCCCCTGTTCTGGCCCTCAATCATTTTACCACAGAAAATAAATAAATAACTAATAAGGAAAAAGGGGGAAATGCATTTTGGAAGCTGTAGATGACTTCAGATCTTATGCTGTTCTAATTGGACTCATGCCCTTCCCTCAGATTTCCGTCAATTTTAAAATCTCATAAATGATAGTTACGCAATCTACTGCGTGTTGAAGGAAATGAACCGCAGTTGGATAGACATTAGATCCACCTTACTACCAATATAAGGTGTTGTAGCTAGAAGGAAACTAATATAAGCAACAACAAATTGCAGTGATTCATAATTTCTCACTATATTCTGTTCAAGCTGTGTCTAAAGGGATGTACAACATTTTCTTGCACTACACTTCACTGCGAGCTCTACTGTAGGGACTATCACAGGCACCCAGTTCTAGGAAAACTAACTCAGCCATTTCAAAATGCACTACTTTGATACACTTGTCTGCAGATACCCCTCTTTGCTCAGGCTGCCAAAATAAATGAGTAGTGAAACTTTTTCTAGTGAAGCTTCAGGTAAGCTAAGATCAGCAAAGCTTTGAGGTTTATCATGTTAGCTCACTTCATTTTGTTTTTTACATTCTTAGATTACAGAATCACAGAGCAGTGATCAGCCTAATATTCAGAGGGAACCACTTTTATTCTAGTTTATGCCTGTTGCCTCTTGTCCTGGCACTGAACACCACTTAAAAGAGTCTGGTTTCACTTTGTATCTCCCCTCAGATATTTCTATACATTAACAAGATATCCCACACAATCACAAACCAATGTAAACTTTTAGCTCAATATTGCCTATTCTCAATAAGATAAAAAACAACTCATTATGCTGGAGTGTAAGGTCTGATAGTGACAGGATCATGTACTACTAGATAAAAGGGTCTAACAGTAACGGAGAAAGGGAAAACAGGTTTAAACTGAAGAAGTGGAGATTTAGATTAGATGTTAGGAGGAAATTCTTTAATCAGAGGGTGATGAGGTGCTGGCACAGCTGCCCAGTTAAGTGGTGGTGGACCATCCCAGGAGGAGCTCAAGGCTGGGTTGGACAGGGCCCTGGGCAGCCTGAGCTGGTGGGGGCAGCTCAACCAACAGCAGGGAGTTGGGGCTGGGTGGGCTTTAAGGTCCCATTCATTCTATGAGTCTATGATTTTAAAGAAGAATGCACACCTCCTTTACCTAAACACACACTTCCTCTGAATGATCTTCCACTCAATTGAAAACTTTCTCCTTTAGCTGATTATACTCTTTCTCTGGCTTATGAGATCCCAATTTCTGAATAATTTCCATTAGGGTCTGCCTGGAATCAAAATTATTTGACTAAGGAGTATTCCAACCTGTTTTCATCCAGACATTCAATACATTCTTGCAAAGAACTCAAAACACATCAAAAAACCCAAACAAAACTAACGAAACAAAATGCAACCGGAAAAACAACAACAAAAAAACACCTCTAAACATGCAAATGCTAGTTGGGATATTTATGTCAGCTCTGTTTTGAAGTGTTGGTTTGGTTGTTTTTTTGTTTGTTTTTTTTTGTTTTTTTCCTTCTTTTTTTCCTTCCCCAGACAGAGTATGTTTCATTTCTCACAGCATACTGATTATTTTGGCTATGTTTTGGACATGATCTTATTAAACAACTTTTAACAGAGTCACAAATTATTCAAAAAGTAGCATTATTTGTACTTACACATAAAACTTCAGTTACCTCATAGGTGATATTGCATGGCTCAAACTGAAAATTGTGTTGACAACAATTTGCTTATGGTATACCATGCTCACACTTATTCTCCACAAGCTTCCACATTAAATTTTTTCAAAGACATTTTCTTTCTATAATATATCCATTTCATAATGGATCCAGAAGATATTTCCATCCTTAAACACTTATGTAAAGTTGTATGTTTATACAATTTTGGAGGAAAAAACAAACAAATCTCCAAAACCATTTTCAGGCTCCTGTTTTGAGCTTACTGTTCATGGTTCATTTAAAAAAAGGGTCCTTAAACTCTGTACACTGGACAGTTTGATGTTCTGTACACCTGAAAAGCTAACTGTGGTGTCACTTCATCAGTAAGTTCATGGTACCTTCCTTTATCTCTTTCCATCCTGCTTCCTTTCAAAATTACTGTTTTCTTTGATGTAAAGAGTGCAAGATTATTCACTTGTATTTAAGTAAAAATAATTTACATAGAAAATGGTGAAAGGTCTCATCAGACATCAGAGTACAAGTACAAAAATCTTTCTGAAAATAAAGTCAATGCTATTTTGCTGTTTAAATGTTTAAATCTACTGAAAAGCAATTGGGTTTCTCTTGGACAAGAAGGAATGCTTTCCTCTAAAAGAAAAAGCCAAATATTTTATTTAGCTATGTAGAAAAACAGAAGCAAGACAGACAAACTTATTTTGCTAAGGGTTAGAAAAAGATAATTAAAAAGAAACAAAAACAAAAGAAAACAAAAAATCAGTTATAAAGTGGATATGGGGTAGGTAAGTTATGAGAGGGCTGGTTACTCCATTCCAAGCTTAGCTGAACTGCGACCTTTCTTTTCCTGCTGAGTGTTCAAAAATGCATTGTGAAATTAGGAAAAGAGGGAGAAAAAAGAAAAAGCTGGAGGCTGCAGCAGCTGGAGTTTATTAGCTTATAAGAACCATCTGATAGGAATAATAGGAACAGTCTAGGAATATGCAAATAATCTAGACCAGAAACTATTGTTGATTTGGAAAAGTTTACTTTATAAGTTCATAATGTGAAAAACAACAAAGTTTGGTGTTCTACCTGTAGTTATGCAACAAACAAGTGAGTTTTAGTGGTAATTTTCCACTACTTTTTAGGAAGAATCAGACAGAAACTCTATAAATAAGACATTGTCTAGTAAATTATAAATTGTACCACAGAAAAGTGTCTCCTTTCTCAGGGTCACTGAAAATCAATACAGTTCTTTATGAAATGCTCTCTACAATGTTTTAACACCTGCAGGTGATGGTTCAACTTGCAACAGACTACAGATAAATGATCTGCAAGAATAACGTGCACACAAAAAGTACTGAAATAAATGTCAGGTAGTACCTCTAGAAAGACCTACTAAAACTAAATTCCATGTCTGCTGATTGCTGTTGCTTTCTTAATTATTACTTTATTTTTCACTGTTAATGTATGAAGCTGCAACTCTGGGACAAAAGTTGCCATTAATGACTCTGCTAAAAGGGCAAATCAATTTTGATGGGAAATCCTCCTCATATATTCTTAGGCTTTTAGAATTCCATGTTTTGAGTTTGGAAGATAGAATGATTTTCCATACAGAGTTCAACACTGTTTCCCACAATATTCCTGTCTCTAAACTGGGGCATTGTGTTCCAGATTTTAGAACAATTGTATAGGTAAACCCTTGATGGATCACTGGCTTAGAATGTAATAGTTAATGGACTTCAGCCAGTATGGAAGATAGTAACAAGCAGAGGTCTGCTAGGTCTGTCCCAGGACATGCTTCAGTTCTTTATTAATGACATGGAGAAGGTTAGGCATGGTATGTTCATAATGTTTTCAAGTTAAACCAACCTAGGGAAACCACACCATATGCATAACGGTAGGGTTACCACTTGCAAAAAGACAGGTTGGCAGGAGGACTGAACCAACAGGAACCTTACAGAATTTCAGAAGGACAAATGCAGAATCTTCCCTTAGTACAGCTGAAAGAACCCTCTGCCTCAGCACAGGCTGGGGAGAAGCCCTGCCAGAAAGATGTGGGGATCTGGATCAGCATCAAGCTGAACTGACTCTACAGCCTGCCCTTACAGCAGACAGCCAGCAGCATCATCAGCTGTGTAAGTTGGGAGATCAAGGGAAGGAAATACCTCCTTTTATTCAGCATTCATCTGACGTACTGTATCCAGTTTTGGGCTCCCCAGTGCAGGAAATATGTTGATAAACTGCAATGAGTTCAGCAGCATCACCAGATGATAAGGGCTGGCAGATTTGAGTGGTGTATAAGGGACCAGAGCTTGTTCAGTGTGGATAGCTACAGGGGAAAAGTAACAGCTACCTTCCTATATGGACAGGAAGATTACTGAGAAGACGGAGAGAGGCTCTTCTTGGTTGTAGGGTGGCATATGAGGCATATGCTGAAACACGAGAGGTTCAGACTGGATATAATTAGAAAATTTTTCCCCGTGAGGACTGGCAGGCAGTGTATGAGCTCCCAGAGCAGCCTGGTCTGACCTTATAGATGACCATGCAAGAACAGAAGGTAGAACTAGAGACCTGTAACAGTTGCTTCCAACCAGAGTTATAGATGATCCTATCTAGTAATTATTATGAAATTGATCAATAATGCTTCTCAGTGTTTCTCTTTTCCTCTAATACTGAAGGTAGTTCAACATGATTATAGATACAACAAGCAAACCTAATCATATCTACATTGATATGTGATTAGCAATAATATATGTGTTATCGGCTTCCTATTTCTTTAAAACAAACTGCCTGAGTAAAACAAAAGACTAACTTGTGCAACATACCCTAATAAGGATGGGGAGTGTTCTCTTATTTAACACATCTTGTGGTACTGTTGACATACTGGCAGAAATCTACACTTCTGAATATATTCACAAATTGCTTTGCATATTCATTTCACCGAACTGACAGCAGTGTCTGAGGGCAATTTCCTCTGTCTTTACTCTTGCTAGGAGACCCTCAGCAGAAAGCCTCTCATCAGCTCCACAGGTTCCTGACTGTGACAGTCAAATGGAAAAGAGAAAGTACAGTTTGAGGAGAAGGCTTTTTACTCGTCTCATGATTAATTAGGAACAGACAAACACAAGATTAAAATGTTCATCCTAGGCAATAAATCTAGCATGCATATCCTATTGTAGCCTATAACAGATTTAAATATTTGTAAAATGCATATCAAGCTCCTGTTTGAAAATTACTTTAGAATCTACTGCTGTAAAACAATCTATATTTCTATCCCACATTAACTAAACCCCTATTTCTACCTGCCTATTCTTTTGTCAGGTATGTAGTAGTATATGAATATAAACGTAGATGTAGCCAATACATAAGTAAACAGTTTGAAGATAGGCTATTTACCAAAAGCTGGATTTCTCCAAGTTGTGCTGTCAACATGCTTTGTAGCTAAAATCATTTTTTCCCTGTGTTCTCTATGAGCATAAGGCTAGCAAGAAATGATTCCCTAATGATTCCCACTTTCATTAAGGTCTCTGTTAAAATGAGCTTCTCTTCCTTGATAACTTTAATAGGCTTTTTCTGTCCCTTCTCTAGTCCAAATTCATGTTTTTCAGTTATACAAGGGGCATGTAATTCTACTAATTCCATCATTATAAACATTCTTTTCACAATGTATAGCTGTCTTTTTGTTTCTTTGCTTTGTCCTTTATTTTAAATTGGTCTGATGACTACTGGAGAACTGGTTGAGAAACAGTGGACTTTGCCACTGATTCCTGTTTTAGTACAACATCAAAGTATAACGCAGTATCTCAAAGAGGATATTGTCTATAAACTTTTAATGAAAGCTGGCAGGATTTGTGTAAGTGTTATGCTCCAGTATTGCTACTATATGTTTTAACTAATGAATGTTGTCTGAACATTGCTATTGTTCTGAGGCAATTCTATTGATTGGTGTTTTATTTACATCTCTATTTTAATACATATTAAAAAACACAACAAAGCACTTCAATATGCATGTCAGCAGAATGCATGCAGAGAAGCACAAAAGTGAAAAGACCTTGTTGGCAGTTTAGACTGACACAGTGAACAGAAAGATTGCTGACAGAAAAGAACATGGGGTTTATTATTATTATTATTATTATTATAAGCATAACAATAACCATCTGTTCCTGGATTTAGAGTGACAATGTACTGTATGAAGTATCTATAAAATCGATATAATGGGGCTATGTGTTCATTCTCCCAGTGACTCAGGAGCATATTTCCTCAGTTGGAGTATTGAGAAGGAGGAAGACTATGAAAAACGTCCCAACTACTAGTTTTGCAAAAGTATTCTGTGTATTACCTGTACCAGTAAGGACTCTGTAATGGTGGTTAAATAAAAAAAAAATTGTTATCCAGTCTTTTACTTAAATCTTGTCACATGTTCATTGGTTCTGCAATGCTATTAAGTAATTGTTGTTACACTTTGTGTTGTAGAACCTCATGAACTCCATGCAACTTGAGAAATGCCAATTGCATAGTTGGAATACTTATATAAAGAATCCAAATATCTTGTTTCTATGCATCATCCTTGCTCCACTTCTGAAATATGTTTTTCTGCAGTCTCCCCCTCAACACTTGAACACTGTTCAACCTATTCACCACTTTTTTGCACACCATTATCAAGACTCATATTTTATTTCATGTGTTATTTTCCCCAGAACAGTTTCATCTTTCCAAGTAATCCTTAAACAACTGATAGCTGCTAATTGATTCAATATTCAACTATACAGTTTCTTTACGGCATTCTTGTTTTCCTGTTACAGAATATAGGGTTTTTTTCCCCTCACTGCTTTGTTTCAGACCCAAGTTTACTACCTCTACTAATCTTCTAGAAAATAAATGGTACAAACACTTTCATTTTTAACAAGATAAGTATTACTATATATTTCCTTATAAATATATTCAACTTTTGGTTCTTAAAATATTCAAACAAAGGCACTTGTCCATTTTGATGTGTTATGGCTGGCAGTCCACTATGAACAATTCTTTTTATCACAAGACAAATTAGTAGTAAAGAAGAAAGGTAATGTGAGAAATTAATTAATTAAATAAATAAATAAATAAAAGATAGGCTCCCTTCACATACAAAAGAACTGTGATATGATGAATTTGTGACTAAAAACTAGGGGAAAAAAAAGCCAAAGACTAGCTATGGGTCACATGTGGGAACCACGAGATTTCTTTGCATATTGGAAGCGACTTTTGAGAAAACTGTGAATAAAAAGTTTATTTGGAAAGATTCCTTTAAAAAACCATGCATCTACTTAATGAGGAGTGGTGATCCTTGCCTGCAAATGTTGGACCATATAGTGTTAATTTAACAAGTCATCATTCTGTTCTCTGTAACACAAGCAATACTCTGTGATCTGTTAAATGATCCCCGATATTTATGTCACAGTTGATTTAACAGGAAATGTGCTACTTCCTGGAATATAATGCATATGCACACTTCAATAACACAGCACAATGCAATCTCAGAGATTGCTTTGCAGCCATCAATTATGTGGAAAATTACTGAAGCTCACGCTCGATGCTAACTGCTTTGCACTATTTTGAGGATGAAAAAGGAAGCCCAAAAGCTGAGAGTGAATAGCTACTCTACTGAACAGGTTGGCAAAACACATGGGAACTCTTATGTGGTAATATTAATTACTTTAATCTGTTCTTGTAAATCTTCTCCTACAGAAGCATTAATCAAATATTAAACAGAAAAATACTTTTCATAGTTCTAGTCAAAACTACTTTATCCAGTCTTCTCATTCAAGTTTCCTCAATCCCTGCTGCGGGGCTGTGGCTCTCAAAACTTCTCAGGCACAAGGGAACATCATTTAGCACATCACCTGCTCCTATTGACCAGTAACCACAAGATTTTCTTTTGGAAATCCTGATGTTATTTGACACTCTTCCTTCTATGAACTTCTTTCCAAAATTTCCATCTGCTTCCTATACAGAGTTCCTCTGCTGTCTTACTTGGATAATTTTCGATGTATTCCCTCTGATATTCAGTAGGAAATCTCCTACACTTTTATTCGTTTCCTTTTCTTTTCTGTTTGTCTGTATATACCTAGGGGATTTTAGTTGGGGGGTGAGGGGAAAGTAATGATGGGTAACTTAGGGATTTCTTTCCACTCTAACAACTGTCCAAACAATAGTCTTAGTCTGTCTGACATCTCTGCAGACTAAGCTTGACAAAGAACGGAACTATTACTTCCATCCCTCTGCCTTCCTCTGGTCATCATTTTCTCCAGCGCACTCTCCTACCACCTGGCTCTCCTTTCAGAATCTAGATCCAAACTCATGGAACTGGTAAGACACATTACTGTCATTTTTTAGATCTTTAAATCATGCTAATCACACAGGATTTCCTTACTCTGACGTTTGGTTTGTGTGCATTCAGACAAGATAAATACAGAATTCAAATAAAACTCTTTGTTGTTTTGTTTGGTTCTGTTTGGTTTTGTTTGGTTTTGTTTTTGGCCAATAGACCTAGACATCCTCTAGGTTCAAACTTCATGTAAATGATTTTAGGAAAGGGTCAGGTAGTTTTCAGCACATATAACTTCTGGAATGCTATTTCTTTTGGAGTATGAAAGTCTATAGGTAAGAGAGAACAAAAACTACATCCATAAAATCCATGAGTTCCATATTACAAGATCAGCTGGGCCCGTGAATTAGGAAAAATTTTAAAAAGTAACTTCACCTATGTGATTGTATTACAGCTAATATTATTTTTATAAATCCTTACTGATTGCTATAGAAGCCTGTTAGTTTAATTATAACAAATACCCCAGGGCTTTTCTACATAAGCTAAAGCGTACACACATTGTGCAAGTGATTATTATTACACAGAGAAGGAATAACAATTGATAATTAAATCTTTAAACATGAAAAAAAAAAAAAAAAAAGGTCTTCATTCAGTGTTCATTCAAATAGAAGCACAAAGACTCCAATTAAACAGAGATGTCCTCTCAGCTTTCCTTTTTCTTCAGCTTGTGTTTGCTTCTAACTTGATCCTGACCTTTGTGTTTTCTTGAAAAACACATATTAAAACATGGCCTCTGAGTTAACATGCTGAGAGCCTCCAGGGAGTGACTAGATTGGGGTCTGATTTTTCCAGCCTTCCCCAATGACCCTTATTGGTCTCTTGGAGGAAGGTTCAGCAGTGGCAATACAGAAGCTGACCTTGGGTGTGGTGCTCATGTCCAAATGGGCATCACTGAAGGCTCATCCTAAAAGGACGTGGTACTGAGGGACACAGTTTAGTGGGCATGATGGTGATAGGTTGATGACAGGACTTGTTAACCTCAGGGGACTTTTCCAACATTAATGATTCTATGAATCTATGATACCTGACAATGGGGTACCTGTGGGAGTCCCTTTTCTAGCCCTGTGGGCCGTGGGGCTGGGGCAGCCATCCGTGCCCGTTCTGTGCAGGGTGTGCTGCAGGGCTGCAGCCATGCCCATGTGAGGGAGGGGTCCCCAGCTAAAACCGAGGGGACTACATTAACAATACAAGCAGGTCCCAAAAAAGGCTGTTGAAACACAGGACCCAAGAAGTATCATTCTCAGCCCTGTTTTCTGAAGAAAAAAATATTGCCATACATTAAAAGATGTATTTTTTGAATAAGATGAGCCCAAAGACATCAGGAAGGATAAATGTTCCAATCTCAGAGAGAGGAAGTAAAAGAAGTAAACTTAAGGGGAAAAAAAAAAGGAATATTCAAATGGTAGCAAAGTCCAAGTGATTCACATACACCAGAGTTCCCATGTGTTTCTAAGAAGGCATCCACTTTCTTGACTCAAGTTGGATTTGTATTGCTTTGCCTTCCTACCCTTTTATAAAACCGTACTTTAAACAAGAATACAATTATGTGTCAAGGTTTTAAACCACATGCGGGGATGATTGCAGAGAGTAGTTGATGAAAGCTGTAATCATCTAAGTGGTGTATAGCAGATCTGAACTATTCTGAATGGATGAGACATTACCCCCTCTTTTTTACATGCTCTTCTCTTTTTATATTCAGTAAGATTGTCTTATTTATGAATATTTGAATAAAACACTTTGTTACCACTTGACTACATACAATTTTGTACTGTGTGAGCAGTAATTGTACTAGTAGCCCACTGATAGTACCGAACACCTTTCAGTTAAATTTCCAACTCACCCTTCGTTGCTGTCCAGAAGTTGCTACCACTATAAGACTTAATACTTACCTTTGCAATCTAAAACTCATTGAGGTTTAGATCTTGCCAATGCTCTGGAGCAGACATCTTTCAAGAGTGGTGCACTCAGATGTTCCGTAGCTGAGTACAGACTCAGTAGGCAGCACAGCTCCTGGAGCTGGGTGTCACTTCAGGAGCTGCAGAACTGCCCCCCTAAGGGTCCCTGCTGCACCACACAGCACAATGCTGCTTATCTGGAGCCTCTTTTATTTGGCCTAGAGAGGCTTTTCTCCAGTTCATGCAAAACTGTAGTCTATGACTCTTCTTCAATTGCATCTTAGTTTCATTTGGTCTTTTTTTCCCCACTGCAATACATTTTAGTTCTGTTGCTCTGAGATGATGTTACCTCATGCACTAATATACACAATTTAAAGGAAAATAATTGGTGCATTGTGTTCGTTAGTAGAAATGAATTTTGAACACTTAAATAAATGAAATAACACACAATAACAGACAGTCATATTGGTGAATTAAAAAGCAGAAACATTCCCAACAGTACTAACAGCATTGAGCTTCAGGGGTGATGGGGAAATAAAGCCAGCCAGTAATGAAGGTTAAAAAATGTGTACAGGTGTTAATGGTAGATGTGGTTAGAAAGTGTCATAAGGAGGCAGTCAGTAGTAGTTTGGAAAGATGCACTCTACCTGTGTAGCCCAGCGAATTGTCACCATTATCAGAGGTGGGGAGTGGCGTCCCGCTGTCGTTCCCCCTCTCTAGGTCGTCAGAGTCTGTCGGAAACAACACCAGAGCTGCTGATGGGGTCACAGGAGTAACAGGAGTTGCCATTTCGATCAAAACACGTCCAGACACAATTAAATCCACACATGACAGCAAGAGCCAAAGGGCCAGCGCGTGGCGCACGGTGTTCTCCCATATGCATGGTGAAGCCCGATGGAAGGTGGCCGGCATCGCCCCAGGCCCCCAAATACTGCCCACTGCCCCTTGTTGCCCTCCCAGCTCTCCTGCCCCTCAGCTCCCTCTCTGCAGTCTGTGCTGTGCAGCACCCGGCCCACCAGCTTGTGCAGGCTGCCGTGAGCATATGGGGACAGGGAGGCAGGGGAGCTGAATGCTAGCATTGCTAATTTTCCACCTTATTGTTAATCAAAGCTATTGACTGTGATCACTCGCCATCATCGCTCCATCTCCTGGCAATTACAGACCCAGGGGACTTCACCTCTTTGTGGGGAGGGGTTGGGAGGGGGTGAATGTGTCTTGGCGAGCAAGGGGGGCAGTTCTGCCTCTTCTGCAAGATGGGGTAGGTCTCCCCTCTCAAAGGGCAATAGTTTAGCAGCAGAGGAAAAGCAAGATGCATTTTCTGAGCTGAAAGATGCTCGCAAAGATACACTCAATTTTCACGTCACATTTAAAAGAAAAAAAGAAAAAAAGAAAAAAGAAAAGGAAGACATCTGGTCATCTAAACACATAAATGGACATGTTTTAAGACTCCAAGATAAATTGCTGATCAAAACACCATAAAGCACTGTGAAGGTAACCCGTAATAATGAAGTAAATAATTCAAAGCAAAAAATAAAATCAGAATCCCAGTGGCTCAGGAAACAAAACAGCACAACCCAAAGGAATTTGTTGTCAATATCAAAATACCTCCTTACTGTCATCTGTTAATGTAAAGCTGCAAATTAAACTTTAATTCTTTTTTTTTTTTTTAAATCTGCTTTTCATATCACAATGTTCAACAGATAATGCCTAGAAAACCAGGTTTTAGTTAAAAAGCTGCAAGAAGCAAATCTGTTCCCAAGAATAGCAATAACACAATAGGCTGCACTTCTTTTTTTCTTGTTGATGGGTGCCAGAAAATTAATAATTTTAAAGACCGTGAATAGAAAATGTATGTTTTACACACACACAAACAAACAGACATAGACTTCCATGATGACTGAAAGTAATTGCTCTATTTCAGTAAATGGTACAAACTTATAAAAAAATCATGTTACATTTACACAACTCCTAAAGGAAAAATGCATGAAATTGAAATACAGAAAACATAGGTGTTTTGTTTTTTGTTTTTTTTGTTGTTGTTGTTGTTTTGTTTTGTTTTTTCTGGATGCAAAGTTTTACTAGTTCTATTCATACAATGTATAAAATGTGATACTGAACATTCATATGTTCCATTTGCGTAAAAAAATCATAAATCCAGACCTTTTCTAAGGAATTCTCAAAGAAAAACAAACAAACAAACAAAAAACAAAAAAACAAATCTTCAAGAACAACAAAATTAAAGGGTTAAACACTCTGGAAAAAGAAAATCTTAAAAAAAAAAATTAGTTAAAAGAATTGACAGCATGTCTTTTAAACTACTGTTGCAAAAATTAAAATGAACAAACAAACACTAAACAACACACAGTGCTAAGATGGTGTTTCATCATGGCAGATGCAAAAAGTGAAATACGTTCATGTAGTGATCCATTCATCTTTGCTGACTCTCTAATGGACAATGTCACGCACATCTTTAAAGCCTACTCTGGATACAGCTGTTGAGTGAATGGTTCAACATTCTGCTTCTCTAGATTGCTCTCCTATTTTCATTCAAGGGTTGTCTGGGTCAGAGTTTTAAATTACAGCAGTAAAGAAGAGAAGGATGGGACTTCTTTATTAAAATAAGATCCAGAGCCTGTGCCTAAAATCTTTTGGGGAAATTGTTTATAACCAACGACAGAAAGCTCAGACTGAGATTTCAAGCAATAAACCTTCTGATCATCATGTTGAAAGATAATTGTCTTCTAGAAGATTTAACCAAAATCAAGATGATTAAGAAGAAGAAAGATGTGTAGAAAACTCCTCACATGTTCTCATGCGAGCCTAAGGTGTGCTGTCATGTGCAAAATATGATTGCAAAAGGAATTAGTCTATTTTATCCAAGATACTGCCTATGACAAAGCATTCCCTAGGGAGGGCCAACATCCTCGTGAAAGACATCTCAAAGATGCTCACATCCTTCAGTGAGGCCTACATTGCAGGGTTAAACAGGAGCAGTCTCCACTTCAGGATTTCTGTGCATCTGTTTCAGCCAATAGGAGCTCTAAAATGATGCTACAACTGTTACCAGCCACTTAGGCATGAAAATCTTGCCTTCGGTCCCTCCAATGATTCAAAGGAGGAGGTTAGTCTATTTTTAACCCTACTCATATTTACATGATGTCTGCTAAGAATACCTTTATTATATAACATATTATATACAGATTTTTCACTCGCACCTTCTTTGAGAAATTCAACTTTTCTAGTCAGTCAAAACTATGATATTCATCCAGTGTTAAATTACATGTGAAAACTGCTTTTGCTAAAGACAATCATAGAAGCTCAGTTCTTGCTGTTGGCGAATTCTCCCCATTTCACTGAAGAATAACTGCAATCCTGCATTTAGTGATTTAGTTCCTTGCACTGGCTTGAACTTAACTGTAGCCCTATCACAAGATCTAGCTTCACACAGTTGACTTAAATGGTACATTTCACCATAAAACTGCTATGAAAGCATTCCACTGAATTTGTGGCGAAAGGCCTGAGAGTTAAGATATGATGCATTTCCCTTGACTTGCTGTAGGATCAGGCAATTTTCTATTTGTCTATGCTAAACATAATGAATAATTTCAGATCACTACACTCTTTGAACTAGTTGCCATACAAAACAAACAAACAAACAAATAAACAAATAAATAGATGGAAGGAAATAAATTTTATAATCTGGAAAATTCAAATGATGCATGAAAAATTTACAGCTTGTTCCAAGTCAAAGAAGGTACTGAACTCAGGGAAATGCCACAACCACTTTACAGCAAGGCTCTTTCTTATTTAAAAATAATATAATGGGGTAGAGGCTTCACAAAAATGACAGAAACATCTGCCAAAACACCTCTCCAGTAAAGATGTATGTCTCAGTTGAACTAATCTCAAAATCAGAAGGGATTTAAGCAACAGTTTCTGATTAATTATTTTTAGTTTTAAGTGTGTAAAGCTGTAGAAATGGAGTAAAAAAAAAAAATAATAATAATTATTTCATTTATTTTTTTTTGTTCCCAAACAAGCTAGTTTGTTCTGAAAGCATATGCCTTGGAAGAGGACAATAAAAAGTGATTCCTTGACTACCAGAAAGGACAGCAGTTATCAGTTGCTATGGCACTTTCCTTTCACATGAGCGTTTGTGATACACCTCATTAGTGAAGCAAAACCCCCTCACCATGATGAAAAAAGTCTGATTTATTCTTTTCACAGCTATCTTCAGAGCCACCATTTATTAGATTAAGCAAGTATCTCATGGCATTAGAAGAAAATCATATATTTTGACTTGACAGGAAAGTGCTACATTTCCCAACAGTGAATGGTCTAGTGGAAGAATTTCAGGCTTAGTCTGTGCAGCCCAACCTCAGATGCTGCAAAGCATCAAGAGGACTTGCCTTAATCATATGAATTATGAACAAGAGTGTCAAAATCTTTATCGATGCATGGAATCTTGTTCACTGAAATTTCCACTTAAAAATCTTTAACTTAATCCATTTTGTTGGACTGCAGCAGTAGCCACTAAACACAATTTATGCTTTGATTTACACATCTTTAATTATATCTAAAATGGTCAGAAAATCCAAATACTAAATACTTGCTTTTCATTACCTCATCTACTACAGCACCTTAAATTAATCATTCGTGTCTACTTTCACATGGCTGGTGCAACCCTAGCCTCAAATATTGTTTTAAACATGCTTTTCACCACAGCTCAGCTCTCTGTATGATGGTCATTACTGATGTGTTTGTTGTTTTTTTTTTCCCCACCAGTAACAGAAAGTTAAACCATCAGTTACTGCTTCTTCTGTACCAGTGAGATACGTCTATATGACAAGACTTATTGAAGATGAATTCTTAAAAGTCCCTAAATGATTCAGTATTGATTACCCAGCCCATCTGCCCAGATGACACAAACAGTGCTTAAAAGATCTGAGCAGGCACCACTTCTTACTACTGTGGGAATCTTGTATATGAAATACTACCCTGATCATACCTTATCATACCTGCTGAACAGTGCCTGACTACAAAAACAGCCATTGCTGCTTCACTTTATTAAATAACATACCATTCCTTTACCATTAAATAACATACCATTCCTTCTTTGCTCTGTTTCTCTAACCTTCACTATCATCACCTTGACGGTTCAAAATTTGGAAGAAATATCATGAGTAGCATTTACAAATGACCCTTAATAAAATATTAGGGTGAAGCAAATGAATATAAACTAGTGTCGATATTAGAATTGTTTTCTACAAATTGGATCAATTTCCATTGATTCCCTTCTACTGATCCAGACAAATTCAGGAAGAGGCATCAAAATAAATAAATAAATAAATAAATAAAAATAGCAGCCTTTTCTTCAGTATTTTGATTTATTCTGGTTTTCACTGGAGTTACATTAGAAATACCTTAGAGCATGTCTTATGGAGTATTTAATTCTATTACTTAGTTACTTATAATGATAAAACATTTTATTCTATCAGTATATTGCTAAGTAATGGTAGCATCTAAGTGAGAACTACTGCTTAGACTAATATATCTGTGACAACTAACTTTTGCGAAAGGAAATATAAAATTATGTATTCACTCAGAAAAAAACACAACAAAACATAGAAAACAACAGAAACAGAGATGAGCTTTCATGTGTGTAGACTTATTCCTCACATCTGGATGAAAAAGAAAAACTTCAAGCTAATATGAAGAACTGAGAATAATTAAGCCATTCTTATACAATCACAACTATGCTACGTTCTACATCAGAACCTTATGTTGTATTTGGCTAATCAATTTGGAAACTATTCTTTCCAATGTTTTGTATTAGCTGCAGGGAAATATAGTATTATTTTTAATAAGGATTAATACCACAGCTTTCTGTAGATATCATCACATTCAGCCAGTACTCTAACTTTTTTAAAATAGATAAACTTTAGGGAATTATGAGCATTTTCACCAGCTAAGGTTATTCAGAAGTAATTAACAAGTTCTTCATTAAAAGTTTACATTGCTTGCCTGCCTCATCTTAAAAGTTAAGAAAGGTTTAAGCTAAGGAAAAATGGGAAGACTTTGCTCTCATATAATGTTACAAATTAATCCATAAATATGCTTTTTATTAATAACTTATTCTACTATGATCTAGCAACTTAATATATGTTTCTAAAAATAAAACACACATTTTCACACAGGTAGATAAATGTTATTCACTAGGCAGAAGAAACAATTTTCTGATGAGAACAGACATATTTTATGGTGTAAAATAAACCTAAGGGCCAGATTCTACAATGAGGAAAAATGTAGATTCTGTTTAACAGTTTGAGCACTTTTACTTTAATCATCTTCAAAAAGCAATACATACAACTGAAATCCTGGCAGTAACAGAAGTTACTAAACAGCTTGTCTTCCCTTAATTTCAATGCTACATTCAATAAAAGCCATTAAATCAGGATTAATTAATTAATTAATTAATTAATTAAGGGGGTACTTGGAATTATGCAAAAGCGTGTGGCCAGTCAGCAATCTCTTTGTATTTATTTACAATGTCTACTTTGAAAGTAATGCCTCCTATTTTATTATGTTGGCCCACAATATCAGATGTGGATATTGGCGGTGTAACAGTAGAGGTTGAACCTTCCTATCAATATTCTGTTACATCTTGCTTCTGTATGACAGATGGCAGCAGAGGAGCAGTCTGACAAAATGGCACCTGACAAGGCAGTGCAGATGAGGCAAAAAAAAATGGTGCTCAATGACCAAACAGTGGACGTGAGCACACTAAGGTGGTGGGTGGTGCATTTCAGCAGTAGGGACAGGAAAACTGGATCACCTCCACTGGAGCAGATATTTATGAGCACAGCATGCAGGCTCCTGTTTGTTGCAGGCAAAAATGCATAATGGTGGTGTCTTTGTTGAAAAACAGTGCTTTGTAGCTGAGAGTTTGCTCTATCAAACAGTGTTATTGTGCTCTATCTATCTGTAGTAGTTTCCATTGAAAATAAATAGGAGACACTTCTTTAAGAGGGACCTTTAGCCTATCTTCTGTGTAAAGCAAGATCAGTGATTACCATAACCTATAGGGTGATCTGATAATTAAACAAAGGAGGTTTTGACCCTGTCATAGTTTACAGTTAAAATCCTTGTGGTCTAAGAAGAATTTCATTTACAATTAGCATTGTACACTGGTGATTTTGTAGTGAACACTGCAAATTAAAAGGCAAATTACAATGTGAACAAATGACATGCAGTGGAAGAAAAACATACTGTGTCAATCAATACAGCACTATATGAATAAACTTACAGTAAGCTACAAATGCCTTCAAATCACTTATACATATGCACACAAAGTAGTAGTAAGTTGAGTGTCCAGAATTCCCTTTCCTATTAATCTTCCATGACAGCAAATTAGCTGGAGATATCAAATGATTCTCACTTGCAATTTAACTTCTTTTCTTAACCCAAAGAATGCTTTTTTCTCTCTCTCTCTCTTTTTTTTTTTTTTTTTTTTTTTTTTTTTTTTTTTTTTTCAAACTAAATGGAAGTAAGTACTTCTGGGAAGGTTTTGTCTTCTGTTATTAGATCACAGGGGTTCTCTCTGAAAAGCTTTTCCTAAGAGCTATCGCTTTTGAGACACATAATGAAGTGTGCCTTCCTATAATGGAAGATTTTTTAAGTTCATTCCTTAGAGAGAAGAGTAGTTATACAACAGGTGTCCCTCCTTTCTTTGTTTACCTGAGCTGAATACTAGCTTGTAAAAATCATATCCTTAAGAAAACAAATGACCAAGCATGTAAGCATTTGCCTGGAAAATTTGATATTAGGCTGAAGTCCTTTCTTGTTAAAGCAGCAAAATGCTCCCATTGACTGTATTCAGGGTTCTGTTAGCACAGCTGTGAATACTTCAGGGAAACAGGAGAAAGAGCCACAAATAGAGAATTAGCAATTATTATCTAGGTCATAATGGAACATACACATGTCTCAATCAACTTAAAAATTCAGCATCTAAACCAGGAAAGCTTTGTAGAATGGTAGTATGTTAATTTAACAGTTTACAATAGTTTGTTAGCATCTTCCAGCTGGAAATCCCATTTTTCCAGGTGATTAATGTTAGCCCCAAAAGAAAGCATGGGGTCAAAAATTACTCCGAGTTTACAAACTCAAAATGCAGACAAAACAGTACTACAATAAAATGAAACATCAATATATATATATATATATTTCTATCTTATCTTATTTGGTATTAATTTTGCAGAACTGAATTCTGATAAGAAATCACACAACACAGCAAGTGGTACTTGGGTTTACAAGGATCTACAGATATCTCTAGATAATGTCAATTTGTAATACCATGTATGTTGAGCATTGGAATTACTAGCTAGGGGCAGTAATTTTTAAACCAAATAAAAGCTTCAATATATCCCTGGGAACCCCTAAAATAATTAGAACTTTACTGAAAGCAGAGACCCCAAGTAGTAAAGAATGAAAGCTGCAAAATGATATGTTTTAAGCTACACAGACACGAAGAGAACAATGCCAGTGTAAATAACAAAAGCACCCACATCAAAATTGTGATGAATAAGAGCATGAAGATGGCCAAGACAGACTAAATCCCACATCCATGTT
Organism: Excalfactoria chinensis; assembly: GCF_039878825.1. Lineage (NCBI taxonomy): Eukaryota > Metazoa > Chordata > Aves > Galliformes > Phasianidae > Excalfactoria > Excalfactoria chinensis. The sequence continues at coordinate 91,422,120 of NC_092825.1, read as the reverse complement.
GAAAAACTTACTCTGCCTTTCAGATAAACTGCCCAATAAGGCATAACTCTATCAGAAACTTCACTTTGTGTGTTGGTAGAGACAGAACAATATCTAATGAAGAAGTCGAAGGAAATCATACATCACCTCTAAAAAGCAAAACCAGTAAACCTATAGTGCTGGAGATCAGGAAATTAGACTTCTCACAGTAAGGGACTCATTCATCATCACGGCAATGAACTGAAAATGGAACTACAGATGACAAAGAGTATCTTGTGTCTGATTTACTAACAAAGTGTTTCCAGAGTATATCATTGCTGGCCAGGACACAGCTTTAATGTCACTTAACTATAGTATAGCACTGTGTAGGAAGTAAGAGTGAGAGCTTGAGGAAAGAAAAAATACTTTAGCAAACTCCAATTGTTTGTTTGTCCTAACTTCATTACATGTGCTGGTGCAGCTGCTTTGAGCAGGAAATAAAAAATACTTCTGAAGCAATATTATATGTATCATATGTTGCAAGCATGATTGGTTCCATATTGCTGGGGCCCTTGGGCGCTTCTAGCCGAGTTCATCAGCAAATTTTAATATGTCAAACTGCATAAAAGTCAGAAGTAGAAGCTTTATCCTGAAGGGTAAGGATCCAGCACAGAAACTCCAACAGGGAAGATGATGTTTTGGCTTCAACCTGAGCACCAAGTTCTCCCTTGGGCTCCTGATGAAGGGAAGTAGGCAGAGCCCTAAGGTGACTGCTGGCAGTCTCCTCCGAACTCCTTTATGTGCTGGTGCTCTCACAGACTCTCTCCATATGCTCACAGGTGAGACCTCAACACAGGTATCCCAGACTGCAACTCAGTGGTTCCTGTACTTGAGTGGTAGTGGGGTGGGCAGACCCTAGGCCTTGCTGGGCAACCATCTCTCAGAGCATAGCATATGTGTCAACATTCTAATCAAATGCCCCTTGGTAACATTTTTCCTATATGGCCACTGAGGAAAACTATGATCAGCTTAGGTTTTTAGCAGAAAACAGTTCATTGCAATGAACCGTTAATATTTACTTTTAAAACTAAAGAAATGGAGCACAATACAAATGTACCACAAAACAGAAGGTAACAGAAGATCAAGCCACTGATAAACATGGAGCTGTAGAACCAGATTTGTGCACAGAACCTATCAATTACAAACAAATGGTGGCTCACAATTCAGTGATACATGATTCCTACTGCTAAATTTAAGGCAACAGGCTTGTTAGTTTGGATCTTTATCACATTACAATATTAAACAGCTCAAGTTATTGTAACTAGCACACTAAATTTCTACCATAGAAAAGACTTAAAAAGTCAAACATTTCAGATACAGACTTTAAAATTACTTCATTTACTTACAGGTATGAAAGATTATGGAAAAAAGTAAATGTAAGAGAATGAAATAAACATATAAGAACCTAAACAAAGAAAATCATATTAAGCATATGAAAGGCAATTAATCATTTTTCATTTTTATGTTTGGAGACCAGACTACAGAAAATTCCCGGAGAAATGTTGTAATTTCAGAAGGTGCTGGACGAGAAAAAAAACAAGACTGACACGTGGGATCAAATAACAAATCAGACTGATCTGACATTGAACACTGCTTAGGAAGTAAAATGAGAATAAGTAGAATGGTATTATTTTATTACACCAGTTCAAGGTCTCAACTAGAAAAACTTGCCTCAGAAGATGGTGAGGAAATTTAAACTTCATAACAAAAGAAACTGTGCTGATTTTACCACGTTATTTCTATTATACAAGATTTACAATTATCTGACTCTACTGAAACTTGTGCTGTTGTTTCCTGACTGGAGAGTGACCAAGGAAATGTGATATTATCTTGGAGGCAAAATGCTAGATTTAAAGAAGCTGCATGTATATGTAAGTGCTCAAAGCTGAATATAACTGATGCATTAAACAAGTCAGTGAAATAATTCCCATCCAAGATAACGACAATTTCAGGCACACTTCATCAGAATCTTCTAAAATTGTGAAGCATCTTAGAAATTATTTTCTTAGCTACACCAAGAAAGGAAAACAAAAATATTTGTCACTGGAAATAATGTACTTAAAATAATCCAGAATGTTTTCCATCCAGGTTTTAGTTTTCTTAATAACCATAAGGTAAACGGCCATTTCATTGCTATTTATTTCATAGCTGTTTCTGAAAACATGTTTAGGTTTAGATGAGAATGCATTGGTACATAAAACATATGTAATTCATGCTGGTGATCAAAGGTAAACTGGGTAAAAAAATGACACTAAACAAAGAAGAAAAATAAATATTCTCATGAGCACTGACTGAACGTTAACTGGCTTTATACTGATTGACACTGATGCCTAAGAAGACTCCCTAGGTCCTGCCCAAGCTCTTCTCATTGGCTTGAAACTTGAACATAATTATGTTTAATGAGACTCGGGCTAAGTCTGTCTCAGGGTCCTGGCCCCCCAGTCACCAAAACTAAAGTCCTAGACAAAACTTTCCCTGATTTCCTCACAGCCTCCAGCCATTGGTACCTTTCTCAAGGAAGCCAAAAGGTCAGAGAGAAGGTGGTATGTGGAGCTAGTGTGGAGACCAAAGGTAACATTACAGACGTAGCTTTGAGAGAACTTCCATCTACAATCAAGATTTCGGTTGAGATTATCAAATGAATTCAGAGGACTCTATAGAAGCATGTGCAAGAGATGCAGACAGTATAACAGAAACCTTGTTCCTTACTAAGTCAGATGAAAATAAGAGTGCCAAGCTCATTTGCATTGCAAATCAGACGATTGTTCTATATTGATAACTTGAATGGCTACTCTGAATATTAATTACGCATTTCACAAATCTGAATGAACGGCTCCAGTTCTGCAATGTGAACAATTATAAAGATTCTTACAATCAGAAAAAAAAAAAGCAATTCAGAAGGAGAAAAAATCCCATGATGGTTTTTCTGAAGGCAAAGTATCAAAGAAAATTTTGTTGAATTTAATCTGACCCCTCATTTATCATATCCAGAGAGTGAGTCAGTTAATGACTATATTGATTCTGTATTGTGTACATTTTGATATACAGCCGCGCTGAATGTAACCATAAGATATTAATTTCAGAGGAAAATGTTGATAAATACTCAAAGGTGCAGTTAAGAATAATCATTATACAGTACATTTCTTGCACTGAAGTTATAGGGCATATCTATTTAATTGAAGAGGGAAATAACACATAATATGCAGGAGGTGAACCCTGTAAGTAGTGTATTACTAATAATTAGAACAGACTTCAGCAGCATTATAGAGTCATAGAATGTTTTAAGTTGGAAGGAGCCGTTTAAGATCATCTAGTTCCAAGAGTCAGTTGAAGATCACATTCATGTAAAGTGCTACTTTTACAATAAATTTAGGGAGTAGTGTGTTGCTTAAAAACCTTTGGTTATTCAGAGACTAATGACAAAATAGGTATATGAGATCATGGTTACTCCAGCCTACCAGTATCTGAAGACAAGAAGAGGGAAAGGACATGCTATTTCTATGCATATCTGATTTCACAGGCATCTTATGGAGCTCATTATTTTCCACTTTCACTGAATTGTAAAAAGCACAGCACATGACTTACAACCTAATGTCTATCTTTTTTGAAGAAATGAGAGAAATGGAAGTGATCTGTCTTCCAGAGAGGAAAGGATGTTCCATGTTTTGTGCAACTGACTTCAGTCTGTCAAAAGAGACATAATGCAGACTGGAATAGTATGCAACTAAAACACAGTACAACATATCCAATACTACATTATTATATATATATATATATATATACATATATATATATATATATACATACTATATATTATATATATTATATATACAATATCAACATAGTATGCCTTTAAAAAAAAAAATCCTAAAACACCATTTTTTGGTTCTTTCTTAAATTTTATTTGCCTTTCAAAATATGTGCCAAGTATTCTACCTTCCTTGTTTATTCAGCTTTGAATTTCCAAGTAAATAGCACACTTGATGATGAATCCTTGATTTCTAGAACAATTCCAGCAGTTATTGCTCTATTATTCACACTTACAAAGTGTGATCTTTTCAAGGATATTTTCAATCTTTTTTTCACTTATAAACCTCTTTCTACAGAGCAAACTTTTCCACAGTCACTTTTCCTCAGTCACTCTGGCCTTTTGCACATTTCACAACAGTTGATGCAAAAAGTAAAATGGAAGGCACATCTCAGAGAAAACTGCATTCACGCTGGCTTCCATTACGTGCTGAAAAGTCTCAATGCTAGGAGAAGCTGCAAGGTGATGGGTGAGTGTATCTTTAATATCTTTGGAGAAAAGTAAGAGAAGGGGAGAGAGAAAGGGAGCACATTTGGTTTAGTCTGTGGCTCCTTTTAAGGAAATAATTGATTTCTTTTGTATTTTTATTACTTGAAAAACTGAAAACAGATATCAGAGGAAAACAGAACCAGATCTCCTGTTGCAAAGACACTTAGTAAAATCTGTCTGGTTCCCTGTCTAGTGCTGAACCAACGGGAAAACCTGGGCTTGGGACGAGGCCCTGATGACTGCAGCTGGACTGTGAGCCCTGTGGAGGTCAGGGAGGTGTGGCAGTGCCTCAGGGACAGCTCAGCAGGGCCCCAGAGCTCAGCTCCAGCTGCTGCTGCAGTGAGGGAGGAGATGAAATCATAGAGGGGAGGGGGGAAACCCAGAATGTCTAAAGGGATGGAAACACCACAGCTTTGCTTTCATCCCTTCCATATTCTCAGAAATAGCTCTGGGGAGACAAAAAGCATCATTTGAAAGCCCAATTCTTCTGTCTTTATGCTTTGCAGGCATCCACAGAGAATAGAAATAAAATGATAATGACCAACTATTTAAAACATTACAATCTGCTGTTTGAGTCCCAGTGAAGCAAGCTCAACCAAATATACTTTCCTTTAGCTTTGTCACCAGTTATCTTAGCCAACAGCATCAAATAATACGCAGTCACAAGAAAGCTCTCTCACACCTGAAAAAGACTCTGGTGCAGTCAGGACAGAAACTTGAAACGTGGGAAACTGTGGAAGTGAAGAGGCACTGCAGCTTCTCCAGTCGTGTCTTAGTCATTATTTTCACAACGCCAAAGTATTCTTCCAGTGCACAGAGCAGATGATGCTCAATCAATAAGCAACCATGATATGTTTGATCTCTCATTATTGTTCGTATGGATTCCAAACACTGCTCTAATGATAATTTCATTTCCTTAAATGACCTTGCCTTATATCAATTGAAGTACAACTGCTGATGAGGAATTGGAATTCTTCAAAACCAATAAACTTGCAGACGCTGCTACATTTTCTCCAGAGCCCTGTGAGCTGATATGGCAATATTATCATCCCTCTTTTAAATACTGAGATTTGAAACACCAGTGTGGTTCAAGTCAGGTTCTCCAAAAAACACTACTCTCTTCAGCATTCACCACTGAGGCTTTGAGCTCCACGGTAAAAGCCTGTAAGTCTGTACCTAGTACAACAGGGAGAAGGGAAATCCAGGGATGTTTGAAATCATTGATGATCTCTGTTTTGGAGCTGTTAGTCTGCTGATAGTGCAAGGTATACTAGTTTTATAGTTTTAGGCAAAACGGCCTAGGAAACCAAGCAAGTAACTCTGCCCCAAATGGGGGCAGCTTCTACCTTCATGAATGTTATTAGGCCAATGAATAATTAGTTGATTAGTTTACAAAGGAGCATTTCCAATTCCTAGGAAAGAATTATTAAATATGACATTATTTACTCACTTCCACTGGATGTGCTTAAATGCTGTAATGGTTAATCTATAAAATACTGAATTAGACCCATATTTAGTGTCTACTTTTGCAAAGTACATTCAAATGATGTTATATATGACCTAAAAAATCTAGATTTATATTTGTATGGCTAATAATAAATCAAATACAAACTTTGACTGTTTTCCTCTGTCTTCCTTCTTCTTGGTCCCTCTCTCAACAAAGCAAAAATGTCAGATCTATTGCCAAGTATGTATAAGATAACTGATTGCTGAGGAAAAATTTGTATGTGCTGCAGAAAACAAGGCCACGCTGATAAAGGTTGATATCAGATTAGGGAATGGCTTATGACTGATTTTTGAAGGAAGGAAAACAAAGAATACCTGACTCTAGAGAATATTTTGGCTCTTTGAATTTGGATAGATTATAGAAAAGGAATTATTTTAGAGAGAGAGACATTCTGGAAGAAAGTTTGCTCACCTGGAAACTATCTCAGCTACTAAGTTTTGAATTTAAATATCTTAAATCTGCTATGCTCTTGCTGAAATAAAAAGCTCTTAAATCATAAAATATACATGTCCATATAGAACTGAAATGTGTCTAATGTATTTGTTATTACTATCAATATCAAAAATATTCCTGTAATAATCTCCAAAGGCCTCTTAACAAGTTACGAGGCACATAAATTTGTCTAAGATATTCCTTAACAACTTAACCTTCTTAACCACTGAAGGTTTAACAGTTGTATATGTACAACTCTTGTCATATTAATCCTGTACTTTGAAGAGAACACTGTGTTTGCATTGCAGTTACGTATTGAGAAACACTGGCTGCTGCACCTTGCTAAAGAAATACTTTTATTGTCTAACTTCACCTCTGATCATGACTGCAAGCACTTTGATGAGTATGTATAAGTATTCAGTGTTTTGTAAAATAATAGTTTATTGCTCATAACACAAGTTTGTGTTTCAGGGGCAATGGCACAGGTTTTCTTTGACATGGAGAAAAAACTGATACCAATATATATTAGTACGAGATTCCTAAGCTACAAAATCTATGTCTACCAGATACAAGCATTACATTAAATGGGATTGGTTTTTAAAAGACTTGTCTATTGTCATTACTATAAACTAGGGTTAAAATTGCTGTTGGTATTCCCATGATGCTACAGAATCTCCCAGAAGCATTCAAACATGACAGTTTGCAATACCACTTGGTGCAATACAAATGAGAAATACTTTCCTTCTTCCCACAGTCTCATTAAAGCAATAAATTTGAAAAATTTAATTAGTAGCTCCTACAATTGTTGACTCAGGTTCTGCGAATTTGTACTAAATAAGGAAATTCAAACTGAGTTTGTTGTTGTTGCTTATTGTTGTTGCTCTTATTACATAAAAGCACCCCTTATAACCAAACAAATTTCTGAGATTATATCTGGTGAAGAAGACAAAATCCCTTGCTATTTAATAATATAAGGAATTAGTGACCTTTAAAATATATTGAAAAGTACAATTTGGAAAAAGTAAATGGTGATGTGGTCTAAATATTTTGCTTCTAGAAAGCTGGGAAAGAGTTAGCACACCCCGCTTATTCTCAACAGAAAGAGCTTCAGATTAAAAAAAATCTTGCCATCTACAACTGCCGTACGTGCTGTTGTATGAAAAAATTATCTATCTTCTCCTATTTTTTCCCTAATATAAATATAATATATTGAGTTTATTATTAGTAGTAGTAGTAGTATTTTTCTGTTCCTTGTCTTCTAAATTTGGAATGAAGAGTGTTAAACTATTTTTGAGTTCAGAAACTGAAAAAGATAATTAGCTTAAAAAAATCCTCTAGCTATGATTTGAAATGGCTTTTCCAGGCATAAAACTGCACATTATTGAGGTGTTTTGGGACTTTCCATGGCTTAAGGCAAATGTTCTCCCCAGGCGAAGCTGAGGATCCATCCTTTCTCATGGTTTGAAGCTCCTGTTTCTAACCTTCATGGTTTGTTAGCCAGGTGACCTTCAACCTTTGATCCTGGGAAGACTATTAGCAGTGACTCCAGGAGATTTGCTTCAATAGCACAGCCATAGGATAACATTCCCAGATGTATTATAAATGCAACTTATCACATCATTCTACAATTAATCAGTGGAATATCATGATGCACTTAGAATGTGAGCATATGTATGCTTACATATGCATGTAATAAAAATTGACATTTTAGTAGAGATAAGCCAAGGTGCATCCACACCACTGCTGTGATCTACTTTTATGTGTATTTCCCAATTACTCTGATGCAAAGTAAGATTTAAACAGGTACTTTGCTTCAAGTAAAATCTTGATGTCATGACCAAGCAAAGGAATATAGTGTGCCCCGGTGGCGCAGCGGTAGAATTCCCGTCTGCAACACCAGGGGGCCCGGGTTCGAATCCCCCCTGTGGAGCAGGGGGTAGAAGTGCCGCTCTGCTACACAGAGGGCTCGAATCCCGGGAGTTGGACTCGATGATCTCTAAGGTCCCTTCCAACTCGCACAATACTATGATACTATGATATGAAAGGTCTTTAAACAGTGCTGTGAAAATCAATGATGCAAGCTACTAGAGAAATCACCTGTGTGTTTCAGCAGCTTTCGTAAAACTGAGGCCAATTTGACAAAATTCCCTACTCTTCAGACTACATACTAACATCACAAAAGTTGGGATAGGTTTGGCTGTAGCAATTTCCAACACTTCAATACTTGCTGTGTTCAGAGCATTATTGTAGCATCAGTAATAAACAGCATTCCAAAGAGAGGAGTTGTTTGGAAGAATTGCCACTGAGGAATAATAATAATTCCTCCCTCTCCATCACTGTAATTTCCACTGGTTATATTTTTCCCTTCTACTTAAATTTCTCTGTTTTATTTCCAATTACTCCTCTCTAAAGTAACAGGCAAAAAAGGAAGCTTTCTGTTTTGAAAATGGATCACTAGTTATACTCTGCTGTGTTTGAACTGGTTGTAAAATGATGGTGTACCTGCAGTAGTAACATATCTAACTATGATGTCTGTAAACAATCCTCAAGTCATCCATCTTTCCATTTATATCATAAGCGAAACGAAAGTGTGCCTGAGACAGGAAGAATTTGTGCTACGATAATAGATAGTCCAAAGGAAATGACAAAATAGCGTTAATGCAAGTAAGACAAAGTACCATTGTTTTACTGAATTTATGGAATTCAAAATATATGTGGTTCATGCGCAACACAATATGATTCAGAACAGCTGAATGAACTGAAATGAAAACAGCTGAATTTTCATTATAAAGAGTTAAGAAATGACTTACTTTCGTGACAGTTACAACTTACAATGGCTTCACTGACATAACCGTAACATGAACCAAAAGCCTCATCTTGCCAAGACTTTTGTGCTTTCTATTATGCACTGTGAGAAGTCCAATTGACCTCATGGCTTACAAGGTTAAGCAGGTAACCATGTCTTCTCTTAACAGTTTACTTGACTTGTGGTCTAGCAAACCAAGGAAGAACTGTCAAGCCTGAAACTGAGCAGTTTTGTTCAGGAGGCAATTATCTTGACTGAGAGGAAAGGAAGGATGGAGAACACGAGTAGAGTCAGGAGGACAGGAGAGGGAAGAAAGAAGTTTTGTTGAGAAATAAGGTGTAGCTGCTGACTCATAGAAACATTTGTCAATGAAGTTCATGAGGATATTCAGCATATGGATCTGGCATGCATGGCTACTGAATAGTCATGGATTAAGACCCACAAACACAATTAACATCCCTTCAAAGCTTTTAAATTCTAATGACTATCAAGCCTGAAAGTTTCTCTTTTTACCTTCAGTAAAGTTTATGAGTTGCATAACATGCATTCAGAGACTCCAGACAGTTTATGTGCCTGTTTTAGCTGAATGGTACCCTTTGGTGATAGCATTGCATAATCAAACATGAAGAAATAGGAAACAAACAAACAAACAAACAAACAAAAACCCACAACACTTTCCAAACTATTTTTATAAATGTAAGTAGTTAAAAAATAAATATTTAGTCTTTACAGCATGAGTACTGAGGGAAATACATCAACCATAGATAGGTCCCTTCCAATTTGCACGATTCTGTGATACCGTGATAAGAATGAAATCTGCTTTCACTCTTCTGCTCATCTCACTCTGCAGTTGATATTTTAAGACAGCAACAGAGGCAAAACTTTTCTCTATTTTTTTCCATTGCTGTTATTAATAGACTTGCATTATTGACAACAATGCAATTTTAAGCACCAAGATGATGTATGCAGTCCTTTGTGACGTGGTCTCCAAACACACGGTAGTACAACACAATACATAAAATGCTTCCAATTCAGAAAACATTGAGCACATAGTTAATTTTATCCCTTAAACGGAAGTTATGTACACATTTCATCTAAGCAAGTTTAAGCTATATCCATTTCAACAGGAATGAAACATGTGGTTATCAGCAGTTATATCTCTTTCATAAAAAGGATAAAAACTGCATGAATGTAAGTTCCACATTTGAATTTTGCAGCATCTTTTAAGACAGATTTTGAAAGTGGTCTGTAAACGTGTTCATCTATTTGGTATATTCACCAATATAGTAGTGCTGGGGAGTCCTATAATATTGCAGTGCATCTTCCTCATACTTTACAAAAAAATCAAAATAGTTATTATATGTGAGGTCTTTCCTGTACAATGATATGCCTACTTCCATAATTATTTGCTATTCTCTCTTTAGAGAAGAAAATGATATCTTTGAAACCTCCTAATTACAATAACAAATAAAAAGTCTTTTCCAGTAATAAGGAAGAAAACTGGCACAGAATCATAATAAAGAAAAGCCAGCTGAGGAGCCTGCTACAAAACAATACTATGTATAATTGATGTTTAATTATACAGAATTAACAAATGGCAGCCGCAGTGGTTGTATTACTTGACCAGGGATCTTTGCCAAGTCAACAAGCTGGTTTTAATGTAGGAAGTAACCCATTCAGTTATCTGGCGCCTTTGAGCAAGGCCCTGACTGCTGTGCTCTCCATCTGTGTTGCCAAAAACATTTAGTAGAAGAAAGAAATTTGTCGATTTGTTAAAGCAAGATAAATTTCTGTCATTGATTTGGGTGAATGCACCAATAAGATCATGAAAAAGTTTTCTAAACATTTTATTCATCTGGTGCCAAAGATTTAGCTGCACCACGAGAGCTCAAAATACTAATTAGTATGAATTTGCAGGGTTGATATGTTATACAATAGAATATAAAACATGTTTATTTGAATACATTATGTCCACTAACCCCTCTTCTCTCCATACACACACACTTGAAAGTATTTAAAAACATGCTTAAATATTTATGTTCTCTGGAGCCTCGTTACATAATATTCTCCCATGGTAAGCAATTAATTTGCATCTCAAAATGAACACAACTATGATGATACATACGAGAGTCTCCTGGAGAGCATCTGTTCAAGTACCCCACTCTCAACTCACCAACACAGCAGTGCTGAGCACTGGTCTCACCATGAGCTCCTGGTTCCCTGGTGCTGCTGCCAGAGGCCTGGCCTCACACACCTGTGACAAGGTGTTCTGATGCAGCAAAGACTGAATGCAACTGGAAACAGCTTCCTGGATTAAACACAGAAAACCTCTGGGGAAGGAGAAGGCAACAAAAACTCCTGGAGATCCCACAAGCATCTGGCAGACTCTCCTTTCCCTTTCTGAACTTCACATTTATGCACAGGTGTCTTTGAGGGTTGTCACCAGAACTATGGCTGCCATATTGTCAAATGAATGAGAACCTCCAATGAGAAGTATATTGATATATGCATTATATTACACAGAGCTGTTTGCAGGAAGGCAGCAGACCTATTGAAAGCCATGGAGAAATAAGCTAATCTTGTGTTATGACAGAACTGGAAATACAGATGGAAAGTAAACAGATGGGAAAGACACTGTCAACCAAACTTCTCCATAGAATTGCATGAAATCGGGTTCACTCTAATAACTGAAGCTGGAGTTGTTAAGATCCTGACTAGCTTTCGCTTAGCCCAGATCAGGGTTTAGGTAAGAGCAAGACAGAGATAGTCTCATCTGAATCCCTGGGAGCAGCTCATTCAGCACTGTCTTTCTCATGAAGAGTCAGTGTCACAGGAGCCTGCTGGCAGATAAAGAGAAGCTAAGAGCAGAGAAATTCATCTTCTGCCTTCTGTGCTTCCAGGGATGACAGGGTATGCTCAAATGAAGGACGCTGATCTGTGTGGCACAGAACTAGACGAGGGCTGTTCAAGTCAGTGCTCATTTAGCCCCGACCTTTACTGGCAGAGACCAGCAGTCTTCTCATTCCTTTATTGCTGTACTTTTTCAATGACATTTAGCATCATAAAAACCGATTCTGAAATCCACAGCATGTTGTGTTTGGAAACAGAGAGAAAAATAAAAATGCTTCTCTGTGTGTGCCTATATCATTATGCAACTTTACAAAGTTGAACTACTTCCAGTGCAAACACAAGTAAATCTGGATGTCCCCATATATTCTATATTTTATAGTCCCAGTAAAACTTGATCAAAATCCACTTATACTTGTTGGTTGTGTGACTTAACCTTTAGGGTAGATTAATTAGATTAACAGACCACATACTGTAGATTCCAGTACTTCCTCAATGGCTATTAAATTACACAGAAGGAATTATGTTTTAGAGCTCTGCTTCCTTAAATCAAATTCCAGCCCTGTCACCTTTCTTTCATTTATTAGACTGCAAAGCTCTTGTTCCTTTCGTAATAAAAACCGAACCTCCTCTACATTCCATCATTAGTGCTTGAAGTCATTCATGATTACTGTGCTTAGGATCAGGTAACTAAAAAATCAGAGTTTAAACAGAGAGGATACAGTTCCTCGTAGGTGTCCTACCAAAAGAATGGAAAGATTCCACACAATTTGTAAAGACGTAGTGGAGCATTTTCACTTTTACCAACCTACCTACAAGCTCTTTCCCGTGCAGATTGCAGCAGGGGATGCAGAGTGGGTGCCAGCGAGGCAGAATGGTGCACACGAGATGGGAGACAAGGAATGACAGAGAAGAAGCCAGTTCAGTTCTTGCTGTACTGACTGATAATGCTAACATGAAGAATGCTTTCTTATTAAGGCACTTTGTTGGGCAAACAGAGTTCAAGAAATACCTGTGAAGCTTACCTAGCATGTTCACTTTTTCTATCTCAAAATGTTGACCAGACCAACAGGGAAGATTTTGTATGCTTGCTCTGTATTCCCAAACACCAGGGCATGTCTACTGACATGAGAAGAATATCTAGTATTTCCCATGTGGCAGAGAAACAGTGTATATCATGCATCTAGAGAGAGGAAGACAAGGTTTTGGGCAAAGCAAAAGCTTGTATCTGCCTACAAATTGTCTTCCCAAGGTATCGCAAAAACATCACAACTGTGATGGCAAGTTTAAAAAAGCTGAGGGGACCGCAGTGATCAGACCATTTTTCTGAAAAGGCTGCACAGCTGGAGAGAAAATGATAAGGAAAACTTTGCCCTCCTCACCTCATAAATGTGACAAGCAGACAGGAAGATGGAATCTAAAACCTGTGACACATGGACATGGCTACACACATATCATTTACTGTGCACTTGCTGATGTTCACTTTCCCACTAAAATTCCAGCACACTAACTGCTGTCAAGACTGCCATCAGCACACAAGGCAGAAAGATTGGTGACACTTTCTTTTACACTATAAGGATGTCTAGACTTGCTCTGAGCTATGCCACTCATCCTGATACTTAGCATACTGCTGTGCCCAGTCTCAGCTTTTAAAATACTCCAGGCACAACTAACAGTGTTTAGGATTGTCCCATTAGGGTGCTGGAAAAGCTTGTCAGCATCAAAACATCACAGTCTCCTCCTTTCTCTGCAACTCATTTCTAGTCCATCACAGTACATATTTCTACGTTACATAACTAGTTTTCTCACTGATGTTAACAGCTGCTGAGGGTCCCTCTCTGCTCTCCATATTGCTGCTAGTACTCTACCATCAACCCCTTCCATCATATCCTCAAGCAGCTAAGGCAATACTGGGCTCGTAATGACAGGGCAATTAGCTTTGAGGGCAGCAACTTATCCACAACTGTACTTCTCCAAAACTATATAATCAAGCCCGTATGGTTTAAGTAAATAGCAAAGTAATCTTGGAGAAAAGGCTCAATGAATAAATACAATAGAGTTATCCACCTTTATTTAGACTGTGCTAAAAGCCATACGTTTATATACGCATTTTAAGACAAAAATAAATATCTTTTTAATCCTTTTCCCTAGTAGAGAAAGTTTTTAAACAGCAAAAGGTAAGGAAGATTTGGAACAAGAGATGAGGTAACAAACCATGACAACCCACATTTGTGAGCAGAGCCCCGGAGGTAGTCGATAAGGCAATTAGGGGCAGGTGATTCTTGTCAAGAGAGACTTGAATCTTGAGAATCTTGTGTTGGAGGGACTTCAACAGAGCCCGCAGAGAAATCCAAAGGTACCTCAACTACTCAGAACTTCTCCAGAATATGAAGTGCGCACAATGTTTAGTGTAAATGACAATCTGCAAAGATCTACTACAGTCATGCCAGTGGCCAAAGTATTTATATACTATTATCTTTTTAGCTTTGTACTTTTACATCCTGATGATGCTGACATCTTCCTGCTTTGCATAGCAGGAAGAGTGCATACTTTACACTATCTATACTTGCCGTACTAATTTGGTTGCCATTTACCTCTGAGGCTCCTTCCACAGTGAGGAGCTCCTCTGCAGTGACTCAGAGTACTTAAACTGGCTGGAAAAGTCAGTCTTCATTCATTATGTACTTGTCAGCAGAAGATAAGCAGCTAAAATTGCATGCCTAAAATAGGTGATCTGATACCACAACTGCTCATAATGCAATAGTTCCACCCCTAAACACTAACAGCTCTTAATAAGAAGGCAAACATACAGAGATTTAGTTTGTTATATGCCACAAGCTAGCAGAGAGAAAAATAGTTACCAAGATTTCAAGGTCTTTTCTCTATTCACTAGACTTTATTTGTAGTCAAAGACCTTCACATAAACACATTCAGAAATCAAGCAAAAAATCCTCCACTAAAAAAAATCTTGCAATAAACACTATTAAAAAGTCTCTTTTCTTGAATTCTGAAAAAATAAAATTCTTTAATGCCTTCAGCTTCTCACTTAAGATAAAAATTTGCATTCAGAGCTCAATTTTTCCCTCATGTGATTACCACACTGAATCTAGGTGGGGGAGACAGCAAATGGTGAAAGATACATTCTTTGAATGAAGAAAAGAAAAATTCTTAGTGTCACAGATGGCTGTCAGGATGAAATGAAGCCGGTGTCTGCTGAGGGAATCAGCCGTTAGTGTGAAATCTGAATAGAAAGGAACATAGCAGAAGGCAACTTTTCAAAAGGAGCGTAGCACCAACTGGCATTGTGAGGGTTAATTTATTGCCAGGAACTGCTGGGGTTTTCATTCTCAGTAGACACACAATAGACAGATCCCGAAAGTACCCGTCATAATCACAGATGCTGGGGATTAATGCTAAAATGAAAGCTTCATGAATATTAAAAATATCAAAACTGCTAATGATGTAGCAGAGTTTGGAATAACATCCAATCTGAAAATCTAAGAGTGTGCCATGCAGACACAGACATAGTGAGACACTGTCCTTTTAAAACTGATTAAACCTACTCAATTTGTAACAGAAAGAGGCTTATGCATATTAGGAGCTGAATTGACTGCCAAACTTTACAAATTGCACAGGCTAATTACCATAATTAAGCCTTGGATTGAAGAAGAAAATTCCATTTATCTCAGAATGACTCAGTGGAACTTCAACAAAGAAGGCAAAGTACATCAGATGTTTTGCCCCCCCCACCACCTTTTTTGTTGTTGTTGTTTTTGCCCCTCAGTAATGTTTCAGAAGCAGTAGAGAAAAAACTATCCAGAATGACAGCAAATACATTTGCTTGAAAATCACAAAAAAAAAAAATAAACAAAACAAAACAAAATGCATAACTTAAGGATCTGATTTTGGGTTCTGTAGTAAATACTCCTTCACAAAGTGGTGCAGTGAAAAAAGAAATCCTATATTTCTTTCAAACAAAGTCTACACTAGGAGGTTAGCTAAATCCATATGTGTTTTATAACCTGAAGCCAAATGTAATTCCTATAACTGCGCTTCATCAGTTTCCTGGAGATGACAGTGTTTGATCCACTGGACTCTTCTGCTGCTCCTGGTGTTTGCTGTATGCCCTATTGCCAATGCAGAGAAGTTATCTTATAGGGTGAGACAGCAGCTACCACATTTTAACATAATATTTCATGACTGAGTTGGATCCAAAGACTTCTAATAATCTCACTGAGATTTAGATCTTGTCCTTCAGGAATGCTTAGTCACTAACTAGAAAAGCCCAGCTTATGGGATATGGAAAACTCTCAGTGTACTTCCTTTTCTATTCCTGCTTAGGAAGAAAATATAATATGAAGTCTTCCTTAAACATACCTTGAGTTTTAAGTCACGTGTATGAGATCATACAAGCATCCATATGCATCATGATTATCAGAACTGAGAGATACTGGGGAAATGTTAACCCTCACAAGTGTTATGTTATTGAATTTTCACCCATTAGTTATACAAATTTTGTTTTGCATCTACATGTTCCGATCCCAGGATGAGGATGATGTCTACACATTTTCAGGCATCTTAACTGGGCCCCTTGAATAAAATGGTCCTGAAAAATATACGGACAGACACTGTAGAATCATAGACTGGTTTGGTTTGGAAGGGACCTTTAAGATCATCTAGTTCCAACCCCCTGCTATAGGCAGGGACACCTCCCTCTAGACCAGGTTGCTCAAAGCCCATGCAGCCTGGCCTTGAATCCACAGCCTCACTGGGCAACCTGTTCCAGTGTCTCACCTCACTCACGGTAAAGAATTACTTCCTAATACAAAGTCTAAACCTACCCTCTTCCAGTTTAAAGCCATTTCCCCTCATCCTGTCGCTACACGCCCTCATAGAATTTCTTTACAGAAAATGAAAAAGTACAAAAACAAAGTCTAAATAAACAAACAAACCAGAACAAATCATATTATTGTGACCTCTATTTTTTTCACTGAAGAATTCAGGCTTGTTGTAGTAGATCTACCTTTATGGGTATGCTGTAAGTATTTGTAAAAATAAATGTGAAAAAAGCATATATAAGAAAAAACTAGGCAAAAATATAAAGATCTTCATGTTCAAATAAAAAAAACTATTCATCTTTAATACTGGAAGAATCATGGGGCCACCAGACCCAAACTCTAGAAAGAAAAATTAGGAACAATTTTAATATGCTAATAGCTAAAAGTGAAGTATGCTACACAAAAGAAAGAGAAGTATATCCTGATACAAGCACAGCTGCTTCTAAGAAATACCCACATTTTTTTTGTGGAGAATATCTTAATCAAAGATCAATCACTAACATTATAAGAGAACATATCCGTATGTGAGTGTGTAAGAAAAAAAAACACATCAGTTAATTCCAAGCCAGCATTTGCATCCAGAAAGAATGAATCAACTTTTTAATTTGATATTACTCGTTTATAGAAATCATATGCATCTGACTCTATGCAGTGCCACTGTCATATCAATACAAAGATGCAAAAAGTATCGCTGCAGTTACTCCTTAAAGAATATACAGAAAATGTTTTCAGAGATCTGATCAAGGATACATTTACAAAAATCTTCCATCAATACATACCATGCCTTTCCCTCTATGACTTAACTGATAATTCAACCAACTCCAGGAGAGCCACCAGCTGAAATTTCACACTACACAAACTAACCATCCTGGCAGAAAAAAAAACACACCATTCTGCATTCTGAATAGTAAGAAGGCATTCACTTCATATACTCAAAATTAAGCTTATGTTACATTGTGTGGAGGCAAAAGAAAGAAATATGTATTATGGAGACCCTGTAGTCATGACAAATTAATTTATAGGAATGTAATCTGTAAGTGATTATGTGGAAGATATATACATTTGACCAGTTTCATCTGTTATTAATTTTGTGTATGGAAATCTATCAGTCTCTTTATATAAACTTGAAGCTCGTCAGATATAGTAAAGGGAGAAGACAATCCTGGACTTAAATCGGTTTCACTTTTCTTTTTATGCTTATCATTAAAAAAGGCAAACTCACAAATATATTCACAAGTATAAGGAAAGCTAGATTTGTTCATTCTTTTTAACTTCTTTTACACATCTTTTATCTTTTTGTGAAACTATTCTGCAAACATCTTTAATCTTCTGCACCCATTAATGGGTAAAACAGCAATAGATTAAGCTGCGCTATAAATTGTCAGAGTCTTTGTGTATCAACTATTATCATAAGACTCCAATTGCCATTTTATTTAGCAGTTTGGCACCCAATAGAAAGCTCTGTAGACAGAAACCACACAGGCAGTATGTGGCAGGCAAACCACCGCAATATCAAAGCACTACCATTAAGCATTCAGGTGTCATGACAGTCTCATCCACAGTGCAATAAAAGGTAAGTGCCATCTAAAGACAATTACTATTTTGTTATTCCTGTGGTAAGACACTGGCTGACTGAACTCGAAATTGCCACTCGCAGTTCAACACGTTGAACTTCAAAACGGCAGCACTTAGAATGCCTATGCTTCACTTTATGGAGTGAGTTCTTGGGGTATTTCTTGAGTACTTGGGGCTAGAATACATTTTATATAGACAACATACAACTCAGTGGAACAATCTCTGTGCTTTTGCAGAAAATTTCAGCTGGCCTTAAGGACAAAAAAGATCTTTTCATCCATAGTTTTGTAAATAACCTCTTAAAACACATATTACTGGATGTTTACAACATTTCCAGCATGTATATTAAGTATTATAATCGTTGTTAAGCATAGGACAAGCGTGTTGTTATGTACCCATGCAATGTATTATTTTTTACATTTTATTTCTTACTCTGTGTTCTCCTCTCCACAGATATTCAGATAATAGTTCAAGATTAAATACAGACTGGTTGGTTTTGGTTTCTTGCTTACACAAATTAACAAAACTATTTAAAATACTTCAATCTCATCTAGAAGTTTAGGGAAGAGGCAGAGAAACAAAAAGCTACAGCCCAATAATATATTGTCAGCATGAAAGAAATATATTAAAAGTATTTGAAATTAGTCTGAGAGCTGCGTATTATTAAGAATACAATATTAAAACAGCTTAATCCAATGATTATTCTATATGTGACTTTACTAGAAAGAAAATAATGTTACGCATAAGTGTTTTTTTTTGAAACTACAAAGTGAAAAAATGTGGAATCCTAAATCACTTATGTTCCATCCGTTTAACAAAAGATTAAATATAGCTAGAAATCAACATGTTTTCTCCTTGAATATTATTATCTTTTACATGCCTGTTAATTCTAAAATCACTCAATTTTCTTACATTTTCTTTATATGTATTCCCATTTTTTGACAGCAGTGAGCTAAAATCTTTACGCCTTTCTTTGGATTTAGAAATACAGAAGCTGAAGAATTGATTCCTGACACATAAGATGTCTAAAAGAACCTAAAGATGCCTTTGATAAAAATTCCCTCTCTCTAAGAGGAGCACTGTAATCTTATCAGCTGACACTGATGAGGCTCCATAAGTCTTCTGAGAAATAGACTGTAGAACTACATGCTTGGACATTAATCTGTCAACATAGTAGAGTACATACATAGGGATTTTAATAATCTTTCTTATTTTTAAAGTATTTCCAGATAGAGAATAGGAGGGAAAAAAAAAAAAAAAAAAGTATCCAGTTCAGCCAAACTACCTTGATACTTGAGTCTGAAACTATGTAGACATGGTCTGCAAAATGCCTATAATGACATTCAGAGGGAGAAATTTGGGAAATACCATTAGGCTGATCTGTATTGTGGAAGATAATATTTCTTTATAATGAAACATGGACTATAAATTAAGGAAATGTAATTTATTGTAAATTTTGAAATACGGACAAAATGGTGGCAGGATACAAATTCTCAGAGAATTAAAGAATATATGGCCTCTCACCTGTAGGTTACTGGTTCAAATTCTATCAGATGAAGAGTGACAGAAAATCAGGCAAGCCAATGACAGAGTTGTGAATTACATGTGATCAGGTAAGGAATCCAAGAGCAGACTGTGGTATGGTATAGTTCCTGATGAGGAACAGCTTGTGGCTGTAGCACAAAAGAGCCAAATATGGACAACAATCCTTCTCTCCTAAAGACTCTTATTATGAAAGCCTGAATTCAAAAGCAAACACTACGTATTATTTGCACAGTGGATTCAAAAGGTTTTTTTTGTTGTTTTCTTTTTGCCTTTGAATGTTCTTTATGCAGCCATACACATACAAATCAATATCACCATGCACCATATTCCAGAATCTACAGGAACTCCTCTGCAGAAATCCCCTTCTGTGTTCAGGGAAATACATTCATATCACAAAAATATGTGCTGTAATAAACGCTATTGTTCAATTTTTATTATTATTTTTAAATAATATTTTAAAAAATAATAATAAAAATAATTTTAAAAGCTATGTTGTTATTAGAAGACAGAATATCATAATATCACTTTACCAATATAAGGATGGCATTTTGTATTAAAATTTTTGTATTAATTTTTTTCATTCTAAAAGTTAGTTTCCAACATGCTTCAGTGAGTGATTACTTACAAGTTATTTTAACTCCCAGGAACACCAGTGTGCAACTTTAAGGTGCTAGTGTTGACAGAGCTGCAGGGAAAGTGTCCAGGAAACAAATTTGCTGCTGCAGTAAATCACATCACTTTCTAAATTTAATTTCCCACATGGGCCAGACATTTTGAGAAAACAGAAAAGCCAACTCTACCACCTACACTGTAGATAATGTGAAGGATTCTGCTAATACCATCTGGCAGCATGGTTAAAAAGTTAAATCATTTAAGTCATCAGAATATAAGTGACATGCTTTTGGAACAGCTATAGGTACTTCCCAAACTAAATAAAATTAAATAAGTTAGAGGATTAAAAAAATAAAAAGAAATAAAAAAAATCCAGAAAAATACAATGATAATATCAATGTTTTTATTCATACTGTATGTATTACTGTCCATTTCTTATTTTCACTTATGACTGCTTTCAGATTTTTGTTTCGGAACCTCAATCGTAGCTAATATAACACAGCCTTCTACAAACTTTACTTAAGGTAACATTCTGTGTATTTTTAAAAACATCAGACATCTACCAAGTGAAAGCCCTTGGATTTTTACTTGTAGTTATTCAACTCATTTTTAATAGACCTATTTCTTCTAATGGAAGTACCTAGCTATTCAGCACTCTTTATTTTCTTACAGCATGAAGACAAATCTACAAGTAAATCACTGCTTTACTTTCTGGTCAGACACAACTGATTCTGCTGTGGCTTAGCTGTTTTTATTCACAAAACTTTCAGTAAGCTGGTGCTGAGGAGCACTTGAAACACATTTGAAAAATGAAATATACCCTGTCTACTCATGCCTCCACTAATCCCCCCAATACTAGAGTGGGGTTTAGTTTTGTGCAAAAGAGCAAGCTAATCTCTCATACCCTCTGAAAACTATGTGTGCATTCCTAGCAAAACATCTTGTCAAATCACCCCAATCTTTGTACATTTGTATCAAAGGAAACTGTCTCTCCAATATTGGACAATAACATTCAACACTTGCTTTTTCAGCCTACTGGATGACTACGGCAGCTTTTGACAGACAAGGACTGGAACTAAACCACCAAATTACAAACCAAGTTAATCTTGGGTGAGTTAGAGGAGATGGAAAGAGTTAAAAAGGATACAAATGTCTACTTATATGTAAGCAAGTGATAAATCATGGAGCACAATGTTATTTCCTGGCATCTTTTTTATAACGTGGCTAGAGACTGATGAAATACAGGACCAGCCATAGTAAATCTGATAACTGGTTCTATCAAGCCCAGATTTCTGTCTGTGCTGGAAGGAGGAAGACCATTTGTAATTCATTTATGGATAGAATAATGAGTTAGCTTACTTTTTTAAGGAGAAAAGAGTAAAACAAGTCATATAGAAACAAGATATACTCCTTGTCAGAGAGATGCACCAAAGATTTCAGTAACTGCTGCTAACTCCAACAACTAGAGGAGCCCCAAACAATGCACTTGGAGTGGAAATCACTGCCACATGTTAAATGTATTTAGGATGTGATGCAGAAGGCCAAGATTAGTGCAAAAATTCCAAATATGTGCAGAGAAGGAGATAACCCCTGAAGAATTCCATCTCCACACAATAAAGGTGAAACTGCTCTGCTCAGGTTTCTCTGGACTGACTGTAGCCACATCTGTGTTGCTATTCCCATTACCAGTTTCACACGCAGCTGCACCAAAACCTAAAAGCGAGGAGAATCAGAGGACCCATCTGTGTTTAGCATAATATCGCTGCGGGCACTGGAGTGGCAAACATGCAAATGAGCTGATTAATCAGGAGGTAATTATGCTTGGGTTACTCTTTCTGTTACAGGAATGCTTTGATAGCAAGATTAGGTAGTATACATTGGAGCATTTCATAGGAGAGAATGTTCCAGCATCTTGGGAGACATTTTGAAATCCTTTACAAGCCTATTTCCTGTAATATTTAAATGAATGTTGCATTTATGAGAATAGGTTTGTATGTCATTAACAAAGCAAATCTTGACAGTGAGAAGCAAGTCCATAAAATATTGATTTCCAAGATAAAACATCTAAATGGCACTTTTCAACTGAAGTAATTCCCCAGCACAGAGTAAAACCTATTTACTAATTTCTTTAACTGATTCTCAGATCTTTCCATTTCTTAGGACTGTGCTTCTGCAAAATCGAGCAAGCATCACTAAGCAAGATGGACTGAACATAATCACTGTCTATGCAAAAAGTCATGGCTTTGAATTCAGGTGGGCTCTGGCAATAGACAAAAAAATCTATAGCAGAAGAAGAAGCAAATTGTTTACCTGGTGCACAGGTGTAAGGGAGTGACAGATTCAGCTTTGAGAGAGGTTATTCTAGAGGATATTCAATGGTAGCAATCAAGGAAGGCTATCCCAGTATAAGTCTGGATTACTGCTTTTCTTACATTCTCTGCACTTTCTCTGAATGTCAGTATATTCACCACTGCATGTTCTTGTATTGTGCTCAGAATACAGCTGACATTTCCATATACTGTTTAAGTCCCTGAATGCTTACAAGTATGCACATCCTACATCTGACTTCCATAGGAGGTGATCACCAGTCAGAAACAACATTCGCACATGAGCTAATTAATGATAGAAGCACTTCAGTGTTTAGCTGCACTGAAAACCATAAATCTCCATGGACTCAAGCCTATGCTATCTTTATCAGTTAGGGTTACTTTACCTGCTGAGAAAACTCAATATGATCAAGTGAAAATACTCGTGGCTCTGTGCAGGACCAGCAACAAGGGCAGATCAGCAGCACCTGTTCTGGCTGCTGCACCAGATGGGCCATAGGCACTGCACAGTGATGTCACCATGATGACACACAGGCACCATGGTGATGTTTGAGCCTCTTCGCCTGGAACCCCTCAACAGTTCTGTGTGAGTTCACTTGCCAGCTGGCAGGGCAAAGGACAAAGCTCCCTGCAGAACTGGCTGCAAGCACAAACCACAGTCTACTGAGACAGTAGACATTGAAAGCAAGCTATCTGCAGCAGGAACTTCTCATTCTAATGCAGAGGGTTCAGCTGAGTCTCCAGGCTCTTCTTATCTTTCGGGTCAGAATAAGGGAATGGCGTGTGGATCAAAAATGGATGAAAAGGATGCACTAACTTATATTCATTAGGAGGAAATCAAATGTAAACCTCATGCTTATTATGAGAAGAGCACATTCAGAGGCACTGTTATCTCGGCAGCCCTCACTTTTCCAGAGAAACGCCGGGTACTAGACAAAAGTCACCAATTTAAGAGCATTTGGTGGGGTCAGAATGGAAGCTGCTTTTCAATTGACCAAGAAATGTTTCAGATTAAAGTACTGGTTGTTTGCAGGAATTTTAGAGGTAGCATTGCTGAGTACTAGAAATGTAGGAAAAATATACTTGGGTTTTATCCAGTGAGTCTGAACCCATGAAACAGAAAGATAATCAAATGAGGGTATGATTAGTCTATCTATTTCAACATATCATGCTTTAGTCAGCCTAAGTTGTAAGTTTAAACTGACCAATAGACATTTTAATACCCATGTTAGTCTTTAACAATTAAAAGTTTCTGTACCTTGCTGTCTTTCAGTCCCAAACTAATCACAACTCTTCTCCTTTGTATTTTCAGTTACTTTGCTACTATAGCCCATACTTCAGCAAAGATCACCAAGAGCTGCTGGAACTCTCCAAGCACAAAGTTGCCCAAAAGAGAAGAGCTGTGGCTGCCCCCAGCCCAGAGGACTGAATGAGGGTCCCCCAAGGAGCAGCTTAGATGCCCAGCACATGACGGAAATGGCTGCTGGGCCAAACAGGAGACTGCTGACAGCAGATCCAGAAGCAGGCACACAGACAGCGCCATCCATGGGGCCTCCACCTTACCATGGCACCCTAGCATGGAACCCAGTGCACAGAGCAGGAACAGTAGCATCCATTCAAAAGTTCATATTTCATATTTCATAGACAGATGTTACTGAAAATAGGATGTCTGAATAACAAACCTTCTCTGTTGATGTGTCTTTTTCATTCATCCAGATAAAATCTCAGATCACATTTTTGTCTTCAAAAAGAAGTAGAAACAATGGTTCTTTAAAATCAACAGTTTTCACTAACAATGAAGCCCTAGACCCTTAGCTATAGAGAGTAAAATACAGAATGATGTTTGCATGCTGCACGCACCGAGAATGTTCTTCCTAATGGTGACTTTGGAAGGAAAGCAGAGACTAAAAGCAGCATTTTAATTATTGAAGACTCAGAAAGAGATTGCCACTTTCATAGAATGACTGCTCACAAGACGTTCTATACTGGCAGGCAATAATGACACTTGGTTTAATTTCTGGGCTAACATTTACCAAGGGTCTGAGAGATCAAGTGCTTTGGAGAGGCCTTATCTGGAAAACCAGAGAACACTGTTCAAAAGACCTGGAAAGATACTTGGTCTTTCCTGTTACAGAAAGGTTATAATGGATATAAATTTGACAACTGACTAAATTTTAAAATCTCATTTCTTGAATGTCCTAAACCCTATACATTGTACCAAGAAGGCAGTGCAAGAAACAACTGAAGACAGCAGAATGAAGTACTGCCACAGCCTGACTTCTGCTCCGGTTCCCTTCACAGAATCATAGAATTGCTCAAGTTGGAAAAGACCTTCAGGATCATCATGTCCAACTGCAACCTAACCATACTGCCCTCCACTGTATCATGTCCCCAAACATCACATCCATATGGTTTTTAAACACATTCTGGGATGGTGATATAGCCACCTCCCCAGTGAGCCTGTTCCAGTATTTAGAAACCCTGCTTCATGAAAAGCTGGTGATGAACTGGATCTTTGCACTCTAATGAGCTCCCATCTGTTTAGAAACTCTTCAGCTGTTTCACCTGGGTATATAAGCATTAGCTTGTTTCCTACAGCACGCTAGATGAACTTGGGAGCTCATGTAACACTGAAATCCAGCATCAATATACAGAGACTCTTTGTTAGGGTAGAGGCTTCCACTGCTCACAGCTGCCTTCTGGCACCCTCCTCTCTCTTTAAACAACACTAACATCTGTACTGACTAATGGAAAAAGAAAAGTGGTAAACAAAGCTAAAAACATTCCTTAGCCAAAGAAGCACTTGGGGCTGTCTATATTGTCAACTCTGTTGTGCTAATGTCATTGAACATTCTTACAATTTGCTGCAATTCCCTAACAACGCAAAGCAAATTGCAACTTAAATTAGTCAGCTGACTTCTGTATGTGAAACAATACTGGAAAATCGCTTTAATGTTTTTGCTGAGTAAACCTGTTGAGATGTGTTAGAGAAACTCAAACAACTGTATTTTGTGGCATGATGAAAAACCAAGAAACCTGCGGTGTACCAATACTTGGGCTTTTTTTCTACTTCTTGCACAGGGATATGTATCATAGTATCATAGTATTGTGCGAGTTGGAAGGGACCTTAGAGATCATTGAGTCCAACTCCCAGGATTCGAGCCTTCTGTGTAGCAGAGCGGCACTTCTACCACTTGCACCACAGGGGGGATTCGAACCCGGGCCTCCGGTGTTGCAAGCGGCAATGTCACGGAATAGGCCAGTAATGTAGAGACTAGAGACTAGACTTTTCCCTTACATTGAGTATCCAAGGTGGATCAAGTGCACCAAACACCAGGTGTTATCGAAATAAAACCTACATCTTTTAACTTCTAAACCAGAAAAAAAAATGCATGTATAGAAAAGACAGAAAAGCAAGATAAAAAATAACTGACAATTCCCCTTACTCTCTTTGCCTTTGTGTATGTGCCTTAGACCTTTGTTTCATGGACTCAGTGACTTGTTTAGTAAAGCCATGCTGCCTGGCCTGTGGTGATCTCTGAGAGCTTCTATCTCCACAGTTGGCTGTAATTGATTTTTTTTTTTCTGCTTATCCTTTTCTTGCCACCCATCATTTGTAAAACATTCTTTTCATTCAAATAATAACACCTTGTGAACAAAAGCAAGCCAGGTAATTATTGTTCATCAAATTCCTGAAACAAGA
This sequence comes from Excalfactoria chinensis, assembly GCF_039878825.1. NCBI lineage: Eukaryota > Metazoa > Chordata > Aves > Galliformes > Phasianidae > Excalfactoria > Excalfactoria chinensis. Next base: position 91,395,613 of record NC_092825.1, on the reverse strand, counting down.
AATATCATCAGTGAAAACCTTTGCATGATTTGAAATCTCAGCAGAGGTGTGTTAAGAAATAACCCCCAAATAAGATGAACTAAAGAAGGAAAGACAGTTAAATTAACATATTATGTAGTACTCCACTACCATTAATTTTGCCAAAAGTGGATTACGGGTAACACACATTTGTATGTATAATAAAGTAGAACACATTTTGTTTTGTATTATAAATTTCTGGTACAGTTTTAGAGAGCAGAAGCATCCTGTTGCATTAATAAATCTAAAAATGGGGCTACTGTCCCAGAGCTTTACACAGACAAAGCCAGGATTTTTGTGGGTTTGTTTTTTCATTGTTTTTTGTTTGTCTTTTTAGTACTGAGAAAAATCAGTAGGGCATGTACAGATTTGACTTAACACGTCTGACAAGATTCATCAAATAATGAGTTCTTACTGTTTCAAAGTAGCAAGTTTGCCAAAAGGATAGAAGTCAACCCATCGTCAAGACATCCTAGAAAATACAAGGCTTATGGATTACCTTTCTTTTCACTGACCATGTATAAATTATGCTACTTTTAATATGCAAAGCATTAACTGTATCCTTTATTCAGACATAGCTGCAGATTAATTATGAATGTAATAATTCATTGCACATTCCTTAGGTTTTCAAACCTCCTAAAAATAATAATGATGTGATTAAAATGACTATAAAATAACATAATTAAACCTTTTAAGTGATCTTTAGAAGCTTCACTAAAGTACTCTGCAGGCACTCAAGGCATGAGTATGTACCTGAAAAGCATACTAAAATGTACTATTTTAATATATATATATATATTATTTTTAAGAAAACCTCTAGAAGGGCCATTTCTGCTATTTTATTTTGATTTCATCGTATGTACCTTTCATAAGATATATCTGGAGCTGACAGAAATATAACGCTGACATAAAAACATCAAGGACTCAGCAATGCTTATTAATAAGTTCCAACAAGAGTACAATTACAACAAATTCAAGGTATCTTTTTTTTCTTAAAACAGAAAAAAATGTCATTATTGTTAATAAAGAGCTGCCAGGCTGTAAGGAGTTATTATGAGAATTGTAATGAGCAAACTTCAGGAACAACTGGGTTGCTTAATATTTGCTAATTATTCTGAAATTATGTGAAAACGGAATGAAAGCCTCATCACCATAATGGCCCATGGAAGGCTGCCCTCAAGTGTTTTTTTTTTTTTAAGCTTCTGATACTATGACCAAAAAGTGCTGTTGATTTGAGTGTGCATTCAGCTGAATGCTCTTTTAGTTTACTCATGACAGAGGCCCCAAAGGAAGATCTGGCATTTGTTCACCTTCTCACATGTATTAGAGTTTAGGTCCTCCTAGTGTAACATGGCACATACTGTGTACAATGTGCAAATATGCTAATAGAAATACGTGAAATGGTCTGTACAATTCTCAGCTTGGGCAGCATCTGATGCTCAGCTGTGCCATTCATTTAGTCCAGCTGGTGAACTTCAGCAACACAGCATTCATTGTCTAAGCAAACTACATACTGAACATCTAATATCATACTGTCAGTAGTATCATGGTTTTGTTTCCTCTCTTATGACTGGATTTTAGTAATGAAAAACTGGAAGAAAATTCTTAGGCCATATAGCATGGTCTCTTGGTATTATGGGCAACCACATTTTGTAATCCCTTAAGTAAACTGATCAAGCTCTCTCAAATCCGTAATATTTTTATGACCTTCAGAGATGGTGGCAGCAAGCTGTATTTATTTTGTTTTACACTGGATAAACACTTCCTAGCTTTTATTATAGGCAAAGACTTATACTCCCAGAAACAAGCACAATGGATTTTAAGAAAATGATGTACCTAATACATGAGACAAGAGCAGCCTGAAAGTTAGCCAAATCGTTCTGGTAGCTAAAAAAGTCTAATATCTCACCATCCTAGAATTTCTTTCAGATTGTAAACACACACCTGAATCACAGACTCATAGGACTGATTACATCTTGATAATCCATCTCTATGTGTGCAAAATTTGAACTTGAACGTGTGTGATTCCCTCTCTCAATCCAAATCTTTATATATATTTAAAATCTAGAAATGGCAGAATATATTTCTGATGCAATGCTAAATAAGTACATAAAAAATAACTAGAAATGTATTTTTTTTTCCTTTTTCCATGGACCATGGAGAGCTGAGAAATAATGGCAGTAGAACAAAAGACATTCATTAAATAAAGAACAGTGAATAGGACATTTGGTTACATTTTCAGATCACACTTCTGAGTTGTTTAGAAAGCTGTCTTGAGAAAAGCAAGCACTTGCTGTACTTGCAATTGCAGGACAGCTTTGTTTGCGGTCTCATGAAATATTTCATATCTTGTAGACACACAAGTCTCTGTGCTGCTTGTTGAAAGGCAAGCTGGAAATCAGGATTTTGGAACAGAAATTATGCAATAAAACAGAGTACAAATTATGTTTGTAGCAAGCACATGCTCAGTTTTCAGTATGTAGGATCCACCAAGACCTTCTTAGCTGTTAGCTAATTACATATATACAATAGCCTTCTCCAAAAAGACTGACCTGGAAGAACAAAGCAGCACCAGCCTCAGCACCTGACAACGGGGGAAAGGGCAGCAGAAGTCTGCACTGTACTGGGCTGGCAAGACCAGCTTCAGAAGAAATATTCAGAGGTTCAAGCTCAGTTTATTTGCAGAGATCATGATGTGCTGGAGACAAGAAGACATTATCCCTTGTGGCTGTTACTGTCAATCTCTGGACTTGGTAAAACATATTTATCAGTTTTTCATTGTACTTCTCCTAAGACAGTCATTTACATTTCAGACATGATGATGCTATCCTAATGCAGCAATGCACATGGTCACCTTAACCTTAGACCCTTGGTTCATCCAAAAGCAATAGTCAGGAGTGTAGAGGAAAACACTGAACAACCAGATAGAATTTCACCTCTGTCACTGCTCTCAAATACTCCAGAAATATTTAATAACAAAGTTATACAGTTATACTAGCCTTATAGTTCTAAAGCTGTGAAAACTTCAGAAAGAAAGAAAAAAAAAAAAAAAAAAGAAAAAAAAAAAAAAAGGTCTGAAAAAAGGACAAACAGCCAAATTTGGGCCATTACTGCTCTTGAAAAACCAGCTCCGAATTTTCTTGAGAAACACAGATATCTCACCCAGAAATCAGGCTGTATTTGTTTTGCAATTTGAGTGAGTCAGACACATAAATATTTAAGTTTTAATTCAATTGCCTCTCCTGTGGTCGATGAGTCACTACGACTCTGATATCTGAGGAGTCTCGCTAGGGGAGGTCCTGGAAATGTGTTATGGCTCCCAAGTGGGTTCCAGCCGGAAAGTCTGTGAGCTGCATGTTTAAAATGTATAAACTTATTTTCCTTTCATATACTCAAAATATATGTAATGAAGTAGAATGTGTTTGCTTCCTGGACAGCAAACAGTCTTTCAGCCAGAAAAAATGTTTACTTTGTAAACAGTATTTTCTTTTCAGAACACTGTTTTAGCAATAGATTCCATGATGAAAAACGGTTTAGGTCATAAAAGACCTGAAAGGAATAGAATCTGTAACACTTCTTTCTGAACTCCTGAAATTAAACTTAGCAGAAGTCAAGTCACTCTAGTATGCTAAAAATACAGAGGACACTTCATACAAATGGAAGATGCAAGATAATTTCAACACCTTCGGTTAAATACAGAGTATTAAGAATCTTTGTATGAGTAAGTATAATGAATACAAAGCTGCAAAAAGAGACTAATTAAAAACTGAAAAGCTAGATTCCATTGGCGTACATATTACAAATCAAGTGGGGAGGATAGTTATGACTGCAACATAAAAATAATTAGTGAGAAGCTGGAAGAGCGGCACTCCCTTTCCTACATGACACTATAATATTCCTGTAACCTTCTTGAGTCATCTTCCCACCACTTTGCATGAAATGCACCATGATTTAGTGACTTCTGACCACTCTGATTTTGACTCAGATGGGATAAACACAGGGCCACTACCAGAGAAGCAGATGGGCACTAAGTTCAATCCTGCCATGAATTCAGCAAAATTCATCCACAGAGATAGAAGTGAGAGAAGCTCCAAGCCAATGACAATGGCAAAGCAAATAATAATAACAAAAATAAAAATCTTAACAACCTCTGTGGCCTTGTGAGCCTTTCACCCCCTCAGAGACTCCTGACCTTGGCTGTGAACCAGTTCAGCTACTTTGCAGATGAAAAGTAAACCCGCTGCAGATGTCCCAACACGCTAAAATTCCCAGGTCTCCAGCCACAAGTTGGGGAGTCTGTGCACATGTATTCCCCACAGCCAATGTCTGACAACTCCCAGTCCTCAGAAAGAACGACTCTGCACCTCTCATGGGGTTGAAGCCTGAATCAGCACAACTTTGTTTCACAGCTGCAAGCATGGAAATATTAGGTGCGAGCAAACTATTATTAAATCTTTCCCTCAATAATCATGTTTTGTTATACCCTCAATCCAAATTCTACACTCGTACATGAAATGCAAGGGTTTGCAAATAAAATACATACTTACACCCAAAACAGAGAAAAAACCTTTTTGTTTCAACTTGACTAGCATTGTGAATCTGTTTACATGAGAGTCCCAGGCCTCCATGTGTTGGTTGGTAGGTCTTATGGCAGCTTGGATCCACCTTTACATACTGACATCTACTAAAGAAAACACTACTCGCACCCATCAATGGGACAGGAAAGATAGCAAAGGATAGAAATCGAAAGGAAGCCTACTTTTACAGTATGCAAAAAGACACTTAAATTTATATAGCAAATTCTGTTCAAACAATCTTTTTTTTTCTTCTTCTTTACTGCCAGCCTGTATTAATGAGGTGGTGGATATGGAGGGAAATGACACACTGCCTACATATGTAATTTCAGAATAAGTGTTCCAGTAAGGACTCTGAACATAAAATCCTGATACATACTTCAGTTTAAACCCAACAGCTCTTCTCTAATGGTTGTTATACTGGAATTTTTTCTCCATTTTGCCATAAGGATATCGATTTTCTGGATGCTGCACTACTCTTATAAGACATATTTTTCTTAACCATAGCATCCACCTTCAAAATCTTTTTTTTTTCTTTTTTTTCTTTTTTTTTCCTCTTTTTCCCCCAAGACATTGACATGGAGCCACTTTCCTGCAGCTACCTCGAACACAGGGATTTTCAGAAGGGGGAAATACGTGCCACGGGTAATTTCATGGACACAGAACGGCAGCACGTCACCGGCGCCTCAAACTTAGCAGTTAACTGTAGGTGCTGTGGAGCTGTTTTTTATCACTGGTGTCAAATTCACAAGAAAACCACCACAGAATGACTTTAATGTTGGCTATAGTTTTCAGTTCTGGAAAGTATCAGAACGATGCAAGGCAACGGATCCCTTCCCACATACAGGAATTCATCTTCAAAAGATGGAGATACAATGGATGATGTGCTTTAGTTCACAAACAATAAGGATATCACTGAACCACAAAATATATATATTTTTTTCTTTGAATGTTGCATGAATAATATAAAATTGAGTTTTAAAGAAAATAATCAGTTTACTCTTTTTTATTTTTTTTTCTTTTGATGACTCATTGCTTAGACCTCAATGGGGGCTTTGGGCACCATAGTCTGAAGAAAGGAACTTACACCGTATCATCACTCAGGACCTATAAGGACACATCTGCTTGTCCACAGTATTCATACAAAAAAGAACACTTGGCTTCAGATAGTTGTGACCTATTCTGCTACTCCCTCCAAGTAACTTTTATTCATTAGAAATAGAGATCTACAGTATAATCACATATAAGTTAGCATTATTCCATTAATAACTGCAGATAACCGTCAAATTTACAATAGTGAAGTAACTAATTTCTTAAGTAAACATTTATAATAAGATGGTTGCAAAAAAAGTATCTGAATGTGACATATTACCACCCTAGCAAGTATAGGGATTTTAAATGCAGTAATTTGGCAAGATTTGACATACAGTAGTTGTATTTTCCCAAAGGGAGAGCCAAAATCTGGCCAGATCTGTCTTGGTTTTGTAAGTGTGCCAAATACGACACAGAATAGATGTGATTAATTATCTGAAGAATTATATATACATGTGTTTCCATTAAATAGTCACAGTCTGCCCTATACAAATTATTCCAACAACAGCCATCTCACTGGGCAGTATGAAATGAGGGAACACAGAGAAACATCACACAGGCAATGAGGTTCCAGCAAGTAATAAACATAAAAATAATAATATTAAAAAAAACTAACTGGCTTTCACTTCCCTTTGCTTCTCTTCCTAGAGAGATTTCTAAATCCTTTTCTTGCTCAGATTCTCCTTACTTTTTCAATGGCATGAAACTGTACCAAAGTATTTATGATTTACAAAACCAATTCATGGTTTTCAAACTAATGGATTTATGATTTACAAAAATACATAGCCACTGGTTTGAAAATTAAATAACAAAATTTCAACTTCTGAAACAAATTCTAAGTATGTAAGAAGTGAATTAACATTAACAATGTCAAGTAATAAATGTGTGTTTCAAAAACTTACTTGGAATTCTGCATTTTACTGGGCAGCTCCCTTCTAAGGTGCTCATTCTTTTAAAATTTCCTTCCAACAACAATAACAGAATATACATTTTTAAATTCTTGTACAAGGGGTACAGTAGCTTCCCAAACAGAGCCACAAGCATAATGGTCACAGAAAATCAAAGTCATTACAATTGAAATGAAGTTTAAAGATTAAAGTTAGAAGATACAGCACACACACAAAAATGTACTGTGTGTGTTATCAGATGATAATTCTAGATTAAGCTTGAGCAAAGCAGCCTTTCAGATACCTTACAGGGCAACCTCGACATTCTTGTGCCTACAAAGGAATTCTAGAATTCCTTAGGCACAGTTCTGATTTTTGTGCCTTGGAGAAGATAGAAAACAATTGCTTTATGGTTAATCACTGAAGTCTTTAGAAGGCCTTGCTGGAGAAACTGCTACAGCCATCTGTAGTGAAACTGTATAGGCATAACTAAAATAGAGCACAAGATATTATTCCCTTTTAAACTCAGACCTGCTGGAGTAATTCCTGTGAACAGCCACCTGCTCCTATAAGCCATTTGTTCCTTTGTAAAATAGATGTTAGCTCCATCTAAGCTTCTGAATGAGAAATTCATTACTCTAGCCAGCTATTCATGCAGTCACCCCATTGTGTTAATTATATATCTTGCTATATTTCAAAATAATAAGTGAGAGTGTGTCATTCAGGTGCCATCCCTCCAAACTGATACAAGTAAAATACTCAAGCTGTAAGGCAGGTGAATGCAAGAGAACGGTATCATAAAGATTGATTTTTAACGTTTTCCACATTCTTTTAAATACATTATCTTAGCAGCTATGACTGTCAGGAAGTTTCATACTTCATGCTATTATACCACTCTGATCATCATCTCCAAAGCCTAAGCTTAGCTGTGTTTTTGTGTTGTTTTTTTGTTGGTTTTTTTTGCTTGTTTGTTTTTCCCTGCAAGGGAATGACATCATTGTACCACTTGGAGACACAACTAGTTGCTTCCATCGGAAGTTGTGATGACCCTGTGGATCCAGACTTCAGCTGTTGCCATGCTGAATTGCTATGGCTCCTCTCATAGGCCCACATTTCATGAGGTCATATTCCAAAGTAGATAAGAAAAACAAACTTGAAAGTGTTTTACTGCATATCTCATACAATGAATTGCTTCCTTCTGGATATGAAACTGATAAATTTAGTAATTAGAAATTAAAATAAGATGGAATATTCTGAACACATGCTACAAACAGACACCATGTGGTATACATCTATGTTACATTAGGGGAAAGTACAAAGAGTAAACTAGCAGGAAGATGTGTAATCTATATCTACAAGGGTAATCCTTGTGTGCTGTAGAATCCTGTTGGGACTGTGGACCAGAACTGAAACCCAGTACCTCTTACCAGTCCCAAGTGGGACTTTGTGTCACAAGCCAAATGAAAGTAAAATTCAAAACTGCATGATAGCCAGATCCAGTAAAACAGAATCTTAACCATGTCCCAACTGCAAATACAAAACTGTTTCCCTCAGTTTAAAAAGTCTCAAGTTTTTGAATGTCCATTTTGTACAGTTTCTAAACACATATAGTACCCAAAGCCCTTCTATTAACACTGTAAAATTGTTTTTTACCCTAGCACTTTGTTCAGAGGAGTTAACAAAAGATAATCTCTTCATGAAGAATGCTCAGCTACTTTCTGCTCATGTAACATTTCTTTCCAAGGGGCAGAAGTAAAAAAGATAGAAAGGAAAAAAAAAACAACAAAACTGTACCTTTTAATCACCAAAACACAGATAGTAAATCAAAGCTATGAATTCAGTAGTGCATCTTTGAAAATGTAATTTAATGCAATGGATAGATTTGATGCTAGAAATACATCATGTGTGTTTGATGTCTGTGATGTGAAATATGTGTTTTCAACCCTGCTGACTCTGGCCTTCCTGTCACCTCTTACGGAAAAGAGTAGTTTTAATCTTTTTCAGCTTTTGCTATTTCTATTGTGTGCTCTGAGTAAGGAGGTGAACATTCAGTCCCAGCTGGTTACCAAATCACATCCATCAGATAATTTTTTAAGTAGTAACAATGTCACTTTTTTATTAAACAGTAGGTAGTATATATCTTCACTATTAATTTTTTTAACCCTAAGATATTGTTCTTTTCTGTGTTCCTACATGTTTAGGTGAATTTATTTCTAGATGCTAGTTTTAATACTTGAAATCACAATGGAAGTGAATTAGAAAACCTTCTTTAGCCACAAAGGTAAGGTCTTCTGTAAAGATCATGCATTTCTGAGCCTGCTCCCAGGCAACAGCCTTACACCTAACAAGACCCAGGGCCATGCCACACAGAGTTTGGTTCACTTGCACTTGTAACAAACACCTGTAGAATCTGCATGGTGGCACACCAGAGACTGGGAAATGTGGGCTCAACTCCTCCTGCCCTGATGCACTGCTTTCTGCTGGATTCAAGTATATACAGATTCCAAGACTAAAATCAAAGCCCTTTCCCAGTCACCATCTTTATTAGTTTAACTCCTTTGCTTTTTGGTTGGTTTGTTTGTTTGTTTGTTTGTTTGTTTTTGTTGTTGTTGTTGTTCAAAAACTGAATGAAAGAAAAAAAAAAGATTATTGTCTCCTCTAATTAGCTGCATGAGTTGTTTCTGACACTGACATATACCTTTTTTACATTAGGATGTCACCTCAGTGAACTCACCCTTCTTACATACACACATTGACTATCACTTCCCTATTTAAGCTGCCAAGCATTCATTCAGGAATACCCAAATCACTGTTATGCAACAGTCCCAAAATGATGCCCCACAAGAGGAAGCCTGTAATACTGGTATCCTCAGTAGACGTGCTCTGCAAGGGCTTGATGGAAACCAGGAGGACAGGCAACATGCTTATGCTTTGCCACATCATGTTGATAAAAGCCACGACTTCGGGGAGAAAAGTAAGATATATGAGGTAATTTGGTTAAAATTCAGTACTCACTTCAAACATCTTTAGTATGAAAAGCAGAGGATGTGCTATATCTTTTCCTCAGCATATAAACAAGCAGCTAAACTCTACTCTTCTCCAGGACCAAAAAAAAACCAAATACATTTCTATACATTTCAACCCAAAAGTTTCTAAGTTATTTTGCATTTTGCTAGCAGCCTCTTTTTTTGTTGTTGTTTTTGTTTTTGTTTTTGTTTTTGTTTTTTTTTTTTGTTTTGTTTTTCCTTTGAGCACATCTCTACAGGTGAGATAAATGAGGGCTAGAATATAGATAGAATCAGCTAACAGTGAGAAATGCTCTAAGGCCATCTTCTCTTCCCCTGTAAACAGTAAGACCACCATGACTGGATTAGCAAGATTGCATAAGGAATAAAGACCTAGTTTTTCTGTTCCACCATGAAAAAGCACTTTGGTTCTAAATCAGATCTTCAAGTGTGAGTATTGACACTTTCTCCTTTTTATCAATAAGGAATGCATGTTTTTCAAATGGTATGGGTAGAAAAACCATTAAAGTGCATTAACATAGACACATCTGTTTACTGGTATGGATGACTTTAAGTGAACCCCACTTTACCCACTGGCACTTCACTTTTACATGGATATGCACACACATCCACCTCTTTCTAAAGTATTTTTCACAGGTTTGTTTGTTTGCATTTAGTTTGAGAACGATGGAAGCAAAACATTTTCACTGATCTGTGTAATAATCTGCTTAGAGATTCTTTCTGAAACACATTATCTCAAAAGAAAGCATAGATTTTGCTTTGTGCTTTTGTTTATTTTTTCCTTTCTAGCTTGATTTTTTTCTGAGATCACATTAACTGTCACTTATATACACAATTCTAGTTATATTTTGTTTATGGCTTTTCAGCAGCTCTGTAATCCTAGAGGATGAAAATATTTTCCATTTGCCACAGTGACACGTGCTGTGGAGAGAAAATATGGACAGCTGCAGGCTTCCCTAATAATGGTATCGGATAACACAGTGTGCAGGATTTCAGTTTATCATTTTTCCTTAATGGAAAATGCAGATCTTCTGCTTAGACATCTCAAGTGAGAATCTACACAGACCATGACACTCTGAATCAGAAGCATGTGCTCCAAAATAAGTAGTATCTAAAGTGCCTTGCAGAGGGATTGTCACCAATATTGATTCAGCCTGTTTTAACCATCTTCTGAAAGAAACTTGCTGGCTTTGAATTAGCCACACATGATGTATGCAAGATCAGTTCTTTGCAAACAAAAACCTCTTCAGAAGAAAAAGCAGTCTGCAGATCAATGAAATGGAGGTGGTGAGTTGCCATTCCCTTACTGGGGAACTTTCAATATATGTCAGTGATATATTAAGTCCATAAAAAATAAAATATCATTATTTAGGGTGTTTATTTTAGCTTGGCTATGAGAGGCATTTGTGACCCTACAGAAGTACTTCATTGGAGGTCATTATTTAGACTAAATTCCAGATACAGAAAACAAAGAGCTCTATTCATAACAACTAAGACAGCAAGGTATTCACAAGAGAAATGAGCAAGAATTTAAGAATGTAGACTAAATAGGACTGTGATTCAATGAAGGTCCCAACCCAGGAAAGCACCCCTCTAAAACTAACTTTTTAAGCACATACTTATTTTCACTCTAAGTAGCGGTGAATTCAATAAAATTTGATATATACTTTAAAATGCTTTCTTGATCTGTAGCCTGGGATTCCTGTCGTCCCCTTAAATAAAAATTCCTTGATTACAGATAAGAGAGACTTTAATAGAGAGCAAAATAACCCACTCCAACATCTTTAACAATCACAACTATTGTGAATATCTTCTTCATGGTTCAAACTTGAAGTTCTTCCTAGCAAATGGCTAGAAGCATGCAGGTTAAAGGGATGTGACTTACAAGCAACGTGAAGTCATTGAACCAGCATGAAATGAATGATCCTTTTGCAGATCATTTGCAGAAATGAAAAATCCTTTTGCAGAAGGTGTGAAATGGCATCTCAGTAAATGCCAAATCAAAAAAGCTAGCCTAGCTTTGAAATAAATAAATTCTGTTATTAACATATTATTATGGAATACTTTCAACAAATAAAATGGGAAACTTTTGGCCTCTTAAGTGGCTTTCCGTTCTATTGAACTATCCACTACAGGACCTGCAAAGGCATATAGATGGTTGTTATTCAAGGAATAATTCTTGAGTCATGTTGCCAGGAAAGAATGGCTATCAACAGAGCATCCTTGTAAAACCAATCTGCTTTCCCTAACTGGTGAACACAGAGGCTGAAAAGAATTATGAAGACAGAAAGTTCTTTTCACGTTTACAGAGATGGCAAAATAAACTGGATGCAACCCTTCAGAAATGTAAATCCCACAAGTACCTACATGTACTAACCACAAGCATTTAGACCGTGTAAAGACCTCTGCATTAACAACACAGTATTTCTCCTTCCTCATGAACAGATTCCATTTAAGCAAAATTATCTTTGTTTAAAAGCATAGAACTTTGTTTTGTTTTGTTTTGTTTTGTTTTGTTCTGTTTTCTTTAACAGCAGTATGCCTTCTGTATTTTCCTTCAAATTTGGTGTATATGGTTTATTAGCATATTGTACTGTATGGTATGAAGTTGTAGCAGATCACCCGATCCTACTGGATCTTTGTGCATCATAATACCCTCCAAAAAGACATGAATCCTGTAAAGAAGGGAGGATTTTAGTTTCTAAAAGGAATGCTAACAGGAAATTGAAAAACATTTTTGTTGCATTGAAGAGAGAGCAAAAAACTCACTGCAATGGCTGGGATGTAGACAAGAATATACACACTGAGTTGTATATGCTTCATCTAATACATAGTCATTTTGTTGTGACAGGTACAAGTCCATTAACCAATGTTTTGAGGACTCTTAATGGCCTGTAAAGTTAAAAACTCGCTTATTCAGAGCTGAGGAAACGCTGACATCTTACCAACATTTCCAATATTGATTTTGAGCAATCTTCTCAGGATTATTTTTTTTTCCTAATAGTTTGAAATTCTGATAACAGTACTTCTATAAAAATGCATTTTGAAAGACAGCCTTGTTTAACAACATTATTTAACAACTTGAAATTATGTGTGTTAAGCAACTTCTTCATGGAAAGTGCACATAGAAATTAGTAAAATACATGCTAGTAATATACGTGCAGTATGCTAGAGTATAAGCAACAAACAATATTACAACATTTACAACAGAGTGCTCATAATACAATTCCATCTGAATTATCTCAAATCTATGAACTCCAAAATAAATCTTACAACTCAATTGGACCTGGTCTTTGCATTACTCTACTGACATTGTAGTAGGATGGGATCATGCTTAGACTGTCTATTTCAAGGAAGGGCCAAAGCCTACAAGGGGTGAGCTACTCAACTGTAGACTGTTTTCCATTGTTGGAACATTTTCTAAAGATTCAAGATTCAGAATAAGAAGGAATTTATTTCTACCTTTTAAAACAGAGGAAAAAAAAAAAAATCAAATCAATGCTTATCATTATCCCATTCTGAGAGAGATTTATACAGAAAATGCCATTTCCAAAAGGAAAACTGTACTGGAAAATTAGACTCCCATATGTACAGGAACACGGGGAGTTGAAAAGCATGAAACTCATTCAAAACCAAATTTCACTGCACATCAAAAATTTACAAAGTAATTGAAAAATCTTTAATCCCATCTTGCAGTTATTTCTCTACTCTGTGAAGTATGAATTATTGTAGCAAATGGCACTAATTTTAACCATGAATCATACTTTGCTCTCATGTTCAGGAAGCCACAAAGATTTCGTTTTCCTCCTACACCGGTATGTAGTACTACTGAATATAGATTCAGATTTCCAGATATCACTGTATCTATTATACTTGCTAACAGGATTAGCTAGCATTAGACTGGCATCCACGGGAAGCGTGATACTCGGTTAGACCTGAGGGGTTCTCTCGGGAGGCAAAAGGTCTAAGTTGAGGCATGCACGATTTCAAAGCAATTCTTGGTGCAATTAACTGCTTGACCTTCAAGATGAACAAGCATATTATTTAATTAATTGTCCCGCTTTTTTAAGCCATGCTGTTCATTTTTCTCATAAGTGTGTGATAATGTACTGTCACCAGTTTTTATGGAGATGATCAAGGAAATTATAATTTAAGTTGCTTGGTGATGAATCAGGACTGTATTTCATAATGTCCTCAATGTCTTCCATCAGCTCTGCTAATGTGATATCCATATGAATGTATGTGTATGTGAACTAAATGCTTGATATATAGCTGTAAAGATGGAAAAAGTAGTACTTCTCTTTCTTACAGAGGTTCTGTATTGCTTTACCTCCAAGATAACATGGGTAGAAAAAATGAAAAATAAGAGATTTAAAAATTACTTATACAGCAAGATATGAAAATCCCAATAATAATGTGGTAAAAATAGTTTCTTTTACTTTTGGATAACATCAAATGATCTATGATAACACCTGTGCAGATCTGTCCTGCTAGCTGAAACAAAAATCAATTCTCTTTCTCCCCATATAATTAGACATTGGGATATTTTTCCATAGATACATACAGAAGTGTCTAACAGCTCTCTGAAGTTGCTATCTGCTTTGAAGTAAAATTTGTCTTTTCCAGGTTAGTGGACAGGAGATGCATTTGCATATTTATTCACTAATGTACAGTATACACATGGAAGCACATATGCTGTAATAATTGTCAACAGTTGCTTTTAAAACATAATGGTCAAGGAACAAAAGAAAAACTTGTCTTATCCATGCTTTGATGCATCAAATGCTTATTGATAATTTCTTGTTTGCAACTGTTCCTTCATGCAATGTATTCACAAAAAGAATACTGATTTTGACAGCCAAGCTTGTGTATGTTTTATCATTGTATTGGTAGATTCTTCAACACCTTTAGGAGAATCATCCTAAAAATTCTGATGTCTTGGTAAGATCTAGGGATCTTTGCTAATAAGAACCTAAAGTTTTTAATAAACAAGTTGTAACCAGAGGGCCTCTATGTTAATGTTAAATCAAAAGTTCCAGGCATCTCTGTATTATATATGTTATACATATTAACTTGTTTATTTTTGTTTTTTATGTAAGTTTTTTCTTTCTTAATCTGATTCATCCATTTCATTTAACAAAGGCCATGGTCTCAGAAGTGGCTACTTTTTCATCTCCACTTTTAATCCTTCTTGGACTATGCTGCTGTTGTTCTGCTGTTCTTCAATAAACTTATAAAACTATTAGTTCATGCCAACTATATGAAGACCACTATAAATAAAACATAACTGAAATAGTATTCAAACAATTAGGGAAACTAACGTCTTTACATGACCAATCTAAGCATACAAAATTTATGGCTGCTTGATGTTCCCTTCCCTAATTATCCCAAGAGGGAAAGCATAGACCCAGCTGCACTATGTTTGATTTAGTCACTTAGAACAGGTTATAGCTTCTCTCTGTTGTTTTTGTTTTTGTTTTTGCTTTTTTTCCCTCCATTTTTTCCCCCTAAAATAGCCACACCTTTGTACAATTTGAATGGTAACTGATGAAGTAGATTTCTCCCTTTATTTGCAAAAATATGTACATTTATAGAACTGTACAAGTAACAGGACATTCATATGAAGGATCAAGTAATAATTTCTTCTAAGTTGTTTTGTCTAAGTGATTTCTCTTTGATTAATAATCTTCAATGTCTTGCAAATATTCTTGCTTTTAACAGCTGATGAAAGTATAACACATTTTCAGAATGACTTAAGAATTTACTAAGTAATATATTTGAGACTAGGGCAAGTAACATGAATTTAAACAGAAATATAGTAGAAATTGGGCAGGGAGTTATAGCTAGAAGGATGAATGAGAATATTTTAGCCTTTAGAGATGAAGGAAGGCAGTCTTTGCATCTGTTTTGGTCTCAGAACTATTCTTCCTGACAGCAAGAGATTTGCTATTAAAAGCATTTTACTCTTCTCAATACTTCTCATTTACAAAGTGTTAAAGACTTTCTATGACCTTATAAAGACTCCACTTGCTCACACTCACCTCTGCTCGGAAAAGTACCAACAAGAGTTCTCTCTTTAATTCCCTAATATAATTAAGTTAAGCTTGAAGCAACTCTTCTGTTCTGTGATTAGCTTGAAGTTTGCTGTTTCTGACCTTGGTGCCTGAGAGCCAAGAAATCTGTACTTTCCAACTGTGTCACCTAGTCTAATAAAGAATGTAAGAATCCCCAATAAGCTTTGTCCCTAGAGCCAAAACTCTCACCCAATTCCAAGTGATTTATAAGTACATGTAATTTTTGAAAGTGGAGACTTTCACATGCTCATATGCTTTGTAAGCAATTCAATTATCCAGAAATACAACCCTTCCATAGTGAAAATGTCATGGAAACTTAGACACATTGAGACTTGAGAGAACTAGTCCAGGAACATGTAAATAATAGAGGGAAAAACAAAACAAACCAACCAAAGAAACCAAACAAACGCACAAACAAAAAACCCAGAAGGTTCCTGTATAGGTGCCTTTACCATACTGATAGGGCAGATTTCTCTGTAATTACATTTGAAGGACATAGAAGAAGTGGTATCTCCAACCACAATGCACCCTCCATTTGCTCGGTAAGTCCAAATGTCTTTCTTTTCCATCTCACTTTGAATATGTACACCTGACCACAAAACCTACTGATGTTGGAGGAGATTAGAAATCATCAGGCTACCACTCCCTTTCGCTTCAGTAATCAAATCTGGTGGAGATGAGGCAGTCAGCTGCAAGACAGAAGAGCAGCTCTTCTCTTCTCTGATTTTTGTGTCTTGTGATCACGAATATCCATTAGTAGTGCAGACATAATGACTATGTAAAGCTCATTCATACCTATCTGTTAAACACTGGAAAGACAGTCCATTGATTTGTACAGTTTAGTGATCAGCTCTTCTAGCAATGCAAAGTCACACAGAGAAGGACAAATTGGAACTCAGACAAATGAGCCATATGTTATGCAAAATTGTAAACAAGAGCATAACATTTCCTAATACCTACCTATACAAGTAACTTCTTTTCATAGAATCCTCAGAGAATACAGTTACCTTTCTGGGCTGCAAGGGCACTCTGCTGATTCATGTCTGGCTTCCCATTCACCAGTACCCCCAGGTCTCTTGAATGCAGGCAAGGCTGTGTTCAGTCCTTTGATCTGGATAGAATGGATCAACGGGCCAAAGCAAATTGATTGAGTTTCAATAGAGCCAACTGTCAGGTCCTGCATTTTGGTCACAAAATCCCCAGGCAACCCCACAGGCTTGGGGAGGAGTGGCTGGAAAGCTGTCTGATGGAAAGGGACCTTGGTGTACTGTTGGACAGTCAGATGAATATGAGCCAGCAGTGTGCCCAGGTGGCCAAGTAGGCCAATGGCATCCTGGCTTGTATCAGGAATGGTGTGGTGAGCAGCACTAGAGAAGCAACCCAGCCCCTGTACTCGGCACTGGTGAGGCCCCACCTCAAGTACTGTGTTCAGTTTGGGGCACCTCAGTACAGACAAGACATTGAGGTGCTGGAGCAGATCTAAAGAAGGGCTTGGAGAATATGCACTACGAGGAGAGACTGAAAGAAATGTGGCTGGTTAGTCTGTGGAAAAGGATGCTGAGGGGAGACCTTATTGCTCTCTTTCAATATCTGAAAGGTGCTTACAGCAAGAATGAGGTTGGTCTCTTCTCACTGGTGACAGGTGACAGGATGAGGGGAAATGGCCTCAATTTGTGCCAGGCTAAGTTTAGGTTGGATATCAGGAAACACTTCTTTACAGAAGGGGTTGTTAAGCACTGGAATAGGCTCCCCAGGGAGGTGGGTGAGTCACCATCCCTGGATGTGTTTAAAAACCATTTGGATGTAGTGTTCAGGGACATGATTCAGTGGAGGGTAGTTAGGTTAGTATGACTAGGTCGTGGTTGGACTCAGTGATCTTTTTGTTTTTTTTTTCCAACCTGAGCAATTCTTTGATTCTATGATTCATTCCCCAGCTTGTATTGGTAGTGGGGGTTGCCTCAATCCAGGTGCAAGACCTTGCACTTGAACTTGTTGAACCTCATGAGGTTCACCTGGGCCTACTGCTCAAGTCTGTTTAGGTCCCTCTGGATAGCATCCTGCCTCTCTGGTGTGTCAACTGCACCCCACAGCTTGGTATCATCAGAAAGGTGCACTTGAACCCACTGTCAATGTCACTGATGAAAATATTAAAGAGTATTGTCCCCAGCACTGAACTCTGTGGGATGCCACTCGTCACTGATCTCCATCCGGACACTAAGCCATTGACCACCACTCTCTGGACTTGGTTCTGCAGCCAGTTCTTTGTCCACTGTACAGTACACCCATTAAATACATCTTTCCAATTTGGAGAGAAGGATGTTGTGGGGTACTGTGTCAAAGGCCTTACTGAAGTCCAGATTTATGACACCAGTGGCTCCTCCGTTATCCACTGATGCAATGATACCATCTTAAAAGACCACTAGGTTGGTCAAGTAGGACTTGCCCTTGGTGAAGCCATGCAGCTTCTCCTGTATCACTTCCCTGCCTTCCATGTGCCTTAGCATAGATCCAGAAGAATCTGCTCCATGATCTTTCCTGGCACAGAGGTGAGACTGACAGGTCAGTAGTTCCAGATCCATTTTGGAAAATTTTTCCCTGTCTGGAAATGCTGATAGCAGGTATAAATGCCCACACCACTGATATTCTGTTCACTGCTTTGTTTTACTTTAGTTTCATACATGTCCAAATATGATCACAAATTACATTAATGATTTGGAAAGTCTATGTGCATATGAAATACCACACAACTACTTCTATAGTTGTTGTTCTTGTTTTGTTTTTTTTGCTTTCTTTAAGACAGATGACCAGCTGCAAAGTTTTCACCAAGCTTACCACTGTTCCATCCCAAACACATGGAAACACAGGCCAAGAAAATCCTATGTTTTGTATGTTATTTCATACAAAAGCCAGAAAATGAAGGGAAATAATTAGTCATATGCATGTTAGCTGTCATGTTATATGAAGGCTGTTCTGAAAGTAATGCCTCCTATCTCATCATGTCAGCTCATGATGTCAAAGTAAGGTAGTGGTGGTATGGCAGTAGAGGCTGAACCTTCCTAACAGTTCCTCACTACATGTTGTTGCCATGTGACAGATGACAGCTGAGGTGCACTCTGACAGAATGGTGTCTGACATGGCAGTGTGGATTATGCAAAATTGTGTCACTGAATTCCTTTACATGGAAAAAAAAAAAAAATGTCTCCATTGGCATTCATTGACACTTGCTGAATGTTTCTGGAGACCAACCACTGTATGTGAGCACAGTGAGGTGGTGGGTGGAGTGCTTCAACAGTGGAGACAGTGACAGTGGGTCATCTCCACTGGTACAGACTTTTATGAGTGTGGCATGCAGGCTCCTGTTCACTGCTGGAAAAAATGCATAGCTAATTGTGATGACTGTGTTGAATAATAGTGTTTTTTAGCTGAGATTTTTTTTCTAATTCATACAAATAGCATTATGATGTTCTTTATATCTTTTGTGGTTTCCATGAAAATAAATTGGAGGCATTATTTTTAGTGACCTATGTATATATTGGTATCACTGCATTTTTGTTTCCCTAACCATAAATAGTATACAGTAGGGAGGGGCGAGGATAGAAGGGTGTGGACTCATAATTTTTAATACCACAGACACAGAAGTCACATAATATTTTTCAACCTCCTATGGTTGACAACTAATAACTAGCAGATAACTCATAGAAACTATTGTTGACATCCTAATAACAGCTACTTCTATTACTTCATAATAGCATCTTACCAATGTTGATAAATAAAGCTGTGGTGAAGATATTAAAATAAATTTATTAACACTTAGTCCTTTTTAGTAATAATACCTTAGGTTGAATAGTAATACTGAAATGCTGCTTTCATTACATGCGGTCACAAAGAAAGTATGAATACATTTGCCATAGAGACACCTGAATCAGAGGATTATAGAAGAGGATTTTTCTAAGATCAGCCAACCTACTGTGGATTTCTGTCACTGAAATGGTATCCTAGCCATTGTCTGTACTAAAGCAGAATTTATTTGTGGAAAAGCAGGCACCTCATTTCCCAGCGTTCCTAGCAGTAGTTCTTTGCAAACACCAACAGTAGGATTTAAAACAAAATGAAATGAAACCCAAAGGGATTTCAACTGTAAACAAATAGGTTCATTTAGCAACACAGTTCACAGGGGAGAAGATTGACTGTAAAAACACCAATGCACACAAATAAAAGGGGCAAAATGGTATCTTCAAAAAAAGCCTAGCAGCGTCCATTTGAGGGTTACATTTTCTTGAGAGCCTACCTCTGCTCTTCAGCAATTCTGCTGCTTCTCTTCAGTCATAAACAGATTCAGCTAAAAGGTAATCTCACATCCTTCAAAAAATAAAAAATAATAATAAAAAAAAAAAGTAGAAACACAGAATGTTGCTTTTAGCTAGATCAGATCCCTTATGTGGCTGAAGATGCATCCACATAGTAATAAGCCTTGTACTAGGTGACTGGCAAGAACCAAGCCAGCAAAAGTGTACAGAAACAAGAGCTCTGCAGTGGTCCATTCTGCCTATGAAACTGCATGCCTACTGAAAGATGCCAGGTACAATTTAGAAAAGGTACAAAGGGACACAAAACTTGTGAATCTGTGTGTAGTTCCCAGGCAGAACTGCTCAATTTTGTCACCTGAATACTTGGGGAAAGAGAAGCTCTTAATGAGAACCAGTAGCATGAACAGAGTGCATTTTAAGTATTGGGAAGTGCAGAAAAATCTTTGGAGAGGATTAAACCCCAACTGAACATGGCCTGAGCAACCTCCCATAGTTGAACCTGCTCTAAGCAGGCAGATGGACCAGGCTGAGAGAAATCAAATGGTATCTGCTGGCTTTCACCAGTCTGTGACTCTCAGTGAAGATCAGGCCACAAAGAAACCTGGAGAAGGTAGTATTGTAGATCTGCATCCCACAGTCACAGCAGTTTGCTTTCTCCTATCACTTATACCTTTGAAAATGCTTTCTGCCTCACATAGGACACGTGCTTTTAAAGACATTCTGTGCAGTTTATATGCTTTGTTTTCTGACAGATAAACGTATCGCTGTATTTTAAGCAGTAACAGCTTGTTTTGAATGGTGGCACTGCACACAGAATAAAAAAAGAAACCTATATCCTAGCAGTCATCAAACAAACAAAATGAACATTGTATAGTCATGAAGACTTAAAACTTTCTAGCTATACATTCTTCCTAAGAAAGGTGCAGAGATTCATTGTTTTCATGAAACTTTTTGGTAGTATTCTGATTTCAAAATGTTATTTTATGTTACATACTTTTACTCACAGTGCTTTAAACTATTTTTTTTCTTTCTTTTTCTCTCTCTCTTTTTTTTTTTCTTTTCTTTTGACTTATAGAGCTATCAGTCACTGTTTAGAAGTCCTCAATAAAGCAAATCGACTACCCTGAAAGAAAGTCATCAATCATATTGACTTGTACTAAGAACAACCAATATCATGTTGATTTGCATGCAAAATTACAGGGATTTTGCAAGTGATTTTCTCAGACAGAATCTCTCCCATGCTTTGCATGTGTTGAATTACCAGCTATTCCTACCACGGAAGTAACTCAGGAAATCACTTAATATTCTCAAAAGATTAAAAAAACAAAACAAAACAAACAAACAAACAAACAAAAAAAACAGCAGCTGATGAAGATGTTTTTCTTTCAAAATCTCAGTTACATCAATTATTAGCTACCATGCTCCTCTGAGGTTTTAGTGCAGGGGTGCTCGGAGTGACCGACATGTTCTAACATCCCAGCAGCTGCTGCAGCTTTCAGATGTTGGGCTTATGGGAAGGTGTGGCCAAACAAGTGCCAGTGTTTAAAATACAAGCAGTAGTATAGCATACCTAAGCAAGAATGATACCTCCAAATCCATTTTAAAAACACTCTGCTATTGCTGTATTTCTAAATTCTAGTAATGTCCGCTTTAGCGATCACCTAATACTTTTCCTGGAAGTCTGAGCACAATTCCTTAAGAACAGTATTAAAATTGTAGGCACAGCTGTATCCATTTTAGTCTGACAAGCCTTTGTTCTTAGTTTAAACCCTCTACTTTTTTTTTTCCTCTTTATAACTTGGGGCAATATTCTCATATTGATGAGTTCAACATTTCTTATGTAACTCACTGTGCAGGAGAAGATAATTATCCCCTGAGTATGGAGGTCTGACACCTTTCTCCCCCTACTCTCTCTCTCTCTCTCTCTCTCTTCTTTTTCTTTTAATTAAATGAGTGGGTAGATGAAAGCATGCTTTTTGAATTTTATATTGTATGTAAAACAATCGCACTTCTTTCCCATTTGATCTATATAAACTTTATCTAGCATCAGTCACCTAAGCCTAAAAAACAACATGGACAGATCACATGAAAGCATTCCATATGGGCAGATGTGGAGATTAACTACTACAAGAAGGATACATTTTCAGTGGCCTTCCAGACAGATCATAATATCTTTTCAGACAATGTTTTAATCCTGTAAGTAACAGTCTGATGACCTAAAATATTCTCAAATTGTAATATTATGTATGACAGCTACACACATTGGAGGAGTTAAAATCCAAAAGCAAATGAAAACAAGTGAAGATTTTCAGTAGTTTTGGCTTTTGTTTGTTTTAAAAGCAGCCTGTCAGCACTTCGTGGTCCATTAGAAGAGTCATCTTGTGTTCTCCTTCAAATAGTATTCCTCCTGGGAGACTTTTCTCAAGAATATGAAGGGCCAGATTGTGGGTCACACACTTTGCATGTCTGTGCAGGCATAAAAAGACTACAAAATTTAGAGTGATGTCAGGAAAGACAGCTCAACTGACCTAAAAGGCTGCTGAAAGAGGCAGTCCATGACTTGCTGTCTCCCAATACTGTTGCTCCCAGATACCTGCACCTATTTGGCACTGATTGTAGTATTAACATAACTTAATAGCAAGCTGACATGGCTCACTAATGAAGCAAAAAATCTGCCCTCCTCAGCTTTCTCCCTTTACTACTTTTCTGTGCTGCTTTGGTTTACCAAGAGATCACCTGAGCATAAGAACAGCATAAAGAACAGAGGGAGAGGAGCAGTTCGTATTTTCACCTCATTACAAGAGCCAATAAGAAAAAAATAGAATATTCCGGTAACAGGAACCTGCATATTGCTTAGCTATCAAGAGCACATTACTGGGTACTGCTGGAGCATTGCTGTTCTCTGAAGTTACTTTTTAGTACACTCTGGAGGAAAAAAAAAAAAATAATAAAAAATTAAAAATAAAAAAAGAAGAAAAAAAAAACATAGCATTCAACATTTTGACATAAAGTCTGAAAGCAGATCTTGACACCTAGTGATCCAGGGATGATAGGGCTGCCCCATCTTGCATCCTGCTAGGTCAGCGTGTCTGAACTCAAAGGTGTGAGTTCTGCACCCATGCACAATGAGAGACACGAATTGTATGACTAAAAGATGTGTTCACTAACCAGTACCAGGAGTTGACTGGAGGCAGAGAGGGGGAAATAAAGAATCAGAATTCTCAGTGGTGAAGGAGGAGCGAAGCAGGATGAGTGTTTCAGAAAGTTACGGCAGTCTTTGAAAGACCAAATTGAAATGGTGGCCTTCTTCAAAAATCCAGTTAGGTAAATACATTCAGGAGGTCTTAGATTCATGCATTATGTTATTACAAATGGAATAAGAAGAGAGTCTCCTGAGAAGTAGCTCACTACTTTTTTCAAGTAATTTGAACATTTTTCCTCTACAAAGTTGCACTTCTTGTAAAGATTACTGTGGCACTGGCTCTCCTGGGGAGCAGAGTGGGAACAGCTGTACGCACAGATAATATCAAAGTATTGATTTGTTGGTCTAAACAAACCCGCTGTCTGGAAACTGCTTTTGTGCAGCACTCAAACCTCAGCTCTACAGACAGCAGAAATGCTGACTGAAGCAGCACCACACATCCCTGGTGGGGCCAGGACAGCAATGCCTGACACCACAAAGTGAAATGTATTCCAGAATGGGCTCGGGTTATATTTAATCTGGTTGGGGTTTTCGTACATGTCTTTTTATCTTTCTTTGTATCGATCTTCTCCCTAATTTCCCTCAAGCAGCACAACATACTGTCTCTGCATGATCAATCTAAAACAGATTTTGATGTGAATAATAAACTGCTGCATCAGTCTTTCTCCCAGCTCCTCACTTATCTAAAGGAAAATGCAACAGTTGTATGTCATTACTTCATTACTACTTGTGCCCTACTAAGAGATCAGATATGTAAACAGAAATTTAAGGATTTAATTGTATCCCTTTTACATTATTGCAAATGTGTTTTATCCATATTACTAAGTACATAAAATTGATTCAGCAACACTGGAGTCTCCTTGAAAATACTGACACCTTCAGTGAAGTACTGGAAATTAAATAAATACAGTGTACTACACAAAGACTTTGTCTGCTGTAACTCGTAAATACCTGAAACAGACTAAACACAATTTCAGAATAACAGGAACTATTGCTTCCAGATAGGTAAAGATGAAAAGCTGACGAGAAAACAGAATAAAGTCCAAAAGTTGAAATCACAGAGTAAATGAATGGAGAAAGGCATTAAAGTTGCTTAAAAATGCAATCACTTCTGAATGACATAGTAAATCAAGTTCAGCACAATATTAAATGCAAACACTCAGATGTGCATTAAAGGGTAAAAAAACAAACTGAATGGTAAAGTCATAATTACAGTAAGGTACATGATTAATTATCAAGAAATCGCAGCATTGTGAAACTGAATCACAGAAATGAAAATCTGCTCTGATCCCTAAGAGCCTGAGGAGGTGAATATTGATCAGTTTGCAAACATACAGCGAGGTCCTTCTCACTTTTTTTGCTGGAAAACACTGACTGGTTTTAAATGTTTCTCTTTTCCTTGATACTGTTCATCTGCTTTCTGTCAGATTTTTAGAATGTTTATTTCCAGAATTAGCAAAGTATATGGCAATTAGGTAGATTTTATGAAAATAAGACCAAGTTGCAAGTCTCAGATCCTTCCGATTAAATTATCATTCAGATTATTTATGTTCATAAAATTGGGAAAATCCTGCAGTAGTCCTTAGGGCAGTAAATGTGAACTCTCAGTGTGTGCAGCTTTACTGCTGCCATTGGAAGTGGAACAACCCACTTTACTAAATCAGTCTTGTTCTGATCGCAGTATTTGTCGCTGCCCTTATCTGGCACTCAGACTGAAGGAAACCTCCTGCTACAGACATTGTGCTATTTCAGATCAACAGCAGAAATTCAGGCATCCCAGAGGAGCTGCTCCTACAGCAGGCAGGGAAGCTCAGTCTAAAGGGGGTCACAAATGTCGGACTGATTGAATAAAGGAGGGAACTTCTACATCTCCAGTATAAAAGAAAAATGCACTCAGTTACTGACTGAAGTTTTTCTTTTTGAGGATAACTCCCTCAAGCTTGCTTTTGCAATAGCAAGAAATTTGAGCCTGATGAAGGGCAGAGTTGGCTACAGTCAAATGGAATCCACATGCTTATGCAACATGAAAAGGCAGAATAATAGAAAGAAGTTACTACATGTCATGACTGTAGAGTTTCCAGCCCAACTTCCTTCCATTTTCCTTACTGTCTGTCTCATTCTCATTCATTCTCAACACTCTAAAAAGTAAATAAAACCAGCTGGGCTTCTTTCTGTAGCACTATATCCAGGAAAGTGTAGCTAAGCCTAGTGTTTGAGTTACACAAATTTAGATCAGCTCAGGATGAGGTCCATAAAACTTCAGAAGTAACTCACCAGTATCATAAAAGCTCAAAACCACTGGCCAAGCCAAAAGGTCTAAAAACACTAGGAAGCAGTTGAAGCTGGCAAAATTATAAGCAATTGAAAACAGACCTAGTAACAGAAAGTGTTAAGAAACTTTAGCTATAGGTATTGCTGCCAACTCTAGCTATAAATCTGGCAAGGAAAATGGGAGGGAAACCTTCAGCAATCTGTTCAGAGGTTTTTAGAATAAGAGCATGTCTGTTTATATACTTTTGTACAGTGCTAGAAAAATATGGTAGTTAAAATGGAAATACTACACACCGGTGTACACTAAAGAACAGACTAAAAAGTGATCTCTGTGATTTACAGGGGGAAACAAACAAACAAACAACAACAACAAAAAACAACAACAAAAAACAACACACAAAAACACAGTAACAAGAAGCAACCACCAAATTCACAGAACTAAAGATTTACTTTAGCTTTTTGCATCTCCCAACCAGCTCTATTGAAAATGCCCATCTTTCTCTAGAAGCATTAGCTGAATTTTCAATTAATTTCATTTCACTTATCAAAAGCTTTATTCTGCAGTAGGAAAATAACTTGCAGAGAACTATAGGTTAGTCGGTTAGTAGATGAGTGAGGTACCTCTTTATTTTTTGGAGAGGGGAGGGGCTGACCTTCCCCAAATTTGTTCCAGAAGTTCCTTCTTTCCCTCTTAAACACCAGATGAAACGATATCACTTGCCTCTTTCAGAGTGTTCTGTATCTGGGTTATATTCACTCATTGCAGAAAGGCTATCTTTTGCTGCCACCTTGCAGATGAGAAACAAAAGTTCTCTCTACTCTGGACCCATGGCGATAGACTAAAACAATCTGAGCAAGAGAGGCACAAGCACTTTCTCCACTTCATTGCACTGCTCTGAAACCCACAGCATTTCACATCCCATCCCTGGTCATCATATTTTATTCTCACCCCCCAGCCAGCTTAACTGACAGACCTTTTACATACAAAGTTTCTTGCACACAATTTTAAGGATCTTGCTCTGAAAACTACGTACTACACAGTTCTTGTTTATGGAGCCTGGGAAATAAATAAAACAATGGTTCAGTGCTTCTTAGATGTGTTTGAGTTTCTGTTGGATATATTTCAGTATGACTTGAAGAATGAGTCAACCAATAGACAGTAGTTTCATGTTTGCTCAACAAACACAACCCCCAAAATTCTGTTACAATATGTGTATTGTTATAGAGGAAGCTTTCACTTTGTTTGATTTTGTTTGTTTGTTTTTTGTTTTTTTTTTAAGTACTGAAGAAATGGGAATACAGAAATTTTAGGAAAATTTGATCTGAAAAAAAGTTGAAGGTCAGTGACATGTCTTACAACTGTTTTTCTGGACAATAAAATACCTGGCTTTTATGGACCTTAATATAAACAAGGCATACAACTACTTAGTTCTTAAAAATAAAGAATGTCAATTCAACCACTAGATGGGTCCTTATATAAAGCTCAACTTTTGCTATAAAAATTGGTGTGAATTGGAAAGGAAAATATAAATGGAGACCCACTAATACAAATTAGGAAGCAACATTACTTTTATGCTGATATTACATTATTATTATCAGGCAAATATTATGCTTATTGTTGCATAAACATTCAAAAGTCACTATGGAACAAAACTTTCCATGCTTTGATTTGTTTCAAACAGCTCTGATGATTACCTTGTGAAGTTTGGTCTTTGGTAATGAGAAAACACTATAAAAGAGTTTGTTTGTTTTTTGGTTTTTTGGTTTTTTTTTGCTAGTGATAAAAATTCAGTGGTTGGGGTGAGGCAGGCAATAAGGAAATAACTAACTACATTGTTTTCTTCAGTTCTGAGCTTTGAAATCTCTCAAATCATAAGGCGAGGAGAACCACTGGACCAGCACGTATCTACACCAGATCAAGGTCAGAGCGCTCATTTTTTTCCAAGACTGAAAGGAATTCAGATACTAAATAACACTCTGTTTTCCTTCTTAAATTATAATCTTCAGGAAGTCCTGAAATCTATAGCCACAATGGTGGGAGTACACAAGGCGAGGTTATATTCAACAAGAACAAACTCCTAATAGCTTGGTCATTTACCTCTTATTAAAGTGGCAGTTGATTCTTTACTACCCCGTGGTGACTTAAACAGTTGTTACATAGCTATGCTCTGGACTCTAAAAGACCCACGCTGGTTCCACTTAGTCCTTATCTAACACCAATCCAGCTACGCCACAGCCAGCACTGATCCAGTTCAAGTGCCATTTTAGTCCCTGACAGGCACAACCCACTTGGCCAAACTCAGCAGCGCAGGCTGGCTTAGAACAGGAGGGAAAGGCAAAAGGCTGTTAGTACAGTCCTGTGCCAGAGCAGAGCCAGGAAGGCGTCCTGTCACAGTGAATACACCGCACACAATGAAGAGTGTTGTGCAGAAGTACCCAAGTGGCTCTGCAAGAGAGCTCACAGCTAGCTAATTAACTTTCCCTGTCAGATCTGCAGTCTCTCACTTTGGGGTGGGGGTGGGGGGGAGGGGGGAGCACAGCACTACAGAGCACATGCCATGAGATTCTGTTTTCCTGAAGGCTGGAAAAAACACTCAGATTACCTTGAAGGATGGAATGCTTTCTACCAAAGAAATCCTAGGAATATTTTCTAAATGTCAGAAAAAGATTTACGGTAATGTGGTCGGCAAATAGAAAGAAGTATGCTGAAAAGTTTACCTATCTTTTTCAGTATTTCTTTTATCAACCAGCTGCTTATTTGTCTCCAGAATGTATTATCTAATGTGCTTTTGACTTAGTCAAATATCCTCCTGCTGTGCTAGGATGATTAATTAGGTTAATGGAATCAAATGATATTTATTATTTACAGAGTACATGCGAATAGATTAGCAAAAGTTCAGGTCGAACCACACTCAAAAGATGACTGTCTTTGGCGCTTGCTATGTTTGCAGAAGAAACAATATCTAAGGAAGTGCAGTTAATGAAAGAAGTCTGTTTAATCAGCATAAAATAAACAGCTAAAAGCAGGCTGCGCAGGGAGAAGCAATAAAAGAACAAGTGACTCGCTATGGCATTGTTTTCTTTTCAAGCTCTGCTCACAACAGAAGCTTTTCAACAACTGTACTTAAATGTCTGAGTTTCAACACTGAATTCCACAAGGAAAGAATGAAAAAGCTTTCAATCCTTTCTGCTACAGATGCTCACAAGGCACCCTGGATCTTCTCTAAGCTGCTGACTCAAGTAAAAGGTGAAAGTGCAGAAACAGTAAACAAAAACCAATTTGTACACCAGATTCAAGTAAAAACAGCGACGGGCCATAAAAACCGTATTTTAACTTGAAAGCTGTGTTCATTAAATAAATAAGCTTATCTTAACAACACACACGTAGACTTACGTGAGACTTACGTAGACATGTTGAACTTGGGAATGTGTTGCCCTGCTGGAAATCTGCAAATGATCAGCCCTTTTTACATCCATGGTTCTTATGAAATAAGACCATGGATTTTCTTCCAATGGTAAACTTTTATGATGTTATTTTGATCTTTGGCTGTTAGAGCCAAACTCAAATAAGGCATGTACTCTCTTCGGAATAACAGAGAATAAAATAAAATGGAAATTAATAATAATAATAATAATAATAATAATAATAATAATAATAATAATAATAATAATTTCAAAAAGTAAAGAGACAAATAGAAAAATCTCTTTTGTTGGCATTTAGTTCTTCAAGAACTTGAAAATCTGAAATTTTACCAACAATTCACCAGAATCTCCAAGTGTCACTTTTGAAAAGAAATGTATTTTGCAAAGTGCTTTATGAAGTTGATGTCACTTGAAAAACAACTCTTCCTAGGAAATTACAAGAAGTCATATTTCCATCCAAAAACAAAGAAATGCATGCCTCAGAAAAATGACTTTATTTAGTTCCTGATTTTTAAGGTTCCAGATAAAGGAGTCCTCAGCTGAATGGTACAATATGTCGGTCTACCCATCGGCGTTATACCAGTACACTGTACATGAGTTTGTTCTCTTGGTTCTGTAACTGAATAG
Source organism: Excalfactoria chinensis (assembly GCF_039878825.1). Lineage (NCBI taxonomy): Eukaryota > Metazoa > Chordata > Aves > Galliformes > Phasianidae > Excalfactoria > Excalfactoria chinensis. Next base: position 91,366,112 of record NC_092825.1, on the reverse strand, counting down.
CAATCTCTTTTGCATCTGGTTCTGTGCTCTGGAACAACAGTTTAATAATAGAAGGCATATCCTGCTACAGCATATGTTGCTTTTCAACTGTAGTTTCAGCTTTTACTAAAGTGAAACTGGCTTCATTGGCAAGATATCAGTTCTGATATGTATAAAGTGCAGGTAAATCCTTTACTTCTAAAACTATTCATGAATTAGAATAAGCAGAGGCAAAGATGAAACACAGTATTGCAGGGGTTGGAAAGGACCTCTGGAGACCGTTTAGCCCAGCCCCCTGCTAAAGCAGATTCCCAGCAATAGGTTGCAAAGGAAAGTGCCCAGACAGGTTTTGAACAGCTCCAGAGAAGACTCCACAATCTCTCTGAGCAGTCTATTCCAGTGCTCTGTCATGCCCAAAGGAAAGAAGTTCTTCCTCACATTCAGGTGAAACTTCCCATGTTCCACTCAAGGAGGGATGAATAAAAGGAGTCATACAACATAATAGTGAAAATAAATAAATAAATAAATAGAAAGGGGGAAAAAAAAAAAAAAAAAAAAAAGATCCTAAGCTTTTCAATTAATATACCTCACACTACAGGAACAAAAGAGCATCCAGAGTGTATAAAATGTGGCAAGCTGGGAACACTTGAAAGAAACACCTGTTTACCATGCAAAGAGACCAAGGAAATCTCTGGCAAAAGACTGCAGTTAGAAGCTCCTCAGAATTTTGTATTTTGTTTTTTGTAGTTGGTGAAGATGATCACATTCACTGCTAATGTTGTGTGATGGTGTGGTTGATTCTTCTCCTAAGGCTCAGCTTGCAACGACTAATACTTTTCATTACCCAGGCAAAGAATTGCTTGCTGGACAATGAAAGCTTTGCAGGTGTGTATAAAAGAGCACCAACATCATTTTACATCCTGGAATTCGAGATTTCTGAATTCTGTTGCCAGTTTCTTTTCTTAAAGCCAAAACAAAAATCTTTTCTTCAAGCAATTCATAGCATTTGAATGCATTACAGATTACACAGAGCATTTTATACTCTGAGGAGTAACCAGAACAGTATGTCAAAGAAATCTTCTGTCAGCTTCCTTCCTACAAAAAAATAAAAGCTGTAAACTGAATACTATTACTCATGATTTTTATCCCATAACTTTTATTTTACAAATAAGAATGAGATTAAGTGAATAATCTTCTGTTCATATGAATATTCTAATTTAGAATTAGTTCAAAGAGTCTAGAAGGCAGTGAAAAGATAAATTTTCAACTGGCATGAATACAGCAGTGCCAAGACACAGAAGGCATAAGAAAATCCTGATGTTGTGAGAAGTACTGCTTGAAAAGCACTTGTGTTCAGTGAAGCAGCTAGGAAGGGCAATGCATAGATATACTTTTTCCCTAGAACCTAAATAAAAGAGAAATAAAGTCTGTTATTGTAGTGTTTTGCATTTGCTGAACAGCTGCAGCACACTGAGAACACAGGCAATGGCTGTGATATGCAGAAATGCAATAGTCCAAAGAGCTGTTGCTGTGATACATAATACCTGAGAAGTAGCTCTAAATTTCATACTGAACCTGAAATATCTTCATAAAATGTGAAAGAACACCATGTCACACATAAACTATGATCAACACTCTTCTCTAAATCACAACAGCCGTGATATCCTAATGCATAAAGCTGTAGTTGTGCTGATGAGGTTCCACCAACTCCTTTTATTTTCATTAGGAGATTAGTTTCTAATCATTGTCTGGGATCACCGATTTAGAGGCATTTTTATGTGCTGAGCTACTAAGAAAATTTTCACTTCTCTTGGAGGTGAAGAAAGATAGACGAGGGAAGGAAGAGGGATAGAATTATTTTGTTTAAAGGAAGAACTCCACTTGCCTTTGAAGAAAATGCTCATGGGAAAATGTGCCTCTACTTTAAAGTTTTGCTTTAAGAAATTAAGGAATTCACTAATCTGTACTACATTTTACTTTTTTTTTTTTTAATTTTCTTTTTTTTTCTTTCTTTTTTCCAGCAAAAAACCTGTTGTATTTATTGTTGTATTTATTTACTTTTGTTTGCGCTGTGTAAGTCTATGGGAAACTGGTAATCACAGCCTGAACCTCTGATGAATCAGCTGAGGCAAGTATTGGGTCAGCTGTGGGAGCACAGGTGAGAGTAATTTAGCTGTGCTCCCGGAAGGGGTGGAGCTTGACTCCACCTCCTCTAGACCTCATTTAAGGGCTGACCGCCAGTAAGGCAGCATCTCTTGGAGATTGCTTCTTAGTGGTGATTGCCTCAGTGTTTCCCAGTAGACTGAAGGCTTCCATATGGGTTAGTTTTTCCTGTAAATAAACTACTGAGTATTTATTACCATCTTTTTCATTATTGTCACTGTACAGTATGTCTGCAGATGAAATAGATGTATCTACATGAAAGTTCTAACAAGCTTTTTTTATAAGCAAGAGACATTCTGAAGGGGAAAAAATAAAAGATATTTTCCTTTGCAGCAGCTGTCCACAGTGATTTCAAACATGTATTAAAATAAGACTAGGAGAGAATGTTTTAATACTATTATATCACAATAGCAAAAAAGTGTATTACTACTACTACTGCCATGTAATAATACATAAAGAAATTAAAAAACACAAATCTTAAAATAGTATTTCAAAAAACCCAAGGTTTTGTTTTTTGTTTGTTTTTTCCCAGTTTCATCTCTTTTTATTATTTTAATTTATTTGTGCCATCATTTCCATTTAATGAAAAGTTGTTTTTATTTTTTCTCATTCGGAGAAAAAGAAACAAAAACCATTCAGAATAGTGACAAACATAGGTTTCTAACAGTTGTAATTGCACTGAATGCTGTTAAGTAATTTTTTAAGTTAAGTTTATGCACGTGAAGCAATTTATCAGTTAAGATCTTGTCAATAAGTCAATAAACCATCAGTAAGTTCTCAGCAGAAATGCATGCCAATATAGTAGCTCCTCAGAAAAGTTTATGTAAAACGTGCCTTCTAACATTGATTTATTTTTTTTTTTCCATGTGGAATTTACACCAAACAGAGTATACCAGAGGAAGGGCCAAATCTACTATTTCATGTAAATAGAGGGATTGCTCTTATAGTAGGCCCATGATAGCTTTTGATGGGCACTATACCCTTGAAAGAGTATTTTGTATCAACTGCTGTAGCCACGTGCTGTAGAGTTAGCTAGTAAGCCAGAAAAGGTCTCTTACCACACCAGCAGTTTGCACTACAAGCCAAAAGCTCACTGAAAAGCAGCTGAGAAGCAGCTGGCTTAAGGCTCACTATATCACTATACTGGTGACCCTGCCCATGGCAGGGGCATTGAAACTAGGTGATTTTTTCAACCCAGGCCATTCTATGATTCTATTATTATAAATCTAGATTGCCAGTTAACCTGAAAATCACTTGGGTACTCAAGACAATGTACTTATCCTAATTAAAAGATCAGGAATTAACAGAAGGCATACACAGATATATAAATACCCCTTACAACTACCTCTACCTCAATTAAATTCCACGAAGATTCTTTCTCGGTTTATCCAGCTAACCAGGTGTCAGGATCAGAAAGCAAATACTAACAGCTGGCATCCAAATTTAAGACACCTTTATGTGAAGGACTTCTTCCAGAGGAGGATGTCTCACTGAGAGAGTAAATTTATGTCCTCACTCTTCCCAGGAAGGTTTTCAGAATCTTATATTTCATTCATGAGTACTTCACAATTCATAACTTAACCAGGTCAATTTTAACACTTTTTTGGCATGACTACTATCGTGTGTTGGCCTAATTTGAGAAATATGGATGCCCACAAGTAATGGCAATGTGAAATCATTAGATCTATAAAGTGACTATGCATGAGTTAAAAAATAGTTTGCAAACTGTTGCCAGATAGGCATAAACTCTTTTTCAATGAGAATCAGTATCTCATATTGACATATGTTAGTATAACATTCTGTATAGTCATGAACAAAAATACTTTTAGGCTTCATTTTCATTCATTTTCAAAAATAAAGGAATTAGTTTCAGGTGAATACTCATACACATATTTATAGCACTGCCATAATGTACTGAAATGTTTTGTTTTAGAAAGGTACAATATTTGCTTTCCATAGGAAATGCTCACACCATGATTTCTGCACACTGATAGCCTAATACAGTTTTGGGGAGAGTCAGGTTTCTCTGCATCAATCTTACTAAGTTTTTCAATTATAAAAGTTGTTAAAGAAAGAATCTGTACAAAGAACCGAGAGGTTAAAAATCTTGGACTGTAATTTACAATGTAGTAGGGTACCCTGAATACATAAAAAGGGACTCATAACTTCATGCAGTTTTGTGAAAAGAAAGTGCTTGGGGAATTTACTAGAGATAGAAGAATATCTTTGCCTTTTAGCTATGCTTAATGAAAGTATTAATTTTTTCTCTTCTGAGGCTGTCAGCTTACCTTGCTGAGGTTCACAAATCTTCCCTTAAGAGACATTTGTATAGCATGCATTTCAGAAAATGAGCCAAAAGATGGATATGAAATGGCTGTCTTATCAGTAGAATATAAGAAGATGAATAAAAGACTAGATTCAGCTGGTACATCATTGTTTTCTTTTCTTGTTTTGCTCTTGCAGAGACTTTGAAGAAAAGACCAGGTAAAAGTTAGAAAAAAGAAAAATAGTATTGTAGGAAAGTTGACGGGACTGTAAATGAATAGATAAAATCCAATGGGTAAAAAAAAAAAAATGGAATATAAATACATGGAAAAAAAGATGGAGTTGGAAAAAAAAAAAAAACAAAAACAACAACAACAACAACAAAAAACAGAAAAATACAACAAAGAAAAAACTAGGAAAGTAGAGGGGGAAAGAGCTACATACAATTGAGGAAAACAAAAAGGACAAGGCAAAATGTTGAAGATTACAAAAGTAAGTTGGAAACATAAATTCAGTACTTGAAAGTGATTAGCTTAACATTTAGTTCAATGATACTCAAAGAGAAAAGATCTCTAAGTAATTATCTCTCTTCTGAATATGAGACTTGAGCTACTTTGAAAATTCTATTCAAGCACAGAAATTATCTTGAGGAAAGGAAAGAGATTTTGGGAGAATAACAGCTTTAGAAAACACATGCAACTACAGAAAGGTTAAAATGGAAAGAAGAACTAAAAATAAAAAGGATCAAAGAGAAATTAAGATAAAGTCGGTGAGAATAAGGGACTTTTCAAGCTTTTACCCAAATGCAGAAAGAAGAAAAGAAGCAGGAAATGAATACAAATCAGGGACTTTTTTGACAGAATAAAACTGAGCATTAGAGATGAATCTGTCATCTCAAACCCATGTGTTTGCACTTAATTTTGATACTTCAGTCTTTAGACATGACATTGAAATAGAGAATTCTAAGAGAATTAGGAGAATCACTTAAGTAATCATGTTACAAGGACAAAATTACATTTCAAATCAACTTAGTACATAGAACAGTGCGTAATTGCTGGGCTTCAAAATCAGTCAAAAACGGGAGGGTGGCACAGTCTCAGAACTCCTTCTTATTTTCTGCATGGTTCACAGGCCAAGGTACTACCAATAGCTATTTAAGAAAAATGTCAGCGCATTTTGTTTCATAGGAACACATAAATTTGGACAGACTTAGCTTTCAATTGAACAGAATAAAGGTATTGTTTATTGGACCCTGTTGTATTCACTAGTTTACTGAGCACCAGCAAAAACTAAGCAAGTGCCAGCCATGGAAATCCCATTCCCTCTTCTATTTGCAGGGAGTGCTGGGGACACAAAAGAACATCTCTGTAGGGTTTGTAATTTTTCTGCTTACTCAAAGGAGGAAGCATGGACAAAGATCTAAAGAGGGCTGTGTGTAAAATGCAGAATTTATAACGTAACCAGAAAGAGACAGGAGCAACCTCCTGGTCACTGGACTTCTGCTGCTGCCTCTGTGGTCCTGGAGGTCTGGGGAAGGGCTGGTGGAACGGCACAGAAGGTGAAGAGCAAGAACAAACCCTGCTTAACCCTCCTCTCCTTTATCCTGCTCTTTCCCAGTGTTGTTCTTACCTGCTGTACTCGATCCATAGAAGCTAAAACTGGACTCAGCACTACCATCATAAATTACTTATTAGTTCTCTATGCTACATGCCCATGCCCTAATACTGCATTCCCATTCCCAACAAGAGCATTTTAACATTTCACGATGGCTCTGGTCCTCATCCTTTCTTTACATGTACCTGGCACCCACTGCCAAGTGATAGGTAAGTATAATTCATTGTCCTTTGAATATTATTTAATTTGGCTCTCAGACCCCAGTCTGAAGCTATGTGTTCTAATGAATATTAAACTGAGTCGTTTTTGTTTGTTTGTTAGTTTTGTTGCTGTTTTTGTTTTGTTTTTCAGTATTATACATTTTTAATTACTGGGGAGACTGCAGGAGATGGTTCCATCTCTAAATCTAAGCTATTAAGATGGAAAAAATACAATGGAAACAGATATAGGAAGGCAAAAACATCTCTTCCTTCTTCAACAGTGGAAGTAGGAGGTAAATCCTATGTATTAAGTACCAGCACATTATTTATTTTTCTCCAAGCTTAATGTCTTCATCAACCTTATATTTTATTTTGTCCCAACATAGATTTAACTGAAAACGTGTAAATTACAATCTTAGTCTATGGACTGGCTATACATTTCTGGCTGTCTTGCTCTCTAGTTAATAAGGCTGCAGGAACTGATCTTTAGAAATCAGATGTTAAAACAGTTCTTTATTCACATGATTCTGCAAAGAGACTGTAAAGACATTCTTTAGGCTTAAGTGCTAAGTTTAATTTTCATTCAAATCATTACTTAAAGAAGCCTATTTTTCATTAAAAAAAAAAAAAATCTATATTCTTTTATTTGCTGACAAAATTTAGTATGGAAGGAGAAGCTGTAAGCAAAGGAACACATGAGATAAGCATTGACCAAAGTGCACGACTAATATTTCAAAACATCAAGCCAAACAGAACCTGGAGTGTATTCCAGTGAAGGTGAAAAAAAATCAAACAGTAAAAAATCCAAACAATTTCTTTCAAATAGTAAGAAACATATGTAGTTTAGAAGGGCTTATCTATGGTAAAGATTATTTTAAGGGAAATAGGCTGTAACTAGAGAATAAAATAAATATGACCTATGGAGGCACCGGCAACCTCCAGCTTCTCAATTCTACAAAAGTCTTCCCTGACTCCTGAAGGTGACACAGGATCAATAAGATTTGTACATAAAAGCAATTTCTGTACACATATCATGATTAGATAACCTACCATCAGCACATCTGCCATTATGTCAGTCAGGTCTAGGAATTAATATTGAAGTGTAGACAAACCTCTTGTGTACAGTAAGATTCCATCCCTTTTCTTTATGGAAAAAAAACAAACAAACAAACACAAACAAACCAAAAACACCACCAACAAACAAACAAAACAAAACAAAAAAACATCTTGCCTGATTTCAATAATCATTTCCACCTGTCTTAAAACTGCCTGGAACATACTGTCACATAACAAAGCACATTTAGAATTAGTTAGAATCCTGCATCTGCAATTACATTTTCAGCATATCTGAAACCAGAAGCCTAGGACAGAAATAAGAGCAAAATCTTAGCTTAGCCTTAGGAAGATAAAAATTCAGAATTTTTATCTTCCTAAGGCTAAGCTAAGATTTTGCTCTTATTTCTGTCCCTAGGCTTCTGAGTTTTCAGATTATGCTGAAAAATCGTAACTCTGCCAGATGCAGGAATTCTAATAATTCTAACTGTAGCTTTGTCTATGTGACAGTATGTTCCAGGCAGTTTTCAGACAGGAGGCAAATGATTATCTGAAATCAGGCAAGAAGTCTTTTTTGTTATTGTTTTGTTTCTGCTACTGCTATGCTAGGCCATGGTGTTTTGAACACCACAAAAAATGTGAGTTTTTTCTCAATGAACCACTAAGCATCACCTCATTTAATACATGATATGTTGCAAAGAAATTGTTCCATAATGACATATACCAAGCACTTTCTCACTGAGAAACTATTTTGCAGACTCAGACCTCAGAAGTGAACACCATTCTTAATTTTTGGACCAAACACTTATTTGCGTTTTCATTCCGTTACGTTTACTCAAGAATCAAAAGACAATTCCTGTCTATACTGAAGTGTCAAAATGCACACTGATTTCAACGAAGTGTCTTTCTCTATGGAAATGAAGATAATTGTCCACAAGCTTGGAAAAGCAGACAAAAGCCTGTAGTCAATAGCTAATAATTGCATTTAAATGCAAAGTATTTTAGTTTTGCTTATTAAAACTGCCTACTCTACCAGCGTCAGTTCTGGCCAGCATAGTGAACTGAACATGTGCTTTAAGAGGATGGTGGCCTCATGATAAGAGGCCATGCAGATAAGAAGGCAATACATAAAGGTTTGTCATTTTGATGGTTTGGTTTCTCTAATTCCAGTCCTAGAAGGATTTTTCAAGTCTAGATATGGGCCATGTAAAAATCTAATATACAATTTATTTTAGCTCAGAAGTCCACTTTTTCAGTTAGATTACATATAAATTAGTGACTTTTGACTTTGATGATTAAGCATTCATACCAAGGGCAAACAATCAATCAGTGCAATATTCAAACTCCTTCATCAATGACTGCAGCAGTCTTTATCACACCAGTCAGCAGTCTCCTGCTTTTAGCCATCAGCTATAGTACCATTTTTGCCTCTGACACAAGATCGTGTGCCATTGACAGACACTTTAAAAAGGCAGTCATATGCTGCCAAGTCTTCTGATGCATGTCTTTTCATAGAGCTTTTGTCTTTTCACTAAGAAGTGAAATTGTCATCTGATTTTTCTGAAATCTAATACCTATGTTAATTATGCAGCCAACAAGCCTCAAGGGATTATGTGGGAAGCCAATGGCACGTACTTTATCATCATAAATATTGTATTACTTCAAACACACTTTGGAAATTCCATTCTCAGCGTTTCTTTAATGATACTCAGAATTTCAGGATAGAACGGACTCATCATCTGGTATTAGAACAAGTTCTACTGCTTACATATTATTCGTTTACTGTAATGTCAACCTTCCCTTATATTTCAACAATCCAGTAGAAGATATTATTACGCTGTTAAATTTTCAATTTAAATGACTTATGACAGTTGCAAAGCTTTTACCATGAGAAAGAGAGAAAGAGAGAGAGAAAGAGAGAAAGAGAGAAAGAGAGAAAGAGAGAGAGAGAGAAAGAGAGAGAGAAAGAGAGAAAGAGAGAGAGAAAGAGAGAAAGAGAGAGAGAGAGAGAGAGAGAGAGAAGAGAGAGAGAAAGAGAGAAAGAAAGAGAGAAAGAAAGAGAGAAAGAGAGAGAGAGAGAAGGACGGAAGGAGGGAGGAAGGGAGGGAGGGAGGACGGAAGGAGGGAGGGAGGGAGGGAGGGAGGGAGGGAGGAAGGAAGGGAGGAAGGGAGGAAGGGAGGGAGGAAGGGAGGGAGGGAGGGAGGGAGGGAGGGAGGGAGGGAGGGAGGAAGGAAGGAAGGAAGGAAGGAAGGAAGGAAGGAAGGAAGGAAGGAAGGAAGGAAGGAAGGAAGGAAGGAAGGAAGGAAGGAAGGAAGGAAGGAAGGAAGGAAGGAAGGAAGGAAGGAAGGAAGGAAGGAAGGAAGGAAGGAAGGAAGGAAGGAAGGAAGGAAGGAAGGAAGGAAGGAAGGAAGGAAGGAAGGAAGGAAGGAAGGAAGGAAGGAAGGAAGGAAGGAAGGAAGGAAGGAAGGAAGGAAGGAAGGAAGGAAGGAAGGAAGGAAGGAAGGAAGGAAGGAAGGAAGGAAGGAAGGAAGGAAGGAAGGAAGGAAGGAAGGAAGGAAGGAAGGAAGGAAGGAAGGAAGGAAGGAAAAAGCAAAATCTTGGAATATCCTGGATTAGACATGCATAACAAAAGGAAATTTCAACAGGAATTTTTATACAACAATTAATTTTATTTAGAAGTCTTTCTTTAGGGGGCTTAATTAATACTGTCCTGTAGGACCTCATTTTGTTACAGAAACAGAATCACAGAACCACCAAGGTTGGAAAAGACCTACAAGATCATCCAGTCCAACCATCCACCCATCATCAATAGTTCTCACTAACCCATGTCCCTCAACACAACTCCACCACCTCCCTGGGCAACTCATTCCACTGCCTGACCTCTCTTTCAGGGAAGTACTATTTCCTAACATTCAGCCAGAACCTCCCTTGGCTCATCTTGAAACAATTCTCTGTGGTCACCAGCTACATGAGAGAAGAGGCCGACCCACAGCTTATAACAGCCTCCCTTCAGGTAACTACATAGCGAGCAATAAGGTCTCCTCTGAGGCTCCTCTACTCCAGACTGAACAATCTCAGCTCCTTCAGCCTCTCCTCATAAGGCCTGTGCTCCAGACCCTGCACCAGCTTTGTTGCCCTTCTTTGAACACATTCCAGGGCCTTAGTATCTTTCTTGGATGCAGTACTCAGGTGCAGCCTCACCAGTGCTGAGTACAGGGGGACAATCACTTCCCTGTTCCTGCTGGCAACACTGTTTTTGATGCAAGCCAGGATGCCATTGGCCTTCTTGGCCACCTGGGCACACTGCTGGCTCACATTCAGCTGAGAATCAATCAATACCCCCAGGTCCACTTCCTCTACACAGACTTCCAGCCACTCTGCCCCAAGCCTGTAGCGTTGCCTGGGGTTGTTGTGGCCAAAGTGCAGGACCTGGTATTTGGTCTTCTCAAGGCTCCTTTCTTTTGAGGGGTGTCACTGTGCTTGCTCTTAAAACTGCTATGCTTCATCAATACTTAAATATTTCAGTGTTAACTGCTGAACACTGACATGAAAAAACAAAACCTGATCCAAAGGTAATGTGTTTTCCCTTCTTTTCTGGCCCTTAGTTTGTACATGCACAAACAGAACATACGCAGTTTGCTTTGAAATAAGGACTCCAAAAAGAAGGAGGTGTGCAAATCATCCAGTCACAAGTAGAATAAAGAAATCACCTTTAAATTGTATTTTCATCATTAAACAGACAGCTGTTGGTTACAGTGTTTAACAATAAACAATCTGACCTGAAAATGCAACACAAAGTCATTGTAAGAGTATTACTTAAGTTTCTGCCTTCTATGTTGGGCAGTGGACTATACAGAGAACAAAAATCTGCATTGCTGAAGGGTCTGACAGAGTGAATTACTTTCTAACTCTGATGTTTGCATAAAACTTCTCCTACAACTATGTCACTGCTGGTCTCCTTGCTGTAAACAATAATTAAAAACCTTGAGAACTGTGACTTCCTTTTCAGTTCTTAAGAAGTTAGTCAAGGGTTGCAAGTGGACCAGGACTTTTCACAGATATCTTCTCATCCCCACAGCACTCATAGTCCCTTCTCAGCTACTGGGACTAACTGTATCCTCAAAGCCCTGGGAAACACAGTGCTTAAAGCTTCAAAGGCATGCTATGTCCCTGTACCATCTTTGTATCATTCCACCTTACAATTATATATTGATTTTTATTTATATTAACTACAAAATAGTTTTCACTTTATTTTTTTTTTTATTATTTTTTAAATTTTCCTTTTTATGGTACATGAAATCATCTGTCATTGCTGGAGGCAGTCTAATACAGTAAATTATATGCACCTGCTAATACAGTAAAACAGCTGTTTTGGACAGCATCTATGTTATACAGAACAAAAAATTAAGTGAAATAAATATCTACCTTTATGCAGTTCTTAATAGTTTCAAACTGCGTTCTTTCCTTACTACTTAATTGTTCTATTCAGATACTTAAAAATGTAATGGTGATACTAGCCACATTTAAATAACAAATAATCAAAGAAAATGAAGCTTGATAGAAACTGGCTCTACAAATAAAGCCAATTTATTTTACTAAAAGAGTAATTTATCTCATGGTTTCCCTCAATTACTAACATTATCATCTGAAAAATGACTCCCTTACGGTTTGGGCAGCCTCTTTTTGCACAGTATGTGTTATACAGAAATGTGGCTCTTGTCTGTCCTAAAATTTGGCAAGCATCAACCCACACACCTACAACCACTGTGAAAGACAGCCTCTCAGAGTGCAAAGGTCAATTTCTACTCCTTAAATGCACCATGACCCAAATTTTGCCATAAACATCAACTCTGCACTGTGGTGAGCAGAAGATACTGCAACATTTTTGATAAGACATAACTTTTATACCTGAGTCACATTAAATTATTGGATGCTAAGCTATTTAACAGAGAGAAGGGGAAAGTGATATGGGACAGGAAATTAAAAAGAGCATATTATTCTGATAATAATTCAAGCTTGTGAGCTTTCTCTGAGTGCAATAAGGTAAGGAGAATCATTTTCAGAAGTTTATTTGTTGATAAGGTTCTATATGAAGATACAGCAATGAGGAGAAGGCATCAGCTAATAACCAGTTCTCAGCCAATGTGCTCCTGATTCAATGATTCTGAACACACTTCTCAATTGCTGTATGTGTTCAGAGCTTTCAACTTCTGATCCTCAGCATAAGCAATCTCTGCATCTTTTAAAAATTGAACTTAGGAACCTAGGTAAACATTCATAAATGCAGACATTGTATCTCAAGCTTAAACAAAATGTATTAGTTTGCAGTCTGCTATGTAGCAGCTTTCAGAAATGACTACAAAATTACCTTCAGTGTTTCAAATCTGATCTGATTTAGGATGAACGTGATCATTAGTATGATTATTGAACATTTGTAAATGTCTTCTCTTTCCTTTCTGAACCCACCTCAATTTGAAATCTTAAGGGCACAAGACCTAAGTGAGCAAGTATTTCTAATTCATCTAAGACATACGCAGGTATTGCCCTAAAAAGCCAGGCTTGAATCACTCTCCTCCAATTTCCAGAAGATAAACCCTGTTTTTAGACAACAAAAGTAAAAGTCCTGTGCCCCCACTCAGGTTCAACATAGTCCAGCCTTTCAGTTTTCATCAAGGCTCAAATATTCAAGCTGTGATCAATTACTACAGTACTTGTGTCCCAGAATTCCTATCTAAATTTCATGGCTTCTGATTCCTAATTTTACTCCAAATGAATTATCAATATTTCTAGCCTAATAATAAAATCTCATAAGAAAGAAAAGCAGACATTTAAATACTTTGCATATATACATATACGTGTATATATATATATCACATATATGCACACAAATGTCATGGCTGTCTGGTGAAGTGCCCAGTGACTGGAAAAAAAGGAAAAATTAATCCCATTTTTAAGAAAGGGAGAAAGGAAAACCCAGGGAACTACAGGCCAGTGAGCCTTAACTCCGTACCTACTAAGATCATGGAAAAGATCCTCCTAGAAGCTATGTTAAGGCACATATGAGGCAAAGGGGTGATTTGAGACAGCCAGCATGGCTAAACCGAGGACAGATCTTGCCTGACCAATCTGGTGGCCTTCTATGATGGAGTGATGGCTTTGGTGGGTGAAGGGAGGGTGATGGATGTCATCTACCTGGACTGCTGCAAAGCCTTTGACGTGGTCCCTCACCACATCCTTCTCTCTAAATTAGAGAGGTGTGGTTTTGAAGGATGGACTATTTGATGGATTAGGAATTGGCTGGCTGGATGCAGCCAGAGGGCTGTGATTAATGGTTCTCTGTCAGGATGGAGGACTGTAACAAGAGGTGTCCCTCAGGAGTTGCTCTTGGGACCACTGCTCTTCAACACCTTCATCAGTGACACAGATGATGGCACTGAGTGCACCCTCAGTAAGCTGAGCACCAAGCTGAGCGGTGCCATTGATACACTGGAAGGAAAGACATTCAGAGGGACCTGGACAGGCTGGAGAAGTGGGCCCATGAAAACCTCATGAGGTTCAATAAGACAGTGCAGGGTGCTGCATTTGGGTCAGGGCAATTCAAAGTATTTATACAAACTGGGGGAAGATCTCCTTGAGAGCAACTCTCCAGAGTAGGACTTGGGGGTCCTGGTAGATGAGAAGCTGGGCATGAGTCAGCAGCATGTGCTTGCAGCATGGAAAGCCAACTGTGTTCTGGGCTGCATTAAAAAAGGGGTGGCCAGCAGGGAGAGGGAGGTGATTGTCCCCTTCTACTCAGCTCTTGTGAGGCCCTATCTGGAGTACTGCATCCAGGACTGGGTCCCCCAGGACAGGAAGCATGTGGAGCTCTTAGAGCAGGTCCGGAGGAGCGTCACTAAGATGATCAGAGGGCTGGAGAACCTCTCCTATGAGGAAAGGTTGAAGGAACTGGGCTTGTTTAGCTTGGAGAAGAGAAGGCTCTGGGGAGACCTCGTTGCGGCCTTACTGTACTTGGAGGGAGCATATAAACAAGAAAGTGAATGGCTGTTTACAAGGGTGGATGGTGACAGGATAAGAGGGAATGGTTTTAAAATAGATAGGAAAGGCTCAGGCTAGATATTAGGAGGAAGTTTTTCACACAGGGTAGTGACGCACTGGAACAGGTTGTCCGAGGAGGTTGTGGATGCCTGGGCAGACTGGTCTGATGGTTGGTGACCCTGCACATAGCAGGGGCATTGAAACTAGATGATTATTATGGTCCTTTTCAACCCAATCCATTCTGTGATTCTATGATATACACATATAAATTTTAATAATAATAATAATAATATTTAAAAAAAAAAAAAATAAATGTGTACTCTTTTTCTTTTGTAACCCCTAGGAAAACCTAAATTCTTCCATCATCTCAAGTCGTACAAAGCCCCACTTGGAAATTTAAAGCTTATCTTTGCTGGAACTTCATCAGCTTTCTTATTACTTGAGGTCAGGAGCTCAGATCTTACCACTTCGATTTTGCTTGAGAGTTTTAATTGTATCACATCTATAGCATGGATTAAATTTGTAGTCATGCAGTACAGCCCCAATTTCATTTACTAATTAAATTCCAGATGTACATCCCACACAGGTACTTACCACTAATTGAAGATATTTAAAATAATTGCTTTAATGAATGCAATAATAATTCTACACTATATTGTCTCAAACAAACAAACAAATAAATAAATAAATAAAACAGTGATTGAATGTACACCAAAAACACTGTTTAATATTTTGTGTTTAACAAGTATCCTAAGCCTACAGTAACAAAAAAAAAAAGAGTTGAATTCATATATAGCTGTGCCTTATTATGTCAATACAATATTAACAAGAACAAACTTAGTTTCATGGCTGCAAAGAGCTTGATTGTTAAATTCATAATGAAGTGGGAGCTGTTTTTCATTCATCAGGAGAAAAAGAAAAGCAGCAAAAAACAGAGTCCCAAAATGAATATGTAAGGTCGAGAAGCCAAGTTTACTGTCACCACATTTTATTCTCCTTTTCATTTTCAGTAATTGCAGTAAAATAGCTGATCTTCAGGGACATATCAGGAGAAGAATAGTAATTAAGTTTAGGAAGGTATAATCTGTATAGAAATGAATTAGAACTGACTCAGTCTGACTTCTTATAGATTCAAATGAAAACTAGCTGTACCCTGTGAACAGCTTATTCAAAACCACTTCCAGATTTCTAGATGTCAGCTCTGTCACTTAGGGCACGTTTATTATCCTCCTCAAAACGTGTAACCCTTCAGTGTGAAAAATGGCACCACTGAGGTGTCAATGCTTTTGCTTCCCTAAGGAGCTATGCCTGGGAATACAAGCAAAAAATCTAAAAACAGACAAATAGAACTCACTTTATGAAAAACTCTGCACAGATCAACACAATCACTGAAATTATCCTTTTTTAACTATTATTATTTTTAATTTTTTTTTTAATCAAACTGTATAGCCATGTTCTCTTCTTTAAACAACTCCCAGCATCCCAGCAGTAAACAAATCAGCATCTTGAGGCTTATAAAAGCTAGTGTTCCAATAAATAAATAACTTCACTGTTTAATAATTCCTATAGTTTGTTTCCAGCTAGCTAATAAATAGAGATAGAAATACAAACGATCGATAAACAACTGGGTTTTAGATGGTGTGCTTGAGAAAGGGCAGTACTGAAATCTGTATTAGACTGTATTTTATAGGATCACCTCACTCAAGTCCAAACAAATTGGTCAAAAAAATCTGAGAAATACTGGAACAAACATTATCCACTGATTTTCAGAAAATGCCACAGATGTCAGTTAAAGATAGCATCAACTTTACCAGACTTCACATTCTTGTGAGCTCAAAGCTGGTCTACTTTCAAGTTCATATAAAACCGCTGCATTCCCCTCTCCCACCCTCTCATTCCAGCATTAAGCCTTTCCTTAGTGAAGGGCTTAGAAATACACAGCTTATTCTGTCAGGTCTAAACACTAGATTTATTGTTAAAACTGTTTTATTCGGTGTTTGTACATAAGAAAATAGTAGGGCTTTAACTAGGTATCTTAGATTTTTTTTTTTTTTTTTTTTTTTTTTTTTTTTTTTTTTTTTACTTTAAGTAATAAAATCAGAAATTAAAGAGAAATCAGAATAGAGCACAGTGCTCTCAATCCACTAATCTGTCTCAACCTGTACAAATGTTTGTATTTTAGAAGGTTCCTAAAGCCTATTTTCTGGAGCTAGCTTTAAAACAAGATGTGAATTAGCTTATTGTGCTCTATCCTTGACTTAACCCACTGGGATATGGACAAAGATCACTAGATGAGAAGATGGAGACATATGTACAGTGTCACTGAGAACAAGGAATTCATAGTTTCTTCCCTCTCATTTTGCAAAGCACTGCTGTCTGTATGGAAAAACAATGTGGTGCATGAGACCTGGAATACCCCTGAATAATCTGATGTGTGTCAATATTGATGTTTCCTATTTGTAACTAAAAACTTTTATTTTAATTATTGCCATATTACATGTTGCATTTTGGAGCATCATTTACTGTTTTCAACTTCTGTTTTCCAATTATATAAAAAAATTATATATATATATAGATAGATAGATAGATAGATAGATAAAACTATGCAAAATGAGTCAGATCAATTTTTTTTCTATAACAAAACTTAAAACTTTAAAAAGCCTGTCAGTTGTGTTTGAAATATATGTAAGAAAAGGTCTGTACAGCTCTACTTTCAGATTAGTAACACTGACTACAGTTGGTCTGAGAGAATTTGCAACAGAAGTGCATAAAACCAAGTAGATCCGAAATACTGCACAGTAACATTCTGTTCTATAGACATACATACTCGGAGAGAACAGCTTCCCATCACGTTCTTAATGGTGATGAATAAGATGCTGGCTCGATTCCAGTCTGACAAACATGGGTCAATACGCAGTTAGTTTTGAGTGTACCTGGCTAGAAGAAAACCTAAATTCTGTATCATGCCAAATAATAAAATTAGTTTAAAATCTAATAAACAAGATATTAGTAAAGTAGTCTTCATTTTATTTATGAAGTGCTTGACAGCATATGGCAAATGCTGGAGGATAATCACAGAAAAGATTCAGTTGCATCATTTATTTCACTGACCAACAGAAAAAGAGAAACACATCCTAGCTCCTTAGTGCTAGATAATATTAAATCATTACACAGGGCAGCTGCTTAGTGTTCCGTGTAGCTCTCAGTTTCTTGCTGACAGGTGTCCAAATCACAGAAAGTATCCCCACACATAATGGCAGCTGGCAACACTGTCATCTCTGAGATACCAGAAGTGGGGAAAAAAAAAACAACAAAACAAATAAAAACAAATAAAAACAAAAACCCTTCCCCCACAGTCCAGAAAGAAAGATAAGCACCTCAGGAAAAGGTAAATAAGTTTCAAAGGGAAGCCACTGTTTTCTGTGGGTAACAGTGAAGGATTTTGTTTACTGGGATGATAAACACAATCACAAATAAAAATGATATTTCTAAAATTGAAAGCTAGATGTTTGTATGGGAAAGCCTGTTAATTGCTTGAAATATTTGGTTAAAGAGCCAAAATAACAATGGCACAGTTTTCTTTTAATTTACTGAGCTTCCCATAACATTGCTGGTTTCACGTCAAGTGATCCTATCATTAAAATTCAGCATACTACACAGGTAGCACATCACTCTAATGTATGTGAATTTAGGCTGTTACATCCTTTTCCAGTGCTGTATTCATGTTTATTGTAATAAATGAGAAGAGTCAAAACATGACAGGTTTAATTTACAAGGTAGCATTAGGTCAAACACAAACTGTCAGCTCTGCACTTCATTTGTGCTAGAAACATGATCAACAATACTATCTTCTAATGCCTGTTGGAGCAACAGTCCACCTGACAGTACAGTGACTGCTGATAAGCACCAAGAGACAGGAGGCAACTGTAGCTTCAACAGCATGTGAGACAGAAGTCCTGAGGTTGGTGGGACCCACTGCACACTGCTGTCCTTGCAGCCAAATGATCAAAGGACATTGCAATGGCTGAGGGACAGATGTGGCCCACTTCAAACAGCTGCATGGAAATACACAATGTGTGGAAGAGCAAATACTGGAATGCTTCATTGCACAGCCTTCCCCAAACACTGAATCTCCCTGACACACTGTGATCTCAGAATGGGCTTCATTGCATACTGATACTCCTCAGCTTTTCCTGCTAACTTCCCAGCTTTAAAGGGCTTACTGAACTACTAACCATCCTTGGTTGCGCTCTCATTCCCTTAAGAAATTCTAAACCTGGTATTGCAGAAAGGCTTGGATATTTCATCCTCACACCTGCCAACCCTGGAGGGAAATATCTTTAAAACAATCTTCTGGGAACTGTTACAAAAAAAAAAAAAAAAAAAAAAAAAAAAAAAAAAAAAAAAAAAAAACCTTAGAGCACATTCCCCAGAAATTTTAGAAATCTTCAAGAAGCACTGAGCCTTTGAAAAGAAAAGGAAGCAAAAACCCCCAGCAACAAGCAAACAAGTAAATTCAATGCATGTTTTCACATATCAGATGTGCTCACAGTAGTAACTTTCACTTCCGTCAAATGAACTTATAGTTCTGCACTGCCACTGAAATGTAATCTGGTACACACATATTTCATATTTTTAAATCAGACCAGATCTTGCTTGACTATTGATACATTCTGATTATGTGTATTACACAGTGTGTATGATTCCTTTTTTGTTTAAAATTACTTAATAATAATAATAATAATAATAATAAAGTACTTTCTACAACTACGATTCACAAGATATTTTTTACACAATATAATATTTAGAAATAATATGGATTTATTTTTACGGGGAAGATTTTAATTAATGATACCTGCATATAAGTAAGGATGTTCTCAATTACTCCAGTAGCTCCAAATATTTTTTTATACTGTTTACAGGCAATTTCTACAAAGAAATTCCCCTCAGAATCTACTGGGGTAGATGGATGTCATACAGGAAAATTCTTCCATTGCATTTGCTTGTTCCTTCAAACCAGCTTTAGCTGCATCAGGCGTTGTTCCCCAATATACTATCAGCAACTTAGCAGAAAAACTAACATATCAGTGTGCAAACAAACTCTATCTGGACTGAAGAAATCACAGTCGCCATGGCGTTTACCATGTCTCTGCCTCATGACAAGATAATTTATCTACCTACATAAAATAGAATGGAACAAGCTCAGATGGGAATTGTTTCTCAATAGCCTAAGTCATGATAAGCAATCCAAAACTCCGATTCTGGATCCAAATGAAACCAAAGAGAGCAGATGCAGATCCACCAGTCTGGCAATAAATCTCCCTGCCCCCAGCACTGTGGTTTTCTTTATTGAATCGGCTCCCTCAGAACTTTGCAGCTGCCCCCAGAGCCTGACCTTCAACCTCTTGCCTGACGTGGTGTTGCAAGCAGTACTAACACGATACCTCTTAGTGCATATCAGCAACTACTGTCTTTTATTTTTCATTTTAAATTACTCTTTCAAGCAAGAGCACATCTGTTGAACATACCGGGATGTGAAACTTTAATAACTATTCAACAAATTATCGTTGCACCATTAATGTGCAATCAAAAAGAAGGACACTGATGCAAGATGTTTCGTACATTTTATATCACTGATCAGACTAAATGGAGGGAGAATGGCCTGCTATGTTATTACAGGAAGCCCATTTCCAAGGGTCAGGTGCCATTCAAAATAAAAATAAATCTTTAAAATAGAAACAGATCCTTTTTCTAGCTTGAAGTGTAAGTTATTAATTTATTTATTTTTTTAAATTTAATTAATGAAAGGATATCAGGAACAGATGTCTGGATTATTTTTGTTTATTTTTCCCCCTTAAGGATAACAAATGCATGTGAAACAAGAGCATATTTTCTATTCTCCTTGAACTAGCTTCATGTTTGATGCAGGTACCGAATTTGGAATGGATCAGTGAATATGGCAGTTGTTAGGTAGGATTCAAGATCTACCTGGACAGATACCATATCCAAACATGTTTCAAATAAAAGACTTTCCAGGGCAGCATAGATTTCTTTTACCTGACCATGTTGAAGAGGCTCGCAGTGCTATATGTGCTCCCTTTTTAGCTATTATGAAGTCACCATTATTTTCACAAAGCTATCACCACTGAGTACGTCAAGTATAATTATCAATTATTTAAATATAACAGAGAAGCCATAAATAATCTTATTATTCTTGCAAACATTTATGTTTTTATTTGAAACTGACTGTTAAGAATCAATTTATGAACTACAAATATTTTCTGCCATCCTAAGTACGACACCTACTGCAATTTTGTTTACAAGAATGATCACTGTACATCTCTCTATATTTTTTAAGCATACTTTCTATATATATAACAATGACTTAAACTTCCACTTTCAATGAATAAATTATTCAAATCTGTTTACCAAGTGTTTTTACACTAAAGCTCCATAATCGGGACAGTGAAGAGATCTAAGCAATACTATAAGGAAATAAATCATTAGACCCAACCTGCCTTTTTTAAAATATCCCAATATATCTCTATTAGGCCAAAGTCAAAAGTCAACAGAAGTGCATTCTGCCTAACCTCCTTATTTCTACACTCATCAATCTCATTCTGCTTCAGCTTGCCTTTGGAAAAGGAAATAAAAGAAGCTAGAGATTTAAAGAAAAAAAAAACCACCAAAAAACAGTAAGATAATGCTTTCTTTCTGTGAAAGAAAGATCAGTCATATTAATGAAATAGCCAAATGGAACCTTCAGGCTTAATGTAGTAAATTGTCAGTAAATTCCAATTAGTACTGAAGTAAAAAGTCTGGAAATACTTTTCTCCCTATAAGTAATGTGCGTACTTAAAGAAGAAAATGCTAATAACTTGGAGGCCATCAAGTAGCAGGTCATTAGATAGCTACATTCATCAGTTATATGTGCCGTGTATTTAATTGACACACAGTTTTCATGATGCATGTTTTGAGAAAATAAAATATACCTAAATCAGAACCATAAATTTGCCTCTCACTAGCAGTGCTATTTGATGGCTGTGAGCTGACCATTCCTTCCACTGACAAAGCACCAGAATGCATTCTGTGTCAGAGAAGAAATTTCACTGTAATAAATGGAAGACTTCAGAGAAAAAAAAACAGAAACAACAAAAAGATCAATATCCACATGGGGCTAACTCTGTGAAATTATATAGGAATCAATCCAAGAGTTCTCAAAGTGATTTTTACAAAAAAACAAACAAACAAACAAAAAAACTGCAAAATATGAATCAAAAATTGCTTTTATTTTTTCTAAGAATTGTTAATAACGCATATTTAAAAATGCCACAATTATACACAAATCCACACCTACATTACAGTAGTTAATTGCTGCAGATTTTTGACCACTGTTATCATGAGCACACAAGTACACGTATATCTAGATCTTGATCCCAGCTATATTGAAGTGATGGTGCAATGGGAAGACAGTGAAACTTGCTTTTCTCTCATCTATTCCATTCTTATACATATAACACAAAAGCAGGGAGAAGCTCTAGATTTCCTGCTATCAGAGACTTCATAATTTCTTCATAAGAATGGAAACGTCATCCTCAGCTCTAGGTACCAGGTCTTAAATTGAGAGGTTCAAATAAATATCCAGATGGTGCTTCTAAACTTATTGTTTTCCATGATTTTGCACAATACATCCATGTAAAAAACACAATAAATATTCAACTCAATACCTTGACCAGTTAAAAATAGGTAATAAAGGCTTCTTCCCTTGTCTGTTTTCTTCTCATATGCTGGGCACTAACTCTGATCTTTTGTTGAGAAATGGAGCCACGAAAATTCACCACTCAAAATGGACAAAGAAGAGTCTATAGCTCCTCCCATCAAAGCTTTTCTTTCTTTCTGTGGATTACACTAAAACAGTCCAATCACAGACCAGAGGAATAACGTAGATGATATTTACTTTTATTGTTTTCCAGATGCCCTAATATTTTATTTATTTATTTATAGGTAATCCATAGACTAAAAAGCACATAGTTACATTCATCTGCTTCTATATGCATGCTTATTATTATATAAATAGGTTTTGCTACTTAACGTCTCGTTTCTATGCCAGTTCACTAGTGTATGCCTCAAAAGAACTTGTCACTAACTGACTGCATTTTTATGCCACTATGATTTACAGAGTGTGAAAGGGAAAAAATACATAACTGTTTACTTAAGCCCATACTTTCTCGGAAGCCCTACACAATCCTTTTGTTATCACAATCTCTAGTGGGCATATGTAGTGTGAATATATCTGAGCACGAAACTGGATATAGCTGACTCTGCCTGTCTGACTTACAACTTACTGAGTTCTGTATGTCTGAACTTCTGGGAAACAGCTGCTGGTCCCACACTGAAATTAGAACGTTTGAGCTCTTCTGATTTATGTTAATTCCCATGGGAACAATGACATGAAAAATGAACACCACTTGTAAATAAAGTACCAGTTCTCTCAGCATTTAAAAGAAATAAAACTAGTTCAGAATACACTGATCTATTTACCACCTTGTTACATTGAAACAGACACAGTGAAATGGCATTGTAGAAAATGCAGCCTTAAATATTCAGATACTTTAAAGAGAGGCTATCCATTCCTATCTTGCTATTATTCAAAACACTGTTCTGTTACATTTACTGAGTTGGGTTTAGTTAAAGAAGAAATACTATTACGTGATAGGGTGTGAGGGAAATGAATCAAAATAAAGTTTATGTAGAGAAAAACAAGGGATAGGAAATACGCCCCAATTGTATGATTGCCAAGGAGTTAATGTTGCCCAAAATTTAGAAGTCCTGGTTTATCTAGTTCTGACTGCGCAGCTTGAAAGGTCAAGTATTTAAAGCCTACTTTTTTAGTCTACTGGGCTCTCTTCCACTGATGAAGACTGGTGTTCACTAGACCAAAGCCAAGAAGGCTGGAAAGAACACCTGGAGGATTTCATAGCTTTTCCTGAAGAACTAAAGAAAAATCCTTTCCACATTTAGTGCAGGACTCTGGTGCTTCTGATGCTTTATCAAGTTTGGTAGCAGAGCACAAGGATTCCTTAGCAGGAAATTAGGTCCATTTTGAAAGAGCATCTCTTCATGGCATTTAGTCACTTGTTAGGTTAATTTGAAAAGGTGCTGTAATAGGTGATTAGGAGGGGAAAGAAGCAATTGTGGAGAAATAATAAGCAAGGATATTTCAGAAGACAGAGCTATTATTTGCCATTTCCTTATTAACAAAGACAATATTATCTGCCATTTCCTTATGAACTTCACATGCTAAGCTCAACTTGGGGTTTAAAAAAACATTACAGAACAAAAGTAAAACACATCTTCTTCCCAGCAGTTTGTTGTCAAGATTTTATTTACCAGCTTTATGTTTCAATAGGCATGTTTGAATGGCTAAAACTTGTATTAATATGTTATAGATAACTTACTGAAGGTACTCCACAAAAAGTTTTTTGATTTCACCTCTAAAATTCAAAGGTTATGGACAAGAATGTTACTATAGAGAGTAAATGACCATATGGAAATGTCTGCTGAAGTCAAACAAGCAAGCATCAGTAGTATAATCTTCATACAGTATGCTGAAAAAGCATGATGCTTTAAAAATCCCCACAGCAAAAGTATATATATATATATATGAGTGACTGTGCAAATACATCCACATTTTGCAGTTCTTCAGATGAAACCTCATTTCAGACACAAGTTGACCTGAATTTAAATTTTGATATGTTCTTTAACAGTATAATTTGAAAACACAGTTGATTAATCTGCAGTGCTATTTGTGCAAATAGCTCTGTAAAGGAAAGAAGGAAGGCATGTTTTTGCCAAAGAAATAAGAAAAGCTATTAATATCAAAGGATTGTAGAAAGGGCAAGGGAGCACAATTCTGTACTTTATACAAAAGTTTCATTAACGACTGCCAACTCAATTGTTTCTCTCCTCAACATGCTAAATGAGATTAAAGACTTTAGTACAGTCTTCAGGGTTTTGAGGTAAATTAATATGGAATGTGACTTACTGGGACTACAGCAAAATATAAAATAAGTAGATGAAAACTGCACTAGCAATAGAAGCGATTAATAAGAACCAAAATTTGGTGGGTTTTTTGGTTGTTGGTTGTTTTTTGTTGTTGTTTTTTAAATGACCGCAGAATGAAAAGAGCAAGTATGAAAAACAGAAAGTACACGTTGAAAAGAAAGCACAAAAAGGATGAAAAGATTATATGTCACTTTTTGTCTTGGCATCCCAATTTCTCCTCAAAAACAAATATAGTTGTGCAATTTCTTACCACTCTAACTTGGTTATATTAGGATGTAACTTTTAGGGATTCAGATGGGGTACAGAATTGTATTAGTTTGAATTTTGAAATGTGTAGTAGTAATTTGTTGTCTTGCTTTCATATCTACATGCTTTGCTTCAGAGTTTCCACAAAAGGAAAGAACAAAAAAAAACATACAATAAAGAAATCTCCTATTTCTCTAGCAAGGTTTCACTTTTTCTGTTCTCCCTGAAATTAGTTTCCAAACCTGTGAGAAAGTTTCAACATTTTGAAAACTCTTGAGATAATATTACATGAGTCATGGGCATAAGTTCTCTTCAGCTTTATGCTTCTTGCTTGTATGAATGAAAAATAAAGATGTCCAAAGAAGACCACACCTGTCACAATGCTATTTCAAGGCAGAGAAGTCTTCCTTACTATTATCTGCAGAGAAATTACCCAGGAGATCCATAAGATAAACCTGTAGGGAAGCTTCATTTTGAGTTATTGCATTGTTTCTCACTAGCTATGAGGGAATGTATATTGCACTTGACTATCACATGTTGCATTCTCTCCTGGACAAAGCATTTCAGTCAGTAGAATAGGAAGACAGGCACTGTATGTAACGTACTAATCTCTCAGTTTATACTACTTACTGAAAAAATAGATAAATATTTTCCCTTAATTAAATAGTCCTAAATTATAGCAATTATAGCTTAGACTAAAGCTCTGTGTTAAGGAATCAGAATTTCAGACAAGTTCATCTATGATACATTAGCTACAAATCTAAGACTATATTTGTTTCTCTGTGTTCTAGTGCTCTGTTTTTTCTATCAGGACCATACTCAAAAATTAAGTTTTATGCAAGATACAACACACCTCATTTAGTCCTGCATGATGCACAACCAAAACAATCATACTGCAGAATTCTATTGGTTAGTACTTTTGTTGTTCCCTAAGTTGATGGATGGGAGAAAGTTATATTTGAACAGAGGACAATGATGGATTGAATTTTTAAATCCACCATTTGAGAACATTCATGCCAAAGAGATAGAAATGAGAATACGAAGCTCCACCTCTTCCATGGCGAAGAAATTCATGCCATTACGAGTATATTCATGCAGAAAAATCCTACTGCTGGATGCACTAAAGTCAGGCAGACCATCAGCATGCAGTTTTTCTAGCTTTACTTGAACTACTAAAGACTGAATGAAGAGTAGAAGGGATTAGCAAAACGAAAAGAACAAGAACAAACAAGCCTTATGCGTAGCACTGATGCTCAAAAACCTGTTACAGATTTCTGCATTGTAAACTAAGAGAACTGCAACAATCAACCAAATTGATTTGAAAACATTGAACTATACCCAAACTAAAGAAACAACCTTAAATATTTTTCCCTGTACAACAGGTTTTGTGACATTAGTATCTGGTTAATATTACTCAAGCAACAATGAAAACTGTTTCTCCCTCTTTTTCCCTGTTTGTAGTCTGACTGATAAATATAACACTCTTGAAAAATAAATAAGAAAAGAAACGTACATTGTCTAGGGCTGAGGCCAAGTTCTAAGACCAAAAACCGGATTAATATACATATATTAAAATATCTATACAAATATTAGGGATTAGATTACTTGAGTATTTTTAATGATAAAATTGCTGTTATGTGTACTTGTTGTACAAAGGAAAACAAAGATGTCTGCATACTTATCCCAATAATATTTCTATCTTTTCGTAACCTATCATCCTAGTATGGCCACAGCAGTTCATGATATTATGATGTGGTTGTCAACCAGTTGCTCTCAGGCAAGCAGATATATTTCTCGTTTCTCCTGTACCACCAGACCCAGGCCACTAGGATTCAGCTGATAGAGATCTACAAGGCATACAGAGAGTATGTATGATCCTCTGAAAGATCAGTAACATAACTTCTGCAAAAGCCAAGTGCTGGTGAAGGAATGATCAGAGTGGAATACATTAGACTCATCCATTATCTAATTAGCTTTTTGGGTCCTTGAGTTTTGAGCAAAAACCAAGTTGTTTTTCCAATGGATACAGAATGCCAAACAATAGAAATTCTTGCACATCTAATAATGTTATAGGTGCTGGCCTGTGAGGGAAATAAATGCAGCATCTCCTTAACCTTAGCTGTGTTTTCTGTTTGTTTGTTTGTGTGTGTGTGTGTGTGTGTGTGTCCTCTGCTTTCCAGCCATTCTTCAAAACCTTCCCATTTCAAGTAGATATTAAACTTGTACCTACTATGCCCACTGAGCGAGCTAAGATCCGATGTTCTGCATGCTGATTTGCTGTTAAATTGACACCTTTTTGCACAGAGGTCCTCAATATGAAGATGATACTCAGGATATAAAGCAAGACTGAGTCTGTATAGTCTCTTTTTTTTTTTCTTTTTTTTTTTCTTTTTTTTTCTTTTTTTTTTTTTTTAATTCCTCCAAATTCACAAAATCATCAAAACAAAAAATCCCACAGCAGACAAAAGAATGCATGCTGCTGTAGAAACAAGAGACAACGTCAAGAAATCTACACTATCTGTTGAAGATCTAACATACTAAGTACTTTTTCTACTGTAACTTGAAAAGGCAAAATAAAGTGCAGTGGAAGGAAAACAGAATAGCAAATGTTACATCCTGCCAGCTCACATGAAATATTGATAACTCATGTGGAAAAGAAATTAATTTTGAAGTTTATCAGTACTTGACACATGCACTCTTCCAAATATTTGGAAATTACCATAGGACCAGACTTCTCCATCAATGAGGTCAGTTTATCAGCAGGCTAAACGTGTATAGGCATAGTCACAATGTTATTAATGTGAATTTCTTATTAGAGAAAAAAAAAAAAATCAAGAAGAAAAACAATCCCCTCCCACACCTACACTTAAAAGAAGCTCCATTACTTTTCTCCTGGTGTGCAGCAAGACTTGATTTACGAAGGGTACCAAAAATAACAGGAAGATCTACAAGATCAAATGCCTTTACACAGAGATCAAGGCTGCAGAACAAATTAATGAGAATGAATTTTAAGAACACACGCAAATGGCAAAATCTCTTAAAAGTTTTCCAGCTGAGGAATTAAAGAATATCTTTTTAACCTTTTCTTTTCCAGCACTTCTGGTCTTTATAGAAGAGGTTAAGAAACATAAATTCATACCATAGTTAATAATTTCAGAGAATTAATTTCAATAGAAAATAAGAATTAGACTGCATGTTTCTTAATCAGAATAACTGCAGGATTTTGAAACTGCGTACAAAATTTGGTATATTTTAGAAGCTAGAGAAAAGAAGGAAAGAGATTTATTTCTCCAATTCTTGAGATTAACATTATCTGAAAGAATGTGTATTAAAATCTACAATGACCTTTATGATTTTAAGTGAAATAAGCAGTTATGCACATGTTTAAGATTGTTTAAATAGAACACTGAAACACCAGTCTGCTCGCTTTTCGGTATGTTTTTAAAAGACCCTAAAAATAGCTCCTATAAAGCATCCTGTTTTGTTTTTTTTTACAAATAAGCATTCTCAAGTACAATTTATTGTTTTCCATAAACAATAAAAATGACTGAATTTCTTTTATTATTGGTTTCTTTCTTCACGCACTCTTGAAAAAACCATTAGATCACTAATGTATCTGATCACTGTATGCTGTAGTATGTGTAATTCTGGGACAGAAGCAGGCAAAAATAAACTCTTGTAAACTTCTTACAGGAATAAAATTATTAAACATTATTTGACAGCAACCAGAAAGTTACATTTCAAGCATGCTTAATGAAACTGTATCTTGAGCCATGAGCACAAAGAGGTAATAGCAATGTCAGAAGTATGGTGCAATGTACATGGAAGCAAGCCTGCAGAGAAGCTGTGTGTGCCTCATCCCTGGACGTAGGTGTTCAAGCCCACGCTGGATGGAGCCCTGGGCATCCTGAGCTGATGCTTGGGAATCATGCCCACAGCAGAGCTGTGGGAACTGGATGATATCTGAGGTCACTTCTGACCCAAGCCATTACATGATTCTGAGATTCCTAGAGATGTGGACGTAGATCCTGCTTGGAAAGAAATCCATGTAAACACACAGGCAGCAGCTCACAACTGAAAGACTTAGTCTTGCTGATGGTCTCCTGTAGCTGCTTACTGAGCTGAGCAATGCTGCTTGTGTGGACCAAGCAAAATATTAGGTCAGAGCAGCAGAGGGTTCAACAGCTAAGCCCCAGCAGCTGCTGTTTTTAACACATTTCCCTCTTCCCATACAGCAGTGGGTAGGGATGGCTGTGCACAGCCAAAACTATAAATATCCACATTCCCTGGCCATGCAATCAAGTCTCCTCAGGCATTTAAGATTGTGAAATTCAGACCAAAGCCTCCAAAAAGGTGGTTGCAATCAATGCAATGCTTTTCAGGCAGCTGTGACTATTGCTAGCTCAGCACATGAGCAGTTCAGTACAATCACTTGCCTCCTTCCCAGCCTGGCTAAGCCCTTGCAACTAAGGGGAAAGCCTGCTTCTGCTGCCCCAGGGAGACAGGGAGAGTCTTCTGGCAGCAGATGAAAGCATCAGCCTCTTGGCCTGAAATATGTAGAAGGCAGAAACAGCCTGAACTTGCATTATAGTAGTGAGTTCCACTCTTTCTTTTTTTCTCTTTTTAATTTTTGTGCCACTTGGCTAGCCATGCAGCTGATTCTGCTGCTTATTTGAGGGAGGCAGCAGGCATATGTATGGTATATGCAAAGGAACCTGTAAACCCCTCATTGCCAACCTAAAGAAAATAAAAAGTCTGTCTAGAAATGATTTTATAATTCAGCTAATAATTGATGAGAAGTTTGTAGAACTGCATTTTGTTGCCTACTCCTAGAAGAACATTAGAGCTTAGCCAGGGCTGCCCCAGTCCAAACATGCAGCTGATGCAGGGCAGGGATGGGCCCATCAGCCGCCCTGGGGCACCTGGAAAGGACAGGGCACATAGCATGCAGCAAGGAGGGGTGAGGGCAGCAGAGTGAGAAAGGGGAGAGGGAACACATCAATAAGCGGCAGCAGGAGGTGCTCCATGGACCCAAAACAGAGATTCACTGAGAGCTGTGGAAAGCCCACACTGGAGCAAGGGCCAAATGTGAAAGGGAAAGAGCAGCAGAGAGAAGGTAGCAGAGATATATCGTTCCAGAATCTCAGAATGGCTCAGGCTGAAGGGACCTTAAAGATAGTTAATTTCCACCCCCTGCAATTGCCAGAGCTGCCACCCACCAGCTCAGGCTACCCAGGGCCCCATCCAACCTGGCCTTGAAGATCTCCAGGAACGGGGCATCCACAGCTTCTCTCAGCAGCCTGAGCCAGGGCTTCAGCATCCTCCTGAGTAAACTTCTTCCTCACACCTAACATATACCTCCTCTCTTAGTTTGCAGCCACTTCCCCTTATCATTAAGAGATTGTGTTAAAATTTGGTCCCCCTCCTACTTATAAGTTCCTTTTAAGTACTGGAAGACTGCAGTGAAGCCTCCATAGAGACCTCCCCAAGCTCAACAACCCCAGTTCTCTCAGTTCTTCCTCACAGGAGAGGTGCTCCAGGTCCCTGATAATCTTTGTGACCACTGTCTGGACGACTCACTCCAGCAACTCTGATGATTGACCATAACTTCCCCATACCCTATTCTGTTTCTTGGGACCAGAGGTAGATGGACTGGGAGTACAGGATTGAAGGTGAGCTTGGAAAAGTATCTTAGATTTTTTTGTTTATTTGTTTCTCACCTTCCATACCTATTTCAATTGGCAATAAATTCCCCAAGCCAAATCTGCTTACCTGTTAGTCATGGGCAAAACAATCTCTTTGTCCATACCTTGACCCCCAAACTTTTTCATCTCATACTCCCTTCCCAGCTCCACAGACAAGGGAACTAGCAATTGACTGGGTCGACATTCAGCTGATTGCAGAAGCTGCCCCCAAATGTTAAAGCCCCCAAGCATTACAGCTTTCTTGCTATGGCAAACAACAGGGCTTCAGAGAGATCATGTAGGCTTTTTAAAATGGATTTTTGTTGAGAGACAACTCTGTAGAAATGTTTTTGAAAAACATCTTGAAAAGTCTTGAACAGAAATATTTTGCGACACTTGAATCCCTGCACAATTGGATGCAAGTCAGCAATCTCCAGTCCCTGAGGTGAAACATGCTAAGCAACACATATTTTGCTGGGAATCTTTCCTATTCTGGCATGCTTGATACCAGAGTACACTAGATGAAAGCAGAACTCCACACTTCAATGGCAGCAGCTTTCTGTGTATTCAGTGCATGTGAATGATTTTCCAAGGTGGAACGAGATGCCCTGCTCTCTAATAAAGCCTTTCATTGCAGACATGGTCTTATAAAAAGAAAAGAATAAATCTAAGCCATAAATTCCACAAGAAAACTGAAACTGTATATGACGTAATCTGTGGTGAGGTATGATAATTTATATAAGCCCATATGTCAGTCATACAGCAGAAATATTGGGATCACAGTCTCTAGAATGAAAAAGTCCCTCCCCCAGCCCCTTGATAGCTTATTAATGACAGATTAGAGCTGGAAAATACAGCCTCTAAATTTCAAACATCATTCTGCGGACTAATGCATGCACATATTCCACTTTGAAAAGCCTCCACTATATTTCTGAATCATGATAACAATCTAAGATCCTTTTGCTTTGCTGTATTATCAAGATAAATTGCAAGGAGAAAAGCAAACACAAAGGCTTATTTCTGCATATATTTAGTAGAACTTCATGAATCAAATCCAGATTCTGAAAACTCATATAGGTTTTCTTTGAACCCTGTGGAACTGTCACGTCCACCTTTTTTCTTCCCTCCAATGCACAGCTGCCTAATTGAGTGTCAACAACCTAATAAAGAATACTGAAGGACTTGAAGAGCAACTTTTCTTTCAGACCCTGCAGTGCACAGGTTCTGTATCACTCCCAGCTTTTCAATTAGATCATAATTATAACATGCCTCATTTAGATCTGCAGGAACCCTGACCTTGTCAACAGTGCTGGACCATAACGTGTCCGTCTTAATTAGATCTGATTAGTTCTGGGCCCAGACTCCATTGTGAATCTCAGCTCCGTTAAAAACTGCTCATCTGTTCGGCAGCTGTGGGTATTGCAGAGCCTTTTCTATCATGCTGCATGGGTGTGCTTTGCTCTTACCGACTCTCCTGAGACACTAAGACTCAGTCTAGTATTTTTTGCTGGGTCCTCAGAACAAGGCAGATTACGAAAAGCAAAGGTAAGAGGTAAAAGAAAAGTCTTAGCTGTATTATGGACAATTTCACCCTGCATCAGAATGTTTAACTATGGCTTAATAAAACAATGTTTGTAGCAGCAAGTTATACTTCTGGAAAAATTAAGGCTTTTAGGAACAACAGCCACCACAAAACTCCTAGGTGTGACAAAACTGAAGAGAAAACAATGCAAAATCCCTTTTATTTTTAATGTACTGCTGCTGTTTTTTTTGTATCTCCCACATCAGAAGTAGTAAGTTATCCACACTAGAGTTCTGCAAGTAATTCTCCACAGCAGCACTGTGAGTGTATTTTAATAATCTTATGACATATCAAAAACTTTCACCTTATTTATTTAGGTGGTTTGAGGTTTTTGTAATGCATAACTGATATTTAGTAAGAAATGCATTTTAATACTTTTTCCCTCTACTAACATATCATAATTGATTTTTCTTCTGTATCACACTTCTGGGGGGTATAAAAGGAGCAAAATATTTCTTTTCTACTTAATGATTATAACAAATATTCCCTAAGAAATAGTTAGTACTCCATACTAGAAGTCTTAATTGCATTGTTAATTTTCACAACAGGGAAAAAAGCCTCAAGATTTGCATCTGTATTTAAAAATTTAGTTTTATGAGGAAAACTGAATAAATGAAGCAAATGCAAAGTTTCTTTAGTAGTTGTTTCAGCAGTTTCCACTGCTGTAAGTTCCTGAAGCCTATTCATTTTGGATTGTGAAAATCCTAAGGCACAAGGAAGAGGTGCACATAACTGCTGTCATAGTTGTTGTCTAGCAAGAAAACATAAACAAATCAAACTCTAGCCTTAATTCAAACCTACTATTGCTCGTTTCTGATTGACAATTTTTAATAGATGTTGCCTCAAAATCCCATTACATAGAAAGCCCTAAACAATGCATAATAAAGTTTCATTAAAGAACAGAAAATTAAAAGCCAAATGTTTCTAATAAAAGTAACTACATCTTCAGCAGTGTCCACTTTCTAAGCAGTCAGTACTGTGAAGTATGTGAAATTGGTTATCTTTCATAATTTATTATTAGTAATGAAATAACCCATTTATTACATATTCATCTTCTGAAATGTCATCAAAACTTCCTTTAGGTATGGTCCACTGAAAACAAATTCTTTGAAGTGGTTATTTTCCACCTACCTGCAGTGCATTTACAAAGACTGGGTACCACTCTCATTACACTTTTCTTATAGTCAGCCAGATTTCACGTTCTGCTGATAACAGACAATGACTGAAGTGTAAACTGCTGCATGAAGCACAGGCCATCTTCATTTTCTCAACTCTGGGCAACTCACTTGCAAGCAGACCTCCAAAGGGGTATACATAGAGTAGCCTCAAAACTAAATCCATACCAACAAATTCTACATTAACATAACTTCATTAGATCTTAATATTATTTAGTCTCCAAAGATTATTGTATGATTGATGTCTACTGTAAGATGAAATATTAGAAGATACTACCAACATTTTAGTGGGAAAGGGATAAATGTGATGGCATGCATACTATAATGTACAGTGCATAGAATCTGTTGCATAAACTAATTTCCACAGGCTGAATATCACAAACTTAAAATTAGACTGAAGTCTAACACCATATGGTTATTTCATCCTTTGGAGAAGAGTTCAGTTGTAAATGAGAAAACTTGCTAATTTACTGAAGTCTTCACATCCCACAGTTTGCTTATATAGTTTCATTTCCTCTACAAAAAATGTAAGTTTAACCACAGAGATCAAGACTCTATACTTCAGATTGCTCTTCACATGAGGACTAGCCTTCCCACAAGTGGTACCATACACAGGACTTCCAAAACCCTCCGTTCATCCCTCTCTAGTTTATTTGTACTAGTTTGTTTTTGTACTAGGGACCAAAACAGAATGCAGTATCTAGAATAGAATTGAGGCACCACATCCTTTATTATTTCTACTACTTCAATATATCAGCTATGCTGCTTCTTAATACAGCTGAGGAAACTGTTGAACATCTCTACTACTAGGCTAGGCTGCTGGGTTGGTGCAGCTGCCTCTGCTGGCTGCCCACTTCAGTAGCAAAAGGAATAGGTTCCTACTTTAATGGACTTTAGGCAATCCTATCCCACAGTTTTTCCTTTTCCTTCTTCATATGCTATAGCTGAAAAGGATCTGTCTTTAAAGACTAGTAAGACAGCACTCACATGAAAACCTTAATGAATGAATTCTATAGAATAAAAGAATGACTTTGGTTACAAGGAACCTTAATGATGACCTATTTCCAACTCCCCTGTCATGGGCAGGGCTACCTAGGGCTTCAGAGCCCCCATCCAACCTGGCCTTGAATGCCTCCAAGGATGGGGCATCTGCAGCTTTCCTAGGAAGTCTTTTCCAGTGCCTCACCACCCTCTAAATACAGAATCTCTTAACATCTAACCTAAATTTTCCCTCTTGTAGTTTAAAGCCATTCCCTCTTGCTCTGTTGTTATCAGTGATTAGTTTAAAGATCGTGCACTACAAGTAGGGCTTACTGTAACGGGATTCAAAATCAAAACTTTCTGTTAAGTAATCCAAATTTATCAATTGCAAATTACAATAAAAGCATTTCTGTTACCATCAGTGAAACCTATACAGTTACAACAGTATGACATCTGAGATTTACTGGACAGAAAGACCTTGTTTTCTGATATGTATGCAAAGAAAAAAAAAACAGTAGGGACTGTAGGCACTTTAAAAAGTCATTATAACTTGGTCACTAGCCAAAGTGATTTTAAAGTGTTAATTCAAGACAAAATGTAATCCCACTTACATTGATCATCATTAAACTCTTTACAGATTATTTTGCAAGCAATTACATATCGGTCACTCTAAAAGTAATGCCTCCTATTTGTTTCCATGAAAACTACAACAGATACACAAAGCATAATAACACAATTTGATAGAGCACATTCTCGGGATATTATTTTTCAACATAAACACCACTATTTGCTAATTTATGTAGATGAGCTGTTAAATATGCTCTTCATTTTGTGATGTGACAGCTACACATGGCTGTTTGGAACATGGCTTGTCTTTCACATTGGTGTCACATCTGCTGCTGAAATGCACCACTCACCACGTCACTGAGCTCTCATCCACTACCTGATCTTCAGAAATGTTCAGCAAGCATCAATGAATGTCAGTGGATGCAATTTTCTCCAAACGGAGGAATTCAGTGACACACTTTTCTTTAACTGCAATCCTGTGTCAGACACCAATTTGTCAGGCTGCCCCTCCACTACCATCTAACACACAGCAACAAAGGTAATGGAATACTGGGGGGGAAGGTACAACCTCTACTGCCATATGACAAACATCAGCCTCTGGCATTGTGGGCAAACAATAAAATAGGAAGCATTACTTTCAGAGCAGCCCTCATACAACAACAACAAAAAAACACTTACTAAGTATTAAGCACACAGAATGCCCTGCTAGTTTCTGCAGCTTTAACCCAGTGAATAAGTACAAGCCAGTGCACATCTGTGCAGATATATTTTTTTTTTGCCTGATTGCTGTTCTTTATTAAGCGTCATAATAACTGCAGAAACAGAACATTTGTAAAAATCCCATGTGTACAACTTGCTATAAATTAACAGCTTGAATAATACCATCATTTTTGCAAAATGTTGTACATATAAAAAGTAACCCACTATTTTAAGATACTGTGACCTCACTACACGAAGCCTTCCATAGGAAGGATTTTTTCCAGGTTTTCATGTACTGCCATTAATCACTCAAAAAGATTTGCATGAAAAGAATAATGTACTTTGTATAATAAACACTGTAAATAAAAATGAGTGTTTGAAATTACTGGGAATGATTTTATTAAACTTATATCAACTAACAAAGTATGGTGCAAGTTTATATTCGTGTAATAGAAAACAGAACTCATGGTGTATTTTGCTAGTTGATATATCTACATTCCCTTAGGTCCCATTGAAATGCCAATGGTGTACTCTTTTAGATTCACCCTGATTTCACCACATAACGGAGACTGCAATTTTCAAGCACTTTTTGCTCTAATGTAAGTTAAAGGATACATTAACTTAGAGAAGTTAGCATATAGCTAGTTTTCCATTAATATATTCAAAACGACAGCAAAACCAACAGAGAAGAACACATACCGTCAACACACAGGAGATACATTTCTACAAATTAAGGACTATTATCAGTTATCCACACACGGTTTATAGGAATCAACTGCTCATAAGCACACAGAAAACAGATTCTACCTCCTGAGTTCCAAAACTTGCCTACTTTTGAAGTGCTGATGTTCTGAACATCACACCCAACTCATTAGCAATGCCACTCAGCTACTTCAGTAGATAGAAATGATTAGAGTCTAGTAACATGCACTTGGAGAAAGGGGTTTGGGGTTTGTTTGTTCACAGTTGTGGGGTTGTTTTATTTGTTTTTATTCACTGTCACTTAATGAAAGAAAATACTTAATTTTTATTAATTAGCTAATTCAATTTCATGCACTAATGTGTTGATTTGTTTTCAAGGAACACCATCCCCTTCTTTTAATACACACAGGCAGTGCTCTGCAGCCAAAGATCAGTGCTGGTTACACTGGAAGAACATGTCTCCAACGATATTTTGAAACAGTGCTGTGGGCTAACTTTTATCTTTTCCTTTTTGTCCCTTTTCTCTCTGTTTTTTGTTGTTGTTGTTTTGGTTTTTTTGGGGGGTAGAAGTATTTATAATTTGCTGAACTGCTCCTACCTCTTCCTGCAATCACCTGCTGGTGCAGTTAGTCTCCTTTGCTTTCAACATCTAGAGTCTCAACTAGCACATCAAACAGGAGCTGCTCTACAAATCCAACATATGAGTAGCCAAGACAGCTGCTGTTCTCCAGCAGATGTTTCAAGACTGCTGATTATTGGTGGCTGGACAGACAATTAAAAAACAAACAAACACAACTTTGTCATCATTAGGGCTTCTGAATGGAGCCCATAAGTTTCCCTCAATTTCTAAAACCTCTCCATGTGCTGTAGCCTACTGGAAGTGCACAGGTTTATTAGGACAGGAACAGCAATGTGGAAATACCTCCTGTGTTGTACTAGCAGAATTGCACCAGTTTCTGTTTTCTTTACCCAGAAAGTTTGGCAATGCCTAAAAGACCATGTCTTCCAGAGCTCTGGATTTCACACTGAAAACTTTCTAAACTGTGTTTAAAGCCAGCATCCTGGGGCCCATACGTGCAGGAAACCCAATGCAAAAATAATAATTTAAAAAATAATAATATAATAAAAAATAAAATCTTTGAACCATGAATTTCTTGTGGCTAAATGTGCAAATGAGACTTAGTGAGGATATAATCCATTTGCAGTGCCATGTGGCAGTCAGTAATGGAATCCAGTAGCTCATCACCTATTCCTACAGTAGCTCTACCACAGAATTGGCACCTGGGATAGTGGCACAGAGTAAAAAGTCCTGTAGATTCTGACATCACTTTTAGTGGTGTAGTTAACACCCTACTTGGATAAAAGTTTCACTTGATGGACTAGAATATTAATGCTAAAAAAGGGAATTTTTCCCCAGCCAGCACTGGAACTATTTGGCATGGTAGTAGGCAGGCAAGCAAGGCAGAAAGAAATGCAGGAATCACGTGTTGTTTTTTGTTGTTGTTTTTGTTTGTTTGTTTTTTCCCTCAATCAAAGGCAAGTCAAAACCATCCCATTTAAGTCAATAAGCTGTTAAAATTGCCTATGAACTACTGATGCACAGAAACATCTTGATGGTATAATAAATTAAAACAGTTTTGTCAATTATTGCCCGCTTCTAGCTTTAAATGTTCCAAGCATAACCAACAGCAAACTCCAGGCCCAAATCACCATTGTCATTATCTCTTCTACTTGCCCAGCAGTCTTTATTCTCACTTTCTTTCTTACTTGCATAACAATACTAAGTAGAGCTAAAGAAGCCAACTCCACCCACATCTCCAAGAAACACATCAGATAAATCTAAATAATTTTGGCAATTCCAAAACACCAATAATAGCTTTTTGTTTCTTCTTTTTGTTGTTGCCCAGTAGTCCTTTTTTTTTATTGTTTTAAACAGAAAGCTGACTGGAGGAAATTTGCTTTAATCCACAGCATAAAATAAATTTGGGCATACTTTTAAATTTTAATGAGTTGCTAGAGTTATTTGTTGCCATTCTCAGTACCATCCACTGGTGCCAAACTTCATCTACATAAATAGCTAGCCAAAATAAGATGTCTCTAAAATATAAGGGCTTGAAAATGATGAGGAAGAAAGTGTCCTGGCAGTCAGATAGATTAATAGTGTGACAATAAATTAAACATAAACCACCAATCCCAGCTGCATGTGATCTAATGGTCACTCAGGGACATTGCAGAGCTTTAACATCTGGTGCAAAGAGGGCAAAATTACCACTACACTGGCCTTTCACCTTCAAAAGACTGGGATTGCATATGGCGTAGTTGCACAGATACCAGATGCTTAAAATATGCAACAACCCCTTTCTAGTAAACCCAAACAGTTTAAGTGATCTTAAACAAGTTAAGTCAGAGTGATTTAAATCTCAAACAAAAGACTTTTTAAATAGAAGATTTTCAGCTTAGAATATCTACACTTACATAAGAGATATACTCATTTCATTCATTTTTCCTCCAGGCCAAATTAAAGAGCTAGTCATTAGACCCAGGGAAAAAGCTTTGGAGAACACTGAATAACAGTTGGCTCTTTTGCACATTTCCAGTATATCGCCTTTCAATGCTTGATATGCTTGAAAGCACAAAGTTGCAATTTAGAAAACTAATGCCAAAGAATACACAAATAATGACTTCCAAACCAATAAAAATGTAAATACAAATTTAATGGGAGATTAAATACAAAAGGAAACTAACATTAGAGCAACATTTTTTTTTTCTTGCTTACACTATCACAATATCATTTTTCCACTCTTACACAATATTTAGGAAAATAAATATGTCTAAAAGATTGATTTACCGTGTTATATACAACCATGCCCAGCGGTAGCACAATATTTATCCCTTACATAAGGGGATATTTCTATTCATCATCACAAAGTTTTGTTTAATTCTACCTTATGTGATCATGATAATATTTATCAGTGTGGAAATACTTGTTTCCAGATGAAGGTCAGTCGTATTAATGGAAAAGGAGTATGCTAAAGTTTTATCTTTTTGAGTGTCCCATTGCTTTTTCTTTTCCTAAAATACTACAGTTTTCTACTTATCTTACTATTCAAGCTGTTGTTGGTTAGACAGTAAACAACTAATTGCATTTCCAGCTGTTTTTACTAATAGCATCTACTGCTGAGAACGTAGAAATCAGCAGGACAAAACTGTAAATTCTTAATCAAGCATTCCTGATGTAGACAAACATGTGCCAAGATCCCTAAGTTTCCATAGCTATTCCATATATTTGGCAATACAGCTTTACTTCAAATCTGCATTTGGAGCAGCATGACTTATCTGAGAAATTTACACACAAGTGACTTTGTGAAAAAGGTAGTTTAAGGCTATGTAAGTGTTTCCATGAATTGCTTTAAGGCTTAATATTTTCTTCTCCTGATTCTGAATATTCTTCTCACAATTTACTGAGGTATTTTTACAGTTCATTAAATAATGAAAATACATTGTGCCTAGTTAACGATTTGTAAAGTCATACAAAGAGGGAAAAAGGTTTTCTGCTCTGTGAAAAACAGCAAACAACCATGGGAAAGCTCTCTTCATGCATCATTCAGGGACTGGCAGCAGGCACTAAGATGGGCACTTTCTTAATATTAAAAATTAACACAAACTAATCTCTCACAGGGTTGTAACATCACCAGATATCAAAAGACTCCTCAGAAGGAGAGGATATCTACATTCCATATTCCTTCTACTTCTGAGAGGCAATAAGGGCGGGAAAAGATGTTTCTTTGGAGGAGGAAGAAGAGCCTACAGAAATACAATATTGCGTTTAGGAGACATTTGTTGAGACAGAATCCTACTCCAGCTCACAAAGACTTGTACTCTGAAAAAGAGATATTATTTCAAAGCCATCTTTCCTCAAAGTGGCTAACAAGCTCTAACACAGTACAGTACACACGACAAGTTAGTTTGACTTAGTTACTCTGAGATAAAAACCAAATTTTTGAGTATCGACCATAGTTAACCCAATACTTGTCTGCAT
Organism: Excalfactoria chinensis; assembly: GCF_039878825.1. Classification (NCBI taxonomy): domain Eukaryota; kingdom Metazoa; phylum Chordata; class Aves; order Galliformes; family Phasianidae; genus Excalfactoria; species Excalfactoria chinensis. The sequence goes on along the minus strand of NC_092825.1, from coordinate 91,326,062 downwards.
CACCCATGCCAAACCTCCAAATCCAACCAATACTAAACCATCATCTGTCTTCAAGAAATCAGAATTTCCAGTACAGACTATTGTTGATTATACCACAAAATCATAACAATTCCCTAGCTGCACTTTCTAAAGTATGTTCGGTATTAGTATTTAAAATTACATATATCCAAAGGACAGAATACCATCTAACTAAAGGTAAAAATTTGGATAATGCTTATTGGCAAAAGAGAATTTGAAGAGAAATTGATAACTAATCTAACTCTCCATTATTCAGGATCATTTACTGAGAGGACCACCATACTAAGTTGGCTTCTACAAGAACAAATTCCATCCTAAACTGCAAAAGGAAGGGGGAAAAAAAAAAAAAAAAAGAATCGACAACGGGTATGGGGAGGAAAGGGCCTATCAACAATTAAAAATAAGTTTTCAACATCTCTTGATGAACTCAGTTTTATTTATATTTTATGGTTTCTTGTGGCATTGTATTACTAATGGAATGTTTTGCATATGACCTAAACTCATGAGACAACATCTGGATGTTGCATTCAGTCTAATAGCATTTGCAGAAACACAGGCTATAAGGATGTCTCTTCATTTCTCTCGCAGAGAGAATGTCTCAATTTTATTCTTTGCTTTACTATTGTGTTACTGGATGAAAATGCCTGGGTGAATACAATCCACATGTCAATTGGAGGATGTGTGAAGAGTTCACAAGTTTTCTTCTGTGCATTTGTATTATATTACAAAAGACGGCAGCGATCTCTCCTCTAAGGTGATAGGATATGAGGGAATGGCTTAAAGATGTATAAAGGAAGTTTAAATTGGATATCAGGAAAAAATTCTTCACTGAGCGGGTGGTCAAGAACAGCAAAACCCCCCCCAGGGAAGCGACCATGGTCCCAAGATTGGTCATGTTCAGTAAGTGTTTGGAAACACTTTTACACATACAGTTTTAACTCTTCAATTGCCCTATGGGGAGTCATGAGTTAGACTCAGAGATTCTCATGGGTCCTGCCCAGCTCAGGATATTCTATGATTATATTTAGTGTACTCTAATGCACTAAGACAAATTTTAATACAGAATCAAGCTCAACAGAGCTGACAAGCAATAGTGAAGCTCTAAGAACATGCAATTTTGCATATTCCTTTGACTTCTATTTGTTTCACCAATTCTGCAAAAAACAAGAATGAGCAAGGCCCATCAAAACAGGTGATCAAGATAGCAAGATGAGTTGATGCTGAAATTGTTTACAGTCACTCACCCTGTAGACTGCTGCAAATACAGACAATAAATAGCATGTACATCCAGTAACAGGAAAACTAGCTTTGGTACATAGGGAACAAGACTAACTCCCCTTCTGTTACCAAGGTAAGGTATGCACATGCATAGGTAGCGCAAACATTTTCTTTTATTTGTTAGTGACATCCTACTCTGACAGTGAAAATATTTCATTCTCCCCTCTTCCTAATTTGTAGATCTGAGTGACATATCACCACATTAACAAACAAAACACCAACTACCTACTCTCAGTTATCTTTCAAAGTTTTTTATTGGATAAGTCTTTGTCTTACGCAACCCCACTATACATATTTTAAACAAGAAACCCCAAAGCATTGGACATGGAAACATTGTCTGCAAGACTGGTCCTACAGGGAGACAGGCCATCTTCAGGGACATACATACAGCCTCATGCCCCTAAAAGTGTGTTCTGTAGGAGCTAATAGCTTTCACCATAGGTTCCAAATTTTTATTAATCTCCACATCGCAGATTTCCACCAGGGCAGAAGATCCCATGACCCACTGCTGACAGCTGAAAAACTCTTAATGAAGAGCAGTGCACACAGTATGAGGGCCATATGCTCAATCCTGTACCACTACCAGTCCCAGCCTTTGAGATTATCAGGACTTGTCCCCATGTATAATCAAAAAGCGTCCCTGCATTCATATGCAGTCTGTAAAAGCAGTTTTCTCCTTAATTGACTGCAGTCCCTGTTTACTTAACAGAAGATACATTACCAGAATTTTGGCAATGAAAAGAGAAATTAAGTTTTGAACTTTTACAAGGTATGGATATTCTTCCTCGATTCTCATCTTGCACAGTAAGGAAGAAAATACAGTAACTGAAACAGTCTAGTGAGTGACACTGGAAATATATCAGAACTGTCATTTTTGCAACTGAACTAGAGAGGGGCTAGATTAACTTAATATGTAGCAAAACATTTCATACAAACAGACAGAGAACACAGACAAAATGACAAATGTAGGAAAAATAGAAGTAATGTATTTTCAGGGTTGTCAGCAGTTTCCTCCTTCACAGACCTCAAAGGCAATTTATTTTGACGCTACTGTTGAAACAGTTAAGTGACTAACCAGCACTTTTTCATCCATAGTCTGAAGAAAGGAGAAAGAAAAACCACAAACTCATAGTGCCTTACAAATTCATTTTATCAGTTATCTGAATAAAAAGGAATAAAATTAAAATACTGAGGGGGGTTCAGGGTACACTACATGAAGTAGATCTATAGAGAGAGACATACAGATAATTTTCTGAGTTACCACCTCCACTACTCCTCTTTTTATAATTACTTTATTGTCACAGGATATTCAAATCTTACTACAGTTAACATGTCACACTTGAACAGAACAATATGGCATTTGTCAAAAGTCTGAAAAGATACGCTGGATGATCTGTAATGCATGAAATAACTTGAATGAGAGTTTTAGTTATATGCATGTACTTCAGGTATAAACAGGTGATAACAAGAAAGATGTACATCTTGATGAACTTTTGTTTATTTGTTGAGCAATAGTATATGAGCATTCCCATGTTCACAGCTTGCTCCAAACACAAAGGATGGAGTTTTCACTGTGAAACATGCACCAGCAGGCCTGCACTCAACTTGACACAGTCCTCACTCCTGACCTGTCAGATGTCAAAGCACTGTCATCAACATGTGAGAATCATGTTACGGCTCGCACATCTAAATGGGCAAATGTAAATGGCTGTACTTTATTATACCTCATGATTTCCATGAGAAAAATAAACAAACAATTGAGTCAGAATGTTATCCTAACAGTAGGTGCCATTTACCACTAGAACAGAGATTTGCCAAGTAGGTAAATCTGCCCTGAATGCTATGAATAGATATATTTCCTTCTTGGAACAGGCTGCACAGAGAGGCAGTGAATGCCTCCCAACATTCCAGATCAGGCTGGACAAGGCTCTGATGTAGCTGCAGATGCAGAGAAGTTGGACTGAAGGATTTTTAAGGGTCCCTTCCAACTCGAACAATGAGTTGAATTCAAACAATTCCATTCAAGAAAAAAAACAATAAGAAGAAATTACCCTCCTACATGAGTATCACTCACAAGGTAAAACAGAACTGTTGAAAAGATTTTTTTTACTGAAAACTCTAAGTCAAGGACATCACAAAAGGGAAAGCTTTTTTTAAAAAAGTATTTTTCATAGAGGTCCTCAGATTAACTATTTAGAATACAACTGTAGATACTACATGAATTGGTATCTGTGCCAGAAGCTTCCAATTATGTCATTTCTTTAAAAAAAGGAGCACTCAATATGCACTTACGCATTCCTCTTACATACGGTAATGTCATCAACAATCTGTCTCTGGTGACTTTTGAATTTGTCTTTTACACAGTATCATTACCCAGTTTTTGTAAGTTCCTTGTAATCATATTTTTAAAAGAGGCTTTTCATAGCTTCACTATCGATGATATCAAAGTGACAACAACCTTTTTTCTCCTCCTCCTCTCTTTGGGGGAAAAATGCCAACACAGAACAAGGTAACCATTTCAAAGTGAAATGTTGTCAAGTTTTTATTTTTTACCATAAGTAGTAATCAAATCCTTGCCAGATAGGACTAACATCTATCCAGTCTACATGAAGAGCCATGGCCTGAGCTGGCATATGAGAAATTAGTATAGGAAAGAAAAAGAAGAAAGGAAGAGATCCTTGTGATTTGTACTTCAGAAGGGCAGCTGAGCCAGCTGCCTGGTACCTGGAAAAGCACTGGGGGCTCTGCACCACTGCACTAGCAAGCAGCAATTCAGTATGAGAAGTCAGAAAAAGAGAGCTGATATTGGTAGATGATTTAACAGATGCATTAGTTATTATTGTTTGCTGCATGGTATTGTAGCAAATAAACTGAATAGTTACTGGTGACTATTTCAGGTGCTGTTGCACTTGTACTGCATTGAACAATTTGTTGCGGTTGGACTTGATGATGTTCAAGGTCTTTTCCAACCTGACTAATTCTATGATTCTATGATTCTATGATTCTATGATTTTATGGTCTTCAACTTGAGACCAAGCACTGTGTCAGATTAAATAAGCTTGGAGAATGAGCAAGCACAGAAAGACAAGGTATGCAAAATTTGTGAATTTTGACTTACAGCATGCTGCGTCTGAGGCACAGACTCAAATGTAAATGATCCAAATTGTTTATTACAAGTTCTCACATCACTTATATACCTTCACAAGTTTCCTTTCCCTAGCTTTCCCATTCGCCCCTATCAACAGAACATTTCACAAACACTTTTTCAACAGTTCATGCAGGCGCATGTCCAATCAGAGCCGTGAGCTGTTCTTTCTTCTTCTAGAGGTGTCCTTGGTTCTCATGCTGTTTATTTTGCTCCACAGCTGCTGCTCCATACAGTCCTTCTTCTGTTCCCACACAGCACATAGCCTTTTTCACAAGGAATCATTTGGCCTTTTAAAATGGTGGATAGTGATTGGACAAAGGGGAATCGTTTTAGACTAAGACAGGGGAGGTTGAGGTTAAATACAGGAGGAAGTTTTTCACACAGAGGGTGGTGACACACTGGAACAGGTTGTCCAGCGAGGCTACAGATGCCCCATCCCTGGAGGCATTCAAGACCAGGCTGGGTGTGACTCTGGGCAGCCTGGTCTAGTAATTGGCAACCCTGCACACACAGCAGGGGGGTGAAACTAGATGATCCTTATGGGCCTTTTCAACCCAGGCCATTTTATGATTCTGTGACCTTTTGTTTAGACCTTCTTAAACACACTCATCTTGTGTAGGTACTAATTCTTCCCCAGACTACAGCCAGTTCCCCTGCACACACATTAGGGTATCATGGAAAATCTACTTAAGACTTTGTCCTCTCAAAGAAAAAGTAAACTGTGCTAATAACAACTACCAGCCTTTCTGCAAAGCTAATGCACTACCTGGAGGTCTGTGTCTCTACAGCAGATGTGAGGCAGCAGACATGATCTGGCCAGTGCACCAATGCAGGCTGAGTTCTATTCAAAGAAAGTTCCCAGAAACTCATTCACCTTTTGACTTAGAACTGACCAGGCATAGGGCTAATGACACAGAGATGGAAATACCAGCATACATTAGAAGTAAATACATAGATCTGAGATACAAATCTGTGCACCACACATACTGTTGGGGGATGAATTCTCCAACCACTCCAGGCATAAACAAAAAACAAGTTATACTGGACCCTATGTTTAGTCTTGGACATATGACAAGCCTTGCAACAAACATACTGCTTTGAGTTTCAAGCTTCATGTGATTTGTTTTCAATTAGCACTAAGCTTAATTTATAATGCTTTATTAAAAAGCAGCTTCTCTTCAAAGGTACAGGATATTAACTTCCAGCTGACAAATCTTCAAATGTTAGCTGAAAAGTTTTGTGTTCTTAAATCTTGGTTCCTACACAACCATTAGAAATTTGAAGTACACTGAGAATCTGAAAGCTTCAGTACAGCGTGTCTTGTCTGTGGACAGAAACCTGGAGAAATTACTTCTAAGTCACGAACTCAAATATACTCTTAAAACATCCATAAATAGTGTTTCAAGATCCCTTAGTTAGCATTTAGGACTCTTAGTATTACTGGGTTCCTAGTGTCATGTTCAAATCTGTCTTTTGAACAAATTTAAATTTCTTGCAGACTAAACCATCCTTGCAATCACTGGAACAAGTATTTGACCAACCACTTCTAAGAAGTAAGTTAAAAACATTGAGTGAATTTCCCTTCAAGAAGGAAATAATCCCCAATCACTAATGAACTTTGAAAGAGGTATATAGCATGCCTATGCTTTAATAAGAAACAGGCATTAAAAGACTTACATCTGCTTGTATACATGGAATTACTTTGTGATCTAAACTCATTTTTATTCACAATAGACAAATGAATTCAGGAAAATTAAGTCAACTCACCACTCTTCTTGTAGTAATGAATTCAAGATACTCCATCTCTATCTGCTAAAGTATTTACAAACCAAATCAGAAATCCATATTAAAATGCAAACTCAAAGTCTCCCTTATCCTCATGTCCTGATCTTCATCTTTTAGCTAATAATTATAGTAAGCCTTTACCCATTGAATAATTAAAAAAACAAAACAAAACAGTAATGAGATCATTTCTGTTGACTGTAGTCACAATCATCTCATACCTGTTTCACAGAAAAAACAGACTATAAGGACTGCACTATAGGTAGCATTCCTGGTTTCAGCAACTGTGTAATTTTAAACAACAGTGCAATTATTTCAGACCATCTTCAAACCCCAGAGTTATTTTTCCATAGTGCATCTTTTAGATATTTTATTTATAAAAGAAAACATTCTTTAACAACTGTTTGATATGAGAATTCAACTTACAAAAAGGGAAATGTTTATATTATTTCTGTATAACCTCAAACATATCCCTACATATGTATTGATCTAAATAACATTGCCTTATTACAAGCTAGTTGATTAATCCAATAAAGAAATTTTATATTTGATAGATACACAGAGGAATCAGCTAGTTTAAATGTGCAGCTTAGTTATTAATAATGTATTTTTAAGAATAATCTAAAATAACTTTAATTTTAAACTCTTCCTTCATCTGTAGTAAGTGTTCATTAACAAAACTGTAGATCTCACTGTTTCTGAAGTTACTACAGTCCCTTTCTTTTACAGTAAGAAGAAGAAAAGCCCAAGCCCTCTTTGGTAATGGCCATAGATAATGTTATTATCTATAAAGCAGAATTCCAGCTACAAGCACAAGGAATGAAGTTGCCAAGTAAATATCATTAGACTTGGAGACTTATACTAAAGACCTCAAGGTGTAACTACATAATAAAAGCAGACAAGGCAAAAACAAACAAAAAACAATCATCAATAATTGTTTCACTAATCATACCTGTTTTGAAATCTAACAGAATACAATTCATTTGTGATTTAAGCAGAAGTTTCTATGTTTTGTGCAGTTTTAAATCCAAGTTACTTGTAAAGGCTTAAGACAGCATTCATAGGTTTCCTTCATAAGAAAAAGACTGTCTCTCAGAGTGCTTCTCACTAACTGCTTCAAGAGAGAAGAATCCTGCCCTTAGTGTCCATTAAGCAAGAAAGCTGACTTCCTCAAGTGGAATGACCTACTGAACCGCTGAGCAGCTTGGTATCCCACAGTGAGCTACAGGGCTACACCACCATGGGCCATAAAGAAAATGCCAAGTACCTAGTTGTACTATAAACAGAAAAGCAAGTCTACAGTCAGTTACTAAGGCCAAGGGTGATATATGAGGGGAAGTTGGGACACCCCAGGTCTCAGTTAAGAATTACCAAGGTTTGCATATAAAATGCAGCAATTAATTCAGCAATAGCCTTTCATATCACTTTGCATTATGAGCAAGGAATTCAAGCACATTAAAGGATATTTGTGATACAATACTTTCACTCTTACATAATATTTAAACAGAAAAGTTATATCATTAACACATAATCACACATGACATAACATCCTGACAGAGCATTCGAAGTCCCTATTGCCAGCTCCACACAAAAGACTATAAGAGGCATTGCTTCAAATCATGTTTTTCATATTGTACATCACAAACCACCATAGACCACTGAATTTTTAAGGCAGGTTCCCAAACCCCGACTTAGTTCACGTTGTTGGAATTACTGCTGAGAGAGATGATAATCGTTACACTTCACCATCTTTCGTGAAGTATATATAGACTACCTCCATCTGCTATAGAAATCAGAGTATAAACATTGTTAACTGCAGCATGGAAAGGTGACTGAACAGGACTTCAATGGTCTAAGTATCAAAGAGTCTGTCACTGCTAAATGTGATATGACACAATGATGAAAAAGGCCTTGCTTTGTCTCAGGATATGCTGTTCAGCAGTTTCTCCTATCAGAGTCTCTACTCTCAGAGGGCTGATCTTAAAGAAAGGAAACATCACATCCAACATTACGCTTACCATTCTAGTAACATCCCTTTGATATGAGCATCATTACCCTTGGAAAGAAAAACATCAAGGAAAGTTCGGTATTGCACATCTGATAATGCTGTTTTACTCTAATGCAAAGAGATTTGCCTAGTTTTATTACATGCAAGGTCTTTTCCAACCTGAATGGTTCTATATGATAATCAGGTCCAACCATTAACCTGTCATTAAAGCACCATGTGTACACTTTTTTTTTTTTTTTTTTTTTTTTTTTTAAAGTAGTTTCAAGATGGTAAATTAACTGCTTCCCTGGACAACATGTTGTAACACTTTACAACCTTTCCAATGAAGAAATTTTTCCTAATATCCAACCTGAACCTACCCTATCGCAACTCCAGGCTGTTTCCTTTTGTCCTCTCACTTGCTACTTGAGAGAACAGACCAAACCCCCTCCATGTTATAATCTCCTTTCAGGTAGTTGCAGAGAGTGATAAGGTTTATTCCGAGCCTCCTTTTCAGTAGGCTAAGCAACCCCAGTTTTCTTAGTTGCTTCTAGTAAGACTACTTCTCTAGACCTTTCTACAGCTTTGTTGTCCTCCTTTGGACATGCTCCAGAGATGTGATGTCTGTCTTGTATTGAGGGGCATGCTTGAAGTGTGACCTCACCAAGGCCAAGTGAATGCCTTCCCTAGTCCTGCCATCTGTGCTCTTTCTGAAGCAAACCAGGATGCTGCTGACTTTCTTGTCCACCTGGACATACTACTGCCTCATGTTCATGATCTTTCCATATCAGTGGTCACTCTCATGCTTATAGTACCTGACAGCTCAAAGTACCATCCAAAATACATTTCACAGTCACAATATGATTTTTCACAACATTAGAAAAACAACATCACACTAAGCAAGTAAATCAGTGCCTCAACCAACTGCTTTAAAAGAAGGTCAACAAGATCTGTCCCGTTCTTATTCTCTTCCTTATTTTGTTGCTGTTTTTTTTTCTTTGTTTCTTTCACACTTTAGAAGAAAAAGTCTTGAAATACCTACAAGTATTTTCTAAGACCTGTTTTTGTTCCTTCTCTTAAGTATCAGGTGCCGGGATATTCTTGCACCTGCCCTTTCTGGACCTCCCATACTGCAACTTGTGAAGCTAGACTTACTTAAGCAAACACATAACACTGCTGTAAACAGACTGCAGTTAATATATTGCTCCTTTACACTGGAAAGTACATGGCAAGACTCTATTTTTAATTTTATTTATTTTAGCAGTATCTTTCCCTACACTTCACTGTTCTAACAAAGTCTCCAGTGAACTAAAATAAAAACAAGTTCTGACAGAAACCAATGAGGAGTTAAAGTTTCTAGTATATTTCAAGTAAACTGATTTAGACATTCAAAATTCACATGGCAAAACTCCGCAGCTAACAAAGTTAGTTGTAATTGATCTTATCCAAAACAACTCCGAAAACAAAAGTTAAAACCAAAGAAATACTCACAAAAACATCTGTGGGAACCCTGCTTACTGCAACAGTAATCTTTCACATGACCCATGCTCATCTACTCTAATGTCAAATGCTGGGACAACTGTTTATTCAGATAAGCATGACTATACAGTTACAGAACAGACAAATATTTCAGTTCTCCACCTCTTTTACATAAACCAGCCTACCAGGTTGAATTCTCAATTTAGAGAAAAATCAGCTCTCCTTATGTTGTACTAATCCAGTACTAAAACTATTTGATAATAAGGCAGTAATTTGTTTGCCTGTTCAGCATTTTAAGACAGATTAATCTAGTAACATCTAATGGAAATTAAATCAGAAGCATACTACAGGACAATTGTGAAACATCAAAGGAGTTGCTCAATTGTAGTCACACGTGTCCTGTTCTTCAAAGAACCAAAGACACATTAGGCTTGTTTTTAATTCCTCTTTAAGGATAATGCTGTAGAACGTAGTGCCTAAAAGCAGTAACAGAAAGTGATCAATGGCATTGTGTTGATTCATTGACTTTCCAAACTTAAAAAAAATAAAAACAAAACACCAAAACAAAACGAAACCATCCCACTACTCCAGCACTACCCTTTTATGTCCCTCTCTAGCAGAAGTAGAGATGGGAAGAACATCAACTAGATTAACTAGCTGATATTTATTTTACCATTACTCCGCATTTTGGACAATAACTACTTGTTATTTCTTAATCACCTTTCTTTTTTCAAAAGGAAGAAACCCAGCTCCAAATTGTGCCTGGGAGGAGCCAAAGGTAGCTCCTCAGGAGCAGCTGGACAGGGCCTAGGCTAATGTCTAAAGGCAGCAGGATGCAGACCAGAAGAGAAATCAGTGAATGCAGCTAGGAGCCAGACATACAAAACAGCTGAATGACCACTGAGAGAAACAGGAAGTGGCAGGCCTAGACTTGCACTGCTCCAGAGCAGTGTTGTAGGCATTAACGGGGCAGAACCTTGTTGTATTTGGAGGGGAGGAGATGTAGGCATTAACGAGACCCTAGCGGGGGTTACGCTTGAACCTGGGCAAGGGGGGTGTGAACCATGGGCGCACACGGCAACAAGCAGAGGCTGGCTTTCTACAGGACCCCGAGCAAGGCTGGACCCTTGCTACAAAGACAGAGCAGGAGAGTGCACCATGGTTTACCCTTTGTGACTTTATTCGAGCTTAACGCAAAACTCAAACCTTCCAGGTGTTATAGCAGTTTTACTGGAAGATAAACTTGACCTTTCAGTATTTGAAAGCATTTTGTTCAATCCCAGAGAACCACAGGCTTCCCCTTAGATGTTAACTCTTTCATTAGATAGAAGTATGCCTCCACATAGCAAAAATGTATTTAACATACACTACTGCTACTTTTATCTTCTTTGTATCTTCATGTAAACTGACTCTCCTTATGAAATTTCAGTCAGGAGAGACAAGTAAGACTATATTTATTTAATTACCCACATCCTGGTAATTATTTTCAGCCTTCTCAAAACACAGAAACATGATACAGCTCTCTTTGATACCCTTACTAACTGAGAGCAATTTTTAGTTCTGATTAAATAACAGAACAAGACCATTGTGCAGTTCATTCACATGAAAGCTGGAGTTGAACACAAAACACTCTTCAACAGTCAGTTTGGCCCTATGCTACATTGCACAGCTTTTTTTTTTTTTTTAAACATTCCCTATAAAAGTAATAATGCTACAAAATCAAACTAATTACATCAGTCAAGAGAGAAAAACAGCTTCTATAGGCAGAGCGAGTGAAAGCTGCATACAATCAAGAATTTTGCAAACATTTGATGTACACCTAATACTTGGAGCAAAGGAGGGAGGTGTGGTAGTAGACATGACTCCTGTATTTGTGTGAGGCCTGGCCTAGGGCCAGAACCAGCTGCTGTTTGTGTACAACAGTCTCCTTTGATGGTGGTACCCAAGCAAACCGGACTTGTAGCTCTGAGATAAGACAGATAAAAAACATGCAAGTTTGCACAGCCAGGTTAGAGCAGGTGGATGCAGTTTCTTGCAAGGTGCATTAGCAGTGCCTCTAAAGGTCCAGAAGGGATCATTACTTCCACTTGTAATCTTGCTGTATAGAAGAACTTGTCCCTGGAACCTCATGTGCAGTCAAGAGCTGACACAGTAACAGAACAAGACAATAACACCACTATCAGAAGACACACACAAACAAACAAAAAAAAACAAAAAAAACACATGAACAACAACAGAAAACCTACTCAAAGTATTTCATCTTTAAAGGAATGAAGTCTGGAAGTCGGGTTAGCACAGCAAGATTTGTTTTGCCCTTACTTCAAGGAAAGCAATACAGTCCTGTGTCTTCAGATGGTCATCAGCTTGATTATGTAGAAGGAATAAAGTTTCATGTCAGGAATACTGTGCCTTGGCAAAACTATGTGGAAAATGCACATAGCTCATTGCCAACCTACAGTCACTGTCCATGCCTAACTCCTCCAGAAACACCTGGTAAATAAGCTAAAGTTCCTGATCCTGAAATTTACAGTAAGATTGCTGTGCCTAATTGAAGTGGACTGCCTCACAGAAGTCATCATAGTTCCTTGCAGGTGCTGCTGCCCATATGCATACAGTAAACCACAGGTTGAGAGCTTATGTATAATATCAGATGAAGATTAAGGACAGAAAGAAGCAACTGAAACAAAACCCGATGAACTGTCTCCTTAGAAGAGAGCTCGGGAAAAGTATTAGCACTTATTTATACTTGCAGCCTAGGGATGTCAGAACCATTGTGATCTAGAGAACCATAAAGTAGGATTCCTATGACTCACTTCTGAATCCATTCTTACTTCTTTATGCTGATTTGGATCCTTAAAAAAAAGACAGATATTGTCTGTGATATGCCTTGCCCTGTCAGGTCCTCAAAGTCTGGCATGTGGAATGCGTAGGAGTGGCATAAAGCAGACAGCTGCTTCTATAATCTTTGCTAACCTCCTGCCTTTAACTGCAAAGTCACATTACTGGGAAAGCACATTGTATTACCTTTCAAAGTAACTTCGGCCATACAGTTGTTGTTACAAGGATACTATAAGCTGGTATATGGGAGAGAAATCTGAGTTTTTCAATCTGAAGAAGGAAAATAGTTCAGAACCTGTTATTTAGAAGAGTGCAGTGAAAAGTGTGAGAAAATAAAATTCATGTTTTCATTATCAGAATTTCTGATTTTCAGGATGTAAGTCACAGACTATAGAAAGTTATCATTTAACATATCTATGCATATGATTCCAGATCATGTTAACACTGACACAAAAGTCCCTTCATGTGAATCAACAAAGACTTGCAAAGTTTATTTGATCAATTTTTTCATTTAATTTCTTATACCTTGGTATTTGAGTAGTCTCAGAAGCAGCAGCTCGGTGCCGTGACAGCAACCATTTTCAACATGAGATTATTTCCTCCCCTTCTTATTTTTCAAAACTGTTTAAAAAACAAAAACATAAGGAAAAAGCAACCTATCCCTAGCTAGTTGCTTCCTAGATGTGGTACATACCACCTTTGGTGTCAGAATGCCTTCATTATCTTTGTCACCACCTTCCCTCCTCAGTGGGGGAGCCCTCAGGCTTCTGATAGAGGCAGACCTTCAAGATTGCTTTTGTCAAGTAACATCTACCTTTCTAGAGATATAGCAAGACTCTTAGATTCATGCATAACAAACTTAAGGGACTACCTAAGCAGACTCTGACGTTTCATCTTCATAGTAGATATGATATAGCCAGACATTTCCCTTTCATTTTTGAAGCTAGCATACTGAGAAATTCAGTTTCTTCCCACTCCAACATATGCATGACAAGCTAGAGCAGACCATTCCTATTACAGTTTCTCTGCATATGAGAAACTCAAAGAGACTGCATATAAATCTCCTGACACCTTATATAGTTAATATACATCATCCAAAAGAATCATGTTTCGATTCTTGGTTCACTAGATTCTTAACAGCCAGAATAATGCTCTCCGACTAGCAATTAGGACAGCCTTACCAAAGTAGAGCACAGCCCACATACCTGCATGGTGCTCAGAGCAGCATTCTTTCTCTTTGTCTAAAGGATAATCTGTCATGACGGTCTGTTTGATTTCCATAATATAAACCAGTTTGAAAGTAAGCTGAAATATTTTCCAATCTGTTAGTTGAAACTGAGGGTTTTCCAATTTAAAGAAGCTGAAGCAGTTGAAGCATTTCACGAGAGTCTGGCAAGTTCATTGTTTGGGGTCTGCTTTTAAGCCCCTGTTCTCCAATTTCCTGACTAGTGCCTTTTCTGGCAGGTTTTAATCATTTCCATCCTTTGCAATATTTCAAATACGCCTATTTTAATTGCTGTCATTAAAAAAAAAAAAAAAAAAAAAAAAAAAAAAAAAAAAAAAGAGAGAGAGAGAACACTTCACTAAAATGAATTTGTCTTCCTAGCCACATGCCATTACGAAGGGTGCACCACATACAAGAGCTTTTCTCTCTCAGCTCTTTAGAATGAGTACTTAAATAGCAAGTTAAAAAAAAAAAAAAATAAAAATGAAAGTTGGGGGAGCATGAAGTTTAAGATTCCTTTTCTATTAGCTATTCACTGAGCAACCAAGTTAGGAAAATCTCACACTATCTTAATATTTTCCCCTACCCTACCATCAGTAACTTCTTTTTCCTTTCTCCAAAAAGTGAAACCAAAAAGGTTCGTTAGCTCATAATAGTTGCAGACGAGTACCATAACATTCATTAAAATTCAGTGCCCAAAAGGAAGAGAAAATACACTTCACTGCATCCTTTTCTTCCCTCCAGACCAAAGGCTTTTAAAAGATTTTTGCTTTACATTAAATGATGAAAAACTGTTTCATTTATTAGCATCTTCCATGGGACAAGAGGAACAATGAACAAAAAACAGCCCCGATCTACAAAAAATACAAGTAGTATGTCAGTTGAAACAAATGCTATGTTCATAATAATAAAAAATTACTTATAGATAGGCTTTGTACGTAGCCTATACTTCACATGCTTCTGTAAATGTTCAGCTTTGGAAAATTCAGCCTGGATTATTAACATCTTCAGGTAAATCCAACAATACTGATTTCCAGAACCTCTGGATTTCATTTCCAGCATAACTTACAGAACAAATCTTGAACACATCCTGGAGCTGAGCAAGAAACTCAAGAGTGCTTTTATTTTTATAGTGACCTACTTAAAACATCTTTCCCAGTTTAAGTCTTCATTAATGGGGTGTACTATCCTTTTGAAATTCAAAGAAATATACTTCAAGCATTTCTTATTTCTTATATTGGCCTGCCACCTGTAGGTCACTGAGAAGATGCTTCATGCTATTTCAGTGTCTTGTTCATTACTGTGCATTTTCAAGTAGAGAAAAATTAAAAGTATTACCATCAGCAGTATCTCTAACATCACACACAGCTGATTTGTAAATCAATCCAGATGGGCTCATTGCTAGAGGCTTTGCACGCTCCCTTCCCCCCAGTTTCCCAGGAAACCTCACAGTGCTCAGAACATAATTCTGCTCTAAAGGCATCCCTGAATTATCAAGGGTGCATGGTGGAGCATCATGAGTGGCTACGTACAGCTGAGGAATATCACATTCTCAGCTTCATGTTTTTTGGCCTTTTCTGTTATGCTGCATTACGATTACAGTTAGTGTGTGTACTTGTACAAAAAAAAAATAATAAAAAATACACATGTACATACAATCCTATTAATCAAGATTCCTCTGCAGGCTGCTTCCAAGTGTTAAACTGACAATGGTTTTCAGGGATGGAAACCAACCTGATAACTGTCAGATGTAAAATACTTTCTGCTTTGAATGTCCTCAGCCAACCTCAGCTGCAGTTATTTGCGAGCAGTCAGATTCTGCAGCACGCAGGAAGTGCTGTGTCTGCATGTCATGCTCACAGATGTCACTTAGACTGCTCAGTAGGAACAAGTGTTTCTTTAGAGATTGCTTCCTGCCTATCTATTACGATAGCAGAAGATAAAATAACTCAGGAATAGCTGAGACAAGGTACAGATAGGAGGCTCAGTGCCAGAATCTCCCAGGTTTGGCAAGCTGTCTAGCACATTCCAGGGTGTAAATTAAGTTATGGTCCATTGAGATTGTTCCGTATCTCACCAGCGCAGACATGCACAAAACTCTCCACTGATCCATGTCTTCTGTACTGTGGTGACAAACCTTTCATTGCAAATAAATTGCTTTGAAATGCTTCCTTTCTGTATTTCAGAGTCATTTAATGTTTTCTGGAATTAAAGGCAAAAGAGCCCTTTCATTTACAAGGTAGTGAATAGGTTCATGCAATACTAGGTTGTTCAGCAGCAGTATTAAGCACATGTAGTCCACACAGTTCATACACTAAAGTACACATGGATAGAAACTATAGACAGATATCTGTCATCACTGATTCTTAGCCAGCCAAAGATACTACTGAAGGACAGAGAAGCTGATGGTTACAGGGCTTCAGACCAATGAAATTATTTCATACAGCAGTGCCAAATTCCATAAAGCAAGGAACATCTGCACTGCACCACTTCTTATTGATCTGCGTGCAGAAACATTTCCATTAGCTCTGAGCAAATAGCTAGAGATCTAGAAACAGCTACAAGGTCCCTGCTTAGACCAGTTGCAGGGAGACTGCACTGCTTCCAGGGCTCTGGACACTGTTCCCTACACAAAGCTCTGTTGCACAGCAATGATGTATGCATGATTGTGTGGAGTAGCTGATGTTTTCAAGATGCAGCTTTTTATTAGACTGTACATGCACATACAGACAGTAAGTGTACAGTTGGTATATTTTCTAGGCACAAATTTTGTCTGGGTTGAAGCCTGAAAGGTGACAAACTTCACTGTTGTAAAGAAACAAGGAGTTGGGGAAAAGAAGATCCAACAAACCACCCACCACAAATGCTCCAAAGAAATCACGCTGTAGATAAGAGATTAGTTGCTCCAAAAGTAATGCTTCCTATTTATTCCTAGGAAAATGACAACAAAGAACACAATGACACTATTTGTTAGAGCACATTCTCAGCTACAAAACACATTATCTTTCTGAGCACTGTATTGAACTCTTCACCCGGAAATGCATTCTTAAAAACATGGCTTAGGAAAGCTATGCCATACTACTTATTCCCAAAGTCAAACCAATAAAAATCCTACCTAACTGCTCAGTTCAGATGGCAGTAAAGCTGGGAGCTTCACCTCATTTTTAAACCAGCACAGCAAGATATTTCTCAGACTTCCAAAAAAAGAAGATATCAGCATAGCAGAGGGAAAATGAGGTGAAATATTCCTGCAACCCATTCTGCAAGCAAAATGAAACTTTCTAAAGGATTATCACAGATATTAGATGAAGCAAGCACAGACATCCTGTATCTATCATGTAGGCATCCTCACCCTTTAAAAAGTCTTGGGCTTATTCCTGGTAAAAATATACCTATAACTCATCAATACTATGTGAGCATCCCAGCTGTAATACTGAGTTAATCCCAAATTCATAAGAACGTGTTTCCCCACTGGCAGTTTCACAAGGATGAATAAAAACCACCAGAAAAATGAACCAGTAGAGAGTCAATCAAACAAGTATCCTTTTCCACACAGGTGTCCTGTAGCAGATGCTCAAGAAATTGTTTAAGTGTAAACAAAGAACTAATACTTTCCTTGAAGTATCAGTATTCCATACAGAAGTACCTCCTGAGTCAGAGACACCCCTTATCTCCCCCATTTTTATTAAATACTGTATTTTTTCCCCGTTTCTCTCTCCTCCATGCAATCTTAAAGGTATGTCTACAGTATGTTTTGGGTTCCTGCACATTTCCAGTCTCCACTCACTTTTGTGGCAGAATTCTGTAATGCAGCTTCTTATAGTAACAGAAACATCTTTTTGTGTGTATTAAAAAAAGGAAAAAAAAAAGGAACAACAAAAAAAAAGAAAACCACTTGTCACATGATGCCTGCTGAACCTTAATCTGGGGGATTATATCATGCAGGCCTCTGAGTGCTTAGACTGCCACACAGATTCTTTTAATGTCATCCTAGATTGCCTAAGGAACAAAGAGTGCTGTACACTGCTCTGTTGTTTCAAAGTACACACAGCTACAGCCAAAATACAAATTTAGCCTTAATGTTGAGAAATGTTAAATTCAGAGGAGGATTTCCTATTGTGCAGTCTACAGCTGCAGGCTCAAGTGTTCCACCACAAGACTCAGCATGTGTGCAGTCCACAGCTCCGGCACGAACCCGACTCACATCCTAGCCAGGGAAAGAATTCCTAGCGATCCCATAACTACCACATGATTATAACTGTCACAAATACCAGGACTTGCAGGAGAAAATCTGGGACTGGAAACTTGAACCACCGTTCAGAACTTGAGACATGAGGTATGGTTTGAATTATTTTACTTTCAGAGCAGACTTTTATGTAAAAGCCTGTCTATGGAAAATAAAGTGGGAACAAAATTGAAATTATACCATCGCACATCTGCAAAACGAGCAATCCACTTCAAGCCTGTTCTCAGGCTTGAAAACTGAGCACACAAAACTACAGCGATCTCAGGTGAAACGAGGTGATCTTTGATGAAGGACCAATTGGATTATTATTAACAACTTGCTCTTAAGTTTTGACTTTTCTTGAAACACCACTATAAATATGAATTATTTGGCTCAACATGAGAATATACCTGGGCAACGACTGCATGGTTCACCTTATACTAAAACCAGACCAACTTATCTAATTACTTTGCAATAACGACGCTTCTGTAATTACTGAGGCACTTCAGTATTTTTGTCAATCAGTGCAGGTGTTTTGTGGCCAAAATAGAAAGCACTTCATGATAAGATAAGAGCAATATTAGCTTTGTGAAGAGGACAAACAAATGTTTGAAGCCTCATAATTTCTCTGGCCACAGGAGTGACAGACCCTAACATACTCAGATACTTGACTGCTCCAGCTGAGAAAACAAACTTTTCAAAGTTCCCAACCAGCAGGATTTCACATTTCTGGGAAATGAAACACTACTAGTTGCTTTATTTATGGTATCTTTGCTTTATGACATTTAATGAGCTGTAATTTTATAAAAGAGAACAAAAACAATACTTTGTGCCATCACAAATAGCCATCAGCATTATTTATTGCAGATGTTTTAATCTATTGTGGTAATAATGAAACATTCATTGTTTTGCTACCCTGAGCAATCTGTGAGAAATTTTAAATGACAAAAGCTTGCCTTCCCCTTTTCCCCCCTGAAGCTTCTTCTCCTTTCCAGAAGGTTCAGCTGTGGAAGGGATAATGATTTGCTTTGCAGAAAACATAGCTGAGGAAGCAGCAAATGCACAGAAATAGTGCTATTATGAAGTTCGATCAGCGTCTTCTGCAGAAAGGAACTGTATGGCAGAAAATCAGGACATTATAGACATGATTAAGCATTAATTCCCTAACTTGCTAATATCTATGTAGAAAAAGGTTCCTTAGTATTTAGACAGCTTTTTTAGTACTGCAATTTGAAGTATTACGAAAAGAAAGTTAAGATCAGTGCAAATAAATCTAGCCTCTGACTTGATTAGAAACTACTGCTGCTTAATGGTCTTATCAAAGCAAAGTACATAGGCTTATGCATGCAAGAGCACACCTATCAGAGGTAGCCACACATACAAAATCAGGATATTTGCCAAGTTCCCTCAAACTCAGCCAACAATTCCACACTATCATCTGTTTTGTATCAACAAAGGCTTGTGCTGGAACATGTGGAAAGGCAATTCCTTCCTGCTGATTATTTGGCTTCCCATCCAATAAGCAGGGATCGAAAGAAATTTGGGATGGCTTTACCACTTGAGATACATCAACTTCCACACAAAATCATCAGTGGTAAACCAAACCCAACCCAACCCCTGGAAGTTCCCATGACCAAGGCTTTGGTTTGTGTTTCAGCAAACATTCCACATTCCTCCTCCTTTTTCTCTGTTAGCTTGACTATTGACTAATGCGGCCCCTTTCAGCCAGTAAAACAAGTAGACAACTTAATTTGTAGCAGGTTTAATATCTGTCAGGCAAGCAACAAAACGGTCATTCACTGGGCTCTGTACCTGAGAGACTGGACAATTACTGAGCTGTCTGGAGAAGACAAAAGCAAAGCTAAAGTATTTGTTGTGTGGCTATCTCATGTTCCAGCAGTGGACTTCCTGCAATAACACTAAAGAGCAGAGACCAACTTATACAGTTCTCCACTCCTTGCAAGCATTGTAATCTCATTTAAAAATCAAGTTTAGTCACAGAGAAAATAGATACTCAATAGCAGAAAACTGGCATGTGTTGAGGAGGAGACCTATAGCTTAACTGAAGCTGTTCTGAGCTCACCATTACAATCTCATTGCTAGAATCCAGTCATAAAGTAGGAAATAATTAGTCATTATCACAGCTGAAACTTCATTCTCAAAATACTACAGCACATATTACTTATTCCAATTTAACTGAAAACAGCTTGTTCCACAGATGTGGAAACCACTGCTCATGCTCACAGGCTGCAGTAACTAACAGCTCCTTGTCAGTGTTTCCTGTAATCAGCAGCATCTCAGCTGTGTGCCCCAGACCTACATCTTGTACATATTAATAGTTGCCTGATCAACTGAGAGCACAAAATCAGACACAATCACCCACACCTATGTTCCTACCAAAATCTCTATTGCACCATCCTCCAATCAACCAGACAGCACAAGAGGAGCATAGATGACCAGGGATCATAGCTCATTAGAAAGGGTCTTTAATCTTTGGAGAATTCACTGACCTTTCAGCAAAGTATGCAAAAACAAATAAACAAACAAAAACAAACAAGAAACTTAAGGTTGCAGTGATAGATGATCTCATCTTAAGTGCTGCATATATTATCTTAATTGTTCCAATATCAACTAAAGATAGGAACAAGGTTCAAAGCTAAATTCTAAGTGACAATTAAAATTGGTGTTAATGCAGTTGAACTGCACTTCCTTTCTTAAAGTGTTTCCAAGAAACTCTAGAACTGTTTCATGCTAGTCATACCACATGCACCTCACGGCAAGACCTGCCATGCCCCTCTCAGCACATTAAAAGTTATGATCACCTAGAAACTTTCATTGTTCATTTCCCCTGACCATGCCAAGTCTCTTTCAACTCCTCATATCCTTATCTACTTCCATAATAGCTGTACCTTTACAGCTCTCAGTTTTCCCTTTGAATTAACCCAGCAATGCTGTGTGCTTCAGAAAGACATGGCTCTTTAGTTTAAAATTCCACAAAGCTAAGAAAAACTCAGCAACATTCACGTTACAGCAGAGATTTGGGCCTTGACATTTGATTTACAGCTCCCGAGAGTTTGTTAGTCAGAGCAAAGAGGGCTGCCTCAGCTTTGGACATGTAATATGATTATCAGTTTTTCCACAGACTGTTTTCAAGAGCTATCCTTTAAAACGTAAAGTAAGGTAAATGCTGCTAGTAGTGCTCATCAATTAAGAGTGATTCATATCCCCAAATTAAACTCTTTTGGCTCTAGGTATCTAAAGGCAAGTAGCATTTGAAAGTAGCCTTAGAATAGCTACAATGATGGAATAGGAGAGCATCTTAAACGATAAGGAAACTTCACTTTCAGAAGTGAAATAATCCTACAGAAATGTCCTATATGTGCATTACTCCAGAGAGAATATTGATTCATTGAAGCTGTTAAAGGCATACAGATGGCCAGGAATACCATGTCCAGACATCAAAGATAAGTCAGAATTAAAGGACACCATAGTTTGTAAGCAAACAGGGTTTGCTCTGTAAGCTAGTGAGAAACCTTTTCAGAGCTGCACTTTTGAATGTCAATTGCCAGACCCTTGACTAAAAACACACAGTGCAGAACGTGTCACTACAGTGCAAAAAACCTCCACACAGACAAGTAGTAACAGCGCTGCACACATAATAGAACAGCAGTGAGGCTAAGGCTGGAGTAAACTCAGTATCATTACAAGCAAAAAGTGTACTGACTAAGAATTAAGACTGAATCATCGAGCAAGTGCTCCTCAGAAGCACAGTCTCATACTTCATGAGGTCAATGATCATTTAGAGAGATGTCAGGATGCTTTTTGAGAAAGCGGGTATCAACACTGAAGAGAAAAAAAAACACAACAAAATGCATTAAATACCATCAAGTCAACACAAGTTGCTGTTGGTAGAGATAATGGCAGAGAGGTGCAAGTCTTCTTTACACAGAAACTTCATGCACAAGCTGGTTACTTGCCACTGTGCCTCTTTTGGGCAGAAAGCAACAAACTTGAACAAACATAAATTTGATAGAACTATAAACTTCTTTTAAAGCTGCTTTCACATGAAGTATATAGCAGGAGTTTCCAGTACAATAAGCCACTCCCATGGCTTCAAAGTATTAGCTATACACCACACATTACCATTTAAGAACTTTTAGCATAATTATTAATTCCATACACACAGCAAGATACAGAAATCAGGAATGTATTCTATCACAGTATCACAGTATCACAGTATCGTGCAAGTTGGAAGACCTTAGAGATCATCGAGTCCAACTCACGGGTTTCGAGCCCTCTGTGTAGCGAAGCGGCACTTCTACCCCCTGCGCTACAGGGGGGATTCGAACCCCAGGCCACCGGTGTTGCAAGAAGCAATTCTACCACTGCGACACTGGGGCACACACAATCTGATATTAGTCAGATTTTATGAGTAAGTGAAATAAGAATTCACCCACCTCATAGTTAAAGGCAAAATACAACTTCAACAGCTCTTTATTGAGTTATATGTAGCTTACTCAGGTGACAGGCCCACACTTTTATCTTTCAGTGAGTGTAAAATTCTCAAATACACTTTAATCTCATGTAATCAAAAGGGTTCCTCTGCTTTTACCACCAGCCTTATTCCAGCAGCAAGATCAACAAGGTACAAACTCTCTTAGAAACCACCTTCCTAAAACTCAGGAGGGAAAGCACAGGGACAGAGACAACTGTACTCACTTCAGTATTCTATTCTTCCTAACAAGAACGGTTGTTTCCTAAGACCAAAACTATAGATATTCTATGTTCTGCATTAAACTATCAGACATCATACCTGGGACCCTACAATCAATAGAAAGCTGCAATAACAGGGGAAAAAAAAAAAAAAAAAAAAAAAAAAAAAAAAAAGGAGGCGGGGGGGGGGGGGGGGGAGAGGAATTAGGAACAAAGAATAAGGGAAACAAAGCCACATGCTAAACATAAAAAGAGACCAAGAGGTATGCTTCATCCATGTATATCTGAATAACAACACAGAGAATACTGTTTAAACAGCACAGCAGAGGAAGAAAAAGAATTGGCCTCACGTTCCGATACCAATTTAGGGCTTACAAAAATACAGCAATAATAGCAGGGTGGCAAAGCATACAGCTGCAGCAAATGAGGACAATCCCAAAAGCAGCAGCATACAATAAAAGAAAATTAACTTACCCTCAGAAGGCCACATGTAGACAGAGATCCTCAGCAAAAGATATCCTCACCTCCACTGCCAACCCCTAACTGAGTTCTGAGATGAGGTCGACGCTGGCTCCACCACTTCTGGTCACTCAGCTGCAACAATTGCACCCAAGCTCCCTTGGGTAGACCCTGCCTTCCCACCAGGTGATCAATCACTGCTTCAGGCTGTGATTCAACATTTCCACTGCAGGACAGCACAGGTGCCATCACTTCTTCTCCCTGCCTCGGCAAGGGAACTCATAAGATTTGCTTGTTCGCAGTTTACTTCATCAGTTTCCCAGTTAAGCCCCAGTAATAACCTTTCCAAACTGGTCTGCAAATACTCACCAACTCAATATCACTACTGAGGCTACAGGACTAACAAAAGGTCTACGCAAGACTAAACTTAACTCGGACAGGAAAGCTGAGAGGAAAAAGCCACCAAACTAAAAAGCAATACTTGAGTACTTGTAAGGAATACTGCTGATCACAGCCTGAACCTCTGATTAACCACCTGAGGCAAGTGACGAGTCAGCTGTGGGAGCACAGGTGAAGGTAATTCAGCTGTGCTCCCAGGAGTCAAGCTCCACCCCTCCTAGATGCCATTTAAGGGCTGACCACCACTAAGGTAGCATCTCTTTCTGGAGATGGCTCCTTTGTGGAGTTTTTGTGGTGAGCCTCAACAGTACTTCTATAACATAAATAAGACATCCTCATATTTTACAAAGCAATTATTTAAATTCTTCAGCTACTACTTAATTCTGAAGTCTTGATTCTAGTAAGACTACACTGCTCACGAGCTCTTGTCTTTCATCTTGCTCTTCTCTACTAGCAGGCCAAATCCACATTTGTTATATTTGTACAAAGCACATATTAAATGCAGCGGAACCAGCCCAGGAATTTTAATCAGCACCTGATTTTGCACCCCTGGCTGTTGAACTCTTGACAATAAAAACAATTTAAAGATATGTGACAATATATTAAATAGTTATTGAAATCAGATGCAAGTTTTGAGTACGGGTTTATTATTTCAGACTAAGAGCATTCTTCCACTGATTTCCCTCAATAGATGGACTCAGGCTGCTCATAGTGGTGACTCATAGCACTCAGCCAGTTTAACAGCAGTCTTTCACTCTCCTTCACAAACAGGTGTGCACAAAATCTCTGCTTGTTTGGTGCTGCTTGCAGACAGCTGACTACCCAAAAGTCTTATAATTCCCAAGCCACTCCTTTCCCTAACACCTCACTTTGGGACTGGATGATCCTATGAAGCCTGCAGTATAAAACACTAATCTTAAAAGTGCAAGTGCTGTTTTAAGACCAATACCTGCCAGCATTCATCTCACTGAATACAACAGTTGAATTTCCCATGACTCAAGAATTAAGTAAGCTGTTTGCTGTGGCAGGATTCTGGAAATCTTTTTTGTTTCAGATGTTTAAACTGAACTATCTAAATAAATACTCTGTACAAAATGAGATTTACACTGTAACTTTATACAATGCATGAATAACTACATTAAAAGAATTAATGCATGAATGTAGCTTTCCTACATTATTTTGTTCACCCCTCTGAAATTCAAACTCATATCCTCTGCATGCACATCCTGCAAATTAAGCAAAATTTCTTGTTACCTGTGAAGCATGGAGAGTTGATTTCAGCTGACCGGAATAACAGTTGCAGGTGACAGTTGTATAGACTGAAAGGCTTAGGTCCAGGTCAAAATGCCTTTTCAACTAAAGTTTCAGGATTACTTTTTAAAAAACTCTTACATATGCATTTTGCTATAATGCCAAGCCTGTAAGGTGGAGGGCAAGGGGACAAAAGCAAACTTTCTCACAATTAAGAAATCATGTTATTGGAAGTTCTTAACAAACAGCCTTTAAATACTTCACAATGCTTCTCTCAGTCTCCATTTTTGTGTTTTCTAACTTTTAGAGGTCTAACTCATTAGTTACCAGAATTATTAGTACGAGTACTAATGACAAGAACACAAGTAGAACTTTAGAGGCAAAACTGAACAGTAGATTTCTTTTATTACCTTTGTTTCGCGTTATTAACATATTTTTGTAATTCTCACCACTGAGATTCTAGTAGTTTTCCATACTGCCATCCCACATGAAAGTGATTGGTTTCAATTAAGCAAAATATGGCCGTTCATTTTGAGTGAAATAACTATTTTGCTGTATTAGTAAGCACACAGGTATGTTTACTTTAAGTAACTGGGGCAAGTGTAATTTGGAATATAAAATCAACAGCATAATCAGTATCTCTCAGAAAACCGTTGTGCCCATCTGAATCTGGAAAGTACCAGTTCTCCTACTGAACACTGAAATTATGCACCAAACACACCATGTGTGTTTCTTTCCTCGAACTTGGAAAATTTATCCTAAGAACAAGCTGTGTGAGTGTGCAGAGATAATTAGACTGCGCAGTCAAATATCAGGTTAGATATTGGCATTTTTCTTAGCAGGTAAAAACATGTGGATTAACCACAGACCCACTGTAGATGCTGAAGCGCAAGGGGTGAAGGAGTTGAAGAAGTAAATAAAGATTTGAACATTAGAAAAGAAATATAAAATGAGCCATACAAAAACTGAGACTGACAAAACAGATTGAGAAAGAAGAACATTCAGTAATCTAATTTAATAAAATATTTATCCTATGAATGTTAAATGACTTCTCCAGCAACACCTCTTTAGGGTTGAATATGTTTGGACCAGCCTGACTCTGCAATAACATAATGGCAAGCAAAGAGGAAGAGCATGACTTTATGAACAAAGCAGGAAAACTGTTGTATGATCAAAAGCATTTTGGAAATACAAATGCAAACAAAATACTGGACTTTTAGTCTAAATTCTAGCATTTCCTTAGAAATAACTACATTGAATGGCATTCTCAGTCTGAGCATGAAATCACAGGAAACAAAATTGGCAACTGTGGTGAATTATTCGGTAATTTCTAATTTTATTCCAAATACTAGCCTTCTGAAATATATAACTCAACTTCAAGGCACTGATATTTTATTTGAAATGGCCCAAGAGCTCTACAAATAATCACCAACATACTATCAGACTGAACATAGTTGGCATTTTTATGTTCTCCATCTGCAGGAGACTTGGGCTTTTGAAATCTATTTTAATTCATTTACAGAAGATGAAAATTTTCAAGTAGTTACTGCTGACAGTCCGGCTTCAAGAAGACAGTGGAATTTAGTCTCAAAACTGGCTAAACTGGGAAGGTTAAGGACAAGGAATTTTTTGCTAAATAGAACCAATAGTATTGTGTGAAGGTATGAATTAAAGCAGCTATAGTACTTTCATGCTGAATGAGATGTTTCTGCCTCGCCTGCTTTAGCCTTCTACTGAGGCCACCTATTATATCTGAGTGTCACAGAAGAACCTGGAATCTAGGCTGCATTGGCAACAGTAACATTGACCTTGCTGACTCCTAAGAAAACAATGGATGATGCTGATGTAACAGTGAAAATTGATCTGATCTGCCTTATTTCCTGTTACTAGAGACTTCTTGATATTAAACTGATATGAAGGTAGGTTTCTCTCATAGTCAAAAATTTTAAAGTATGCTTTGGATGCTGCTGAGGAAAACAAACAAACGAACAAACAAACAAAAAACAAACAAACAAACATAAAAAACTCAGACAGTAGCACTAGATAAATTCACATCTCTAAACTCCGTACAGCTGTACTATGACCATGATTATTTTGGTCTAAATCTTGTTAAACTGAAGAAGTTGAATGTGAATATTTAATGCAGCACATTTTCAAATATCTGCATTTAGGTCCGCTGTAATGAACTAGTGAGAATTTTCTTCCTACTTCCTTTTGTTTCAAAAAGAACCTCCTTGACAGCTCATTGCTTCTTTTATGTAGCTTATGTTGCTCCAAAAGTAATGCCTCCCATTTATTTCTGTGGAAACTACAACTGCTGCAAGGAGCACAAAAACACTAGTTGATAGAGCAAATGCTCAGCTTCAAAACATTGTGCCTCTGGTGGCGCAGTGGTATAAGTTGCTGCTTGCAACACCAGAGGCCCAGGGTTCGAATCCCCCCTGTGGCGTAAGTGGCAGAAATGCTGCTCTGCTACACAGAGGGCTTGAATCCCGGGAGTTGGACTCGATGATCTCTAAGGTCCCTTCCAACTTGCACGATACTGTGATACTGTGATTATTTTCCAACATAGTTACCATTAGCTATGCATCACCAGTCATGAACAAGAACCTGCATGCCACAGTCATCAAAATCTGCATCATCATGGGTATCTCACAGATTCACAGCTGCTACAATGTCATAATTGCTAGGAATACATTGCCTATGGAGTCAATCTTTAATCAGCATGAATAGATGAATATCAGAAAACACCAAATCCAGACCATAGCTTGGATGTGGTAGGATAGTCCAGCCAAGGCTTGAAATGTGTTCCATGATCTACAAACTGGTTTGGGGCCTGGTGCTAATGTGTTGCCTTGTTCTCTGTCCTGACTCTGGAAGTTTGAACCTTCAGCTTAGTCAGTGTTGCAATGTAGTGGTCAGAGATGATCGTTTGTCTGGATTCCAGGAAATCCAGAAGGACCATCTCTTTCCTTTTCCAGAAGACAGTGTACATCATGTTAACCACTAAGGGCTGTATCTTGAACTTTGTCTTCAGTGGGAAATTTACATGTTGCCACTCTACAGACTGCCATTTTGACTCTGACTCATTGTGATAACATCATGTCTCTGCACTGATAATGATGTGATGCAGAAAATTGTCACCTTCACTCTCATATTGGTTCATCAGCTCCTGACAGACTTGCACATGGTGTTCTCTGTGTTCTTGTGTGAGCATTTGTTGGATACATGGGGCAAGCTTTATGACATTCTAATGTTGCCACCATTATTTCCAAAGGACAGAAGCTAATATTCAGCTCTGCACACAGTTCACTGGTCATAATCTGCTGATTTGTGAGGATGAAC
The DNA here is from genome assembly GCF_039878825.1 of Excalfactoria chinensis. NCBI lineage: Eukaryota > Metazoa > Chordata > Aves > Galliformes > Phasianidae > Excalfactoria > Excalfactoria chinensis. Next base: position 91,297,915 of record NC_092825.1, on the reverse strand, counting down.
TGATCAAGATGCTCTTCATTTTGTGGTGTGACAGCTGTGCACAGCCATCCATAACATGGCTTGTCTTTCACACTGTTGTCACAACTGCTGAAATGCACCACCCACCAACTCACTGTGCTCACTTCCTCTGATATCCAGAAATGTTCAGCAAGCATCAATGAATGTCAATGGGGACAATTTTTTTTCCGTATGGAAGAATTCAGTGACACACCTTTGCTTCACGCACACTTTCACAGCAGACACCATTTTGTCAGACTGCCCCTCTACTGCTATCTGTCACATAGCAACAAAATGTAATGGAATTTTGGTGGGAAAGTTCAGCCTCTACTGCCATATAAACAACATCCATCTCTGATGTAATGGGCCAACATAACAACAGCAAGTATTACTTTTGGAGCAGCCTTCATATCTAGAGAAAATAGCAGTTATCTAAGTGACAACTAAACAACTCTGGCATATGCGACACATATGCCTCTGTGCATACTTCACAAGTTCTGAAAGTCTGTTATCAAGCTCTGTCACAGCAGAATACATACCTGCCAGTAAGTAATCAACCACTGAGTGGGTTATCCTTGGCAGAGTATTCAGCATCAGGCTGTACTTTCTTTAATACTTCCTTCTCTGTGTAAGTAATGGAGACTGCCATGTGTAATTTCAAGCCTCACTCATGGCTTGGTAACACCTTATTCTCACTTAATGAGTAATATATCACTTAAATGCAAAGCAGAGGGTTTTTTAAAAGCACAGGGACTCAAATTTTCTAAGGTGGTCTCAATACACTATCGTGTAATTGAAACCTTCAACTTCACACATCAATGAAATTGATCTGGTTGTGGGCATTCAGTTGACTGAGAAACATACTTTATTGAACATTTGTCCCTGAGACATCTTTTCCTGTCTGCTTTGGAATTATTCATTCCTGGACATATTCTTGGCTTCTAACACATTTTCCATTTTATTGAAGACCCTAAACCCAAAGCTGAGACTTGTCCAAAAAATGTTGTTGCATGCTGAGTGCTCCAAAGGCAAACTTCAGCCTAACAAGGTTAATTTCCCCAGGCTCCCCTTACTGGCTCTTTCAAATGCGTCTCTCTCTCTCCTCTGAGAAGCACTGGGATAGTGAGGTTATGTACAGCCTCCATAGAAATACCACTCTTATTTAGTTACTACCTTAATTGACTTGTACATCTGGTCTCTTGGACAACAAACAAAATGGTAAAACATTTGCTTCTGCCCGAGTCCAGAGAAAACTCATTCTCCTCTCCCCATTTCCCTTATCATGAAAAGTTGCTGTAGATTTTGTTGGGCTGCTTAAGTCTTGAAACTGTAACTTCAGTTCTTATTCCCTTGTTTGTGTCACACTGCCAGATAGAGTTGTGTAACATACGTGCATTGGACTCTACAGAACTTTTACTGTAATCTGCCCCAAAACAGTTATATCAACAGAGAAATGCTTCTATCAATGCAGGCATGCTTAAACTAATTGCATTTGTTTTCTACCTCTGCTGCAGTATCCCCAGAACTTCATACACTCCAGATATTTCTGCATTTATTCAATTTCACTTGCTGCTCATAACATATGGCAACACAATCAACAACTAACATATAATGTATCCAGAGCCAAATAAATAAATAAGAGAACCCCTACATATAGATTTTGTATTATATACTGTCATACCAGTACATTGTTATTTTTAATAACACCATGCTCTCATAAACTTAGATTTAACAGATAAGAATCTGTAAAACTAATGATTTTCTCTATGACTGTTTTAGATTCTCACACACTTCGTCTGTCCTCTTTTGCCTACTGTGATCTCATCCATGAGGTGAAGATAGCAAACACTGTACTGATAACACCAAGTACTGATTTAAAGAGAAAAGAGCAATTCACCTCTTTAGGTGCTATAGTTGCTAACAGGTTGCTAGATTACATTCCCTTGGCTAAGGCTACTTTCAATACAAAATGTCTTTTTGGTAAAATATCATCCCAGAAGGCTGAAACCAGGATGAAATAACTCTTCACACTGCATTTTAATGTCACACTGTTAGTTGACCACTGTAGTAAATTCTTGTAGTAACTGAAGGAGTGACAAGGACTCAAAAAACAGAAAATTATTTCATTGTGATCATACACGTTTTCACAAAGTCAAAAGTGCTTCAGATGCAGAAGAATGAATAAATAGTGTTTGTTCTTTTCTAGCTGCAGCAAAATCTCCAAAATGGAAGATGTGCTATAGACTGAAGCATCAACAGTGACGGATAGTACTTATAAATATACAATAATAGAAGCAACATATATCAAAAGTCAGAGATAGAACCTTACCACACTCATAGTTCAAGGTTTTAATATTCAAGATAAAAAATAAGGTGTGAACCTTATAATCTGGGTGGGATACAATGCCTGTCAGAGGTTTGCTTTGGCACCTGCCTCATCATTTCCATATTTCTCTAACAGTTCACATCTAAAGGGTTTCCGAAATACAGCAGACACTCCTGGGAGACAATCTAACATAACAAGCAAAAGTCTGCACCCACCAGCACAATGGCATCATTGCTTCTTACTCTACAATTTCCACATTATCTGGTAGGTGCTTATGTACACAGACTATCAGATGTCCAATTAAAGTGTAAAGGTGCTGCCCATAAAATTCTAACTTAAATGTTTACAGACAGTAAAAAGAAGACATTAATGTCATAGTGTTATAAGAAACTAAGCAGGCGTTGCTAAAAAAACAAACACTGCTATTCAGGGTCATGTGATTTTTAAATCAAATATTGGACATAAAACCATTAGTAGCTGACATGTAAAACTATAATATTCCCAGTGGTCTTTAAGGAAAAAGAAAGACAGAAAAGCTAAGTCAGGGAGGCTTTGTTTTTAAGGAAGCGTGTATTTAGAATCTTTCTATGTTTCTGAACACACACACACACACAAAAGAAAAATGTATCGTTATTGGTACCTGAACATTAATAAATCATATCAACAGATGTTAAAGCAAGCAGAACCTGATTGTGAGAAAAATATTGTCTTTCAATATTATTGTAAAGGGACAACAGGAGTTGAGAAAGTAAGCATCTGTAAAATGATATTGAAAGTACTAAAAAAAAAGAAAAAAAGAGAGAGAGAGAGAGAGAGAATAAGTTTTTATTAGTTTAGGTTTTTATTATTATTATTACTATTTTTTAACAACATTTTAAGCACCAAGAATAAAATTAACTTCTTTTTACAGTGTCTTGAAACCTTCTATGTTTTTATTCCTAATGTTATACGTTGGCTTCTCTTTCCACAAAACAGTAGTCATTCTCCACTAACAATACACAGGCCTCATCTGTTTCTCATTAAATACCTTACTTTTTTTCTGTTGCACATTGTGTTTCTGTCACAGAAATCTGAGAAAAATGGGTCCCAGAACTGAGGACTTTAGAATAAGTTCCCTACCTTGATTCAGCATTTTTAACAAGCAACTTCAGTAACTGGGAGACATTTATTCGCTGACAATTTCTGTTTAGAGTGCCCAGATCTCATCATGTGAGAGACAAGAGACACTTTAGGTCACCCCAAAACATGAAGGGGCTTTCTTCATGCACTGTGTGACAGCCAAGAATTGTTTTGGGAGAGCAAGGAGAAAGAGACCAAAGAGAATAAGACCTCCAGAAGGTATCTTCTTACAACAAAGCCGGTTGAGGCAAAAATGCAAATAAAAACACAAGGAACAAAAGAAACGCCATTTTCTAGAATGTAAAATACATGAGAGAACATTCCATGGGCATAATTTCCCAGCCTGACCAAACTGAGGCTGAATTATATAGAAACCTTGATGAAAGGCACTGTAGTTGAGAATGGGGAACAGACTGATTCTTAACATATGCAAAAGAATTGTAAATAAGTGTGTTTTTCTGTAGTAGTTACATCTTCCAGCTCAAGTCATCAGAGGCTGTTTTTTCACATGCACTTACTACACAGTTACAGAAAGGTTTTAATTTTTATAGATTTTTTATGATGGCTGCAGTTCCCACATTAATTACTCAAATTTTAGCATGTTATGAGTGGTCAGTGCCTTACTTCACTGCAGTTCATAAATGAAAAAAATATATATGTCTTTTTTTCTTTCTTTTCAAAATTCCTACCTAGCCCACAGCATGGAGATTTTCAAAGAAACTCAGACTTTACAAGTAGCATGAAAACAAGAAGCTCAGTAGAAGAGAGAGACCTTGTAAGCATTTTTTTTGCAAGAAAATTTGACATTAAGGACAGAGCTTTATGCTAGAGAGAGAGAGAAAGGCAGAGTAAGAGATGCACATGCCTCCAAAGATACAGAAAATATCTGATGTGAGACACACATTCAAAGGCTTTGCAATTTCTGCTGTTTGTTAATTTTCTACTTTTTGTTTTGTTTTTGCTTTACATCAGAATTGACGTAGAATATAACGATACTGATAATCCAAGCACTTTGCAGAGCACAAATCATGTTTCATGACAGATTTCTTCAGTCATTTTGTGTCCCAGAAAAACATCTTGTATAACAGTAACAACAAAAACCAGTTATGGCAAATAAATTCTCTCACGCATTTTTTTCATTCCATAGTAGGTAATCCTGATTTCTACAAATGTATTCCTCATGAGTGTAAGCAATACAATTCTAAAGAAAGACTTCCTCTGTAAATTTAAATCTAAATCTCTGAAAAATTTGTTTGCTGATATTTGTCCAAAGTTTCCATAGGTAGTATGTGACTAGCCCCTGAACTACCATAATTTCGGTATTCAACTGGATTACAAACTTTAGAGATAATGAAAATAGTTGAATTATTTGCCATTTATTACTTGCAAGAAAGCAAATACGGGTAATTAAACAAAAAAGCAGACATTCTCTAATCACTTGTGTACAAACCCAATTTAAACGAGTGTTTGAGAAAAGCAAGTAAAATATGTAACAGATGGGACCACCCAAAAAAACAGCCATTTGGAAAGGAAACTCATGCTCACAAGCTCTTCTTGAGCATTTTTTACCAACTGTTGTCTTTTTGTTCTCCTGTAGTTTTGGAAAGGCAAAAGAAGTATTTCCAACCACTTCTGCTTCTTGAAGAGTCTCCTCTGATTTGATACTTTTATAGTCCAATATAAAAATTGTCTAATATATCTCTTCAAGAATATCGAAGAACCATCATGTACTTATTGCTCTGGAGGTACTCTATACAGAGGACATATTTTGGTTGCTGCTTTTTAAATTTTGTTTCACTGTTTTTCCTACTTCCATTCTTATACAACATAGAATTACATCCTGAGTGACACAGAGTTCTTTCTAAAAGGATATTTTGATGTGACAACGGTATCTTCATTCATTAATCCTTCAAAAAGAAATTAGTATTTCTGTGAATATTCTTTGCCATAAGGAGTTTTTCATCTGTCATAAGTAGATCAGATTTATCCTATCAGTAGTAGAGTGATGAATCAGTACAAACCAATAATTTCACTGGAGACCTGAAGCAAGACAATGATGAATCAGGTAACCATTCATTCTGAAGAATTAACAAACCAAAAATGGTACATCAGAAAAATGATTATGACCTATGTTATGATAAATAAAGTGAACTGACAACTAGATTTACACTTGCTTTCTGGTAAAATAAGTTATATTGAAAAAGAATCCAGGCAAAGGCAAATGCCTTTAACTTACAAAAGAAGGTACCAATGGATTCCTCTGTTTGACTCCCTTTTGAAGTTTTGAGACAAGTATGCATTAACAGCATCACCTACATTATCTATGTAAACAAAATATTTCCCTGATAAACCACAGTTATTTGACTTACAATACAGAAATGAGGACATTTGTAAACAAATTATTTTTGCTAAAACATCTCCCAGCCAATACTAGGAGCCCTGAAATGCTATGTTCCAACCTGATATTACGCAGTGATAGCAAGATATTCATATTGTTGAAATGCAGAAGGAACTTCAGAAAATCATATAAAGTCACTTTGATGATGGAAATACCAGTCTTTTGCTCAGTTCACCTTGTGTGCTGTAAAATCACATGGATAACCCAGAGTTTAGACCATAGATGGCTCGCCTCCATGGCTGCAATGATCACACATGGCAGTAGAAAATCTGCAGTGGACACAATGCTGAAGAATCACAACTGAGCCACCAGAGAATTATGCAATACAGAAAAAGGAATAAGAATAAGACAGAAAAGAAATCAACACATGAGCTGAAGGGATAAAGATACTCCCAACCGTTTGCCGAAACAGCACAATACTCTTGTATTCCCAGTTGGCTGAGAATCCCTCAGCCTGAAGAAAGCGAAGTATGTTTTGATCTAGAAATAAATGATGATTACCTGGATCATTTAAGTTAATTTCCTACTCTCAGTTTTTGTGAGTACTGAAAGTAATTGGAGAAGATTATTTCTATAACTTTTTACCACTCACATTGCAGGAACTTCACAGCTTTCTGTCCCAATGTATCTCTCAACAGATTGAGTTTTAACTATTACTACTTCCAAATTAATTTGAAAAATGAAACACATTTACTGTCCAGAGAAAGGAAATTAATAGAGAATGAATTTGGCAGTAAAATAATAGCTTTAATGCCTTGTAAAAATTTAAAGCTGCACAAAATTCTTCCACCAAAAGTACTTCTAACAAAAATCAGAAAATCATTTTCTCTTCAGTAATTCATGTAATGCCCATAATTTGCCCAGAAAATTACAATTGTATTCTCTGTAAAATGAGAATAATGTGCTTTATTTGGAGTAAGCAAACCATTTAAAGTTTTCCAACAGCAACAAAAGAAAAAAAAAAAAAAAATCAGAGTATAGCAATAGATTTATAAAGCTATAAATGTTTCAATAAATGCTTGTATAGCCTTCAGAGGGGATATTGCATGCAACACAGGAATTAATAAGAACACAACAATGGTATGATTCTATAAAACTGTTTTTCTTTTGTTTTGTTTTTATTCTGAGGGACAGTAAGACTGTCTTAATATATTTCCAATTTGTTACCAAAATAGCAATGAAAATTCTTGGTATTATTTCCTATGATCATAAGCACAAAAGTTGTAAAATACAGGCATTTAAATAATAATCGCTGACATTCTTAAAAACAATACGAATGAAAATAATAATGTGCCAGAAGACAACACCATAGCATCAAGTTCTAGCAATCTATGTTACATATTCTAAAACACATTTTTATATGTTTATAAAATCATATCATAATTAAAGTTGGAAAAGACCTCTAAGATTATCTAGTCCAACAGTCAACCTATCACCACCATGCCCACTAACCATTTCCATCAGTGTCACATCTACCCTTTTTTTGAACACCTCCAGGGATAGTGACTCCATCACCTCCCTGTTCCAGGCTCCACCACTCTTTCTGAGCCGCTGTCAAACCATTACCTCTTGTCCTATCACTATTACCTGAGAGAAGAGCCTGACCCCCACCTTGACACAACCTCCTTTCAGGTATTTACAGAGAGTCATATCATCTCCCCTATGCCTCCTTGAGGCATTGGAGTGCATCTAAAGAAGTGTAGTGAAGTTTGTGAAGGATTTGGAGCACAAGCCTCACATGAGGAGCAGCCAAGGGCATGGCATGGCAGTTGGTTAGCCTAGAGAAAAGGAGGCATAGGGGAGACGATATGACTCTCTGTAAATACCTGAAAGGAGGTTGTGTCAAGGTGGGGGTCAGGCTCTTCTCTCAGGTAATAGTGATAGGACAAGAGGTAATGGTTTGACAGCGGCTCAGAAAGAGTGGTGGAGCCTGGAACTGAATGCTCTAGTGAAAATCCTTGTTGAAGAGCAGAAAAAAACAGCTATGTCCCCTTTTATTTAGCCACGTTTGTTGCTTGGACTATGGAATTTAACCACAACTCAACTAAACGAACTACACTATGTCACTATGTAACCACACAACTTCAGAGAGTTTTGTTGTTGTTGTTGTTGTTTAAATTTTAGTAGTATTTTAACTATGATGTGCAAGAATAAAGCAGCAAGAGAAGACTTTCAGAACTCAGTCAATTCCCACGTGAACGTACAATATCTACTCACAAAGAAACAGGCAGCTAGGATTACACTGTATTTTAATTTTCTCTTTTCTCCAAAAGAAGGAGCTGTCTGATTCTCATAGCATCCACCCTTGAAAGATAACTGCATTCTGCAAACAGAGGAATTTTGACACCATGGATAACAAAAGCCAAATGGCATACAATCAAAATAAGATTCTTTTAAGTATCAGAACAGTTGTTCCTAGTGAAAATATTAATTAATATTTAAATAAAAGGACCATTAGGATCTGATCCAAACATTTTCTCTGAACTGCAGGGAGACTTGGCTCAGATCTGTAACTATTAACACATTCTACAATTAAGTGCTGTAGTATCAGTAAGATATAAAAACTATTTTATATCTTTGTTTTTCCTCTAAGCCCACATCAGCAATTTGTGTATGTGCCAGACAGAGAAGATCTGTGCTGAAAGAAGAAAGAGAAAATTTGAAACCATACAGTCTAATTGCTAACTACTGAAGACATTAAATGACCTTCTATAGGTGCAAAACAAATGCCTAAAGGTGAGGTGATTTCAACCTGAATTTTTTTGCAATTTACTCATCGTGGCTAAAGGCCATCCCAAAGTGAATAACTTTTGTTCAGTAATGCTTTTGTGAGAGGTCAGTACTTACACCTCATCTATTTCAGTCTTTTCAGTCTAAGTTCAGCATCACGAACTTTCAAGCAGCTGAAAAACAGTATGTCAAAACTGGAAGTACAGTCTGTTCACTCTGGGTGCTGTCTTTTCTTCTAACAGGTAGTAACTGAACAGATATGCAGACATATTTTAGATGGCCTTTTCACTAAGAAACATGCTCTGGTAAAATTTCAAGTTGATTTCAGCATTAGTTTCCACATCCATTAAATTAAAGAGCTCTTTTAGGCATAAAACTGCAGGATGTTATATGCGGCATTTAATGCACATATCACACATATTAACATATTAATGCACATATTAACAGCCTGCTAGTTTGGACAGGGAGTTTTTTTGTACGTAAATTACTCATTAATGGATGGTTCTATTCTCAGTTCCACTCTGTCCAGTACCTCTTCCTTTAAGGATGATGATTTGGGGGCAGATTTACTGTTACATATATCCATGTTTTAGGAAATACACGTGTAACTCAAGCTGTGAATCAGTTTTCAGGTAACAGGGCAGTCAAGATGATATGCATCCAAAGGATACCAACAGCACTCCCCCAAGTTCTGTCAATGACTTTCATTGCATACATTTTCTAGTCAGTCACAACACATTCAGCTGAATTAAACTGAAAGCTTTCATTCCACTTTCAACACTTCTTTCCCTTTTAATAGTCTAGGTACTTCTAAAAAAAGTGCAGCAAAAAAAACCCACATGTGTAGTGGTAATAGTATGTTGCCTACAATAAGCACGGTTATTTATATAGCTGGACAGAAATAAAGAATAATCCCAGCAAGTATGAGTTGCCTTTAAATGAAAAAAAATAATAATCCAGATACTTCAGTCAAACAACTGTGTATGCAACACAATGTCCTGTATGCCTCACTCCCAAATATTGCCATGACTCATCTGCTTCCCTTTTCTAATAATCATATTTCTTTCTTCCTTTATAAGTGCAACATTGACAAGTGTTGCTGTGTTAAATCCTGTCTTCTAAATGTGTTGATTTAAGCTGCAGTTTTGCTGCTTATACCAATAAATTTACCGAGCATAATCACCGTGGTTACAAGCTTCCTTCACATAATCAGTACACCTTTAAAATTTGCTCCTCTATCAATGCCAACATTTAAAATAACGCATAACATGGTAAGGCTGCAAATAGAAAAGGCACAGCTGATGGTATCCTGGAAGACCTGCAGCTCCCTGGAAATACAGGAGTTAACAAGCACAGGCTGTTTGGGAAGCCTGCAGGAAACACAGCACTGCACAGCAGATGTGTGGAGAGTACAGAAGGTGTGGCCTCAGATTTCTGCATGCATATTTAACTATCAATAATTACATGTCCTTCACGTTATTATTAAAGAACAATCTCCTGGAGAGGAGGACTTACAAGGCTAAATGAGGCCTAACACATTTCTTTGAGTACAGAGCAGAGAAGAAGAGCAGGAAAAGCCCAGGTTACTCACGGTTCTTTTCACCTCTCCACCTTGACCCCGCTCTCATTCTAGGCGAGATGTCCACAGCAGCAGTGACTCCTACCAGCCACAGCAGCAGCAGCAGTGACAGCACAGCCATGCCAGGTAAAGAAAAATGAATAACCTCTACCTGGGAGTACTGATAAAGATGAATTAGGAGACTTTCCTTAGGAATGAATAATTGGAGCTAAATAGCACTTACTCAGCAGAGGCAGAGGGAGATGTAAAATATCATTTCTATTAGAAATGCTTACTAAAAATTATATTTCCATTGCATCGTTTCTTCCTTTTATCCAGGGCATGTGAAAACAGAACAGTTGTAAAGGCTTCCTCTGAGCAGGTGAATCTGGCACTCAAATGCTGCAGGAGACGTAGGGAGAGATCTCCATGATCTGACAGGAGCCAGTGATTCCTAACCTGCCTCTGCCACCTCTCAGCTCTTCCCAGTGTTTATCAATGCTCCCCACAGCACTGCAACTCCGGGCACAGACAGGCTGAAAGCAGAGGTGGTGGTTTGGCTTTTTTTCTCCTTGACTTGCATACTTCACTGCAGTTTCACCAAACAGGTGACACGGAGTGTTTAATGTCAAAGCTCAAAATTCATTACATTTGTCAACGGTGCAAAAGGACAGTTTGTGGAGCTGCCTCTCCTACTCACAGCAAAAGGGTGGTGGGTGGAGGGGGCGGGGAGGAAAAAGGAGGAGAAAGGCTTAAAAAAAGAAACATATTTTTACGATGTTCAATTACTCTGCCTCTTATTTAGCATAAATATCCCCTATTTCCAGGGAAAGCAATACAAACAATGCTAACCAGGTTTCTGCCAGCAGCTCCTGAAGGAATGATGCAGTTTGCTAACAGAGAAGCATGCAACAAAGAGCACTGAGAATTGATGCTGTCCTCGCCTGCCTGCATCTGCTGCCAAACAGAGCTGTGCCTGCAACCCAGCTGTGCCAGCACCCTGCTTCCCACTGAGCCAGCTGTGCAGGGCCATCTTACACAGCACCCAGCCAGGCTGGGCAGCAGGATCACAGGCTTTTCCAGAAGATCTAAATAGTTTAGAGCAGAAACATAATAGTAACGATCCACGGACCACAGTTATGAAATCATCCCACATGGCCTGTGGAAGCCTGGAAAAGCTAGATCCTGTGAGCCAAAAATTGCTATAAGAAGACTGGAATGCTTTTCACTAGTGGTGATGGAGCAGTTTAGTCTAGATTCAGTCTATATTTATATGTAATGAAAGAACTTACAAAATATCTAGTTCTTTAACACCAGGATCATCAGCCTCAGAAATACTTAAAATGGTAAAACTCATTTTCTTAACAGAGCAGCAGAGAATTTGCATTCTACAAGCTGACCTTATGCATCACACATGGCATGTTAGCTGTCAGGTATATGCTATGACTATAACTGAACTGTAGAATGAAGGAGGTTTTTGAATAAAGTACCAGAATAAATTTCTAGATGTGATCTCAATTACAGAGAAAGAAGAGAAAAAATAAGCTATTTTAGTCATAATGTCTATCTATGGTGTTCACGACCAATGCTCTTTATGAAATTTGAACTCAAAATGATTATTGCTGTTGATATATTTCACAGTGACCAGTTAAAATGCAGCTACCTGAAGACATTCATCTCTAGATGCTCAGATGTTAGTGATGATAGCTTTCCGAAAGAGACCAAGAGCAAATCATTCACCTAGAACTAGCAGACAGCAAAGGTATTGTATCAGAGTCTCTTCCATTACTATTAAAGAAGCCCTTTAAAAAGGGGGATACAAATGTAGGTCAGGGAACTGGAATGGGAAGGCTCTGTTTCATCACTCTGACTAATTGAAGAAATCAGGAGAAGAGAGATGCTCTCTCTGCAGTTTATATTCAGTACAAGAATTGAAGCATTTACAGCGCAGGGCATAAAGAACCTGGCTCTGTCAAACCCCACACACGTTACACATTACAAGTATGTAATGCTAAACATTACGGTTTTTGCCCAGGCCCTGGCACTCTCGACACATCTATCTATCTCCCATGTGCAGATGTCCAGAAGGTGGTGGTTTTGGCATGCGGAGCCAGCACCGAATCTGGTCAGTGAGTCAGCAAGTCCCAGTCCCAGAGGTATTTCTTGATGCAGAAGCTTTATTTTTTGCATTCATTTCATTCTACAGGATTCACATTTATGGGCTGAAGAACAACAGAGGGTCAGCCCTTTGACTGCCATCAGGCCTCTGCCCATAACAAAAATAACTCCTATGGGAACATACAGTGTTAAAATAAAGTGCTAGGAAATTTCAGATTGTCTTTTTTTAGCACATAACATGTGTCAGGGAAGCATGTGAATATTCAGTTTCTGAAGATGACTCATCATACTGCTGCTTATGTAAGATAGCTGAATGCACCAAATTCTTTATTGCATCAAAACACAGAATGGGATAAAAGTTTATTTAACACAATATGGTCCTTCAGAAGTACATCAGCAGTAATGATGAAAGATGCAGTTTACTATGAATGCAGAAAAAATTGCCTTTTCAAATGATAGCTGCAGTTTTGAGCATCAAAAGCACAAGGCTGTGATTCTGTAGTTTGCAGTGCACTGAAGGTAGAGATTTTCAGGCTTCCCCCAACACACACATCCACTTCCCATCTCCTCCAGGAAAAAAGAGGAAAAGAAAAGGCAAAGCATGGGATTCCAAGATGAGTCAGGCAAAACAAGCCAAAATCTAGACGTGCCTCATAGAAGAAACCCCTGTGTCCTAGCTCCAAAGCTCGTTGAGCCTTGCTCTGAGCAAAAGCCAAATGGTACAGCCAATTGGTGATCCCTCAGATGTCTGCTGAGCCCTCACACCTCGCATTTGTTTTGTCTAGTACATAATCCTTCACAGGATGTTTCCAGAGTTACAGGAAAGTTTCAGAACTGTAGGACAGATGGCTTTTTATCTTACAAGAATAATGAAAGGGTACTTTTCAGGTTACAAAACCTGACATTTTTTGCAGAGGTTGCATCCATTTATCCTGCCTGGTTTCCTGCAGAAAATGTCCCCTTATCCTGATGGATGTGAAAGGATGTACAAAGTAGCATCAACTAAGTGACCATCTTTTTCTTCATTCACACAGAAAGGGCAGTAAGAAACGGAAAATGTATGACCAAAAAGGCTTTTGTATCACCTTCTGTAACAGTGTCTTATGCACCATATTTCTATGGTTAGCAAAATTTAGTGGGCAGTAACTGCCACAGGAGCAACGCAAATCTGCTGCCTTCCCCCCTGGAAGAGCAAGTAAAACTGAATTAATTAAGCATTCAGAGGTGTGAAACCCAATAAAAGGTGGCCTGCTTCTATGTGATTCAGTGTTTTATAGCTCATGTAACTAGTTTCAGTTTCTGAAGTATAATTCCTGCTCATGTGAGCTCCTTAGCAATTTGAAAGCTTACTCAGAAGCAATGTAATTATTTTTGGAACCAGCCATGTGGACATCATTTTCATAGAAGCAGCAGAATACCTGAAGAGGTTACACAAAGATGAGGCACTTGTCTGATTCATGCATTGCAGCTCGGTCAGATTAAGGACCAAAATTACAAAATGAATTTACACTCTGTGTTACAGTAGCTCTACCTAGCTTTGATATATGTTATTCTCCAAAATCTTCAGACACTCAATTTCTTTTCTCCTCAGCTTTCATTATGTGCTAGCTTGTCTATTTTTGTTTTACTGTGTGCTAGATAAAAGTCACTATCAATTTACTGCACAGCTCCATCCTTGGATCAGATACCTCTCGTCTTTTGTAACCATGAAGAGCAGAACTTTCTCTAAAGCTCTCTCCCTCCATTAGAGACATCACCTTTATCTTCTAAAGGGTGGCAGAGATGTCTGCAGCACTTTGGCCTACACTTCCAGAAGTGTTTAAATCAACTTCCCTCTCTTCTGCTTTGGGACACTTCTCTCCTTGAGACATGATGAAAGCTTCAGCCTCTCACTCTGGAAGTCTGTAAGGAGCAAGGTCAGCTCTCATGCACACAGACACCCTCCACTCTCCTCACAGCCAAAACTACTTCCTCACACAGGGAGCTCTCTGTCAACTTCTCCTAAAGAGAGTCTGTACTACAAATGGATATGTGCTGCAAATGGTTTGTTCCAGAAAGTCACACACCATATTATCACTTGAGAGGGCAGACAAGGAAAAGCCCAGCCTGCACAGAACAGACTCATGAGCCATGTTCTTTTGAAAGCCATGCAAGACTGATTTCAGTATAGAAGTAAGGCTGTGAAGTTGTTCTCTCCCTCTTGTTGCAGAGGGCAATGAGCTGCCTCCTTTAGGGTCCTTGATTTTAAGGTGTCTTTATCAGGTATGCAATACAAAGCAGGTCTCTATTTCTGCTGTGCAAGCAGTACTTAAACTACTGCCACACAGAGTTCTTATGTTGCCTTTGATGCATTTCTGAAAGTCTCCCATTTTAAATGAAACAGGAAACCTGTGGCTACTAGAAAGCCTCCATGAGGCAATTGCAGAGACTTAAGGTACAACAGGACAACAGTTATAGAAATCAGTAAAGATAAAAGTTACCCAGGTTTTATTTTGCAGTCCACATGACTCTCTTTATCTCTGGGGAGATCATCTCTGACACAGAGGTCATTTGCCTTGAAAACATCATGATTCTGGGAAGTGAATGACAGACTTGCATAACTCGTGAGTATAGGGGGTAGGCAGACCTACACATCAAGTTATTCCTACAATCTTGGGGAAATGGAAAAGTTGCCAGATCAGCTCTGCATGGTTTTATGCTTGGTTGTGAGACATGGTTGTTAAACACAAAACCCAAACAAAAGACCTTGAGGAAGAAGACAGATGCATGAAGAGTGCAAAACACAACTTACTTTTTTTTTTTTTCTCTTTCTTGTAAATTACCTATTTCTTTAATCTTTTTTTAATGATCCAACAAAACCAAACCAAACCAAACCAAACCATACCAAACCAAACCAAACCAAACCAAACCAAACCAAACCAAAACCTGCCTTAATAGAACATTAAAATCAAGAACCAAACCCATAAAATTTAATATATATGCAAAATTCACTACCCTACTAACATATCCTTTGCATTTTGTTTTTACTTATTGAACCCCAACAGTGCACTAAGCACTGTATGATCATGACATTATATATTTGCTACCTTTTAAGTTGTATATTTTAGAGGAAAAAGCATTCAGCTCGTATAAATCTTGAATTGCATATGCATGCATGCACATACATATGCTCCTGCTAATAACTTCACAATCATAAGCAGAGCAAGAGTAAAAAAGAGTTCTGCAACATATAACTTCATCTTGATTGAAGTACCATATGTGTAAAAGAAACTTGGCTTAAGCCTACAAGCCTTGCATAGATATTCATTTATTTTATAAAACTAACATTCTTAAGTTCCGCTTAATGAAAGCTTAAAAGGATATGATTTGGTTTTTGAGGGAATAAAATATAATTTTCTTATTTCTGTGCCTTATCAGACTGCCATCTATCCTTGTGCCCTCAAGGTAGCACAGATTTTTTTCTGAAGTGCATGGGTCTGAGGCCATCAAATACAAAAGAGACTTCAAAACACATATAAACATCAAAGAATAACACCTTATTTTTCCATCTGACTACAGATGAATGGGCATTAGTAAATATCTGGAAGCCCAGGTCAACAACAACTATATATTTTACAAGAAATTCTACATTGTTGGCCTAACTAGTATGAGAAAAGCAAGACAAATGACTTTTTTTTTTTTTTCCCAACCTCATTATTTATAATTTATTCTTCCTTTGCAACAGATGCTTTAAATCTGTCTGAAAATAAATGAAAGAAAAACAGATTTGTAAACATGTAACAAATAAGTGTTTTTGTTGTTGTTGCTAAGAATGCAAAACTAGATCCTATGAGAGATATCTAAACTTGCATTCGGGGGAAAAAAAAACCATCATCCTTACTAAACAACCTAAAGAACTGAGCCATTATTTATGAAGTCTATAGCAGGAAATCTTTCTTAAGGGCCACTATCTATACTGAAGGTGGCTAACTTGAACTTTATAACACAGCATTGCTGGACTGCTCATACATCCACAGACACTGGTAAAAAGTATCAATAACAACAACAACAAAAAGAACCTGAACTACCAAGTCACTGAGGACCAAAAGAATGGTGCTCTCTCATGAAAGCTGAGCAGGCCTGGGTATCAGAGTGATGCAAATGCTCTCACAGGCTACCAAATCTAATTCCTTCTTTTACCTTCTTCTACAGCCACAAGTAATAATAATAATAACAACAACAACAACAATTTTGGGAATATGCAATCAAAAAAACTTCTTCCTTAAAAGCATGAATTACCATTAGACTCTGAATCCTAACACACCTTTAGCAAAGAAAGCAAAATTTGCAATAGCACCACATCTCAAAATCCTATTTTAGCTTTGGCACTAAATCCTCAGTTCAAAATTACGATATTACACTGCAGTCTTTCAAGGGCAATTTGCCTCATGTTATTTTGACTCCGAAACAGAAGTCATTGAACATCTTCTTATAATGATTATTTATGATACTTATGTGAGACCATACAACTAACAGATCTACACAGTTATGCATCAACTGATGTTTCAGCATAGCCACCGTTTTATGTTGTCACAGATGAGAAGCTGCATGAAACTTGTGCAAGCAGGATTCCTGGTCTGTATTGATAGTAAAATTTTGTAATATAATGTTTATGCTTTTAACATCAAACTTATGGATTAAAAATGTCCCAAACACATTTAATTTATGCAAGCAATTTATCATTATCTGTTCTAACAAACTGGTAATCCTTATCCCTATTAATTCAGCCAAATGTAGGGGCGTTTACTGAGTGGTGAAGAATACTAAGGATATATTTAGACAAAAATAAATGCTGCAAGACTAAAATGAATACTGTTTAATGTAAAAATATGCCATCCTACTTGGCTCTCAAAATAAACTATGCTTGTCCTGTTTATCCAAAAACGATTCTTAGCCTAATCTGCCAGGCCTTATTTGCATTTCTATATTTACTTTTTTCTCACACACTTAAAATATAATGCCAGTGGGTTTCAAGAAAGTATTCACAGAAGATCTGAAGATTTTATGATTGCAAAATGTGAGACAAAGCTTGTCTCTTTTTTCTTCTTTATTATTTGTAATTTAAAATTTTTCTTCCCTGTTTCCTTATTACTTTTTACTGAAATCTTGCTTTCCTTTCCACCTAACTCAGCTTCCTCACTCTCTGTCTCAGCATCCTAACTCTCCTTTTTACTAAGTCTCCACTAAGGCCTCCACCTACTGTTCCTATCCTCCTTTTTTAATCCCGAGTTAACCAGCCCCTATTCAGTGCTGAGACCCCATATGGGGCGCAAAGGAAAGGTTGGGCTAAGGACTCTGCCAACATCAGTGAATAACAGATAATGAGAGATCAACCTGAGAGTGGTGCTATCTCAGCAGCCTTCTGAATAAATCTCGAGAGATAAAAATAAAAAGCACATCGTACCTTTTCTGCTGACCTTGTTGTACATTTCAGCCTAAAAAGCTAGAAACTGGAGCCAGTCTACCAAACATATTCAAAACATGACTTTTTATTTTTTATTTTTTTTCCCCAGAAGATGAAGATATTCATATTAGTTCTGCTTATTTAAGAAAATCAATTGTTTTCTACGCATTCAGGTTGAGTGGGAGATGATGGCAGAACACAAAATACAATCTTTTTTTTTTTTTTTTTTCCTGGGCTGAGTGGCATCAGAAGTGCAGGGAATTTTGGCATTTTGGCAGATGGGCAGAAAAGAGGAAGTAAGACAAAATGCATAAAACCAGGTACAGAAGCTTAGGTGCATTTTTTTTCTGCATTTTCCAACATTATTCCAACCTAAACTGAGAGCATTACGCTATCTTTACTCAAGTGTGTGAAGGCATTTCCTCTGCAGCGCTTTCCTACTGATCGTAACATGAATGAAGGTCAGTGCCCTAAAGCCCAGTAAAAAGAAATCCCAGCAGATAGATGCCTCAGCAGGCAATGGCATTGGTGCAAATGAATGGATTAAAAAATAATTATTAAATTAAAAAAAAAAAAAAAAAAAAAAAAAAAAAAAGGACATTCTAATATTTTCCTCTTTAGCTGGGAAAACTAAATTCTTTAATGCAGAATTTAGTTATCTTGGAGACTAAGTAACTCATAATCATTTTAGTAATGACATGACTTGTGTCCCAAATGGCACAAATAATTCACTGACCATAGAAGATCTACGTTAAACTGTGAGCATCTGGACTTCTCTGCTTTGATCATCATTTTCAAAGCCTACTTGAGAAAGATGGATGCTCATTCCTATTAAGAGAACAATGGAAGCTGGGTTGCCATATATCTGGAGAGAAGGCAGTAATATCATTTTCAGCAGTCAATGAAAGTTAGTGGTATGACTTCTTTGAAAATCTCCCTAGTGAGATTCTTTGGGTGAATTAGAGCTATGGGGTAATCCTGTAAATTGGAACAGAATCAATAAGCTACATGAAAACATTTACCTTAAATTCTAAGCCCTGAGCTGCTGGAATTAAAAATTCCATATCCCTAATAGCTGTATGGAAATAAAAATGTCTCATCACTAGCTGATATGTCTTAAAGAACATGGAGCTAAAGCTACCAAATAAAATCTCATATTAACTCTACAATCAAGTGAAATATAACACAAATATTCTTTTTTTTTTTTTTTTTTCCCTTCACAATATATAGCTTTTCATACATAGGCCACTGTGCTTAGCTTTTATTTATATATCATACGGTAAAATCCTTTCACAGTTGGTTCAGGGCAGCATGCAGCATTTCATGTTTCATACAGTATTACTGTACACAGATGTGTTAATAGAAATCAACAACAAAAATATGTTTGTTTTTGTTTGTTTTTTTAATGAGTACCAAAATTTTAATCTAGATAATCACCAGTATGAGTGTTATGTCATAGAATGATATCATAGTAACTAACACATAGGATAATCAACATTCCTAAATATATGGGCGACTTGTAATTAATAATTTCAGTAATAAAATGAATAATAATTGGTAACTGCTTCCAATATAAGCTCTGGTTCAAGTGATGCACAGAGGTTTTTGTCATCCACTTGAAGAAATGTCTTGTATGTCAGCACTAGGCTTCCTTTGGATTTGGGTTCATGTTATCCTTTTTATCTGTCATTATGGCAATAAAAAATGATACATTTAAGTGAAAGACGTCATTTTAACAAAAACAATATGGATCTAATAATCAAATTCTCCTTCTGGAAGATCATGGAAAAATCATGCCATGAAAAATATGAATCTTTAAGAGACAAAGCTCTGTAGTAACAAAACTTATTGGCAGCCTTTTTTTTTTTTTTTTCTTCTTCTTCTTTTTTCTTTTTTTTCTTCAGATAAGATGGATACGGTATGTCTAACAGAAAAATAAAATGGAAAGTCAAAGTAATAAGAGAAAATGAGAGAGTGATTTCCATCCTAAGATGAGAAGGATGACTGTCATCTTTCGCAGTTATCAGTATGAATCCCTTTAGATGAAAATGAATGCACCCTAAATGCTGTAAAACGGTTTCAGTGCCTGTACTCATTGCATCCCATAGAAAACCTGTTTTTCCTCTTATTATTAAGCCTAGTCTAATCTTTTTTGGATCATCTGGTTTCCCATGTTAGCTAAGTTAACACATTTGCTTCTCACTTACATGTGGTTTTGTTCTCTGCTACATTTCACAGATTTCTGCTCTGTTGACAGCTATTCTAGGTGCACTCAGAGCTATTTTAAAGATGAAAGCTTAAGCATGACGTTTTCAGTAGGCCAGTAAAGACAATAGTTTCAAATTTATGAGGCAAGAAAAGAAAGTAATTCATAAACTCTCTCCTCTTTGTATTCATGTCAGATCTTTAAAACAGCAGTCACAGACTCGCCAGAATAAATAATAATTTTTTTATGCATCAAAAGTATGTTACTAAAATCTAATATAGTTCAGAAGGGAAGGTTTTAGAAAGAAGGAGTAAAAATTATCCTCTGGGCTCACTGGTTCTGCAAACAGTCCTATTTGCAGGATTGCAGAATTCATTAGGACACTGTAGTCTAAAAACAAAGCCTGTACATGCACATAGTGTGGCAGCCTGCCTCTGCCTTGCAAAGGAAGTACCACAGTTTTGTCAAACTGAAGACTTTATGTTAGCTAAAATAAAGACCAGTAGTGCTATGGAGGAGGTAAGTGCAAAGGGTGACTGTCTGCCCTGGGGACTGATCTGTAACCATGCAGTGGACATCACCTTCCAAGATCTACCATTAGCTCTGCTTCACAGACAGCTTTTATGAATTAATTCAATTAAAATAAATAAATAAAACAGGCAACTCTGCAAGAAGTCTACAGAACTCTAAAGAAGCATTTGGTTCACAAACCTCACAGCAGGTTTTGATCCCACATATGCCCCTACGGCATCTGGAAACAAGGAAGGTGAGGAGAGCACCCTGCCAAAATGGCACTGGGCTCTTCCCTTTGCTAGTCCATGCTTACAATCCCTTCTCTTGTTTCACCTTCTTCCTCATTTTCTTCTCCACCTCTTCATCCCCTTCATAACTTCTGCATAACATAATGTTGATCAGGCTAAATATTTACACAATCTTTTCTCAGATTTTGAGTACCAATTGAATTGATACATATCTTCCCTTCAGTCTAGCTTTCTAGAAATTCCTTAACAATTTTCTTTTAATAAGATCAATGCAACACAGTTCTCTCTTTGGAGTAGTTCAAGTCTTTTTCATGGCTATGTCTCCTCACACATATATGTATGTGTGTAACATTTATCACAATATGTATTTACTATTTGTTTGTATTAAGGGAATAGGTTGAGACTAAAATTAAGAGAACACTTAACATCTTGTTTTGTAAGGTAACAGCTTCTCCTTTAACTAGCTGCTACAATTCGTAATGTGCATTGTAAGGCCACCTGTGGATCCATTACCATTTATCCATAATTTAAGCTATTAGCCTTAGCACTACATGACATAATTCTTTGCTTACAACATATGTTGGCAGTTTCACTCTGTGAGGTCCATTTTCTGACTCTGAAGTGTTGGCATACAGCAAAATTATGCAGTGTATACATAGAAGTCCCTAAAGTAAACTTATATTTGTAACTCACATTCCAGCTCAATTTGTTTAGAATTTGATACATCTTGAATTTATGATTCTGAGATGTAACATAGCAACTGCTTCATATTTTACTGGGCTTACTGTCTTTGTTACGTAACGCCACATACACCAGAAATGTGGAACTGTAATGTCATAGTTTAGAAAATGAAACTTCACCTGACAAATAAAAAAGAAAGAACACAAATATTTCCCAAATCTACAGGAGCTTCAGCCAAAAGACAACCTACTCAGCGCTTAACAAAGTAATGAAACAGTCTATTAAATCTCCAGCTAAGAATTCTTGTATTGACTTTTTAAAATTAATCCCAAAGAAAGTAGGCAGAGCAATTGCATTTAAACACTGATTGTTTGTTTTAAAACATTTTGATGTTTAAGGAAATATACGTGTCAGTATATTAAACACTGTTGAAGCAAATAATACTAATGATTGACATCAGTATAGCCAGATGGATTTTAAACAATTTTAATATGGACATTAAAACTCATTTTCATTGGTATTGGTTTGAAATAATCAAATCTACAACCATTTGGAACCAAATAGGTAGCCAGCTAAAATGCAGGCTGCAAGAAGTGACTGCAGATACTATAAAGATCATTATTTGTATTTACAATGAAATATTTTTTCACAGCAAAATGTTGAGATGTGAAAGGTTTAGGGTATATTCTCTAAATCTTTTGCAGATTTGCCCAGAGAAGCTGTGGTGCCCCACCCCTGGAGGCGCTCAAGGCCAGGTTGGATGGGGCCCTGGTCAGCCTGAGCTGGTGGGGGGCAGTCCTGCCCATGGCAGGGGTTGGCTGGTTGGGCTGTAAGGTGTCTCTGGATAAAATTTGTTACAGAACAGAAGCACACATGCTTTTGAATGTTAACTGCCATAAGTTCATGAATAATTATTGGGTCTTGAATAAACTTGTGAATTTCTGCAAAATAATTTTACAACTGTATGTCTTATTTCCTCCTTACTGGCAATCCACAGCTCATTTTATTGCAAGCATAAAGTCTAAATTAAGTATAGCGATGGATATGATTTCTCAAACAGGAACATATGCACGTAGTAATAGTCAATCTTCTCCAGTAATTTCAAATAATATAAAATTTTCACCATTCTTTAAAGGGACAGTTAATGTTTTTTAGATTTTCTAAAAGTGCATATGAATAGCATTGAGTACTTAATCTTTGTTCCAAATTTCTGTCCCAGCAGATGGTTCCTTCAAAACCACCCTCCCAGTTTCCATCTCAAAATAGTTCTTTATGCAAAATTTCTGCTGCTGGTAGCAGAACAAGATTGTCTTGTGATCTTAAAGGATGTCTCCAACTCCTCATGAAAACAAATGCATAAGATGCTAGTACTTCAAACACAGAGAAGGGAATGGTAAGAAGGTAATCATAAGGCAGAATTTCAAAAGTATCATAATAAGAATGATAAATGAAAACTGAAGAAGAATTGTAGTGTTAAAACTGAAACTAAAAATCAAAAAGAGAATGGAAAAAAAAAATCAATAGGAAACAAAAGTTTAGGTTTGGTGGGGGTGTGGGTTGTTTTTTTTTTGTTGTTCAAATTCTTGTCAGATACTTTGCTGGGAGCTGTGAAGCTGATAAAACTACTCCAAAAAGTTCTTAGGGAAAAAATAAAAAATTAAAAATAAAAAGAGGAGAGGAGAGGAGAGGAGAGGAGAGGAGAGGAGAGGAGAGGAGAGGAGAGGAGAGGAGAGGAGAGGAGAGGAGAGGAGAGGAGAGGAGAGGAGAGGAGAGGAGAGGAGAGGAGAGGAGAGGAGAGGAGAGGAGAGGAGAGGAGAGGAGAGGAGAGAGAAACCTAACACGCTATGATAGAATCACAGTGACTTTCTAGCCGAGTTTCCTACATTAAAAAAGTAATCTTCACTGAGAGTGAGACCATTTGCACCATGCTTGCTAGTGATGTCAGAAAACCTTTTTTTAATTTACAAAAATGAAAAAAACAAAAACATATATATGTGCATATATATATTTATATATATATGTCACTAAGTAGACAGGAGCAAGACTATGTTATTTACTATAATACTACAGTATTACTATAGTATATATAGTGTATATATATATATATATTTATACACACACACGCACACTATACTATTACTATAAGTTTACTAACAATCTTTACAATTTTCAACATAAGCCTAGTAGTCTAGTAAAGTTTTTCATTATTAAAACTGTGTTCTCATTCTTCATTTTGTTCAGAAAAAAATGTATATATTATACCTGCTTTGTTCTTTAAAAAATTGAATGTTACACTGTGAATTACGGTAGTGACCAGTTACCATTTATAACATTTGCAAAGTTTTACTATTTCTTTTTTATTATTATTATTATTTTTTAATCAGTATAAAAATACTAGGTACTTATGCTCAGTGTATTTTAGACAAGGTATGTTATTGTGGCTAAGTTTAATTCCAGTGTAAGCCCTACAACAAGTCTCTTTAGCTTTAATTTTATTACACTATCATATATGCTCAATAATATTGTTTTGAATTAATTCTATTCAGTTTAGCTCCAGACTCACAGGGGACTCTGGGTCATCCACCTTTTTCCAAAGAATGGGAACAGAGCAACAAGTCTTCAGTTAGCTATGGCGGCTGCTCCTAGCCCCATAAACACAAAAATAAAACCAGATGTCAGAGATCTGCACAAAAGATGTGAAGATATCTCATGGCTCTCAGGCACATAATAAAACTCTAGTGAAATTTTTAGATGAGGTAGTAGGATTTAAACATCACAAAATGCTCACATGCCATATTTTAAGATTTTCCTAACTCGTACAATGTCAAAAACTACTAAGCCAGCTAGAAATTAATACCCTTTAATGGTTGTTTTTTGTTGTTTTTATATCTCCTCACTCTCTCTAAATTAAGGAAATTGCATTTATAAACTCATAATAAAACCCAGTTTTCAAAACAAGTGATGTAAACTAAGATATGTCAAGTTTGCAACACCATAGAACCAGATTCAAGGTATTTTTCTGCTGAATGAAATCTTGTTTAGATTCAATCCTTCTTCTCATGTTTAAAAAACATTAGACATATTTTGATGAAAAGCTGTTACGAATATCAACTAATAGTGTAGCTAACAGACACAAAAATAGCCTTATGGAATACTACACCCTTAGAGATGATATAGCCATGTGGAGGTTGATAGAAATTTTTCTACTTGTTTACACAAAATTTAAGTAAAAAGCCATGAGAAAAAGAGGTGCCTGTCTCAAAAATACCATTTAATCAGATGACTAGAGAAAGAAGCAAAGAACAGCTCAGCTTGGAAATTTTAAATTCTAAAAAATAACCATGCAACAAAAATGCTAAGTCCTGTTTAAGTGCTAATATATTAAAAAACAAACAAACAAACAAACAAACAAACAAAACTATATAATACCATTAAAATCCTAAAATACAAAATTCTTTCCTTCAAGGAAAAAAAAATTGCTTTTGTAAAGGATGTGTAAGGGTGAGAATGTAATCACTGCCCGATTTAGAAATATACAATAAAGAATCCCAAGAACTTAAAACGTGTGTGGAGAAGTTTATTTTTTTTTTCCCCCAGCAGAAATCTCATCCATGGTTCTTATTACTGATACTCAAACTAATTTAATACAGGAGAATGTATTATAGTGCTATTGTTCCTAAAGTGAATACTAATTCTAATTTAGTGGGTTTTATAGTGAATAATATATTGCCAAAATGCATTCCTATTCCTATACCAAAGACTACCTTTGAAGTTTAAGTTCTCTTGCATTAAGAATTGTATTTATAAATTTATAAAATCGATAAACCTATAAAAATACAATTTATAAATTTATAAAATTTAACCTTTGTACATAATACTATGAAGACATGAGGCCTAAGAAGACTTTTGCTCACAGGAAAGCTAGCAGATAAATAAAAATGCCCCTCACCATCATTTATCGCTGTCTGTTCTAGAGCACATAATTAAGATAATTTCTCTAAAAACAAAACAGAGAAGAAACATAAACATCTGCCTACAGACAGGCCTTGTTGAGTTATGAACAAAAGCCTCAAGTAGATTGCTATAGTCAGTTCTGAATGAATCTCAGACTGCAGAAAATATCTCATCAATAATAGACAATGCCCCCCAAAAACCAAAAATCTTGAAAATGTCCTATAGATACAATTGTCTTAAAGAAGAAAATGGTTTTTCAATATAACTTACAAAGTATAGAAGATAAAATGATAAAGACAGTAAAGTGATAAAAGCATAGTTGATAAGATGATCTCTCTCAAATTATCACATACCATTCAGTCAAGACAAATGAGGTTTTGAACTGATAAATCACGGAAGTCAAAGATGTCAAAATTGCACTTTCTAAGAATTCATTATGAAATGTAACTAGTGCTGAAATTAACCTTTGTGCTCTACAGAAATTACGTTACAACATACAGCTCAGGGATTCGGTGAACTAGTTAATATCTGCCCACGGAAAGCAGAAGTGTCTTTTTGGAGTCATTAGTCAGATGTGGTCAAGAAGTCCAGGAATTGTATTTATGAGTAAAGATGGGTTACCACAAGGAAGCTTATCAGTTTATTTGCCATAGTCTTCATCCATCTCTTCTGCCTGATGCTTAAGAGGAAAATGAATAAGATCATAGATGTCACAAGGGATAGAGTAGTGTTTCAATCTATAAGAGTTCTGTATGCAGTTCAGTAGCTGCTTAACACGTGGCATTTTCAGCTACACAGCTGAGAGTAGCATCTACTCTGCCACATGACAGTATGCATTTTGTTTGGAGACCACCTCTGTTAGTTAACTTCAGCCAGCCACTGCCCCTGGCCAAATTCAGCTCTGAACTCAAGTTGTCCTACTGTTCCCACACTCGCACACACTTGGGTTGGGGATCAGGAAACATTCTTAACACCTTAGATGGTAGTCTTATTCTTCTGGGCTGAATATGTCAAGCCTGGGAAGGATCAGAACCAGATATCACACACTTAATCCTTCTTAAGCAGCCATGTAAGTTTTGGGCCAAAGAAAACAACCTACAGAAGAAAATGTTTATGTTTGGTTTCTGAGTCTCTATCTAGTCATGCTGCACAAAAAGACCTGGACATTTAATGTAGCCATGGATGTCCTCCCTCCTTCTTCCATTCATTCTGTCAGGGTAGAAACTCCTGGTAATTAAGAACCCAAGTCTCCATCTGTGAGTTAGTCTGTTCCAACTACATGGCATAGCAAAGAAAAAAATAATTAATTAATTGTGAAAGGTCCTGATATGAGCAGGGAAACAAACTGAAAACTGAAATGCCCACATTTTGTCCACAGCTTTGTAAGTGTGAAATCTAAACTCAATTTTATACTCAGCCAAGGAGGAAAAAAAAAAAAAAGGTAACTTGCAAGCAAGCAAAACTATAACAAATGCACCAGAAAGCTACTGCCTGTCAGAATAATCTACTAAGAATACAGCTCCTAAGCCTCATCCTTCTGGGTATGTGGGAAAAAGAAGTCATTACTGCAGTGCAAAGAGACAATATTCTTTTTTAAGGTCAGGGGGACAACTCACATTTGCTGTAAAATAGACTCCTTAAAGCATAATGTGATCAAAGGGACAACCCTGAACAAAGCCAAGGCACAACTGCCTGGTTTACTAACGTCACATATGCTGCAGTGAATTTGATATTAAAGGAATGTAATATTTAAAAGCACAATACCTACAGGTCTTTGTATGTAAAATACCTTGTAATAAATATTAAAATGCCATTGTTCTTACTGTGATATGCACTACAGAATGTGTAAAGTTTGATTATGGAGAGCCTGCCCAGGCACACAGTCCTGTATATACTTTGCACAGCACATTAAAAATGGAATTCTAAAGCAGCTGACAGGGCCAGGAAATGAGGAGAGGGAGAGCAAGAGAAACAGGAATGGGGAGAAAAGAGAGAGTCGGGGAAATGTAGACCCCCAGACACACAGCGTCTATTTATTCAACCCGTCTGTTAGCTGTCAGGCTACTTGAAGCTCACTGGAATATGTTCCAGTGCTGATAAAAAATGTGTCACACAGGGGTGGAGGAAAAATAGAAATGTGTGTTGAAATTTGTGGTCAGAATCCATAATCCCTGTTGAAGCAATGCCTAGTGAAAGAAAAAAATAGAACAAGCAAGTAACAGTAAATAATTACTTGACCTGCAGTTAGAATTTTTTTTTTTTAATTATTGGTGAGATTGTTTGAGAGATTGGTAGACATGAAATTTCACTTAATATCTCTTGCCCCTCTCTTCTTCTCTATGTCTGCATATGTGTGCATGTGCATATCAGATTTTGGTTCATGATTTTTTCCATTTTGAGTGCTGTTAGTTTTGTGTAAACTGGTAGTGCTATATGTTATTTAGAAAATGTACTTTTGCTGTGCTTAAAGAACTGCACACATGCACAAAATGTGGTGACTTTTTTTTGGTTTTTTTTGGCTTTTTTATTGTTGTTGCTTTTTTTGTAGCTCAGTGTCAAGATTCCTGGTGCCTCTTCATATGCTTATTATTTTTACTTGGTGTTGGTTCTTTTACTTTGGATGAATACGTAAATACTGGAAAGCAAACTGAAGAAAAATCTGGAGTGCTCAACAAACTCTTTTTGGAAGAAGTCGTCAAAGCAACATGTGTTTTCAGAAGCGTACATTACATTTACAGTTTTTGAAACAATCTCTGGGAGGTTAAAAATCTCTAGAGGAGCTCTAGAAATGTAAGAATTCAGCATTCTGGGGGAAAAAACAAAAAGTTACTTATTGGTATCCACATACTTGTAATTTAGAAATAAAATAACAGAATCATAAAACGGTTTGGATTGGAAGGGACCTTAAAGACCATCTAGTTCTAACCATAGGCACTTAGAAATCTGCAGAATGTTTTTAAGTAGTTTAATTTTATTTCTTAGTTCATAATCCAAATATCTGCCCCCAGCTAGTGTTTCCTACAGGAACACAGCTAGTGTTTCCTTGTATTGGAAGCTGTAAACTTTATGGCATGAGTTCCACGTTTGTTTGTTCTGTTTTTATTTTCTTAGTGATAAGTAATACCTTTCAATAGATCCCAGTCATTTCTATTTCTTCTTGGTGAGCCTAATTGCTACTGGGCTTGCTAGATAACACAGGGAATGGACTGAAGAATAGAGGAATGGAGTACATGCATTGAGAACATCAGTACTTTAGGACAAACAGAAGTGAAGTTTGGCTGTGAACACTAAAGGAGACAAAAGTGTTTGCAGCAAATGAAGAAAATAATTGGAAACAGCAAGTTTTACAGCCTGCCTCTGCAGTTGTTAGAGGATCCCAAATCCATTGCATGACAACATCAAAGGCATCATGAGTGCTGACAAAGCCCACCATGTAACACTGTAGTGCTACTCTTAGAAAGAATAGACAATGCCTAAAGACTTTTTATTCCTCCAACAGTGAGTAGGATGATAGGAAAGAAAAAAATGTATAGCATCAAACATATAACATACAAGTATAAAATTAAAGCACAGTGCATGACACAGATTCTCTTGCAAATGCCCTTAAAGACACTAGGTGTTAATGACAATGAGTTTAAATAGATCTGGTAAATTTTGGCTAGTGTAGCTAAAGCATCTAAAAAGGAGGATTTTCAGAGACACTCCATGTGAATGTACTTAACTTTGCCAAAACAACAGGAGTTTTTGTTGCTGCTTACAGTAGAAAACAGAGTTGTATTATGGTTTGATAGCTTTACTAATCACTGTCTCTGGCTGAAACTACAAAAAATTTCAGCAATAAAAAATATATTACACAAGTATTCATGTGTTTGATACCTAACTGATTGCTAGAAACCCAATTTTAGACAAGATGTAATCCTTGAAGGTTTCCATAAATTACTGTACATGTGAACTTGGTGTTCTGGGATTACATGGGATTTCATGTGTGTGCTACGACAATGCTCTTGGCAGATCTCTGCAGTACAAAAGGACACACCGGAAGAATTCAAGGTGCTGGTTTTAAATAGAAAAAGTTCTACATGATGTAAGCTTATGCTTATCACGCAAATTGCCTTCCTCTGCGTGACAGATCCCTGCAGCTATGTCCTCATAGCTGTAGATCATGCCCGTATTGCTAATTCCCAAGGTGAGGAGGTAATAGGCAACTGACATCCAAAAATATTAATGCAGAGTTTTTATTAATATTATGTTAATATTATGATTTTAAATTATGTGTTTTTTTTTCTTTTATTTTCTTTTTCCCCATTAATTATTTTGTACTTGTTGTTTCCAAGCTACATTGGTCATGCAAACATTTGTTATAAACATTCTCTTTGTTACTTCTACCACTGCAACAGTAAATTCATAGAATCATACACTGGTTTGGTTTCGAAGAGCACTTTAAGATCATCTAGTTCCAATCTCCCTGTCCCCAGGCTGGGACACCTCCCTCTAGACCAGGTTGCTCAAAGCCCCATCCAGTCTGGCCTTGAATGCTTCCAGTAAGAGGGCACTTACAACCTTCCTGGGCAACCTGTTCCAGCATCTCACCACCCTCACAGTAAAGAATTTCTTCCTGATATCTAGTCGAGATATTATTTTGGGAGCGAGTCACATTCTGCATATAATTACAGGAGAACTCTGTAACATGTACTTAATTCTCTGAGGATCACGGCACATCACTGAGTTGGTTTTAATTTCTCACCTTCTGCATTAACACGTGAATGGGAAAAGCTTTTATTTCTAAGAGGGAAGCACTGTGCCTTACAGAGATGTACCTTCAACAGAAAAAAACATGCCCTGACGTTCTATTCTTGGGGTTAAAATTATTTCAGATAAATCAAGTAATACGCAACGTTTTACATCAATCCTTTTATTCACTGAGGAAATCAGTGTAGTTAATTGTAGATTAGATGACCTAGATGCTTTGACTTTTCTTTTGTATCCATTATGAGTCTGATTTGTCAAAATAAAATAAAAGTGAAATCTGAAAGTTGAAAAGGAAGGCACACCTGCCAAAGCATCTCACTAATTAGAAAGAATTTGAAAAAGAGGTTATTAAATACAATTTGTTCTGTATTTCATGTCAATGAACTAGACTTACACACTGAAAGCCCTTTCCCACCTTTTTTCTTTTTTTTTCTTTCCCCCAATCACAGCTTCCTACACTGTCACAACTTGGGAATCCCAATGATTTGTTTTTGAAAGTGCACCTACAGGAAAAAAAAAAAAGACTATTCATTTTATAACATTATTGCTCTGCTCTATCATTGTTTCACCGCTGTCAACATAATGATAGATGGCCTGGATTCAGAACAGTGCAATTAACATTTCTTCAGTTTATTTTCATTTATGTGGAATAACAGAATGTGATTTTTCTTCTCGGGAAGCTTTGGTTTTCCAAAATTATTTTAGAGTACACAGAAGCTTAACACTTCCTACATTTCTTATGGGAAAAAAAAATTCATTAAGTGTTTGTCATTAGAATGAAGCACAAATCTCATCATAATTAGTCGATGAAGCATCATACTAAATAACAATGGCTCCCAAAACCCCAGATTTTAAATTACAGATAATTTGTTCTAGTCCTTTAACTGCTTCCCTGATTGTTATTTTAAAATGCATTCTCTTGAAGATTTTAAGATTTTCTCTGCAAAGTTACTCTCAATGAGAGAAGTGAAATATCTTTTTCTAATGAAACAGAAAAATAGTCTTTAAAATTCTAATGTTACCATGAGCTTGGCAGCTGATGAGAATTTCAGAAACAAGAAACAGAAGTACAAGAGGCTGAAACACTGCAGATCTTTTCTCATCCAGAACAACAGAGAATGAGCATAGCTGAGTCTGCTTGTGACAGCTACCATTTAAAAAGGTTAAGTAACTTTTAAAACCCATACAAAGATGGCTTTGCCTTCTGATTTTTCTTCCCTTGCTCCATGATATCTCCACAGTGCTTCATACTCACAGTAAGACAGCCATGAGCTAGTAATGATTGACAATTTACTGTATTGTCATCACTACATAGAAGCACTAAAAGAAAAAAGAGACTATGGACTACAAAACAGGCTGCATAAAATCTTAAAGATTAGTTCCAAACACTTCTCAAGGTCAGTGAAAGGTATTTCTTAGGAAGCGTCTTCCAGTTACATATCTAATCTTCTATCTTTAGTTCTAGTGGGAAAAAGAAATATACAATAGCGTACCTTCCAGGAGAAGGTAAGATCTCCTTACAAATCTTTATTCATGTGAAAAGATAAGGGGTTTTGTTTTTAAACTTTGAGCAATCTCACTTGATACTACATTTCATAGAATAAAAGGGTATCTAGTAACTTCTCCAAATGAATTCCTAAAGTGACCTACATTAGTCATAGTACTTGCTCTGTTTTGGTTAGTATGCCCTATATTCAATGAAAACAATATGGTATATTGCAGGAGAGATATCATCTGTGACATACTATACCATTCTCAGTCTTACCTACCTGAAAAAGAGCCAGGAATTAAAAATAAATAAATAAAATAAAATAAAATAAAATAAAATAAAATAAAATAAAATAAAATAAAATAAAATAAAATAAAATAAAATAAAATAATAGCTGTAGAAGCTGCCTACCACTGGAAAAATGGGAG
Source organism: Excalfactoria chinensis (assembly GCF_039878825.1). Classification (NCBI taxonomy): domain Eukaryota; kingdom Metazoa; phylum Chordata; class Aves; order Galliformes; family Phasianidae; genus Excalfactoria; species Excalfactoria chinensis. The sequence goes on along the minus strand of NC_092825.1, from coordinate 91,265,958 downwards.
GTCCTTACAATTCAGGCACACAGCAATAAGGCTGATTTCTTTATAGGCTCCAGTGAAGTGAGGCAGCCAGCACAGAGAAGGAAAGAAGTAAACATTCTACAAGAGCTGAGCAAGACATTCAAGAAAACCAGTTTAGCACCTGGTTAAAGAACCAGCAATGCTGACTTCAGCCTCAATCCAGTCTTGTGTCGGAACAACTGTCCTAGCTGATGAAGTGTCCAATAAAATGGACACTTCCCAGAGACCAGGAGGGGCTGCAGGAATCTCCCTACTGATTTCAAGCCAGCTGGTTTAAGGAATTGAGCTCACATGATAAAGCAAAGAGTGCTAGGAGAGACTGTAACCAAATTATGGGACTAAAGGTGGGAGTAAAAGCAGCTGGATATTAAATGGATCCTCAAGAAATAAGTATCGAGCCTCATATAACCACCCAATTAAACATTCAAATTAAAATAATTAGATGAAAACAAAACAAAAAACCAAGAAAAAACAACAAAAGAAAACCATTTACTGCCGGGATGCATACATTAATATCTGGTGGATGAAAGCAGTACAGGAAGAATTAATGTAATTACATTTCTTACATTTCTTTTGTGTAAGCTACAAACTAAAAGACATATTTTAACTCAACTTTCCTTCCCTTAGAGGGTAGCTTACACATTGAAGATCTGATATTGCTTGTGATCTCTTTTCTGATTTTATGCTTTTCCTTGTATTGCTAAAATGATCACTTAAAGAAAGATGAAAATCTGTTTAGATGAATGTACAGAAATAGAAAAAAAAAAAAATCCTTCCTTAATTTTTCTCCCTACATAGGAGTAAAAATGAAAAAAATGCTTAATATTTTCATCTTATGGTTCAATAGCCAAAGCACAGTTCAGAAAACTACTTATATCGCAGCTTCCTACACAATTTAATTAATGAGTAAAGTAATGCATAATCCAATAGGATTTCATTTGTAATTTATCATCAATTAATGTCCTTCATTGTAGTGTTAAATAATACCAACCTCATTTGATGTGTGAAATGAGTCCCATTGATTCCTTTGTCTTTGTAATTGAAAGGGACAGTCTCATCAGGTTCGTTATAGGTTATTTGTCCTCTAACACATCAAAGAAGATTTATAGTTTAAATATTAAAAATAAATAAATAAATAAAGAATCCATTACAAAATACAGATAAACCAAAAGGTAAAAATTTATAAGGTCGGTGAAATACTAATATTAGGTTCAGCTACACAATCATCTTGGAGACAACATATTAACAGCCACTATGTGATTTCCCTGTGAAAACTGCAATAAAAGAAATGACCGTAACATAAAATCAATGTTAATGCAAAGAAATGTGACAATACACATGGCAGGCCAGGGTACACTTTAATAACTGCTGTACCAGTAGCTATGTCAGTCACACTTGTGTCATTCTCTGGTTTAGGTCTTAGAGAAAGCTGGAACAGCATAATTTTCACCATGCAATCATATTATTTTTGGCTTAGAAAGAAAATGTGCTTTTAAAGCAAGCAATTCAAGCCATAGATAGAAATCATTCCTCCCTAACAAGTACTGGAATCATCAAAGAAGCTTACAAATATGAAGGAACACATTTACTGGTCAGGGTAGTTAACTCTTTCTATGCTAAAACAGGGACTGTGGTGTGGTGTAAGACCAGGACAGGTTCTTTAATGATACAGTGTACTACCTTCACAAGGAATCACAAAACAGAAAAAAAGAGCACCCAGCTATCTCACAGAAACCAACCACCTGAGTATTCGTGAAGTTCAATATTATTATTCATGCATGAAAGTGCTACTTGTGACAAGTGGTTATGGATTAGAATTGATTCTTCATGTTAGTCTTTCAGAATGAACCTTTGCCTTTATCGTGTTATGTATTTCCCTAGTGTGAGTCCAATTCCATTCTTTCCATTTATGTGGAGAAGACAGAACTGTAACATTATGCTACCTTGCAAATTGAATCTGTACTGCGGCCCAAACCCCAAATTATGCAGATACATCATCTTCAACTTGAGAAAGATGAGAAATGAAAGCAAAGAACAATACCAAGGAGTATGCTGAAAGATTTATTGCAATGTGCACAAGGCAGTATAACTCAATATTTGCTATGTGCTTTCTACCTGGGAGAATATTTCAATTGCTACCCCAAAAAGGGGCACCTCACCAAGGTAGTAAGTAACTACAGTTCCTTCTCTTATGTTGTCAGATCTGTCTGAAAACCCTCTATGCAAAAATCAATATGTAGTTAACATTTATATGACCTAAGATTTAGCTTGAAAACTTTATATTTGAATACCATTTCCATCTTACTCATGTTTTATTTTCTCCATAAACATGTCAATAATTTTCTTCTGTAAGTACTGGGCCTCTTTTCCTTAAACACTCTGCCATCTGTAGGATGGAATTTTTTTGCATGTTTCACAAAGTAGGAAATTTTAAACTTAAAACATAGCTAAGATTGATTTTCTTCCTTATGAAGTAACAACTGAGTTTCAGTCACAGAATGCAGCAAAATTATCAACAGTAGCAAGTGAGCCTTGATTTACAGAAATAACAAGCAGTTGCTTATTTCCATAATTTTCCAAAAGTAAAGGAACAGGAGGAAGGAAGCACCTCAAAGCAAAGCTTTTACCAGTCCTTGAATTTTCGAGGAAAAGAAGAGAAGCAGTCTCTTATACAAATAAACGCACACAGCTGTATCTTAGGTTTCCCTGCTCTCTCTGAATAGTGTGAATCAAGACAATGGGATTTTTAACAGTATGGAAAGGTCTTAAGCTACATGAGGGAGAATTTCAAATGGAAGAGTTGGTATGAAATCTGAGCAGTCCTGCCATCAGCCAGGTTCCCCCAGGGTAATCCTGATGGAATACCACCAGTCACCACAGCTGCATTCAGAGTGGTGAGCAAAGAGGAAATCTCAGGTAAAGGTCTTTAGGCTTTCACAGAAAACAACTGTCATAATTTCCACTTGGGAGATGATAATATGTTTAACAGAATGTTTTCTCCAAGATTCAGAATGTAACGCATGAACCAAGCCACAGATATAACAACAGTGTGAGAAGAAAGGGAAAGGCCACAGGCGATGATGACTGCGGTCATTTAAAGAAACAAACTAATAAATAATGGCAAAGGAAAAGAGATTATAGGAACAAACAAAACAATGTGAGGGGTCTCTATGGATGAGTTTTTCACTACTCACAAAATAAACACATATTGCTATGTTGATTGGTTTAGAATTGTCTATATTCCCTTTATTAATAATAGATATTCTGTTTTCCTGCTCATTTTGCTACTACCAGAAAATACTAGGCCTCTTCAAAAATTGCCTATACATAAAATGAAAACTTGATTTACAAAAACTTAAATTTACGTTATACTACATTTTCCCTTACTAATTTCACTTGTGAACAAAATATATAGCTCACTCTGAATGTAATGTCTCCTACTTATTTCCCTGGAAACTACAACAGATACAAAGAGCACAGTAACACTGTTTGGATAGAGCAAATTCTCCACAGCAAAACACTAGTTTTCAATATAATCGCTGCTGTGAACTACACATGCCTACCATCAATGAACAGGAGTCTGCATGCTATGCTCATCAAAATCTGCACCAAAAGACATGTTCCAGTATTGCTACTGGCAGTGCTAAAATGCACCACTCACAGCCTCACTGTGCACATATCCACTAGTTGATCTCCAGAAACATTCAGCAAGCATGAATGTCAATGGGTGCAATGTTTTCCATATGGAGGAATTCAATGACAGGCCTCTGCTTCCTATGTATTTCCACATCCAACACCATTGTGTCAGGCTGCCTCTCTGCTGCAATTCATCACACCCAACAAATGTAAGGTTCAACCTCTACTGCCATACGTCCACCCCTGACCTCATGGGCCAACATCAAAAAATAGGAGGCATTACTTTTGGAGCACCCCTTGTAGCTAGCACGTGTCAACATTAAACAAGTTAAACTACATTTTAGAAAGGTATTCTTCATGTGTGATAGAATTAGACAGCTTGCTACAAACACATATACTCCATTAATGAATATTATTTTCCATGTGTTCCTTTGGAACAGAAAAATAGAGAGAGTAATGGGTGTATTGTAATTAGAATCTCGAGGAGAAATTTTGTTTATGTTTGCTATTGTTCATTTTAATGTCCCTGTATTCATTCTCTGCCCTGTCTGCTTGGGATTCTGAATTTCATTAACTAGTCTTCAATACACCATGGAATATAAAGTCATGTATGAAAAAAAGCAATAAATGCTTAGTTTCTCTCTTTTTTGTCAAGTTCTTTCCATCCAAAAGGACAGAGTACAGTATTGCCACCTCAGTAGTATCATTCTACATAAAGTCTACATTTAGTATGGATTAAGATTGCCTAGCTGTATTAGAAGGGGAGATTTCATATCACAAAATGTGATTTCCAAGAATATTTAGCTGTGTCCATCCACAATTTGCAAGGAACTCACAGGGTATGGAATTTAAATAATCTCTCCAGCTATAGCGTGATGCTATTTTGCACATTTCATTTTGAAATCATATGTTATTAGCAATCTTAATCCTTTTTCTTTGAAAGTGTAGCAAATATTCTATAACCCCATAGGAATACAAAAGTCCCAATTGTGATACGCAACCATTCACTCTCTAATTAAATACTGAATCATAACAATACTACAGTAAATAGCAGAAAATTCTAGATAGAAATAAATAGAAATTCTGTATTGGTTACAGAACATAGCCCTTTTGACAGTCCTTTGGAAACAGTCAACTTCCTGAATGTCCTTTAAATTTTTCTCTCTAATTCTATGGTCCTCAGCATAATGTCCTTCTAAGTAGGACAGTGTGAATGTGTTTTTTTTCCCTACCCTACTGGTAATGACAAAATAAAAGCAGCAGATGGAATGAACTCTTTCATGTAAGACAATGAAAAAAAAAATAAAATTTAAAAAGTAGATTTGTTTTACATTAAAGATTTTAAAAATTTTATATGGTTTTAATTAAACAGAATTGAATTCAACTGGGAAGTTCTTCTTTCAGAAGCAAAAGGAACTAAATTTGGTTTCAAAAATATCAAAACACCGTTTGAAACAGTTCTAAACTTACTTTTAACCAGAATACGGAACTTTTGCAATCTCGGATTTTAACCTTATCTCTATTTTTTTTCCCCCTCTTTATAAATGAAATATGTGCCTAAGTCTAGTTCTAGGCTCTCAAGTACAAGAGATACATTGACAAACTGAATAGAGTCCAGTGAAGGGAAAATAGAAACTGAATAGAGTCCAGTGAAGGAAGAAAATGATGAAGTGACGGGAGCACCCTGCTTACGAAGTGAGGCTGGGAGAGCTAGCACTTAGCCTGGAGAAGGGAGGGTGCAAAGAGGATGAGGCCAGGCTCACTCAGTGCTGCCCAGTCACAGGACAAGAGGCAAGGGTCACAAACAGAAACAGGAGGTTCCACTCAAACATTCAGAAACACCTTTATTGTGTGAGTGATTGTGCTCTTACAGAGGCTGTCTGGAGGGGTTTTTGTCTCCCTTCTTGGACACCATCAGAAGCTATCTACACATGCTGCTGGGCATCTTAGTTTTTTACATACATAGAAATGGAATACATAAAAGTGTTAATAAACTTCAACACTTATGGCATTCAGAGTTTCAAATTACTCTGGCTCTTTAAGCTACTAAGTACTATCTCAACTGTAGAGCATATTCCTTATGGTAAATGCTTTACACAATCCCAAGGTTTATCTACTTTAAATTAAGCAGGCCCTCAGAAGCTTAACATTTAAACCAGGATTATTTCTCTACCAAACCAACACAGGCTGCACTTGAATATTCTAAAGAAATGCATGACTAACAGGATTTTTCCTGCCAGAGAGTAGCTAAATTCAAACATAATCTTAGCTACTGCTTCATTTCTACTGATTATAGCCAAGTATGCAGCAACCTTTACAGCTCGAGTGAACCCTATCTGATATCTTAATGCAATTTACAGTACACCCTGGAATAATCCTTTGTTCAATATTACTGAAGTGGTTTTTCCACTGACCAAAAGTATGGAAAAAAACCTCAGGAAATTATCAGTTTGCAATCATCAATTGTTTTAATTTGAAATTCATTTTCAACACATATCCCTGAACAAATGGCTTTAAATCTTTTATGTGAATATTAGTTTATGTGAATAATAGTTTAACCAGACTATCAATTTAGTTAAAAACCAGTCCCTATGTACAGGAAATCTTGTTGAGCATGTTTGCGTGTTTATGTATATGCTAGCACTATACTTGGTAATTTCAAAGAAAATACCAATATTCAATAACTCTACTTAATATCAACAGAAATTTCTCCAACAGAAATATCCTCCAACACGGACACATGATGAAAAACTTCTTCACAATGTGAATGAGTATGGTAACATAAATGAGCATACTTTACCCTTACAAAACAGCTCTCCCTTCTGATGCCTCTACATTTCTTCTGCCCAGGAAGTTAAGGAAAGCACCTGTCTCTAAAACATAGAGGCTAACACACTATTTTGACAGCAAATAAAATGCTTTTCCTCCATATTGAAGTTTAAGGTCAACGCTTTCTTTGTGCTTCAGGTTTTGCTGATCAACTCTATTCAGGGAATCATGAAGGGAATCTGCTTAACAATAGATCAAAACTGACAGGTATTTAGTTAACATATTTTTTCAGATTCTCAGAACAGGCATCATAGGTAGGTTACAATTTATAGTTCCAGTAGATAATACGACTGTTGTGTTTGTTCCCTTTTGGTGCAATGCTGATGTAGACAAAAAGTAAACAGGTCAACTAGTTATGCAATTTTACTGGTGAGTCTTCTGTTACTTAAAGAAATGAGAAAGCCTAAGATACACCATTTGTTTCTCACAGTGAGATGAATTCCTTTGGAAAGCTGAATACTGATCATTGTCTCGTAACCTCTGCACTAGACAGTTAAATTAAATTAACTAAATAGCCTATACCCTTTTGCCTCTTTTCAGTAATCTACATTTCTTGATCAAATGAATTTATCTTTTTCATCTTCACATTTTTTTCACTCAAATATGCACTGTATTTTGCATGTGTGAGTGCAGCTTCTACTGTCTTTTTTGGAAGATAATTCATATTTATGAGAACTCTGTAGCCACCCACTCCAACTTGGACTGCACCGAGTCTGCAGATCTGGTAAGCTATCTCTACTGCTACTTTGCAGTGTGAGAGCTCTTTTCTCATTCATGGCTCCCTTTGCCACAGTATCTAAGCAACATATCACTTTTCCAATATACTTATAACACATCTGTGAGAAAGGAAGTATTTTTATTCTCCTTGCACTGACTTGAACTTAAGGCATGGAGGGTTTAAATGGAGAAAAACTCAGTGCTAGCAGAGAATTACTCGGTCCTTAGCCAATCCTGTAAATGCTGCAGTGCAATAAGAACTCAAAGGAGATAAAATTATCTGCTGCATTTGCTTTTTCACAAACAGATCACAGGGATACCATGAGAAAATACCTGCCTGATTTTGGAATAAGAATATTAACTGCTATTAAACTGTTAAGCTGCTATTTGCACAGCAGTAAAGGCAACAGATAGAGGCTTCAAATAGAAGAGGATTAGTTTCAGAAATTCAAAACTGGACAGAAGCTATTGTAATCTGTAATGCTTCTACTAGCTAATTCTCTATACATATAATTGTTTTTCAATTTAGCAATTTAGTGATGCAAACAAGTGATTTGATGACATTTTGCAGCAGAAGTGGTTAAAAGAAAAACAGGAAAAATGGTGTTTACTGCAATTTATAGAACAAGGACATGCTATAACTTCTTATTTTCTGTTATACAACTATGAGTTTCCCTTCCATTCTCTTATGATGTGACTGAAGAAGGTCACAAGTTCCCGAGGGCCATTTTTTTGAAGACAACTTCCATTCTTTTTCCTCAGAGCTCCATTATATCAGCAAATACCAATGTCATGCATAATTGCTAAATGCATCCAATTTCTTAACCAAAAAAAAGGCCTCAAATAGGTGAAACTAAACCATTAACTGAATATGTCGTCCTAGAAAACAGTCTAGAAAATATGCTGCTAGATGAAGTGACTTCAGAATCTGATCCAAGATTTAGATTCAGATCCAAGATCATTTCTGCCAAACTGCAATTTAAACTTCTCCAAAGCCAAGAAAGAAGAAATAAAAAAATAATAAAAAATAATAATAAAAAGGAGTAGAACAGGGTTTTGTTGTTGTTTTTTTTTTGTTGTTGTTTTGTTTGTTTGTTTGTTTTTCATTACATTTAACTATTCAACTGTTTAATTAGTTGTTATAGGTTTCCGTTTCCTCTCACTGTTGTGGAAATGCTTATACGCTAATTTTCTATCAGATCAGCCTAACGCTATAACGTATTATATAGCCAAAGTGGGCAGACCCCTTCTTCAGCCTGGAGAAGAGGAAGCTCTAGGGATGTATTTATCAGTGTGTATAAATAAATACCTGAAAGAACGCAGAAGTTGGAGCTACCTTATTTTCAGTGGTGTCCAGTGCCTGAACAGGAAGCAGTGAGCACAAACTGGAGCACAGGATGTTCCATCTAAACATCAGGCATCACTTCTTTACTGTGCAGGTGACAGAAAACTGACACAGGTTGCCCAGAGAGTTTTAGAGTCTCCTCCTTTGAGATTTTCAAAAGCCACCTGGATATAGGCCTGAGCAACCTGCTCTGGGTGTCTCTGCTCAGATGGTTTGGACCAAATGGCCTCCAACCTTGATCTCCAGTTCCTTTCATTTTTAACCATTCTGTGATTCTCCTCAGCACATTTTACACTGAGGGAAACAAAGAAACCCAAACTTCTTTACTCCCTTTAGCCCTTCCCCTCACCAAAATGGAGACAGCAGGATGGATTTTATCAGGCATGATGTAGTTAATCTACAGGTAGAAATAGGCATGGAGAAGTCAGCAGATGTGATCAGCTGAATGAACATATCTTCAATAGACTGACCTATTTGTTACTACAGTACTAATCCACAATCCTTCCCTTTAAAGAGGGACCTCACCCAAGTTGCAAGCTTTGTGTCGTAGTTCTGATATTCAGAACACACTAAGCTAGGATCACTAATAAAACTCAGTGTAACCTGCAGTGAGGTTTAAGAAGAACTACTGTGCTGTGGATATTCACCCAATCACTTTTATGGAAAAAACACTCAAAGATATTACAGCCAAGACTGGCACCAAGAACTGGTATTTAACCAGTTCAAAAGAAGATTATTTTTTCAGCCACCAACATTAAAGGTAATAAGTGGAAGAAAGATAGTATCATTTTTTTCATTTTGTGTTTTCCATTTGCTTTAAACAGACCTTTTCTGCAAAGTTACGCGTTCTGTAACTGCAGGAATCATAAGCTTAAAACTGATTCAGTGTTTTTTGCTCTCCATAGAAGTGTAAGATATTGAAACATAAGATAGAAAATGACAGACTTCATACTTATGTACTAGGAAACCATAGAAACTATACTGTAACACACGCTTACATTATTTGTTATCTGCTTAGTAGACTGCTGCAGAAAATATGCTGAGAAGAGTCCCATATGTTATATTAAAGACTGATGACATTTCTTCTGCAGGAAGGAGTGATGATAAACACCTGTCAGCAATAAAGAGCAACTAGACTGACTACTGGTTATCAGAATTTTCTTCAATAATTTATATTAAATCAGAACATGTAAGAAACTGCAGAGGCCAGAAAGGAGAATCACTTTTCTGTAAGAGAAAGTCAAAGTGACCATCCACCCCACCGGAAAACACAGATACAACAGTGCATTGTTGGGTTTTACTGTATGTTTCAGGTTTTTTAGAGAAATGAAGAAATAAGTTCCCTGGGAGAAGAGCCAAGAGAGCTTTCCAGACAAAGCCCTTAGAGCTCTCTACTCATTCTGAACTAGTATATTAGTATTGCTACCCCAGAACCAACAGTAAAGGTGGCTATAGCTTTGCCACGGGTATATTAATAGCCAGGCAGTTGCCTATGAGCTGCCGGGGTGATGCTGTATAAGGTTTTTTGCAACTGCAGAAAGAAAATCTAATGAAATACAATCAGTATATGCAAATGTTCATCACTCTGATGGAAAACAAACCACTTGTAGAACTTTTTGATGAAATGCAAGGGGATGTTAGCCATGACATCTGTACAGCTGGGGCCCTGGTTTTGAATGTAGCTGTGTGAATAAAGGATAATCAATTAGGTAGGGAGACAGTGTGCCAGCACAGATGTCCTCAGTCAATTGCAGATAATCGAGTTCTTTGAAATTTCCAGAAGAGATTGTATTACTCCTGGGACACCCTTGACCTACCATCAGGAAAGGTTTCCCAGATAAGAAAAATAAAAGGATCATATCCTTTCCTTGTGCAGCAGTATATATTGCAGGCTATCCATAATCTTCAAAGGGTTAGAGTAATGCACTGAGATCTGGATGCATATAGCAAGACGCAGGAGCAATGTCTTTCCCTCTGCTCCCAGTATGAAATCAGGAATTTATACCACGATATGGAACACATCCAGGCACTTAATACATGATATTTTCCTGTGAGCTACACGTTGTGGCTGCCTGTCAATAAGGGGATCAATGGCATCAGTAATTTCAGGAGACATTTTGCCTTGCATACCTTTCCTGGGAATACCAGTAGCTTCAGAGACACAAAGATAAAGGAAAGGGAGAGGACTTTCATTTCAGTGCATGCTTCCTTAATGTGGCCGTTGCAATATATGTTTCAGTATGTGAAAAAAAAGTAAGACTACTGTCACGGGTTAACCAAAAACCTACTTGCGCTCCTCTTGTGAGGACTACAAGATACACTTTTTCCAGCAATGGTTCAAATGTTACTAGTGTCTGGGATTTGGAAAATTCCTAAATATAAGACAAAATTAATAAGGCTTTCCCATGTTATTCAGCTTCAAATGTGTTGTTAAACATTTTATAGAGCTGATAGAGGCTGTTAGTTGTAACAGTTTGTAAATAAAACTTGATTTCCTTAAAAGCACAACAAAACTCTTGAAACTAGAAGAACATCTTGGTAAGAAAAAACAAATGAACATATTTTTTACTTAATTTCTCACTTCACCAAGGGCAATTGTCATAGCCAGAAATGCTTAATACAACAAAGAAAACAATTTGGGTTCAGAGGACTGTTTAGACCTATGGCCTCCATATTCTGGTTCTTAGCAATATTATGAAGACAAGCTACACACTTGTCATTTATCTGTTCAAGGAGATAAGGGTAAGCAGTGATAAGCAATGGTATCAAGAACTTGTCAGTGGAAAGGACATGCAGGCAGTGGAACACTTCACTCAGGTGCACCTGGAAGACCTAAGGACAAAAGAATTTCCATTTTTGTTGGAAACAGTTTTCTGACTGGGCCAGAAGATTGCAAAAATAGGAATTAGTTAATTGAAACAACTCCTAATATCACTGATACACACTACTGAAGGAGAATGCAAAGGACAAATGAGACAAATAGAAGTGAAAAAAGGATCGTATAATGAGACTCTCAGACAACAAAGATAAGTACAACAGAACAGATATGCTAAAGTTAAATCATGTCTACATTGTACCCAGTGCTATGCAGCAGAGAGATAACCCAGCCAATCTTTATCTGGCTTGGGCTTTAGTAGTCAATCAGCTGTAACAGCATAGACCTCACTATGGAATGATTCATATATGTAACTAACTTCTGTGAGTGTAGTTTAAATACCCAGGCTTACTTGGGTATGGCTCTTTTGTTTCATAAGTGAGAGACATCACTCTCCACATAGATTCACTTTTTATGGTACAGTTAAATTAAGACAGTGAGTTCATAGCATACTAATGGTAGTACAGTAAGCAAGAAAGAAATCAGTTTGAGTGCTCTGTGGGGGAAGTGATTGGCTATCTCTATTTCTAAGTACTTATTGAAAGTGTCATGCTTTCTCTATGTTATGGCAAATTGTTCATCCTACACGTCAGGCAGATGAAACAAATGTGGAAAAATGAATTATATTACATGTATTAAATAAATTTCCTAGAGTTTCAGTATCCTACCATGTCAGTGAGCATCCTACTGTATTTAATGACCACGCTGCATAATAATACTGCTCATTTTGATGCTTAAATATTGATGCATGAATTTTTCTAAACTAGAACTATTTTGAAATCGGTCTATATACAGTTTTTATTATGTTCTGTGTAGTATACACAGAAAAAAGGAAAACAAAAAACTGGGAAGTTTATATGTCCTCATTCTTCAGAATGAGAGAAATAAAAATGCTCAACTCTTTAATGATTGTGTGTCTTCAGAAACTGATGAGATGGTGAGTTTTATGCCAACAGCATTGATCAGCAGTAAATCTTGCAGGACTGATTTAATTGTTTAGGACCAGGTTAGACCACCCTTATTCTATTAAGGTGGTAATTGATTTCATTGTGATTATTTGCAGAGAAAAGTGCCATCCAGCGTGCAGACTCCTGCCCTAGCAAGACCATTCAGATAAAAATCACACTTCCTTTATAAGTTTAGTTTCTTTTCTATGTATTCCAAAATGGTTTTGCCCTTCTGTTGTGAAACAAAGTGTTTTGTTTGTTTCTTCCTTTCTTTCCTCAGGAAACTTCTTAATGCTGCTGTTAACCTATATACAACACGAATATTAACATATATTCTGCCAATGTGTGACCTTCTTCAAAGAACTGCAAGTTTCTGTTAGCCATGATGGCATTTCCAATAAAAGGTTGCTGGTGTTGAGACAGTCCAAGTGATAAATGAAATGCCTATTAAGCCTTAATTGTAATTTATTATAAGCACATGTAACAACGCCCAAGTTCAGTACCATCCAAAGCAGGACTGGTTTCTATTAACACCTACCAATGTGCAAAGTTTAGATAGCAGTACAAATTAATACAGTAGAATGCTAAATAGAAAAATCAGTGAACTTCATCCAAGTCTGCTGAACAATGAAAGGATTTTAATAATACTGTTGAAGCTCAATGCCTGGTACACGTTGCCCTCTTGTGGAACCTGGTATAAACTACAGGTTACGTTTTATTCATTATTATTTTGAACTGATATTTTAATGTCTGGAATGAAACGATTTATTAAATTCACCAGGTGAACAGTTTACCATGAAAAACATTACCTATACTTCTGTAATTGATTAGATTTGACAAAGAAGTCTATATAATTAACTCTAATAAATCAGGACTAAGTGCTGCAAGTTGTAGCACCTTCAAATATTAGTTAATGTTCATATGAGGGGAAAAAAGAGAAAGAGAAAATAAGTATTACATATAATTTTAGATCTTTATCAGAGGTTAAAAAAAGACTTTCCAACTGTGCAAAAGGCTTTTGAATTTTTTGCTCTATATTATCAGAAAAGCATGGCTTACCTTTTACCTATGATTGATATAACCTGCATCACATATGACATAAAAGGAATCATTCAGATGTCTCATTTTTCACTATAAATCCTTTTGTCAATACACAAGGTCTCCTCCAAAAATAATGCCTTCTATTTTATGGCAGTAGAGGTTGGACCTTCCCACCATTATTGTGTGACACGTTATTGCCGTGCGACAGATGGCAGCAGAGGAGCAGTCTGACAGAATGGTGTCTGACATTGAAGTAAGTATGAAGCAAAAATGTGTCACTGAACTCCTCCAATTGGAAAACACTGCTCCCATTGTCGTACATCAATGCTTGCTGAATGTTGCTGAAGACCAACCAGTGAATGTGAGCACACTGACGGGGTGGGTGGTGCATTTCAGCAGTGCTGACAGTGACAATGGGTCACCTCCACTGGTACAGGGTTTTAGGAGCATGGCATTCAGCCTCTTCTTCATCACTGGTGAAAACACATAGCTAATGGTGGTGACTGACTGTGTTGAAAAATGGTATTTTGTAGTTGGGAATTTTCTCTAACAAACAGTGTTTGATATTGTGCTCTTTGTATCTGTTGTAGATTCCAGGGAAATAAATAGGAGGTGTTACATTCAGAGCAACCCATGTATATTTAAAAGAAATATTTTCCTTAGAACCACGTTGGAAAGCCTAAATTAAACATTAATCACACTTTAGAGAGCTAGAAAATAGATTTTAATGAAGTTAAAGGGATGGTTTAAAGGAAACTTTACTTACTGTTCCTTAAGTTTTACAGGAAAAAAAAAAAAAAATCTGCTCATATAAGAATATGAATATTTTAACTCCTTTAGAATTTACTTCAACAGAAGGTATGTTTAACAGATTTACATAGTATTATATTCAGGGAAAAGTCAGATACCTCCAAGGAGTGCTGAGTGTTTTTTTGTTTTGTTTTGCTTGTTTTTATCATTCCAGCTTGATTTCAGACACGAGTCAGTTTAGTACAACACTTCTACCCTTGATCAAAGATTTCCATCAGTTGTGGACAAAGGTCAGATGTCCATGTTAATGTTATCAAGGACCTCTGATACTGCTGACAGCTAGGTGTCACTGATAGCTCCACAGGATCTGATGGATTTGGTGCGACTGCTTTATTCTCCACCCGAGGTTTTATTTAGTTTAGAAGAAGAGGCTGAAGGGAGGTTGTGATTAGCTAACACACTTCAGTTCACCCTGTCCCATGACCCTTTTCCAAGTGCTGGCACAAACTAAACATTCTACCTTGACTTGGCTGGATTGAATCAATTCAAGGGGTGGAGGCCTCAATGTTTAACTGGCTGGATTGTCTCAAGAAAAAAATGTAAATTTACATGACATTTGAATTCTTTCAAATGAGTTTGTTTATGGGGACTGTGAACAATTTGGGGCCACGATGTCACTGATAAATATTTGGATGAATGTAAGTCCTCAAAGCTTTGTTTTGTTTCTGGAAGCCCCTTGTTTCTTCCATCTGCAGTTTTTGGCTATAGCTTCTGTCTGCACTAGGGAAACAATGATTAATGATCGTCCTAAAAACTGAAGATATGTTGTCCGATAAGGACCTAAACAACTTAGTATCCTCAGATCAATTTCTTCCAGCAGTTTTCTATGATGAGTTCTGCATTTCTTGACCTCTCCTCTACTTTATACTTTTACCTAGAAGATCCCTTAAATCTAGTTCTGTACTTTTTTTAGTATTACATGCATGCTTACCTTTGTGCATGTTCATATACACACACATATATATATTCTAACATATGCTCAAACACTCTCAGAGGACTTTAATTACTTGAGTTATCCTTCCTTCACAGGAGTGCATTAATGCAAACAGACAGCATCTGCAGTTTTTAAAGTGTCATCATTTTACATTAGTAAACATGCAGCAAAACAATTTAGATGTTACTAAAATAGGAAAATTGTAAGGTTTATGTCAATATGTGGTTAGTTGGCAAGACCAAAACCTTTTTTAAGACTTGTACATCAGAGTTATTCTGATCAATTCTTAGAGCTAACTGACCATGGAGCTTTACAACTGTTAGTGCTGGCTCAAGGGAAGTGGAAGTGATGCCCAGCAGCGAGCACTGGGGACAACACAACCATCTCTTTTGTCAAAGGTGTCAATTTACTTTGAATTCACTGAGATGTGAAGCAATGCCACAGTTAGGTGAACTGGGTGAGCTGAGGCTTTAGTGGTTTGAGGTCAATAAAATCCAAACCCACCTACATATATCACAAATCATTTGGCTTATGTGCTTACAAAGACCAACAGTACGGAAACAGCCCCTGCCCTTTAGACTAGCTTCTGTAACTTGATTTATTATGAAGGAGCATCACATGGCAGAACTGATCTCTACACCTGAAAGGTATGGGTCATGAAACCTTAGAAGCAATTATTGTAACATCTAAACCATGAATAAATGGAAAGGTATATTAAGGTGACTGTTTTTTTATGTCTGCTCAAAAGCAGACATGTATATAGCCCTGGTAACTAGTAATATCCTGGTGGCAATTGCTCCCATTTCAAATGACAAAACATAGTTCTGATTTCTCACTTAGCCATTTACCCCTCTATCTTATATACCTGTTAAATGACCTTGCAAAGAACCCCCTACTATCCAGAGGCATGGAAGAACAACCAAGGCATGTGGTATTCCTGGTGACTGCAGAAAATGATTTGTGCAAAGCAGAAAATTAACAGTGTATCAAAAACACTTTGTTCTTGAAAAAGAACTAGAGAAACATGAAAAACTGTGAAAACCAGTCTTCTGTACACCGCATGAACACAGATGCCTTGCATTCAGTACAAAAAATAAACCTTTGGAAATCTCTACTGTCATTCTACCAAGGGTTCTTTGCAAGCCAAATATAGGCAAATCAGAATTAGTTTATGTATCCACCAGCCTGATAGTTTGCTCAATCAAAACTCTTATGACAAGAGTGGTGTAAGAGTTTCCCAGAAGGGTAGACCTATCTTTGGGTTACTTCTGCAGAGGAGAAATAGGAAGTGTTAGATCTGCAGAAAATGAGGGGTGAAGAGGTCTGGTGTGAAATGCTTCAAGAAAAATGTAGGCTGTATTCAACACTGCAGTCAGTGTGGGAAGAGAGTCCTAACCTCCCACATGCCTACCAATCTCCTTTTCTTCACAGTTTTTGGTGAAAAATACTAAAAATTGCCTCCACAGGAGCTTCACTTTGTGATAGTTGTGGAAGAGAAAATGCATAAATCTCAGGAAATTTGCCTGCAAATGAAAGCAAAAGAAAGGATAAAGGATGGAATTAGAATTCCATGCTTAGAAAGCAAATGGTTAGGAGGGATGATGAAGCCTATTTCTACCAGAATTAAAATAAGAATCATACTAGATGGGAATTTCATCACTGAAGCTCAGCACAGAAGTAATTTGAAATCATGGTCTGATTTTCACTGATAACTGAAGCAGTGATCAATTAATAATTACATGGAATTTATGAGAACGTTTTCTCCTCTGATCTTATAACAATTCCTTAGCTACTTATATCTTCAGAGAAAAAAAAAAAGTTTTCAAACACTACAAAAAAAAAGTGGTTTCTGCTTACTATACATCACTGAATAACTCCTGTACACAAGCTGCTACTTGCTAGTCCCTTTA
Source organism: Excalfactoria chinensis (assembly GCF_039878825.1). Classification (NCBI taxonomy): domain Eukaryota; kingdom Metazoa; phylum Chordata; class Aves; order Galliformes; family Phasianidae; genus Excalfactoria; species Excalfactoria chinensis. The sequence goes on along the minus strand of NC_092825.1, from coordinate 91,248,896 downwards.
ACTGGCACAGTGATCAGCCAAAGGACTATTAAGAAAGTCTGCCAAAAGTCCCTTTGAGAATAAATAAAAGCCATTCTCTGTACACAGTCCTTTCAGCTGGATACAATGTTTCATGGGTCACAATCAATGTTTCATGTCCTGATGAATTAAGACTAACAGATGTACTTCCTTACAAAGATGGATGGAAAGAGCTCCTTTTTCAATAGACCTTCCAGAGGCTGGAAGTCTCAAAAGTTCACTAAAATTGCTTTTTCTTTCCTACATTTTCTAGTGGTTTTTTGTTTGTTTTTTTCTACACATAAATCAATGTGCTTTAAAACATTTTACCTTCAAGAGTTATTGTATTTAAAGAACATACTAAATGAAGGACTGTTCCTCAAAATACTTCCTAATCTACCTCTCCCAAATCCAACATTTTAATGTCCAAAGATAAAAGAACAAACTTTGTGTTGGGTGTCATTAACATTCAAAACATACCATCTTTCATCATGGATTTATTTTTATTTTGGTATCCAGAACTCAAATATTTTTACTTAACACACTTCATGAAGGGTGTGAAGAGGCAAGAGACCAAAACATTAGCCTGACTGGCATTCTTCATGCTTTCCAGCTAGTAAATGATTTATGTGATACTTCAATCTTCTGCTGATTTTTCTCCATAGTGAATGCATGTATGTAGCAAGTTCACAACTGAAATTAATGTAAAACTTCATGTTCTTTTTTTTTTTTTTTTTTTTTGTCAATCCTTGTAACAAAAGGAGATTACATATCTTTAATCAAAAGGTTTATCACTTCTATGTCACTTGGCTATCTGCAACTTCTACATCTTCTGCTTTACTGTTATCCCACTGACTCTTACACATCCACCAGACATGATGGATGAAAGAAACCATGATCTTAGCTTAGGTTATCCCCCTGAAGTCCACCCTCGGGAGCTTAGGAGGATTCTAGACGAAATGAAAATTGATCCAACCTCATTCAACATTTATTTACATAGGCCTCAGAATGTAAATTCTAAACTAAGAAGATTATTTATACGAGGTATGATCTATTTATTCATTCACATCATGGAAGCATTGAATACAATTTGCCTTGCCCAGTGCTCCATCTGCCCGTCAATACCAGATACAGCTTCATTAACTTGTCAGCCTGTGCTACAGTTCTGGAAAATGAGACTGAGTGCAAGTCAGAGGAAGGGCGTCAACAGGCACTTCTGGCAGGATGCATCCCTCATTTTCACTATCCTCCCCCCAGGAGCTGGTTCAGCCTTCATGCCTTTTGACTGCCTTGTGGCTACAAGCACAGCCAGTCTAACGCTAAACATTTTCCCTTGCTATTCAGCCAGCACTCTGTCAAAGTTCTTCTTGATAGCAACTGGGAGTGCAAAATTTATATTTGTCTGCGTTGTTGAGAAGACCTGAGTCAGCTCTGTTTGAATAATCCCTCATGATGAAAAATTTACACCTCATGCTCTGCTTCCCTCCATTCTTTTTAATGTTCTTCCCTTTTCCCCATAGTGTTCTTCCTAATTGGATTTGGCAAAATCCCCAATTCCTATTCCACGTTCTCTGTCATTGTTTTCAAAATAAATATCTAGCATCATGCCTCTACTTTAAGACCTCTATCCTTTATTTTTAGACTGCTGGCTTTTAACATATGAACCAACTCCCTAAGTGGTTTAAATCAATAGCATTCAAGGAGCGTTTAATCACTTTCACAAGACACCTGTGCAGTTTATAGGAGCAAAGTCACAATTTGCGGAAGGAATGGGTTATACAGAATACAGCCATCAGCTGAGAATTGCTGGGAGCATCTGGAGATGTTAGAATGTTCACGGTCAGATAAAAACACTCAAAAAAGCAGATAAATGGACTCTGAAATAAGAAAGGAAATCAAGTCATAGCCTTTTTTCCAGCTGCCTGTACATCACCATTTCCTCCATTAACTACTGGGATCCAGCACTTGCAGCTGATGATAATGAGCAGCATGGACATCAGAGCTTTACACGGGAAGGGAAGGGAAGGGAAGGGAAGGGAAGGGAAGGGAAGGGAAGGGAAGGGAAGGGAAGGGAAGGGAAGGGAAGGGAAGGGAAGGGAAGGGAAGGGAAGGGAAGGGAAGGGAAGGGAAGGGAAGGGAAGGGAAGGGAAGGCTACCAACTCACCTCCTAGTACATAAAACCAACCCTAAATCAAAAGGGGAAACTACCACCAAATTTTCATAGGGATTTTGTGGGCTTAATTTAAAATGATTTTTTCTGTCCTGAAAGAAAGTCTGACCTTAAGGAAACACATAAAACAAGTTGTTTGTTCCAGCATGACATTTTAGGGAAGAAAAAAAACATTTAAAAAAAAAAAATTGTCAAGAAAAACAGTTACAGATATTTGCAACCTACTGTAGGGATCCACATTAGCAGCAGGTTGGACTTGATCTCCAGATGTCTTTACCAACCCCTATAATTCTGTGATTTTCTTCAGTTACTTGGATATTTTTTTCTGGATTTTATTTTGATCTCCATAAAAATTGCTTCCACGAGATTTACAAATTAATTGCAAATTAATTGTCCATAATTGTGGTGAGTGCTTCTGCCACAGTAGTAAGCAAAACAGAAGAAAAACTGGCCAAGATATGCACATATTTCTAAGCATGTTACTTGAATACAAGTGGCACCAAGACCACAGGAGGTAGCTACAAACACGCCCACTTCTCCTGGCCTTTGGAATGGAAGAAATCCACATCTGCACTCAGCTGCTGTCCAACAGCTGCTTGGCCTGCAGCTCACCCTCTGGGGTGGCACAGCAGCTGTAGAGAGTCTGGAAAGTCCTTTACATTTCCGCTTTTCTTTCCTAAATTGAACCATGGGGCCACTCTAAGACAAAGAAATAGTCTGTACACTGTATGTATGTCCATATACATACTCTGAGACAATGGTAACCTGACCTTCACACACAGTATGTAATGTCTAGCAGCAGAGTTAGGGTTGAACATGAAAAATCTCATCTCTGATTACTGACCTATGAAATTCTCACAGGCAGCAATAGGGTTTCGGAGAAGATAACAGATAACATCAAAAGAAATATCAGCAAAAAAAAAAAAAAAAAAAAAAAACAGAACTAGGATATTTAATGAAGCGTAAGATATGTCTTTTACCTTTACTGCCTGATTCATGCATCTGCATAAAATGCTATTAACAATGGGAGAAGACTGTCGTTTATAAACAAAGAGTAGCACTTTATGTCTTCATGCACTTATTAAAGAAGACAACAGCATTTATAGGGAAGTTACAAAATGCTTTTTATTAAAGTAATGTCATGCTCAAAAAGGAAACAACATCTCTTAAATTGTGTATTTTGTCTATAAGCTACATATTTTGTCAAAACATTTTTTCTTGAATAACACTGCAAAAGTTTCTGACAATTGGAAAGGATGCCAGTAACACTGATGTTAAAAAGTCTAAAATTCAGCATATTTTGGTGATGCAGAAATTTAATGTAGATGCATTGCTGACACCTTAGAGAGCCAGTTACATGAAAGTATTTTCATTCTGAAAATTAAATATATCTCACTGATTTTCATTGTTCATGTGGAAAAATTAAGAATAAAATTCAGTAATGGTAAATCTATTTAAAAAAAAAAAAATGTATTCTCACCAATAGCCAAACATAGCATTAAGAGCTATGTTTATTTACAGTAAACAGTTTAGCAACTGTAACATGTAATTAAGAAAATATTCTAGAGGCTTCAAACAGTCAAAGAGTAACCAGAATCTGTGAAGTTGTATGTAGGAATTTCTTCCTAGATCCTGTTCGTCTCTTTCTAATACACACATGCTTACATACACACAGCATGCAAAGCAAAACTAGGCATTTTGATTGCATACATAGAATCATAGAATGGCTTGAGTTGGAAGAGACCTCCGGGATCATCAAGGTCAAATCATCCTGCCAAGGCAGAGCTGCCAGCTGCTAGCTCAAGTACTAGATCAGATTGCCCAAGGCCCCATCCAACCTGGTCTTGAAAATTTCCAGGTATGGGGCATCCACAGCTTCTCTGGGCAGCTTGTTCCAGTACCACTTTCTTGGTAAAGAACTTCCCCCTGACTCCTAATCTAAATCTCTCCTCTAGTTTAAAACCACCCCCCCACCCCTTGTCCTCACTACCAACCTGTGTAAAAAATTAATTTCCCTCATGTTTATAAAATCCCTTTAAATATTGGAAGGATGCAATGAGGTCTCCCTGCAGCCTTCTCTTTTCCAGGCTGAACAAGCCTAGTTCCTTCAGCCTGTCTTCATAGGAGACATGCTGCAGCCCTTGGATCATCCTTGTAGACCCAATCTGAATCCTCTTCAAAAGCTCCATATCTTTCCTGTACTGGGGGACCCAGACCCGAACATGGTACTTTCCTGTACTGGGGGCCTCATAAGGGCAGAGCAGAGGGGGATAATCACCTCCCTCGCCCTGCTGGCCACCTCTCTTCTGATGGAACCCAGTGTATTATTAGAGCTAAGAGTTAACTCCAATAGTTTATAGCAGTAAACAAGTAATTAATTCCAAGTGAATAAGCTCACACAAGATGATGAGATGGGCATTTTCATGCTGTTTTTCAAATGTGCTGTGTAATAGGGGGAAAAAAGATCAGTCTCAACCTCTACATGATTCTTCAGCTGCAGTCACTGGAAGAAATGTGTGTTGAGTGAGGAGGGAGAAAGAAATCATAGCCAGCTTTACACATTGGCACAGCTCCTTCTCTGTCTGCTACTCCATAATACATCAGTCAGTTGTTATGAACAAAGGGCAAAATTTCCCCTCCCTTCCTTAAGCTTGTTCTCTTTCAGAGTTACATAATGTTCGTTTAAAGTGCCCTGCAAAACACACACTGTATGCTTGTTTGAACACACTGAGCATTTTACTCTAGAGCAGAACACTGAAGAAAGGTCAGAACTGTGGTCTTAGAGATGGGCATTTTGGTCCCTCCCTCAGTGGAAATGTTCCTGTTCTGTGGGGATAAGCATGAAAGCCTATTATTGTACCATTATTAAAATGGATATCAGAGCATTTTTAAAGATATTTCAAGATGCAAATTGAATTCTTTTTTTGTCTTCTTCCTCCTCACTATTAGTGGCAATTAAACAATCATTTTTTATTTCAATTTTTATGCATATAGAGAATTATCCAGCTACCTGCTAAAAATTATAAATAATAATTAAAGAAAAGCAATTAGGTATGCAAAAAGGAAAGCACAAAGAATTTGGAATTACTGGATAGCAAACATAGTAACTCTTCTTTTTGAGATGCAAATTTGCACATGAAACAATTTTTTTTTCTGCAGTCAACTGGAAAAATAACAGAGCTATTTTGTTCCATTTCAACATACATTTGAAATTATTTATCTATCAACTGTTACTACTACATAAATAATGTATGCAGGTTTGACAATTCAGAATAAGTATGTTGACTTTGACTTCAAAACAGTTAATCCTGTTTATCTGTGCAGAATTTGGATACTTCTGGATGTTGAGAAGTTGTTATGAAAGGAATAAAGAGAAAGCCAGATGATGAGTGTTACAAAACACACTGTAAGAGGTATTTGTGGGTGACTGAACTCTGATCAAATCAAGTGAATTTAACAGCTGCAAGAATACATTTGCTCAGATATGACTTTCTGGACAAGGGCCTTCTGTGCAAGCAGTAGGCAGTATTCTTAGATAGCTTGTAAATGCAACAAAAATGAGCATTTGGCCCTTAATGTCTATGTACTACACACTTTTTCTTGGACATAAGTTGCTTTATACCAGAAAATAAAACAAGTAAGAGATTAAAGATAGAATAGTTTAAAATATAAATAAAGTTCATGTTTGATAGAGCAAGAAGGAGCAAACTGTCCCAAAGGAGCTGACTGTCCCAAAATTGCAGAAGACGAGCTGATGGGCGAGGAGGCCAGGCTGGCTGACCAGAGATATTTGGCTTGATCTAAAGAACAAAAAGAGAGTTTACGGTCTTTGGAAGAGTGGGCAAGCTACTTATGAGGATTACACGTTTGTAGTGAGGCTGTGCAGGGAGAAAATTAGGAAGGCCAAGGCGCAGGGCTGCTAAGGTTAAGGAGAATAGTAAATATTTTTATAAACACATCAATGGCAAGAGGAAGGCTAGGAAAATCTCCATCCCTTGTTGGATTCTGAGGGCAACTTGGTCACCGAGGATCGGGATAAGGCTGAGGTACTTAATATGTTCTTTGCCTTCGTCTCCAATAGTAACGCTTGTAAGTCCCTGGGAACACAGCCCCCTGCATTGGTAGATGGGAAGGGGGAACAAAATGAGCCCTGTGTGATCTGTGATGAGATGGTTCTGGACCTGCTTCGAAAGCTGGATGTTTACAGGTCCATGGGGCTGGATGGTTTGCATTCTAGAGTGCTGAGGGAGTTGGCGGATGTGGTTGCCAAACCACTCTCCATAATTTTTCAGCAGTCTTGGCTGACTGGGGATGTCCCGGTGGATTGGAGGCTGGCGAATGTGACGCCCATCTTCAAAAAGGGCTGGAATGATGATCCTGGCAGCTACAGGCCCATCAGTCACACCTCGGTGCCCGGTTATGGAAAAGATAATCTCAGGTATCATCATGGATGAACTAAAGGTCAGCCAAGGGATCAGGCCTAATCAGCATGGGTAGATCCTGCCTGACTAACCTGATTTCATTCTATGACAAGGTGACCCGCTTGGTAGATGAAGGTTAAGGCGGCCGATGTGGTCTACCTGGACTTCAGTAAGGCCTTTGACACTGTCCCCCATAACATTCTGGTAGAGAAGCTGGCTGCCCATGGTTTGGATGGGTGCATGCTCCGCTGGGTGAAGAGCTGGTTGGATGGCTGAGCACAGAGAGTTGTGGTCAATGGAGTGAAATCCAGTTGGCAGCCGGTCACAAGTGGCGTCACCCAGGGCTCGGTGCTTGGGCCACTTCTGTTCAACATCTTCATTGATGATCTGGATGAGGGGATTGAGTGCACCCTCAGTAAGTTCGCAGATGACACTAAGTTGGGAGGGAGTGTTGATCTGCCTGAGGGAAGAAGGGCACTACAGAGGGACCTGGATAGACTTGATCGATGGGCCAAGATGAACGGAATGAGTTTCAATAGGGCCAAGTGTCGGGTCCTGCATTTTGGTCACAAGAACCCCAGGCAACCCTACAGGCTTGGGGAAGTGTGGCTGGAAAGTTGCCTGATTGAAAGGGATCTTGGTGCGCTGATGGGCAGTCGGTGGAATATGAGCCAGCAGTGTGCCCACGTGGCCAAGGAGGCCAGTGGCATCCTGGCTTGTATCAAGAACGGTGTGGTTAGCAGGACTAGGGAAGTCATCCTGCCCCTGTACTTGGCATTGGTGAGGCCTCACCTCAAGTACTGTGTTCAGTTTTGGGCACCTCAGCACAGGAAAGACATGGAGGTACTGGAGCAGGTCCAGAGAAGGGCAACGAGGCTCATGAAGGGCTTGGAGAATCAGCCCTACGAGGAGAGGCTAAGGAAGCTGGGCCTGTTTAGTCTGGGGAAAAGGAGGCTGAGGGGAGACCTTACCGCCCTCTTCCAATACCTGAAAGGCTCTTACAGTGAGAGTGAGGCAGGTCTCTTCTCACTGTTGACATGTGACAGGACGAAGGAAAACAGCCTCAAGTTGTGCCAGGGCAAGTTTAAGTTGGATATTAGGAAGAACTTCTTTACAGAAAGGGTGGTCAGGTACTGGAATAGGCTCCCCAAGGAGGTGGTTGAATCGCCATCCCTGGATGTGTTTAAGAGCCGTTTGGATGTGGTACTCAGGGATATGATTTAGCGCAGGGTTGTTAGAGTTAGGGTACTGGTTAGGCTGCGGTTGGACTTGATGATCTTCAAGGTCTTTTCCAGTCTGGGTAATTCTATTATTCTATGATTCTATGAAATATCCTTCTCCACAAACAAAGTCATGTTCTAAATTTATGAGGACTATCTGACAGAAAACAAAACAAAGCAGGGTTTTTTACTTCTTAAGTATACAAAAACTATAAATAGCAGCAGATAGGATTGTGTTTTCCAGAAAGTAGAAAAAATGCTGGAAGACTGTGGATTACAGTTCAAAGCCAAGCAACTGCAGAACCACAGAATGCTGCAGTGCCTTCAGGGCTGCCACTGAAGCAGCTCTTTGAGGATTGGGCATTCCTGCACTGGAGGAGAGTAAAGATGAAAACCTGTGCTATGCTCAGATAAAATAAGTGTCTGAAATAAGAAATTGCCATTTAATGTAATTCAAATGTCAAAATGTTAAAACTAAAAAAGCAGCATCAGATAATTTGCTGATGATACAAAACTTATCCCTTATCCATCTTTCTTCTGGAGCTCAACACGGCAACAGTTTAATGACATCCTTTCATCTCTTCTCATGAAAAATAACTAGAAAATTTCTGGTCCCTCGTGTGACTGGTTTGAAACCTATGTTATTTAAATAGTTCTAAGTATCCTGCAATGCAGCTTGAAAATAATATTTCAGGACTTCCGCATGCATGAAGTGTATGGATCTATAAAGAAAACAAAAATCTCTGCATGCCTTCATGATGAGCAGTTCAGCGAATGTCACAAAAATTAGTAAAATAAACCTGATTTTATTATTTTGGAATGCTTGTGGATCTGATTCTGATTTACTAGAAATCTGCAAGTGGTTTCCATCCAGGAACTAGAAGAGCACAACACAGCCTAGTTTTCCAGATAAAATGCACTGTTGTCTCAAACATAGCCAACATTTTTCCTTCAATTTGCCATGTCCAAAAGCACCGTAAGCCAATAAATACAAAACACATTAAAATTTGTATTTAAATGATACTATTTTTGTTCCAGCATTTCTCAGAGGACACAGAATACCATCTTACATCATAACTTCTGGTTAAATAGCTTTCTACACCTTACTGAGACAAAAATAATCTGTCTGTTAAAGAAGACCCAACCTTGTTGGATTTAGATAACCACTATTTATTTTATAATTAGTTTTAAAAGTCCCTATAATCAACTAATTATTCAGAAGTCAAGCATGACACAGACAGAATGTGAAATACTCTGAAGTAAACAGTCTGAAAAACAGATTCAAATCTGAGACCTAATTAACCAAAGTGCTCAGTGCCTATTTATGGCAACAGATATAGTCCAAAGAACATCTGGATTCACTCCTGAAAAAAGCATTTTCTCTTAAGTAAGCAAAGAAAAGCATAAAATCATGGGAACGTAATAAAACATTTTACAGCTCCAAAAGTGAATTAACAGTCCACAAGAACAGCTGTATTCAAGAATATGAAAGCCATCACTTGCATGGAGTCTTGTGTTACTTTTGTTACAAGTATTTCATACTATCACATGCTTTTTCTTCACCTCATTCATAGCTTTAAATTTTGCAATCCTAAAACCACAGTTTCTTCACCGCTTTGATGAAGTTGAAATTTAATACCTTAAACACTAGATGGCAGGATAAGGCCGTAGTAGAACTGCCAGAAAGGCTGCATGCAGATAAATCAGCCGACATGGAACTTTTTGAAGATATCAGATGAAATTTATTTATTTATTTATTTCCCTGATGCAAGTTGTAGATATTTATATAAATATACATTTTTACTCTACCAGAAAGAAAATCTGGAGTGTCAGTGGGGTAGGTTCCTGGCCCATTCTTCCCCAGCAGCACCCATGAAAGGATACTGCAGCACCAAGCACCCATGGGGACAGCAAATTACCTCACCGGCAAGGGTCTAAGAAGAAAGAGACTAAGAAGTGTATGCAGAATGTAGGGTTCAGTCTGAAGCATGGCTAAAATATTCATTAAACTTGTCAAGGAATCTAATGGTAGGGTACATGGAAACAATACTTGGACACAAGGTGCTTGAATACAGAAATGAATAGAGGGGTTAAAAAGACTGAAATATGGGATTGCTCTTTGTAATCAATATTAACTGAATTAAGAGACTAGTAGTTAACTTGTCTCACCTGATCAGCTTCATGCATAAGAGAATATAGCTCACAAATGCACCTAAACAAATTAAATAAAAGTTGTATCGCCACTGAAAGCAATCAAGATACCGCTTTGTTCACAACCAGGCTCACAGACTCCAGTAACTCTCCATGTCTTTGACAAATCCCTCTGCACTACCTCACAGGAACAGCTCACATTTTGCTTAAGTGTATTAAGATGTGTTCCTTATCTAAAAAGTTGTGCAGTGCAGCAAACGTGACAATGGTACTAACAACACTTTTGAGAGGCCATGGCAAATTTCACTGTGGCCGCACTTCAAATCTGCCTTTAATTCTTGCATGTGTGGTAGCCAAATGATTTGCACGAGTACAGCATTACATTACATTACTTTACAGTCTAGATATGTATCACATAAAAAGCACTATGTAGAGGCATTTTCTCATTAGGAACTATCCTCAGTTAGTACACTAACCGTGGGTCAAAACATGTCATCCTCACTAATAATGAGCATGAACTGAAACCATTTTGATTATATTAAACTAAATAACATTTCTTTATCAGTAAAACATTGTAAATGATCAAGCAAACAAGAATTGGTAAATATATGAGTTAGTTCAGATAATTTTTACTTTTCCTTTCTGAACAGAGAAAGAATAACTTCAGCTGTAATTTACGACTGGAAGCTGACAGCAGTTTCAGTCTTAAAGAAATGACTTTCTAGTTACATACAGGAGCTTTTCTGGTTTATTTGAAAAGAAACATCTTATCACTGGTAGTTACAGAAACTGCCTACAGCCACCGGCTTTGTAAAAAATTTCAGGCCCAATTAAACTTCTAGAGCAGTCTCCATAAATAAAAGCAATAAAAATCTAAATCCCCTGGAAAACCCTGTATATTACTCTCTGACAGGGGAATTCAGACTGTTAGATCCTCCGGCACTGCTGTTGATAAACAACAGCTTAAACTCAGGAGTGATGCTGGGGCCAGCTTGGCAGTGGAGCAGCCAGACAGAAAAAGTGGCAAAAGTTCTGCAGTCAACATCCTCTGCAGTTTGCTCAAGTGAGCACCTGAGCACTGGCAGTTTACACTGACATGCTAGCCTGACACACCTGGAGTAAGCCCATCTACTCTGCCCCTCTAAGACCCCACCTAGAGTACTGCATCCAGTTCTGAGGCCCCCAAAACAAAAAGGACATGGAGCTGTTGGAGTAGGTCCAGAGCAGGGCCACAGAGGTTATCAGAGGGCTGGATCACCTCCCCTGCAAGGACAGGTTGAAAGAACTGAGGCTTTTTAGCCTAGAGAAAAGAAGGCACTGGGGGGATGTTATAGCAGCTGTCCAGTACCTAAAGGGAACCTACAGGAAAGCTGGGGAGGGACTTTTTATAAGGGCACATAGCGACGTTTGTCTTGTGTATTAGAAATTTCTGTGAATGGATTTATCACACAAGTAAATTACACGGAATTATACAAATTCTTCTTATAATTGTAGTTAAGAAGGGCAGGAGTCACAGCTATTCTGAGGCACTACCAGGTTGCTTTCTTAACATCTAGGTTGAGACATTGCAAGATTGCTAGTAGGTCAGTTCACAAGTAGGTACATGAGCCTTAAAATACTGAAAGAAAGACATCTGGTCCTGGAAAGCAATTTTAGATAATCTGAAGCAGTATGTAAAATACATCAAAGTGTGGATTCTGCTAAAACCTCTACTTCCTGTGATTCTGAGTGATTCTGTGAGTTTAACAGAATGGAACTGTTTGAAGAGAGAAAGACAACATGCATATCACAAGATGATAAGAAAGAATCACTTCTGCTGAAGTCAGAGCTGGGATTTTAGGGCCAGACATGTCCAGCAGGCACTGAGACCCCCATCCCCGACATTCTGCTCTGCAGCATTTACCCACCAATACGTCATTCAGTAGCATCACGTTACTTCAATCATCTCAGTACAATTACTGTGACTATTCAGCACTAGTTGAACTTTAATAATTGTACTCACCCTGTCCCTAAACAGAAAAAACAAGGAGACAGAAAGCTTGTACTGCAGTTTCATAAGCACAGAACATTTGTAATGAGCAGTACACCTTCCAGTTCTTTTGTAAGAAATTGAGGAAAGAACAAAATGCTGTGGGCAGACTGATTGAGTTTCAGTCTAAAACTAACTAGTGGTATCACTACCCCAGTGAAAGTACTCATGCCTTTGTTCTCCTAGAGAGGTCAGTGCACAGTGTCACTTCTTTCCCAATGAATGCTTCAAAAAGCAATCATCTTTCTCATTTACAGACATTTCTCTCTGCTGAGCTGATGGTAATGGACCTCCACATAGTCTGAGCTACTTATATTTGCACTCTCTCTCCCCAGAAAATATCTTCTTTTCACAAGTGCATGCTGCCATCCAACGTAGATAAGTTCGAATTGAGGTAAAGGAAAGTAATATTTTGCTTGCCCATCTCCAGCAGAAATGACAGCTGCTAGCCTAGACTAATCATTTTCTTGAATCATTAACAGCATGCTTTAACCCTGAGAGTTAAGACCCTTGGTAAAACAGCAATGTATTCTGATCTTTTGTTCACATTCTCTTACACATTCTGGCCTCAATTAGCAAAAATCGTTAAAATAAATGTGCACTGATATAAGGCCGTGCATCAGAGAGAAGAAAAGCTGTGAATACTCTGTTACTGCATCAAATATGAAGAATAAGAATATGTACATGCAGGACTGTAGAGTTCATAAAGAAGATAAAATAACTTGATACTCTTCCATCTACCACTAGGATGCAGTATAGCCATATTTTAATAATTTAGAAATAAAATTCAAGACAGAATTCTGGACTATTTAGAGCGGACTCCAAGGGAGCGGGGGGGAAAAAAAAAAAAAAAAAAAAAAGAGGACATTTCTGTCTGACTACTATATAAACTACTTGTGACACTGAATGCCCCTGCAGGAAAATAAAATTAAAGAGAATTTTGAACTTGAAGAAAATGCTTCATGTACTCTCTACTAGTGATTAAAGCAGACAAACAGACAAACACTGGTATCATATCATCATCATAGTATCATAGTATTGTGCGAGTTGGAAGGGACCTTAGAGATCATCGAGTCCAACTCCCGGGATTCGAGCCCTCTGTGTAGCAGAGCGGCACTTCTACCCCCTGCTCCACAGGGGGGGATTCGAACCCGGGCCCCCTGGTGTTGCAAACGGGAATTCTACCGTTGCGCCACCGGAGGCACACTGGTATGTTTCCTTGTTCACAGTTACCAAGCAAAATATGAGACAAAAAGCACAGGGAACTTACCACATTTCTGTTTTGCACACGCAAAGTGTTCAACTACAGTTTTTGAAATTTTCCAAAGTCTTTGTAAATTGCTTTTACAAATGTATGGGCTATGTGCATACGCTCATAATAAAAAAGAAAGGTAACAATACAACCCTAAATTACAATGGAAAAACAGTTTCCATTTTGGATTTTGGGCTAGGTTCGTGCTTAAGACATAACAATTGATGGTAAGTCTTGCAACATATATAATATTGTGACAGAGAAATTTCATGACTGTGAACAAGAGTGGGTGGCCCATAACTCATCTTTATCTGTAGAGTCAATGAATCCATACTCTTCCTGACCTTTTAGCACTAAACTTGTCCTAATTATTTCAGTCATAAAAGTGTAATATTCTTCACTGAGTTTTCATTAGGAAGGAAAGTCGGAAGGCTTAGATTCTCTCATAATTCAGATATCACAACAAGATTACTTGTGGTATTAAAACAACATTTATACCCCACATTCATCAACTACTTTTCAAACATCAACCAATAAGGCTGACTGAAATGTGAATCTTTCTCTTTGCCTTCCTTCCGGATTAGAAACTCAATCCAGGGAAGTGACAAACACAATCCATGTCAAATTTGGAAATGCTACTTTCCCTATTTTTTTCCTTCCACCTGAAACAATCACATGAGTTGTCTGATGAGATAGTTATAATGAATACAGTGGTTTAATTTTTAAGATATTTGTTACTTTCCAAAGTGGTAAATATAATTATTTTGTATTTCAATCCTCATTAATAAAAAGACTTGAATATTATTGAGGTATTTCTAAATGAAATTATTTGTACTTATATGTATTTAATAATTTGCACCATTTTCATTATAGTCATACACACAATGTACTTCTCTTACATAAATACATATGCTTGTTTTCCTTACGTCTCTTCACAGGAACACATTTCAAAAATTTATGTTTTGTAGAATATTGTCCTTCTCAGTCCTGATTTATCCTAGTGGTAGATCTGAAGTCCAATTGTTACTACAAATACTTTTGAGCTCCTCTGAATATTTCATTTTTTTCTTTCTTCCATAAGACAACATTTATACTTGTTCTTCTTAATTTAACTTTCAATAGCTGTGAAGACTGCCGACTAAGCCTTTGGCAAGAGTCTTTGCCAAGATGTCACTGAAATTCATGTATTCATAAAGAATTGGTATATATGTTGCCTAGGAGAGTTTACAGGACCTCCTGGACAGAGGGGTCATCATTAAAGGATAGTTTAGGTTAGGCTGGGTAAACATAGCCACATGCAGTCATTTCATGTCTGTCTCTACTATCACAAGACATATATTGCCAAATCAGTAGCACTTATATTCTTTTTAATTATAAAAATTATTGCAGGAAATACACATTCCTACTCAAGCATAAGAATAAACACTGGCAAGGTCAATGCCTGAGGTACTGTGTGTCAAACCATTACCTTAGGATAAAACTAGAACCAAAGTGATACATCTAATAATGAAGAAGTAGAACAAAGATAATCTGGGAGTGTATCCCAGACTTTATTGCTCTCACCAAATCTTTTGGTAAGGTTGCTGTGTTTTGAGAGGAGGCAGAGGACACACGAGTCCTTTGCAAATTATTGTATTTCAAAAGTTATTTTTGACAGTAGTAATAAAATACATTGTCTTGAAACAGCAATACTGTGATTCTCAAATTCCCCTCCTTCCCCCCAAGAAGCACTCATCATATAGGAAATAAATGTAGAAGATAGCACCATGTATCATGACAAGCAGTTTAAATGATACAGAAATAGAATACAGCATGGTTGGCATTATTTAAGTCTTCTTGGCCACTTCTCAACTCTCAGACACGATGATATACTGTATTAAACTTGCCTCAGTATCTTCTACACATAATTGTTATTTAAGTGGGGCCTAAACAATACCTGCTAGATGAGACATGAATGAGATGATGAATGAAGAAGTTTGTATTTCAAACTAAATACCACAATTGAGCATAGTTATCTGCCATATGCTTTCATCCTCTCAATTTTAAATAGCCTTGAAAACTAAGTAAAAATGTAGGCTTCTAAAATAATGGAATGTGTCACTTCCTAGCAAAACCTGTACTATACTTCTTGAATTCCAAAGTGAAAATACCAATAATGTGATTATTCTAAACTTATATGAATTCCAAGATATTTACAACATATATGCAAAGAGTTTGGAATGTTCTACTTATATTTTTTTAATACATTCAGGTCCCACTTCAAATCTCATAAAAATTAAAGATCACAAAGGAACTAACAGTGCTCCCTAAAATTATCATGCTTCTTTCCCACAGCAGAAGAAGGAAAATCAGGAAAATCTATTTCTTATATGTTTACAATGATATTTTAAAAATTCAGTTTTCATTCTTTTTTCCTTTTTATTTTTTTTTTAATTTTTTTTTTTTATTCCAAATCTATGACTTAATGACTATACAAGTTTCTTTCTGAATAAATTTCATTTTAAAAAGTAAAATTTTAAACATAAATGTTGTTGAATTTTTTAAGTGAAGACTATGAGTACAGCAAAATGCCTTTTCCAACCATAGGTCATAGTAATTGTAACACTGTTACTAGTAATCTTTACATTCTGTAAGATATTTTTGAACACTTTTTTGGTTTTGAAAATTTTTTTATAATCACAGCCAATGTTCTCCTACTTATTTTATGGGAATTAGAGCAGCACTATGCATAGACACATATAGTGATCATTAGTAATTTTTTCAAGTTCCTATAGCTGCAATACAAAATTGCTTGTGGCCTAAATTGATCTTATGTTTTTCCTCACAGAAAGAGCTCTAGTGATTTTTACCTGGTACTTTGAATAGCATACTGAGGTCCAGTTTTAAAACAAGTAATGTGCATGGAAATACTGCATCATAACAAATGCAGTTGAAGATGTCAGGACACTCTATGGCTAGTGGCTTTATTTTGCCCAAAATAGTTTTCAACAGAAATGACAACTACATATTTACTGTTCACTGTTGTACACCAGTAACACTTACAGTAACGATATTCCCAGTAATGGAATATAACCATTTAACAAATCAAGAATGCCCCGCTTTCTAAAATAGCAATGAAAGAGACTAGTTCAGATACTATCTACAGAAATAAGGAATACAGGGTTTAAAACATTTGGAAATCCTTCTTCTATACTGGGTGTAATTAATGGTGCACTGTGTTTTTAATAATTAAACTTTCATTCTAGAAAAAGAATATTCCAGGTAGAAAACAAAACAAAACAAAACAAAGAACAACCAACCAACCAGGTGTTGGTCTATGATGACCTTGGAATCCTACCACAGTTAAAACTGTTACTACAAATCAAACCAGCTGAGTATGTACATAGATTATATTTAATAAACACTGCAATGAAATGTTCCAGAAATATATAATTAAAACTATTTTCTTCCATCCTAGCATCCATTGTACC
The DNA here is from genome assembly GCF_039878825.1 of Excalfactoria chinensis. Taxonomy (NCBI): domain Eukaryota; kingdom Metazoa; phylum Chordata; class Aves; order Galliformes; family Phasianidae; genus Excalfactoria; species Excalfactoria chinensis. The sequence goes on along the minus strand of NC_092825.1, from coordinate 91,232,186 downwards.
ATCTAGAAGTCACATAAAGACAGAATAAATGATTTCCAAAATCTGAACAACTAACATTTCTGGGTCTACTGAGGTGTCCTTTTACTTCTTGTCTCCCACTAAATATTGACTTCTACTCTGATACCAAACAGACTAATTATGAACATTTTATGATACAATAAAAAAAAATAAATAAATAAAATCAAGATTAAAGCACTTAGACCTTATTGAAACACTACACTTTCATTAAGTTAATGTGCTTTGCTGACTTCTCAGTTAACCTAAAAATGTTGCACATATTTTATAAAGATGATGTTTCCTCCTCTACTGCAATGGAAATTCTGAAGAGAAACAAAGATTAAGAGTGTAGTAATGAACCTCCCAACTACATTCTAGAAAAGTCATCTTTTCTGATCTACAAGCTGCTGCTTCAAACAAGCATTTAAGACTGCAGGTGTATGGACAGACAAGGGAGAGAGTAAATCTGGTTAAAATGACAATAAAAGATCTAGGAAAGCTTCAAGAGTGAAGCATGTGGAATGAGCCAGTGCAAATCTGGAGCTCGGTCAGGCATCACTGGGTGCCTATAACGTGTGCGCAGTTGAGTATCTGACATGACAGAGACATAAGCCCTAATTAAATCCATAAATAAGGTACTGGAAGTGATTAACAGAGTCCAACAAATCTGTTAACCTTCTCAGTCTTTTCAGACACCACATGGTCTGCACATTCCACATCAGCTCATTTTCCATCTCATTCTCACTCTCACTTCGAGAGTTCACACTACTGCATTCCTGCAAAAGCATATCTTGGTCCTCAGCAGAATACATGAAGATCTTCATGGCTCAGTGTATGAACTCTGTAATAAGAGCTCACAGTCACCCTTGTTTCTTACTGGAAATTTTAAGCCTCTGTTCTGATATATAAGCCTTCAAATACTTTACAGAATAATTCTCTTCATCACTGATAAGGTATTTAACCAGTTTTAACTAGAAAAAGATTAACTAGCCATGATCTGTTTAGCTTACAAAAGAGGTAATTAATTGATGATACAATAAACATATAATTTTGTCATTACCTGGAGCAGGTTTTTCTCATTTCTAGACACACAGTATTTTTATGCTGGCTTTTGTACTACTTCTGTTATGTTTCATTCACTGATATCAATAAAGCTTTCAATAAATAATAATCAATAAATACTTCCCTTTATCTTCCCTATTTCTACTGAATGAATTTATAGATGTTCTTTAAGGTCCCCTCCAACCTAAGCCATTCTGTGATTCAGTGATAGGGTACTAATTGGTCAGAGAGGCAAGGGAAAATAGATATTAAAGTGACATAGAAATAATAGTCCTGACTATGCTCAGAGGGAATACATGTAAGCACTGGAATGCAGAGTAAGATATCACATCTTGTATACCATACATAATAAAAGACACTACAGAGCAGAAATAGAAATTATAGAGGAAAAAGCAATGAAATTAATGAGAGATAGGCAGCAAAGTTTACATGAGGAAAAATAAGGTAGCCTAGGACCCTTCAGTTTCTGAATCCTTTCAGGTTTTGAATCTGGGAGTTCATAATTTTATTTGATAGTCTAAAACTTTTGAAATAATCTTCCCTATGACATTCTTGATTTCGTATAAGAATTGCATTTATTTCCTAATGATCAACAAAATTAATTACTTTTCATGCATGGTATGGTTAAATTATGTCCTCATTGTCACCATATCCTATGAGCATCAAAAGCAGACCCTGTGACTTATCACTGAATATCTACAATAACAGAAGAGGCTCTGGAGGAGGCATGGCTCATACTCATGACTGCTGCTGATGCAGACAAAGCTGAACTCACTGCAACACAGAGGCGTCAAAGGGTGGCCTTTAGGCTAGACAAATGTCCACCTACATCAGCTGAGTGTATCAATCAACTCTGTACCTGTTCATCCCAGACAAAATCAAAGAAGTGCAAATATCCTCCTGAGCTAGTCAGACTGGCGAAATACAGGTTAACATGTGGTTCAGAGAAAAATGAACAAATTACAAGAAGTACTTTGAAGAGAGCAGAGACCTGGAGCGGGCCTGAACCCATGTACTCCCTCCCAGCAGCCAGGGACATTCTGCCATTGTATTGCACCTCAGCTATCCTGCCACTGTTATACTTTGCTAAGTGTACTTGTTCTTTGATTTACATGCAACACTATAAAACTCCTAAATCAAAATCCCATGTAAGGTCAGAAAACGTCAAATAAAAAAGTCTGGTATTAGTCATCAAACCTTTTACACACGGAATATCATAAAGAACCTGGTCAGGGTGAACTGGACTCTTGACTCTAATGCAGACCAAAGAGGTTATATCAATTAATGGAAAGAAAAAAATCCTTTAAGGACTATTAAACACCATTATTCAGTACAATCTTTCATCTAAAATTACCTAACCTGCATGTGAGGGGAAATGCCATTTTACTGCCATTCTTTTTCAAGCAATCAGCCACTAAAAGACAAGCTGAGCCTTTAGACTGACACAGTCCCATTGTTCTTGCATTGGATAATTTAGAAGGGATAATTCAGAAACTCTCATGTAGGCTTCACACTCTGGTTGTTTTGTTTTTGTTATCTTTGGGGAAAAGAGGTGATGTTGACACTGCAATCTGGTCACTTGTTCTCAGTTCTTATAACCTGTATCTAAGTCCATTTTTTATACAACACAAATCTTATAGTATATTTGCTAAGTGCTGTAGGAGATCTCTTAAAAATCTCAGCAGAGTCTAAATGAAATGTCATATATGATCTTGTTAATATTCTCATTTATTTACATGTTTGTAACACACGAAAAGATCAAGAAGGAAGAGTTTCACTTTTTCAAACAGATTTTTCTGCTTAGATTGGTCTGGTCATGGTTTCCCAGGTCTTCCCTTTCACTGTTATATTAGGTTGAAGTATATGATCTGGAGGCCACATATCTATAAAATATGGATGTGATATCTGTCACTCTCCAGTTCCCAGTTTAAGATAAATCTGCACGTTCTTTACAGCCTTTCATTCATTTTATATTCAGTTTCTCTCAACAGACTTGAATATGTCCCATTTGATTTTTTAGAAGTGTGAGTAGTGTCAGAATCGCTTCAAACACAGTCTTTATTGCCAAAAGGAGGAGGTACATTTTTTCCTAACTTTCAGCATCAGAGTCATACATACAGTTAATTTCACTGCTTTTTACCATGCTAAGCTTCTTATATTTCCTATCTTTATATAAGTGACGCTTCTTACTTTCTTAAATAAAGTTTTCATATGAATTCTCTATGTATAACAATAGCTTTTTAATCATAGAATCATAGAATCATGGAATCACCAAGGTTGGAAAAGACCAAAAAGATCATTCAGTCCAACAGTTTACCCATACCAATAGCTCCCACTAAACCATGCCCCTCAACACAACATCGAATCATTCCTTGAACACCCCCAGGGTCGGTGACTCCACCACCTCCCTGGGCAGTCCATTCCAGTGCTTGACCATTCTTTCTGAGAAGTAATATTTCCTAATGTCCAGCCTGAATCTTCCCTGCTGCAGCTTGGAACCATTCCCTCTAGTCCTATCACTAATGATACGCGAGAATAGACTGACCCCCAGCTCACTACAACATCCCTTCAGGAAGTTACAGAGAGCAAATGCATTCAAATGAATCTCCATTAAGCCAATATGACAACATTAGGAATCCATACCCTACTCCCTTTTTTTGCAATTATTCAGACTAGTTTCACCTCAAGTGCACACACTGATACAAAAATTACAGGTTTTGCATCAGAGAATTTTTATACTATCACTGCTGAAGATATATGTAAATGTCAAACACTCTGACATTAGAATAATTATACTTTCAATTATAAATGGAAATTGAAATGAATAAAAAATGAAATACTTGAACATTAAACTAGGCAGAAAACACCTGAAATTTTACCCTGGTATATGACAGTTAATAAATCAACTTTAACAACTGTATATACTCAGAACAACCCTATTTGAAAAATAGTATTTTGAACTCATGGGATTGGAAAGTTTAGCGGACAAACTTAACTTCTATACTTTCACCCAAAACAAAAAAAGGAAAAGAGAAGTCTGAAACGAAATACTTTTTGCATATTTCAATAATACCATATCTTCAATTTAAAGCCTGCTGTAATCAACAAGCAGAACATTTGCTATTTCTCTCTCTCTGTCTCTTTTTTTTTTTTTTTTTTAATCTGTTGTCACTCTGTAATTCATCATGATAAAAGCTTTGATCCCTAGCGTTGAACAGGCATGAATTTCCTAAATGACTAAAACTTATGGGCAAGTGTTCCCTTTTAGAGCTGTATGTAAATGCAATGTTAAATTTTATTTTTGTAATCTCTTTAATCAGAAACAAGGGAATTAGCCAGCTGTTTGGAACTCATGTTAAGATGTAATTAAGCATCTGATTGAATTTCTGTGCATATCAAATAGCAAAGGCTAGTGTTTGCACACAAGACAGATCGCTTTCATTAAAATAAATATCTTCTCACCAAATGACAACAGAATGGGTTTACTCCAATGGTTTGTCTCTGAGATATCCCTCCACAAGAAAGCGCACATCAGAATGGCAAAAAAATTTGCTTTATGTGTCAGTCATACCAACAGGATTCCTTAATGAGTGACACCTAGCTTTCCCTTACATCTGTACTGCATGCTGCTGCAATACGCTAAGGAATTGCTTGTCTTGAAGGCTTCACAGAGGAAAAAAAATCCACAAATTATCAATTACTTCACTGTGAAAATAAGCTTTTCTGCCACCTGTGCTTGTTTTACTTTATTTATTTATTTGTTTATGAGGGAGTGTTCCTGTTTTTGTTGGGCTTTTTTTGTTTGTTTATTTTTAATTGCTATTGAAAGCCATATTAAAAGGTATTGCTTCTGAGCTTTACGTGTAAATATACATTTACAGCCAGGAATATTATTGCCTAATCAAGTAAAAGACAAATTTTCTCTTTTTCATTGGATTTCGATTAGAGATATTTAGGAAGTTGAAAATGTGTTCTGATTTTTAATACTATACAATGATAAGTACAGTAGTGAGTTTTAAGTTGTAGGATGAATAAATTGTTAGGGAAAATCATTTATTTAAATCATTTCAGCTCATGAGGAGAGCAGCACCTAGACTATTACAATCAGTTCTGATTTAGGTCAAAACATCTATATTCCCTCTCTGCTACCTAGGAAAAAATGAGGCAACAAGGAGCCTAATTAAGGTAGGATAGTTACTCCTTTTGACTCCTCAGATTCCAGGGGAGGCTACCCTGGGATTAATCCCAGAATTAACCTCTTCCCACAGCATTTCTGTACTGCTTCATTTCTCAAGAAATAAGCGAAGAGTGATGCTGACTCTTCTAGCAATACTAGAATACTCTTCTAGCCCCACTGAAGTTCCTTCTCTGAAGGACTTTCACTTGAGTCTCAAGAGACCGTGAAAAACAACTGACAGGAAAACAGCATCAAATCAGTTTACAGAATCAAGCTGCAGAGCTGACATGCATAGGACACCACTTCTCTTAAGATACCAAACCGATGTGCCCACGGTCAATGTTTGGCCTTGTTCAAGACCCACATGGAGATGAAGCTCATGGTTCGAACAAATTAGTCTGGTTATGTACAAATCCTCGATGTATAAACAGAGTGTGTGTCAAAAGATGTCTAACCTAGACAACTGGACATAGGGAGGGAGAATAAAGAGCTTCTGAGCAATGCGAATGTGTCAGGCAAAAATACTGAAGTTCCCGTTTTGAGAAGCAGCATCCTTGCTGGACATAAATACAGTGCACACACCAAATTTTCCAGTTCCTATTTCCCTTTGCATGCTAAGCAGAAGGAATATATTGCCTGAGAGTTACTATACAACACAAAACAAGTCCTGTTGGGGCCACTGTCTGGTAACCCTGAGAAAAGTGTCACAGTGCAAATACACATGCAGTTTGGGTGTGCTATCCTGTTTTCTGACCAAGGCAGTTTAAGAAAAAATCTTTATAAGCACTGAAAAAGAACATTTTGTCCACTTCAACATCAGTGTGTATTCTGCATGATAGAGCATGTGCAGCAAACATTTACTATGACAATAAACCTCTGCGACAAAATATCTGGCTGTATATCTAAGTTTTCTGTATATCAGTGTTTGACCCAAAATAGTTTTCTGAAGCCAAAACAAAACAAAGGAGCCTTACAACCAACATTTACCGTACACCACTAACATTACACCTTTTTCTAACCAAATTAACTTTGAACTAAATGCTAATAATAATACCATCATAGTGGAGACCATTCTCTTGACAAAGAGTGAAAACAATATACACCATAGAAAGACTACTTGTTCTCTCAGTATTGAAATCAGATGTTCTGTGATTTCAGTTTAGTGACAGCACTAGATAGTTTCCATAAGTAAATATCTTCTCACCCTTTATTAAAGAAAGAAATGTTATTATTTTACAGCATTTACATGACTTATCCTGTACATTTTATTTTAAGAAAAGTAAACATTGATTCTTCACATTAGTACTTCCATATTTCATAGAGCTGCCAGTATTATCAATTAAATAATTATCTTCCTACAGAATACCGCATTAGAATACAGAATACAGTGTCTTTGCTGCTATGACACACCTTTTAGTAATGAATATGGCCAATGACACTACCCATCTGCACTGGTAGATGTAAATACACTTACTTACTCATACATGTTCACACATATAAATATATATATTCAGATGTATTTAAAAAAAACATCTCAATATTGGTTACCAAATCATTAGCAAGTACAGCCAAGTATTAGCTAAAATTGACCTGTAATCAGATGCTAAATGGCCTAGCTTCTTCTATTGCTATTTTATCTGTTACTTGCAAGTCAAGTGCATCTGTCAATGAGCAGAAACCTTTGCACAGATAATTTCGAGACCATACATGTGGATGATAATGACTTATGAGCATGCGCAGCATGCTCCCACCTACCAAAACTACCAAGAAAGTACAGCCAATCTAATTTCCTGAAAGACTATGTTGGACCTTCTTTTAAAAGCAACAACATGATAAGCGTAAGGCCAAGGTTATGACTTGTAATGAGCACATCCTAACGATGTGAGGATTATGAAGGAATCTGTTTTGATGAAAACAGTATAACAGTGTAACACTTACAACTCATTTTATGTTGGTATAGATAACCCTAAAGAACACACTGAGAAAAATGAGCCTTTTTTATCACAGAAGACAATGGTATATTCTAAACTTTCCTGAAAAAAAATTAAAGAAAAAATAGTAGTTTAAACATTCTACAGAAACAGTGAGCTCTATTTTTGTGCTGGCTGAAGATGTGCATCAGGCGTAAAATAAAAACACATTAAGCTATGTGGGTTCTCTCATTCAGCTTATCTGTAAGTGAAAATATAATAGTGTAACACTAAAACCATGTACAATGATGAAGCATATAAAGTTATCATTTTCTACTTTCCCAATAGGTTATTACTTCATTAAGTTCCATATAACCAAGGATTCAGATTAAAATTCAAAAATTTCTAATTTTTTTTAAAAGACTCCTAGAAATTTATTATTTATTTTTTTTTAAGACTAGAAAATACAAAGAAATACTTCACATTGTACAGCTAAGCCTCATAACTAGGGAAAATACCAGAATTTATAGTTTGTTTCTACTCGTATTTAAACACATTGACTGTCCTCAGCTTTGCTATCACAGCCATTAGTTACAAGGCAAAAAGCTATTCACAGTCTCAAATCAGTTTCTGCAAAGAGAGAGTTCACTTTGCAGGTAAAGGCGAACCATTATGAATTAAAAGAAACAGTTTTCTGCCAGCTATGTTTTCTTCGTTATAGGAATTGGAAAGCATGAATAAGGCACCGAGGTAAGAGCAGAAAAAGCAGTTCTATGGTTAAGCCTTTGAAAAGAATTGGCCTAGAGCCCTTTCTTATGTGGTGACAACTGACATATTGGAAGCAATGATCTCATTGATGACCTCTGTCTATCAGTCAGACTTAGGTGTACACACTGTTACAAAATATCTGATTTCCAAAATTGCCAAGTGCTCACAGCTGCAAAGTGAGACATTGAGGTCTGTGCTGTGAGAGCTGCAAAACCTAAAAAAAACTACACCCCAGGTGTCTCCTGTGGAACACACAAAGCAGCTGCTTCTCTGCATTTCAGATCCTCATTTATGAATTAGGGTAATAGCATCCTCTTATCCTGCTGCAATTGTGTGAAAATAAGCTCAATATTTCTAAAATCACTCATGTACATTTCAAATGAGCAAACAGAAAAATACAATTAGAAAATTAATAGCTTCTTTCAATGCTAAGCAGTAAAATTGGCCTGCATCCATGTAACCAAGAATATTCAAGAGGCAGTACGGACTGTTTTAAGCAACCTTCAATTTTTCATGTTCTTACCCGCTATAATAGATACTGGTTCCAACTGTATATTTCAGAAAGAGTACAGAAAGAGTACTGATGACACGGTTTGGCACACAGATTTTATGAGTGTACATTTGGGATTCTCTCTTACAGGTAACTAAGTCAAAAAGGATTATACAAATGAGTCTGAAGGAATGGTATGAAAGTGTTTATGATACAAAGTTATATGTTCTACATATAAAGAACCTAGACTAATACATCTATTTGAGAAGCACCTGAAGTGGTTTCTTTAATCTTTAATTCTAATTATTAAACTCATCTTGTTATATGCAGTATAATTTAGTGCTGCAATATACAAACAATATTTCACAGAATCAAAGAATTGTAGGGGTTGGAAGGGACCTCTAGAGATCATCGAGTCCAACCCCCCTGCCAAAGCAGGCTCCGTACAACACGTTGCACAGGTAGGCGTCCAAGTGGGTCTTGAATATCTCCAGAGAAGGAGACTCCACCACCTCCCTGGGCAGCCTGTTCCAGTGCTCCGTCACCCTCACCGTAAAGAAGTTCTTGCGCACATTCGTGCGGAACTTCCTATGCTGAAGTTTCAGCCCATTTCCCCTAGTCCTGTCTCCACACACTACTGAGAAGAGACCAGCCTCTCCACTATGGCTCCCACACCTCAGGTATTTATAAACCTGGATCAAGTCCCCTCTCAGCCTTCTTTTCTCAAGGCTAAACAGACCCAGTTCCCTAAGTCTCTCCTCATAGGGGAGATGCTCCAGGCCCTTCACCATCTCTGTGGCCCTCCGCTGGACTCTTTCCAAGAGATCCCTGTCTTTTTTGTACTGGGGAGCCCAGGACTGGACACAGTATTCCAGATGAGGAACCAGGGCAGAGTAGAGGGGGAGGATCACCTCCCTTGACCTGCTGGACACGCTTTTTAATGCACCCCAGTATGCCATTGGCCTTTTTGGCTACAAGGGCACACTGCTGGCTCATGGCCAACCTGTTGTCCACCAGGATGCCCAGGTCCCTCTCAGCAGAGCTCCTCTCCAGCAGGTCTTCCCCCAGCCTGTACTGGTGTATGCAATTATTTCTACCTAGGTGCAAGACTCTACACTTGCTTTTGTTAAACCTCATCCGGTTCCTTACTGCCCAGCTCTCCAGCCTGTCCAGGTCTCTCTGAATGGCAGCACAGCCTTCAGGCGTGTCAGCCAATCCTCCCAACCGAAGTTGCTGAGGGTGGTCACTATCCCCTCATCAAGGTCATTGATGAAGATGTTGAACAAGACAGGACCCAGCACAGACTCCTGGGGGACGCCAGTAGGTACAGTTGCATATCTACCTGAGTCTAATTGACTAAGCCTAGGTGGAACAAAAATATTTAAATAATACTGTGCATGTTTTTTTTTGTTTTTTGTTTTCTTTTTCTTCTATTTAACATATAAAAGAGATAATGTTATGATCTCATTTTAAAATAAAATTGTCTTTTGCATGCAGCCCTTCCAGGCCTCACCATTTCTCAACTAAAGCGACAGTGAATGCAAATTAATACAGCAGTGATGATCTTTAACTGAACACTGAATTATATCATTGCCATAAAGAAGTAGAAACTGACATAAAACTGTTTTCACATTTTATTGGACAATGCAGCAAACAATAACAGCTTTCTTCCATCAGCAAATTATATGGCAGTAAACTGGACATATAGTGTCTTAAGCATTGACTTACAAAGACGGACAGTTAAACATCCTACTGCTCAGTGTTGACCACATACCCTGAAATGAATAAAATGAAAGGAAGATAGAAGCTGCAGAACTGCATCTTTTCCGGAAAGCATCACTCTGAAACATTTGATCTCTGCTATTAAAGGCATGATAAGAATGTCATAAAAAAGTTACTCCTATGTTTAAACTGTCACTGAACTGATTAATGATTAAGAAGAGGTGAATAGTTCAGAAGAGAAAGCCTAATACATACCAAGGCATTAGCATTAGCTGAACAAAAACAATCTTGTTTTTATTAGCTTGGTTCAGATTTGATGGGATGAACCATTCACCCAGACATAGTCATAACTCAAAAGAACTATAAGCAACAAAATTGCCTCTTCTACTTTGGTATTTTATATTCAAGTGAACAAATAATATGGGTCAGATCCTACTCTTTGTGTTTAGAATTAAAACACTTTAAAATTGAATACCAACAAAATTATCAAATGAATGTATATATATAATCTCATTAGATTAGAAGCAGCCTTCTTCCATAATCCTGCAGATTTTCCCCATTAATTCATTATAGGAAAACAAACAATGGAAATAAGGAGTCTTTGAAGATTACTACCAAAACAGGGAATATTTTAAAACTGCACTACCACAGAACTCCTTGTTTCATTTCACAGTGCCCTTGGGTTTCTTTATTGATCTGCAGTATCCCTCCTGCCATAGTTTTGGGAATGAAGGAATGAAACCTTAAGTACAGAATGTACCCATGTCTTGCCCTGTCTCTAACTGAAACGTGAAATATGCGGGAGCTAATGAATGAATGCTTAAAGACCATTTAAATGACAATTTAGAAGAATATTTTCAGTTTCAAGGAAGATTTCTAAATCACTTATTGTTCACTACAGTGATTGCACGAATCTCTAGCTGTGAACTAGCAGGGGATGCAGACTGTGGCTAAGTATACCGGTAGAGAAAATAAATAAATAAATAAATAAAATAAAATAAAAATGTACAATAAATTTAAGAAGGAACATGTTAGATATTAAATAGTAAAACCATATGCTAGTTTTGTATTTTTATATTATAAAAATCAGCAGAAGTACAATCTAACAATTATATTGCTTCAATATTCTCAGAGTAAATTCTGAAATTTTTCAACACACACACTGAGTTTATGAAAAAGCCTTTCAAAGCATATTATCACAGAATCATAGAATCACAGAATTACCCAGGTTGGAAAAGACCTTGAAAGTCATCAAGTCCAACCACAGCCTAACCATAGTACTTTATCTCATAACTCCTTAAAATTTTTCTAAGTTATTACCAGTTCTACAGAACTATAATTATGTAATAATTAATCACAGAATAAAAGAATGGTTTGGGTTGGAAGAGACCCTTAAGATCATCTAGTTCTAACCTCCCTGCTATAGGCAGGGACACCTTCATCTAGACCAGATTTCTCAAAGTCCCATCCAGTCTGGCCTTGAGTGCTTCCAGGGAGAGAGCACCCACAGCGTCACTGGGCAACCTGTTCCAGTGTCTCACCACCATCATGGTAAATAATTTCTTCCTAGTATCTAGTCTAAATCTACCCTCTTCTAGTTTATAGCCATTCCTCCTCATCCTGTTTAATAATTAATTATTAATATCTGTAGTAATTAATTAGCTTAATGGAGAAGGATTGAGACTTATTAGAATGTATAGGAAGTAGCTGAAGTACTCAGGATGTCCTTATCTCCTACAACTAGCAAAATGTACCCATTTCCTGATATGAATATAGTTATTTGTTTAAATCAGGAATCATAGGCGTTAATTAGAATCTTGATGATTGACACTGTACAAGTATATATAAATCACATGCAATTCATGCCTGAAAGCTTTAACGTTCTAAGTGGTGCTAAACTCTGCTTACAGAAGGGGGACCATACATTCTTTACCCTAAAATATATTTCATTTTCAAATGTGAGCTACCATTCTCTACTTTCTACTGGTTTCTCACAAATAACATTGCTGAGATAGATTTTGATGCAAAGAAATGTTAACAAGTGAGCAGTCTCTGTCTACTGTTCCTTGGGAAGCTTTTAGAAGTAGAGGTTTTAGTAGGCCTGACTTAGGAGGGAAGAGTATTCATTGTAGTTACAATGTGAAACACTTTGTTAAGACTCTTCATTACAGCTAAGCCTTATAAAAATACAAGTATACTTAAGTTTGAAAATGAGATCAGTCTGTCACCCAGGACACACAGACAGGTAAGTACCCTGTGATATTTAAGAAGATAGAATAAATTTAAATAACCAAGTAATATTAATATACAGAAATTATGCATGAATATCAGAAAGTACTTTAAACATGATTAATGAAGCCTGCAATGAAGATAATTACATTAGGGAACCAGCAGCATCAAACAAAGATAATTCTGTATAAAAGAACAAAATTCATCAAAACTTTAACAAATGGATAAAGAATTAAATATAAAAATCTGCCTCAATTACACAGTCTACGGCCCCAGTTCAACAACTGACTTGAGCACAAGTTCAGTTTTATCAAAGCTAGCAGACCTCATCAGTCTAACGATAAGCATCTGCCTAAGGCATTTTCCAAACTGAGTCTATGGATGCTGCACTACTACACTGAAACACACTTAGCTTGCAATAATTACACATTTAGCTAATAATTAAAATATCATCAGACAAAACAAAGTGTATTCTACACAACTTCAGGGAAATGCAGAAGCTTACATTTCTTTCACTGTCACGTGCAGTGAGATCTGGAAAAAAAATTCAGTAAGTTAATTAGAACTGATTTCAAATCCCATAAATTAGTCATTGATGATGTACACTGAAGTTCCATTTCAAGTAAATTCTGTCTATTGACAATTGTAATAAAAAGCATAAAAGCACATAAATGAAGGTTGAAATCACAGTGACTTGGCCGCTGTGGATAGACTCAGTATATGAAGGCTGTGGTTGCAGAGGTCTTCTCTTTTTATAGCAGTCCAATATCTAGAGGAGAAAAGCCCCTACAAATACAGTAGGAAGAGACATGCACTAGACATGGTGTCAATTCAACTCAATTCAAAGGCAAAAGTCTGAAGACTGGAAAGTTATCCTAACCACCAGAGTAGAAAAGTATACTTCAATCTTTGTTTTTTTTCCCCCGTCAAGTTCCTGTTTAAGCAGTTCAGATACCAGGAAACTTATGAGATATGAGGACAGCCAAGAGAGAGAAAGAACTGAGGAAAATGCAGTACTTGCCCTGCAGGAGAGACAGCATGAGAAGTTCAGTTAAGCTGTTCATCTCATGTGCAGTTAGTATGTCTCTTCATAGAGAACAAGGAAGAGGTCCTTCCTTCCTACAGTTAGTAGGATAGCATGACAGAGACAATGGTGACACAAAACTCTGAGAAATTACACTTTCAGATAAAATGGGATAAAATAGGAAATGACGCAATTAGATGTAACCAGGAAATGTCAATTCCTTCCACACACAGACACACAAAACAAACAAACAAACAACAACAACAACAAAAAAAAACTCAATAATATCCAATTCTATTTGATATTCACTGCTGTAATGCAGTAGGCATTGTTTGCCTACAGAACCAATATTTAATTGATTGCCTCAGAAAGTGTGTGTGATACAGCATGACTAGCACTATACTAGTCCTCAGTTAATGCATATTCTGTTCTACTGTAAAAAAAATTCTTGTCTACAAAGAGTATGTGGACTTAGCTATGAAATCAGGTAGATATCTATTATTCTTTAATTTAGTAATTGTAACAAGCCTTTTACTTATCAGTTGATGCTGTTTCCTTTTCAAGAACAGTAAGAGCACATATTATGTTTCAGCAAGTTCTTATTCAGCATCTGCAAAGACTGTAGTATTTATTTCAAAAATAAAAGATATTTTAAAAATATAGTAGCCATAACTTTCAAATAAAATACACCTTAGCTATTTTGTCTCAGATTCCCCTAATAGGGGTTTAAATTTACTTCTAGCTGATTTAGCTGTAACAGAGGAAAGAAGAAATTATTTCAAATAAACAAATGGAAACCCCACTGCGTGAAGTGCTTCTTTCCTTCCTGTGTAACTCAGAAACAGACTGCTAGTTCAGCAGGTGTGAAATTCCTGTTTAAATACAAGCTTCTCTAATTTCACAGCTGAATCGCAGAGTTGCCACACAGTCCCCATTGAGCAAATTTCACATTTGCATGCATTCAAGGTCATTATTGAAGGTGATCAAAATGAGACTCGACACTTCCATTTATTTGTTGTCAGGAAATGGGTCTGAAATTTGCACTGACTCTAATCATTCTGATTCCACATCTAAGTCAAGGTTATTGCAGTCTTGTCTTGACTTGTCAAAGAAGAATTTCCACTTCTAAAATGCTTCCTTTCAATAATTCCTTTCTTTGATCAGATCTCAAGCACAATAACTCTGACACTGATACTACACAACCTGCTTGTGTGTTGCTTCATCAATTCATATTATTACTTTTCATCAGATTAAACCAGCATCCTTTCCTTTCCTTCACCATATTTCTGAGGACAACATTCAATGATGCACTTCAATAACTTAAGTAGCTAAGACATTTTAAAATAAACATACCTCCAGTTTAAAATACATATCCCATTTAAATAACTGTATTTACATATATGTACATTGTAGGAGAGGCTATCTGATATCAATGGCTCCTATTTTGTAATGTTGGCCCATGCAGGAAGATGCTGGTGGTACGGCAGTAGATGTTGAACCTTGCCACCATTTCATTTTGCCCCTGTGCGATAGATAACAGCAGAGGGACAGTCTGACAGAGTGGTGTCCAACATGGAAGTACATATGAAGCAAAAGTGTAACATTGAACTTTTTCATGTGGACAAAGTAGTACCCACTGAAATTCAAAGCCTGCTTAACATTTATGGAGACCAGTCAGTGTATGTGAGCACAGTGAGGTGGTGGGCAGTGCATTTCAGCAGTGGTGACAGCAACATGAAAAACCATGTTCTGAACAGTCATGTCACACCACAAAATGGAGACCAACTTAATCAGCCCATCCACACAAATGAAATTAAGGTGGTGATTATATTGGAAAACAGTGTTTTGTAGCTGAAAATTTCTTCAATCAAATAGTGTTATTGTGTTCTATGTGTTGTAATTTCCATTGAAACAAATAGGAGGCATTACTTTTGGAGTGATCAACATACATACACGAAACATATACATAAAATGAACAAATATATAGATGCTGATATTGAAAAGGAGAATTTCTAATCCAGATAGAAAAGAGACTATGTGTAATGACAGAAATTTGAGCAATGCTTATAGTAGACACTGCAATAAGAATGAAAATTACTTGAATATTGAAGTGTACTGAAAATCTTACAGACTCATTACTTTTAAAGTATACAGCTTTATTTGTTTACTTTAACTGTGTATTTTTCAGACTTCAACCACGAAGTTAAAACAAGTATTCTATATATCTATTATGAAATGACAGATTAAGCTGGTTCTGATATCAGACTGATTCATGAAGTCAAGTCACACTAATTCGTGAAGTCCAAATATATTTTCATGGATTTATTTCCAGGGGTAGATAATCTCTAAAGAGACTAGAGAGGCTACTGCTACCAATTGATTTCCTTTCACTCATTAAAAAGCTTTCTGTTGAGCTGAAAAATAAGCAGTGAATTGATGTTCATGAAATCAATTTCTTCATACTCTTTGCAGACCAAAGATAAATACTTCCAGTAGACATAGAAGATGTGGTACATGGCTAACAATTTTGATCCCTGTACTGTCTGTACAGCATTATATGCCAAATTTATCAATCAAAATTTGTATAATTTACAGATCAATTTCTTTTCCCTAAGAAAATTAAGTTTAAATGTCACTATAAAGAAGAGTAAGGATGAATATCAATAGTCATTTGGTCACTGCATTTATATAAATTGGTTTTCCACTCAGCAATTTGCTGAACTTAATACAGTGTATTATTGTTTTTAAATGTGTCACATTAAGAACTTTTCTAGGTACATATAAATATATTATAAGTATAAAATCTGACTTTTCCAGTTATGTTTATTCTCTTATATTACCATGATTCAGGAAGTATTGCTACATAATGCATGGGGTAACTCAAAACTGCAGAACAATATTAAATGAACCAAATTAAGTTGTGCAAGCAGTCTGCATGAAAATCAAGGGAAGAATACTCATCTCATTACTGAATGTGTTACCCATGATCATTTACTGACACTACCTCTGGGAGATATTATCTATGCATCAAGGATGCATTCAGTAATACTTACCCATAATAGTGGAAACTTTTCATTAGTATAACACAGTTCTAAAATTTGTTTCTAAATAAATGTTTTTGTAGTTGCATGAAACTAATCATTTTCACCCCCTCACCTTCCTCAGAAAACAAACAAACAAATAAATAAATAAATAACAAAAAAACTCAATGATATTAAAGTTAAGGCACAGTTTCTCCATGTTTTCTGGTTCCAGTCAGCTGAAAAATAAAGATTTGATTCCTTAGCCTCGTTTTAAATCCTCCAAGGCAATCTGTTTCTCCTGACTTTCAGGCGCACAAAGGGTAAAAGATACCCCCAACAATTCTCTGTTCCTTTTCCCACCTTCCTTCAGCAATAGTGCTTTAACAAAAAGTTTCAGAAACTGACAATTTTTTTTTTTTTATTTTATTTTTTTGCCTACTTTAGTGCCTCTAGGAAAAAATTTATCAGATGAACTATCATGTGTTAACGCGACACATCACACTTACAACATATTTTTAGTAACACCTTACTCTAATATAAAAGAGATTAAATAGAATATGATTTCACATAAAACTTAAGTCACTAGCATTGATGAAAAGTTCAGCTTTCAAAAGCCCTACACACTCAAGAATTTACAACCACTTTAGAAGATTTGAGTTTGCAAACCCCACACAGGCAATTATTAGATTATAATAACATCCAGTAGCATTGCAACTACTAATTATTTATTAAGGCATTTTGGAAATCTTTTCCCTCAGTAGAAAGCCTAGTAGAAAGTATAAGAAGAAGAAAAGCAAACACAATACATTCAAATCTTAAACCGTCTTTAAAAAGACACAAGGTATAAACCTGTGGGGTGCAAATACTCTGAAGTACAAATTCTCATCCTGCATGACTAGAATGAATACTCTTCATATAAAAATGGTCCTTATTATGTATCTTTCAGGTGTCAGAAACACCAAATATGGGAACCGGGTGATGTCATGGAACTGTGTCAGCACAGAGCCAGGTGGGGGTCAAGAAAAGGTTTTTCACCAGAGGGTGGTGGGCATGCCTCTGAGTTACCAGAGCTCAGGAAGCATTGGGACACTGCTCTCTCTCAGACACAGGGTTTGGCTTGGTGCTATGTGGAGCCAGGGGATGGGACTTGACATGCTTATGGGTTCCTTTCAACTTAAGATATTCATCGATTCTATGTTATTTGCCTGTAATTTATTTCTGCTTTGATTGAAGTCAAAAGTGAAATATCTATTGACTTCAGTTGAATAGAACATAATGCAAAGAGCATGTGTTAATATAAATGCAAAAGAGAATTAGTATGGGAATACAACATGGACAAAATGAGGGGAGAACTCAAAGCAATCTATAGAGTGATCCCTGGAAAGATTAAACTTTTATAATACTGGGAGGAAGACTGAGCACTCTAAACTACTGAGGGAGGCTGTGCTTCTGAAAACTACAGAAATTACTTCAGTGTCTCAATTATAAGGTATTTAAGCATATAGCTTCTAATAATTGTTTTGTTTTTCTAGGCATTCAAATTGATAGAGTTAAAAAAAGGAAAAACTGAGGTAATTATCAGCAAAGGTAGACTTAGCAAGTTTGTACTTTAGAAATGTTACCATCAATATGTAGTCTGACAAATTTTTTATATATAACTTCCTAGCATCTGAAAAACAAAACCAGTTCATAATGTTGATTTATTATTATTATTATTATTTTAACAATTAAATCCAGAACTTTTCATTTAGCAGAGGAGCTGTTAAAAGAAAGAAAGCTGCACTACAAGTATACAGGGTAGTAGTTTGACATAGGTCTTGCTTAAAATCATATCTTACAGATGGTGGTTCTGTCAAGGTCTGTCTGACTCCTGCCACCAGCAGCAGGCAATGGTCAGTGCTAGTCAGAAAGTGCATTACTGGAGCAAGAACATAATGCTGCTTCCATAATATATTTTTCCTGTATCCAGCAATTATGAAGTAATGGACTGTCAGAATTAAAATAACTGTTCGGTATGTAATAGCACTTCTTCTTCCATTAACTCGTCCAGTCAGTTACTGAAATGACATTTTATAGCAAAAATTCTCTCACTATGTTACATAAAAGAAGAACAAAATGACTCCCTTATTTATTTATCTATTTGTTTATTTATTTATTTATTTTTCCCACTGCACACCTGTTTCTTCTTAACATTACTGGATGCTTCCAGTTCTTGAACCTGAAAGGCTATTGGGCAATCACTCCAAATTCAGTTCCTCCATTAAAATTATGATGTATAATCTTCATCCTATCTACATTCATCCATGTATCTTAAGGGCTGAAAGACTAGTCTTTCGTACAGACCTCTCCGCTATTTTTCTCTGGTATTCTTCCAGTTTCACTACATGCTTTTGAGAGGAGTGCTAGAATTAAGACAGAATTCAAAATAATATTACACTAGAGATTTTTACAAATGCATGTTATTTGCCTTATTGTATATGCCTTTCCTAACTATTCCTACCATTTGATTTTGCCTTTAATTCTGACCGTTATTGAGCAATGAACTGAAATTTTCATAGAACTATTAATCATAACTCAAAAATCTCATTTAAGTGTGATAATAGTCAGCTAGGAATCCATCATCACATATGTAAAGTTAGAATTTCCCATGTGCATCAATTCACATTTATCTAAATTATGTTTCATTTGCTATTTTGCTGTAGTAGCTTAAAATGGTAATATTTTCCTTGGGTTCATCATAATCAGTCTGTGTTTTTCACTACCTTGAAAAACTTTGTGTCATCAGTAAATTCTGTCTACTCATACACAACCTCTTTTTCAGTGTTAATGAACATGTTGAGCAACATAGACATGTGACTCTGCTGGTGACCTTCCTTCTCTATCAAGAACTACCATTTATTGTTACCGTCTGGTCCCTGATTGATTTGTCTCTGTATGGAAGTTAAAATTGTCTTCATTTTTCGCTTTTTCTCTTTGCCTTCTTTCATTCTTTTGCAAAATCATCAAAAACATCATCATAAAATATTCTATAGCATCTTCTGAATACCTTCTACAGATGAAATAGGTAACATCTGAATAGATGAAGGAATGTCACAAAGGGACATAAAACTAACCTAATCCTCAGATAAAAATAAGTTGATTTCATGGTATGTTTTCTCACAACTAACATGGAAAAGAAAGTGGAAAAAAATGTATATTTTATGCCCATCAGTTGCAAAGGAAATCTCCATATCAGAAGTAACGACCCCAAAACAACTGGCAGAAGCTGCAATCCATCACTATGTTAAAGATTTAGAATGCGTATTCTGGGAAGAGCCATGGATTGTGTCAATTCTGATCATCCTTATTTTCCCTCCCTTGATGTCTTGACAACTCCTTAAAAAGATTTACATTCGACATCAATCACATTCCATCTGAATGCCTTTAGAAAGTGACTAATTCCAGCTTCAGTGTATGTTTATTAAAACAGTTTTAAATAATCTCACAGCAAAACTGAAAGGTATGTAAATACATATAAATAAAATGATTCATCCTTCCATCATAATATGTTGATGATATTAATGAGACTTGATATCTATTTGCAGTAAGTGATACAGCAGAAAATAAAGACAATTTTCCTATTCCCCCTTCTTCCTCAAATGATAGAGTAAAGGTAGTTGGGGCTAACTAAACCTCCCAGTGTGGTGAGAGAGAGAATTGGAAGGAAAAAGAAATGTTCTTCTAAGTTGAGATATATTTACTAAGAGATAATACACTGGCTTATATATACTGAGACGGAAAAGGAAGAGAGAAATTACAGCAATTATAGTTATATAATGTGTATGTATGTACATACACACACAAAACAAGTAATGCACAAAGGATTTCTCACCATCTGCCAACCCATCCTTGAGTAGCAACTGCCCCTCCAGCCAACCCCTCTCTGCCTTTTAATTATTTCACATGTTGTCATATGGCATTGAATATCGTTTTGGTCTGTTGAGGTCAGTCATACTGTTTTTGTCCCCTACCAGCTCCTTGTGACTCCCTAGTCCCCTCACTGGGAGGACAGCATGAGAAGCTGAGAAACTGAAATATTCGTGTCTCTATACAGCACTGCTCAGCAACAAGTAAAACATCAATGTTGTTATGAACACTGTTTTTCTCCTAAAGCCAAAACACAGCATTTTATCAGACACCACGAAGAAAAACAGCTCTGTCCCAAGTGAAACCAGGACATGCCTGTAAGCAAGTTCATTGGTAGGTAGCAAGGGAATTTGCTTCCTTGCAACACAGTCAATTCAATTACCATAAATGTACTGGAATTACACTACGTTATGGGAAGATATAAAGCTCTATCCTGATACTCCCATCTATGTTCCTTTCATTTGCTCACCTTCCCTGCCTCTTCAACTCTATAGCAAGTAGAATCAGGACAAAGGGTGTATTTTAGTTACAGTATTCTTCTATTCTGCAAGCAGAGATCCATAAATCTCTAAACCTGTACAAACCACTCTACTGTCTGTCCATATGTTAATTCAAATATTAGCACACATATACATGTTTATAGTAGATATTTATAAATGTGTCAGATTGAGATGATGTGTACTTATCCTGATTGGTAAGGTAAACAAAATTTAAAAAAGAAGTGCAACACAAAACCAATCAAACTAAATAAAACCCTCTTCAGTTGAAATGTGAGAATACTTTCTTTTTATTTATCTCTGCACTACTTTTTAGCAAACAAAAAGTACACCTTCAAAACCTCTTAAATCCACTGCTTTCTTCAACCTGCTGAGCAGATGCTGGCCTTAGTAACCATGTATATTTCTGTGTTTATATGAATAAAATATACTTTGGGTGTCACTTGCTAACTACATTATAAAATGTTTTTGTTTTTTTTTTATCCTGTTGCTATAGACTGCTTTGGTAACTAAAAGTCATTAAAACAGAAAGTACTGAATTAACTGGCATTTGGCAGCTCATTTCAAATAATCTGACATAATACATACATGTTTCATATTTGGAGAAACACTACCTAACCTGTGTAAGAGAACACACAATGTAAATATATAGTGCAAATATTCACATGAGGATGCAACATTCTTCTCTGTTCTCTGATCCTTTATAATATCATGAGGAATTGAATCAGTAGCAACAGTAATACTTATTAAAAATAGGAAATTGAAACTTGCAATAATTACTTGAAGATTAATATTTTAAAATACTTTAAAATTAATATAACTTGCAACAAAATATACAAGCATCTGACGACATGATGGAAAAGCCATAAAATAAATGGCTTTTCCTTTCCCATTCACAGACACAGCCTGAATCTTCTGAGTGAATGTAGTCATTTTTCACTCGAAATATCTTTTTAACTTTCTGAAATAAAAGGAAAAGATGAAAGAGCTCACCCCATCCCACCCTACACGTAAGAGTGGCCACAGTAGACAAACTGAAATAGACATTATTTCTTTCAATTAATTTCACAGCATGAATATAAGAAATAGGATCATAGTGCCTAAGTAGCAAATCTGCATTCCCTAGCTTTATTGAAATGAAAAAATAACATAGATTTAGATAATCCAATATTACACAACATGATCAGCATGCAAACATTATAGATATTCTTTCAATTTAAAATATATATATATATTAAAGGATTTATCACAAAGGTATCATTATCTGTCTGATAAATTACAGTCACACACTGGAATGACTGTGTGTGATCAATGGTCATATTTCAATAAGCCATGTAAACAGTTTCTGTTTAAACGTTATAAAGAATTGTCGGGAAATGTACTCAATTGATTTGTTTCGCTATTGTAAATGCTATGGAAAATTTTCCTGACATGACAGATGGACCTACATGCTGGTATGAAAAGTCAAGATCCATTTGTGATGATTCAGGCCCCCTACCATAGTGCACAGTGACAAAATGGCAATCAGATAGAAATAAAAGAAGTTCTATCTGGATACAAGGAATTTGCTCCCATGAGGATAGCCGATCATCAGAAAAGTTCGAACAGAGCTGTGCAGCGTAAGTCCTTGGAGATCTTCAAGAATGATATGACCTTGGAGCTGACCCATGGCAGAAGGGACCTGCCAAGGTTGTTCCAATCTGAGCTTCTCTAAAATTTCAGGAAAGTTCATGCTGACTACAAACTTCTTGGACAGGCCCTCACCTGGAACATAATAGCTTCCTTGAAACAAACAACCCAACTCTGCTCTTGGGTATCCAGAACTGCTGGCACGCCTGCCTACATACACACTCAATACAGGACCCAACTAAAATTTCCTCAGAAATTTGTACTGGTACAATGCTATGATTTACCTTGTGCACATTCTCAAGTACATGAGATTTAACTTGCACAGAAAGACTGCATATAAATGTGTTGTCATCTTACTGTGTTTTGATATCTTCTGGGGAAAAATGTGAATATTAAGGTAACACAAATAATGGATAAATATCTTTTAGGTGGAGATCTCCTTTAATATGGCAACTTCACACTGAGTCAACACAAATATACCCCTTCAACCAGAGAAATTGGGTAGACTAGTCTGTGTACTGCAATCAGTTATCTGACTGAGAAAAATGTGCCAGGATAGTATTAACAAAAATCATAGTGGAATTCATGGATTCATTCTGAATTTTGACACTAGCAATAAAGCACATTTTCAAAACAACTATACAGATTCTATATCAGTGAACATTTTATAAATAGACGTATAAAAGTAATTGATGGTAGGTTCTAACATTTGTACAGATTTTCTTTTCATACTAAAGACTTTCCTGCTTTTAGCTTGAGCGATTACTGGTATTGTTATTACACAGTATTTTATTGTTACCTTCCGTGAATCAATTTTCCAAATCTTCTGACTGTATTCTGCTTCATTCAGAGTTGAGAAGTGTCCAGACAAAAAGACTTGTCTACATTCTTTTCTGGCCCTCCTTTATCCCCCACTGCATTTACAAGGAAGCACGTA
This sequence comes from Excalfactoria chinensis, assembly GCF_039878825.1. Classification (NCBI taxonomy): domain Eukaryota; kingdom Metazoa; phylum Chordata; class Aves; order Galliformes; family Phasianidae; genus Excalfactoria; species Excalfactoria chinensis. The sequence continues at coordinate 91,208,815 of NC_092825.1, read as the reverse complement.
TAGAGAGTACTATCTCCATTGATAGTCATTATTATACCTGGCAGTTCCGCTCTTTGAATCCACCTCATTTCACCACTGTATTCTATATGCTTGAAATCTGTTCATTCCATAATTTCACATATTTAGACTGAATATTCTTCTGAAGTTGAAGTATAAAATCATTATGATCAATCATTTGAAAAATAAAATAATTAAAATATAAAATATATAATATAAAATATAATTAAATAAAATATAATAATTAAAAACAAACAAACAAAAAACAAGTATTGTGAAATATTTGGAATTTCTTGCTACCAATCAATTTCTCTCTCTGTCCTAACTATCTTTTTGTTTTGGGATGAGCTTCTCTGTACAAAACTCTTTTGTAAAATTCATGTAAAATTTTTCTACAAGGCAATCTACAATAATAACCATTGTCTCACTTCTTCTTGAACTTAAGATTTTATAATAGTTCTAACCCCTACACTAATTTACACAGTATATCACTAACTCCAAGTTCACTCCCTAATACAACTATTTCCAGAGGAATCCATTTAGAAATAGTTTATATGTGATCATGTGAGCATCATGATTCTGGCACATTTGTCTGAATGTACAGTAGTTGGCTGAGTTCCTTTAGTGTTTTAATGGAGAAGTATTAAAAATATACGTGACTTCAGAGGCTTGTAAGAAAACTTCAGTGGCTGTCTGACATGTCTGAATTGTATTTTGTGAGCAAAAAGGTCTCCCATAGTGGCATGCTGGAGGTTAATGCATGTCACCAGACATGTCACCACTCAGAGCTGAATCCTTTAGTTAATGTCCCTTTTACCTCCTTTTTCCCTTGGAAAGTAAATGGACTATTTCTAGGGCTCCATCTTCACCTTTTCTCTTGCCTTTGGACTACAGCTCGAATTCTCATACTGGAGCTGTTCATCATCAAATTTTCTCTTTGATAGCTAGTGAGCATATGCCAAAAATAATGCTATAGGGATATAAACTCTAGGACATCCATCACTTATTTTCTTCTCTATTTTGTTGCATTTCTTTAATCAATTTCACAAATGTATTTAGTAAACACTTCTCAGCTATTTATCTAGCTGTTCCCCCTTTCCCCTTGCTAGCCACCTCCACAATACTTTTATGCTGTGCTCTCATTATCACTGCTAAGTTCGGAGGAAAGGACTTCACAGTATGAGCAATCTGGTGTTCCTTTCAACAGAGGCTACAAGGACACCACTGTTTTGCAAAACATAACACATGAACGAGCTCTGCTCCTCAAAATCCATTCAGCTCATCACAAAAAAAAACAAAAAACAGATATTTCTTGATGGGCTTTATGTGGTTGTATGGCTTTCAGTCTTCAGCAGTTCCATTAATAACACATCAGTAGAAGCAATACTAAGTACCCCAAAATAAAAATGGAAAGAAAAAAGAAAGGATTGTATGGAAAAATAGTGATTGACAGATGATGAAATTGGTAGATTGTCAGTACTGAAAATCATCCACCTCTTTCTTTTCATTATCAGCATATTAATTAGGATTGCCACTTTCTTACTGAAATGAGAGTTTGAAATTTGATGACCATATGCTGCAATGTAATTTTCAGAAATCAACAAATAATACAGTATTTCATATCCTTAGGTATGGATACTTGCTGCTACAGCAAACAACTACACTGAATTACATCCTTAACATGGAGATTATATCAGAACCATATCTGTGTATCAAATCAGATATGTGTAAATTAAAGGGTTTTTTTCATTAATAGAGAAATAAAATCATTCTCGCAGAAATCTGTGTAATAAACAGTATCAAAGGAAGAGCAATAATATGTGTATTTTCATTATGCCTGCAATGCTGGGTGATGACATTGTCTATAATTCACAAAATATGTAAAAATGCAGGAGTAATAAAACACTGCCATCAACATCTTGAGTCATTAATCAGAAAATAAGGTGAATTTATGAGCAGCAATTAATCGTCAAGGATTGTAACCTCCACTGCTCCCACAGTAATTCCAAGGATACTTACATGTCTACTTTTATACACTAAGAGAAACAAAATATTTACAAAAACAAGTACAGAAATCTTAGATTTCCAAATGCCAATCTACTTTATCAAGCCACTGCGTTTCATAAAATATCATAGGCTTTTGATAATCCATATGAGAAAATATGAATAACTGTGAGAAGATTTAAATTTTCTTAATTCTGATTGGGAGTATAGGAGCAAAAAAGCAAGCTATCAAGAAATGAAAGTGTTGTGAGAGTTTGTTACCTGCATGTATGATTATGCAAACGCTATCTATAGGCCTCACAAATTGGAGAAATGGGATATGCTTGTAAATTGGAATATGAAGGTTTACTTTCACGCCTTTGAAATGAATAGATCAACATTTTAATCTCAAGCAGCCTGCTAGATGAGGAAAAGTACAAAGGAAGTACTTAAATTTAAATTAGTTTAATTAAATAGCTAAATAACTTAGTTATGTTGCTTCTATTATAAAAAGCACTTTTTCCATAACTTTATTTCTGCTCCTTTAAAAGTCTTTCCCTGGAGCAGCAGTCTAGACCTGGTCAGGCACATTCAATATATATATATATATGTATGTACCTATATAGATTTGTTTTAATTTTCATTCATTTTTACAATTATTGTTTATTTTTACAATAAGCAATAATAATTTTACAATTAAAAATATTTTTACTGAAAATGCCAGTGTCATTTAAAAAAAAAATGCAGCACGAAGCCACTTGAACTTGTAAAATTCTGGTTTCTTTTCTAACTACCATAAAGAAAATTTTGAAAATGCATCAAGTTTAACAGCAAAGGTTGATTCTTATCCCTACTCCCCTCTTCTCCAATGACAAATCTCTAAAAAGCTCCATATCTCACACACACAGTGTGCATAGTACCTTACACCAGCATTGCTTTTGTGATAGGCTGACATATTCTGCTCTCCAGTCCATTTTTTCTGAATTCTTCAGCCACCACCTTACTTAGAAAGGTGCCACTGGTTGTGGGGCTGCTTTGTAAAATAATCATGTTACTCATTGAGTTAAATCTGTAACACAAGTAAATATTTGTACAATCGATGTTCATGCAGTACACAGAGTAAAAATGTGTTAAAATATTAATGCTACTGAAGAAGACACATATAGAAACATATTTGGAAGAGACACAATGCTGTGGCTGAAGCACTCAAAACATAAACTTAAGTAAGTTTATGCTAAATTTTCTTTATGCAAAACTAGGATATCATACACATTTTTAAAAGAGCAAATTATAAAACTCACCATTTGGGAAATGACAGAGTAGCAGTTTAATCTAAAACCTCAACTACTTTCCATTCTTTTGTGCATGTAATATAGTAGAGCCTCTTGCATTTCATAAGCTGAACGTTAATCACAATATCTACCTGCAATGTTTCATTTTGTTGTCATCCTTAAAACTGTGAACTAATACTTTATTATTCACAGCAACTCTTGGAAATGAATTACTTCCTCTGGTCATTCATATGTTGGTCTTTTATTTATTTATTTGTTTGTTTGTTTATTTTTCCTACAGAAGGGAAGAAAAGTAGGCACAAAGAGCAATACTTCTCATTTTAAACACCTCTCTCTAAGACCATTAAAAATTATCCTCCAAAACTGACAGCTCAAAAACCTAGAGGATCTGAGGAGTGTAAATAAGAATTATCCGTATCAGAGCAAATAATGTAAAGGCTGCTTCATGGCTCTGGTACTGCTTTGTACATAGCATACATATTCCTGTTTCAACAGAAAATGAGAGAACACAGTTATCATTTTAGAGAGGGAAGCTGGAGTATTTGCCAAGAAAGCTCTTCAGCTGGAAGATCTGTAGATTAGAAAATGGACTTGATAAACTTGATCTAACATCAGACACTCACCAGGTATTATTACTGGTTCCTTCTTTAGTCAAGGCAGAGATATAAGTAATCAAGGAATAATTCAACCCACTTTAACCTTGTCTTCAGGGGGCCCAACCTCAGATACCTCCATTTAAAATGCCAGCTGAAATAAACTCAGAACCTTGTAACTACTCTCTAATTTATTTCCTTGTGCTTTACTTGGTTGAGCTTTTATGTTTCCTGAGATTGATTAGCTTTCAGGCACTGTGTCTGGAGTTTAAACTTTAGGCATAACTCTTCTTTCCCTTCTGAGACCAGACACACTCTGGTTCAGCTGCTGAAGCTCGTGACTCATGCTTCAAGATTTTCAGCAGTCCCTTCCAAGAGCGTGCTGAAGACTTCCCAAAGGGTTTCAAAATTCCTCATTTCTGACAGCACATTGTCCAAACAATGTAATGAAATATATTGCATTGCCATCGTCTCTTACTAATAATTCACAAATGCTTCTCTCCATTCTATGCTAGGGCTACAAGCCTTTTACACGCTTTAGTCTTGCTGCCACAATAAGCTGGGAAAACTAATTTTCCTGTAATATATCATCATTAGACCTTTCAAATCTGATGAAGACTGCCCTGCTACATCTAAACTATTGGACCCTTCACTGCTTCCTCAGTTTGATCATTACTTAATGCCAGCACTGAGAGTCTTTATATCAGGACATTAGTTTTCCTGGAAAGAAAACAGGAACTCGTGGGCTACTATACAGCCACAGTATTGTCTTGATCCTTGACTGGGATAATTGCAAGATGAACATGTGCATATCCATTGTTTAGTCTAGCAGCAGTTCAGTTGACAAAAGAGAATTAGCAGACACCAAGGATGGGATTTATTCAATCCAAGTTGAATCCAAACTATTTAGTAAAGGGAGACAATGGGCAACTACAAAGGGCAATCCCAACAACAGTGCATCTAGGATGCAGCAACTGTCTCTCCTTATTGAGTACAGCATATTCAGACCATAAGCAACCCAGTCAAATACAAGTTTCTAAAACATTAGATAGTTTGATGAAGCTCATGCAATGAAGAATACCAAGTGTCAGCACAGAGATGAAAAATGTTGCATGTTTCACAGAGGTTTAATGGGGCTGGACAGTGGGCTGGAGATTATAGCAACAGAAAATGTGCATAATCAGGATTTCTTGTTTTGAGAAGAAATGTGTAAACGTTCTTTCCTCTGTTTGCAAATATCTGTGTATTTCTTCAAGTTGTTTGTTTATTTGTTTGTTTTGTTTCTTTTTTTTTTCCATAATAAAATTGTTAGGTTGCCATTTCTGAACAGTTACATTCAAAGTTTTACATACAATAGTTCCGAAAATTGTGGGTATACAACTATCAATCTTTCCTCCCCAAAACCTGTAAACAAAGAAAATCAGACCTATGAATGAATAGATATGTTAGACTACAAAGCAGTGTAAGTGCAATTTATACTGCATTATTTTAACACTGTCTTAGCACACTATGCTCTTTATATGAACTTCAGATGTATTAAGAATAGTTTTTTCCCTTTACAGTATTATTTCTACTATTATAATAATGGAAAGGAATTGAAGCCTATCATCCAAAATACTCAAATTTTCCATAACTTTTATACAGATAAAATGAGACATTGAAGATATTATTTTCAAAGAATTTCTTACACACTAGTAATATTCTGCTGTGATGGGAAAAATTAATTATATCTAATTCTAATGGTGAATGTTCAGAGCTGCTCGAAAAAGGGGCCCCAAGAATCAAATTAGACAATTCACGAAATGAGGTGTGGACTTCTAATGAAGACTCTTTGCTCAGCACCAGTTTAGAAACCACTGACAGATGCATGGATGGACGTAATATAGCATATACAACAGGCAATATAACATTAGCAGTTCTTAATGCTAGCACCCTGGCTGCAGTCTGGAAGCACAACACACTCAGCACTGTATTACTGAAATATGATAAAAAAAGAAATTGCCCCTAAGAAGTAAATCTATAAAAACACAATCCTCTGTTCTATTATATCCTACCAATTCGATTGATTCTTCTAGGTATTTATGAAATCCCCTCTGAAATTCTCTCAGCAACTACTTCCCTCGTACCCTTCTTTATACCTTTCTGCACACTTTTTCCTGTCTTGCTCCTTCTCTGTCCTGCTTGCCATCTAGTTAGATCTATCTAAACCGAAATAAAAAGAGCACAAAAGACAATACCGTACATGCAAAGATATTTCAAGTATACATACAAAGTAATATTGCACACATTAGCATACCATTAAAAGCAGTTTTGACAATATGGACAACATGAAATTATATCTTTTACTAAACATGGTGTATGGGAAATTGGTAATCACAGCCTGAACCTCTGATTAATCAACTGAGGCAAGTGTTGGGTCAGCTGTGGGAGCACAGGTGAGAGTAATGTAGCTGTGCTCCCGGAAGGGGTGGAACTTGTCTCCACCTCCTCTAAGACCTCATTTAAGGGCTGACCCCCACTGAGGCAGCATCTCTTGGAGATTGCTCTTCAGTGAAGACTGCCCAGCTTCCTCAGACAGGCATCAACACTGGAGAGTTTTCCTTTGCATATAACCTTTGTATGTTTGCCATCATCTTTGTTAGCATCTTTATATTAGCCACCCTTACACATGGTAATATGACATAAATAGACCTTGAGTGTGAATGTTCTCAACTGACACAAAAGATTTCCATTCAGTTAAATAATGGTGATGAACTTTTCACAACCTAATCATTTATAATTGTTTCCCTGTTTTTCTTTTGCTATATAATCCATTCTCTGGCATTTCCTTGGCCAGTCCTTGACCATAAGGAATTAGAGAGTCTCAGAATAAAAGTATGCTCACCAGGGACTGATCATTAAGTCCCAAGAGTCATCTTAATATGAAAGTCAGAATGGCAGCTCTTTCTCCATACTTTGCCTCATAGTCTAAAGAAGGTAGAAATGCATATCCCTTCATACTATCCAATCCTGTAAAGCACAAACAGAACATCAAATCCAGACTTCCCACACTTAGGTTTTGCCTCCTGTTATTTCTGCTCCTACATTAGCAGCCATTCTGTACCAATCCCTCTGTTCTCTTCCTCTTATTCCTGTTATTGTCCCATGCTATTTTTTCCCTATCCAGAAATACATTAAAGATTAAAATGGGAAGATGAAGTCTTCATCAAAATCAAGTGATACTTTTTAAATTTGACATATCAGTTTATGAGCAAGTGCCCTGTGGCCCTTGAATGGAATTTGTTAAATTGGCTCATCAGTATTAAAATATTGCTTATGCTTTGCTATGTACATGAATTATCATCTATTATAATAAAGATTTCATGCAATCAGACTAGAAATAAGCACTTTTACTCTAGATTTTCCTTCAGTTTTAAATATATATATTTACAATAAAAAAAATATATTATTGCTGTAGTTGTGTACAATATTCTTGCTTCCACTCTTTCTTGGCAAGAGGATAGACGAGTCAATTCTAATGACAGGATTCTGACAGTTCTTCTGAATTATCAAAGCTGACTGTTCTGCAAATGCTGACCAAGGGATTTCCTTTATTTCTTGCAAGATGACTGTAATGTAGATTGATTGGACTTTCTCCAGTAATAGAAAGGTTAAATATTTTGAATGAGAGCTCAAAGCCAGTCTCGACACTGACAGAATGCCATCATAAGCTGTGACTGACCTTAAGCCATCCTTTTTCTCACTGTACTTAATTCCTTTGAAATACTTGATGATTCAGAATTTCCTGCTAAAGCATGCACAACTTTTTTTATAATGGTTCTTGTGGGGGTGGGGGGAGAAACACACAAAAAAACCCACCATCATGAAATCTTGCACAAAAAGGTGCAGTATGAAATAAAGATAGCAGACAGTGAAAGAACAGCAGATTGCAGTGTAATTTCAAGTTTCCAGGCTAGCTTTAAATAAGCTAGCTCAGGTCCTATAGGTAATTTAGCCAAGAGAGCAGAGAGCTCAATTTGGGTAAGCTGTGTGAATGCTGGAAAGGAATGAACCTGAAGTTAACATTTTGACCACTCTATACAGCAAACCCTTTCAAGGACACAGAAATTTTGAAAATGATATGATTTTCATATCATGATTTTTATCGTATCAAAAAATGATTTTAAAGAAATAGAAAATAAGCTAGGAAGGAAGGTAGACAGTAATCATCATTCCTATTTTTTCTGCATTTTTGGTTTTAACTTAGAATAATCTGTATTTTTTGAAAAATTTGGACAAAGTCCTAAGGGATTCAAGCATCAGTTTTGATCTGCGTATTTAAGACATATCAAAACTACTTCGTTAAAAGCAGATGCTAAAACAACAATAATACAAAGAATCTTTCTCCTCTGCAACAGCTCCAACTTAAAAGAAGAAAGAGAAACCAAAATGAATGGGCATGTTGCCAAACTGCTGACATTTTAGAACAGATGCTAACTTCTTTGTGCAATGTTGGTTGAAGCTAACCTAAAACTTACAGAAAAGCCAACTGTAAGCATGTGTGATAATAAACAGATGGTAATAGTTTGTAATGTCTAGTAATAAAAGCAAGTAATAAAAAAACAGGAAAGAAACAATCAGGAGCTAGAAAATAATGAATCTGTGTACAAGTTATCAGACAATAAATTAAAGAGGCAACTGAACACATGCAACCAAGCAATGATTTAGATATTATTTAGATCCTATACGCTCCAATTCCAAATGTCCCAGCAGTTCCTCAGCAGAAGATACAGTCATGAACATCCATAGGCTTTGGCCTCTTCATTCAGTTTAATTCTGAATTAGCACAATGCTTAGTCCTGATTTGATAGCTGGATGAAAGCCAGCTTATCAACTATCAACTGTAAATAAATCTGCACTTAGAGATGTAACAAGAGGAGATCGTGGAAACAGCATCACTGGAACATCACATTTTTCAAAATCATGTTTGTGTGCTACATGCCAAATCAGCAAAGAAGCTTAAATCTGAATCAGATTTCAAAAATGAAAATCTACACTTAACAACAAATATGATTAAGGGAAGGAAGACATGTTTAAACACTGAGTAATTCCAAAACATGCAAGTGATCAGTCCTGTGTTAGTGTGGTGCCAAATTTTTAGAGGAGAGAATGTAATAAAATATTTTTTACTGTACATGACTGAGAGAAGAACACATTGAGAGCAGCCCTGCAGAGAAGGAGTCGGAATTCCTGGTTGATGAAAAGCTGGACATTAGCCATCAGTGTGCTCTTGTAGCCCAGAAGGCCAACGGTATCCTGGGCTGCATTAAAAAAGGGGTGGCCAGCATGGAAAGGGAGGGGATTGACCCTCTCTACTCAGCTGTTGTGAGACCCCATCCAGAGTACTGCGTCCAGGCCTGGCACCTCCAGAACAGTAAAGATGTGGAGCTCTTGGAACAGATCCAGAGGAGGGCAATGAAGATGGTCACAGGGCTAGAGCACCTCTCCTATGAAGAAAGCTTTAGGGAGTTTGGGTTGTTTAGCTTGGATAAGAGAAGGCTCTAGGGAGACCTCATTGTGACCTTGAAGAAAGCTTATAAACAAGAGAGGGACTGACATTTTACACGGTCTGATAGTGATAGGATAAGGGGGAATGGCTTTAAGGTTCCATACAGCCTAGGCTATTCTATGACTCTGTGATTCTATGAAAATCTTAAAGTTTACACTTACAGATTTAACTCTGAAGATTCAGATGATGTACAGAGAACTGGGAACCGTTTAATCATACTTAATAGGGAGTGCAGTAAGTAAAAGAAACCCTGGAGGATATAAATGCAAATAAAAGAGAGAGAGGGGGAAGGAAAGAAACATAAACAGCAGTGCATCCCTTTGTCAGGTACCATTAGTTTCCTAGCTTCCTTTTTATTTTCATATATTAAAAGCATGACCTTGAAGGTCACATCAGCTTCATGTCAAAATGAAGTAGGCATAAACTTCAGTCATTTATGATCTAATTTATAAAGCAAGCTATAAATAATATCATTAAATTTTATCCATAGGGAGATGTTGGGGAGAAAAAAGAAAAAAAAAAAAAAAAAAGAAGAAGAAGAAGAAAAAAGCCTACAAAAATATAATTAAAGAAATATCTAAACGTAGAAGCTTAATAGTAAATGGCTAACCAGATGTGCTTCACAGCTCTGTTAAGGGGTCTTTTATCTTCATGGTAGCCTGTAAGAATGCCGTAAGCAGAAATCATTTGTAAAGGACAGGTGGTTTTTTGTTTTTATTTAACAGAGTAAATTTGGTTGACTGATTTGGAAGTAATGTACACACCATATTTGACATGCTATTTTGACTACCAACATGTAGGAAAAATACTTAAGCTGTTAATAACAAAAATATAAACTTGAAAAATAATGGAATAACTAGTCATTTACTCACTGCTGCACTGTTAACATGACAATGTATACAGTACAAATACCATAGATGTTAGTGTCAAACTAATTCAATAGCTAAGGATGAGTAAAAGCTTGAAATATGGCTTATTTGATTTCAACAGTTCCACTATGATTTAAAATTAAGATTAGACAGAAGGTAGGAATTTCCTGTGAATCTTGTGCAAAAATAAGGTGACAGTCCCTGAAAAAAGGATTTTTTTTTTTCCTATATATAGATGCAGGTTTATGTAAACTACTTTTTATCAAGGCAGAAATTGTACAGATATATTTGACACTTATTAAAATATTTAATAAAGCACCCCTAGGCACCATATTACACAGCACTAAAAATAAATTAGCAAGTATAGATAAGCCTGCAGAAATCCCTTGAGTAGCCATAAGTGTGAAAACATCCTTGTAAATTCTTACATTCTTCCGCTGATATGACTGAAATTAGTTTTATAATTGATGTTAAAGTCATTAAGTTGCTTAGAAGGTCTAACAGATTGATCACCTAAACAAAGATTAGATTCAATAGATACTATATCATTTTTCTCTGCACTTTTGCAACTGAAGACTGTTCTCAGGACAATTACGTAAATAATAATAATAATAATAATAATAATTTTTAAAAATCACTTATTTTTGTTTTAATTAATGTAGAACAATTTCAGGTCAAAATTCTACCATCTATGAATACATACATTCCTCATTAACATTCATGAAATTCCACAATTCAAGAGAATTCCTTCTTAGATTATGACACACAGACAGTAGCCTTGCTATGTGCTTTGGAGTGCCATGGAACCATGCAGACTATGTTTTTATGGTATATATAATGGCTGTGAGAGATTTTCACGGCCTGACTATGCCAGTCTGATAATTTTTGTATTTTTCTCTCTAACATATTTCTTCTCTAAAGCCTCAAGTAAGACTATTTGTGAAGAATACCAATAAAAGTTTCAGAATCCATACCACATGTTTACAAAGGCTTAAGCTAAGGCCAATGAAATCCCTATCAAAAGTATTTCCTTTTTTCTTAAGAGTCCAATTGTCACTGCTGACATTTTTTCTTCTTTATATTTGTTTCAGCAGACATCCTTTCCTTTTGAGATCAGTTTTGGAAAACATTCCTTTACTGCATTCAAAACAAGTAGAATATGTCTGTGCTTTGAAAATAATTGTAGATAATGGCTTCCAGGAGAAAAAAAGAAAAAAAGGAAAAAGAAAGAAAATGTCTCTGTGGTTACATCCTCAAAAAGTAAGACGGGGAAACAAATAACAGTGCCCTCTTGTTACATAAGTACAGAAACTGCTTATAAATTGGTCTACCTGCAGGCACAATAAGAGCAGCTGTAGCATGTAACCTCTATCAGTCATAATCTAGAACAGTGCCACTTTCTATTAACCAAGCAATAGAGGAACTAAAATTACTTATACTGGTCTATGCAAGTCACTCAGTTTGCTCCAGTGCATTTTGATGACTTAATTAGGAAGATGGTGCAGCACATGTGCTCTACTAGCCAGGTTCATCACAGAGGTCACATCATCAAAGCAGAATAGTTGCATGATGTACAGCTAGATTAAGAATACGGATTTCTTCCTTAAGAGTCTTGTAGCTTACTCTGCCTCTTTATTTATCTCCATATATTCAGACAATTAAATAAAGCATATTGCTTTATTTATTTCTTTTTAAATGCTACTAAAGGAGCCATTAATTGAAGTACATCTGGCAATCTTTTTATTTATTAAGACCCCAGTGTACACAGTGACAATCTCTGGAAGGCAAGGCATGTGCCAGATTTCTTTCCCTGCTTCAGCATTTGTCCTTTTTCAAGGTGTGATGTTTCTACTGGTAAAAATTCCAGACCTTTGTCTACATTCCCACCCTCTCTTCCCCCTCCCCAAACACAAAAAAATAAAAAATAAAAAAATAGGAAAAAACAAAGTGACACCACAAAGCATCAGAATGTGAAATAATCTGAGAATTCAAGTCATGGAATTCAAATATTTTGCAAAGATGACGTATTAACCTGCACTTCAAAGGACACTACATGAGACAGAATGTCTTCTCAGTCAGTTATCAATTGATAAATGCACATTCTTGTCTATATTTACAAATGTTTATACATATGCATAGGGATACACAAAAGGTTACAGTAAAAAAAAAAAAAAAAAAAAAAAAAAAAAAAAAGAACTAAAAAAGAGAAAAAAATTGTTATTTGTCTACCTCATAAAATATTTTTGCTGTAAAATTCATCTATGTAGGGGCTAAACAAATGGTATATATTCTATCTTTAGGTTTTTTTTTTTTTAAATCTGAGTTCTGTCTGCTTCAAGTTAATTGGATGCAAATGATAGAAACACATCTTTCCACAAGATCCTTAGCATCCTTAGCTTCTATGAGGCCTAACCTGACTACTTTCTCTGAATTTGATCACTGTTTACAAACTTGGAGGCACATATAAAAAAAATCACAATACATTATCATCCTTTGCTATGCATCACTTACAGATGCATTTATCAAAGTTGCAACAAAACATAATCACAAAGATGTAATTTATAGTCAATACTGATATACATTAAAGTCCGAAAATAAAATGAGAAAATGTGCACCAAAATATTTCTTGTCACTAGTTTGTCAATAGATCCTTTTGGTGATAGAAGGTATATGGCAGTAAGTCCCAGTGAATAAGGTGAATTTGAGCTAGCAGCATGCCTTTGCCAAGAGGAGGCTACCAACAATCTGGGATGCTTTCGTGAGAGCAAAAGCAGCAGGTCAAGTGGTGACTTGCTTAATCCAGCTGTCATTAGTGAGTCTGCACACGGAAGAATGAATCCATTCTTGAACTGTTTGCTCCAAGAGAGAAATAGAAAAATGGGGAAGAATACCCATGAGCCCCTAAGATGGTCGGCAGCTGAGGCATATGGAAAAACAGGGAGAGGTTAAGGAAGTTGGGTTGGTTTAGCATACAGATCTCTGAGGCAGGAGTCTAATTACAAACTTCAGCTACAGAAAGTCTTGTGGATGTGTGAGCCAGCCAGGCTTGTACAGTGAAGGACAAGAAGCAAAAGTCACAAACTGCAATACTAGAAGTTCCAACTCAATCTAAGGAGGGAGGAAAAATACACCAAAGTGCCCCAAAGAGGTTATGAAATTTCCATCCTAGAAGACACTCAGAACTCAGCTAGACAAGACCTTTCACAATCTGATTTAACTCAGTTGATAATACTGTTCTGAGCAAAAAAATCAGACCAGATGACCCCAGAAATGTGTTGAAACCTCTGTTTTTCTATGAATGAGCCTACTTACACACTTTCAATCTTACAAATATGTCTTTAATCAGAAGTAGCTAGAAGTTATCTTCATTTTGTCTCATATTTGACTAAAGAATAAGATGAATTGGAGACTCATATGTAAAATTCTGATTGTGTGAAATCATGTCTTTCTGACTTTAGAATTAATATTCCTCTGGGACTAAAAGACCTCTTCCTGAGAAGGCACAGATTTACACAAGTCATGAGGTTTTGGGATATCTATCTTTTCTCTTATTTCCCCACTGACCTACAAACTAGACTTTCCTGTCCAGGTAATGCTTACTGGCCCACCACAAAATAATTATGAACATCACTACTTTAAACTGATAAGAGTAATAAAATCAAAAGAAATGCCATCTTTTTAACTACCAGCTCAGCTGCTACATAACTCACTCAGAATGGGTGAAATCTATTCTCAAGTACTTTCCAGATGAAAGAATGCAAATCTATATCCTCTACTCTTTAAAAAGTATCAAGGGAGTACTGGTCATTCTTAATTTCCTTAGCTCAGTGAGTCCTTTACAGTTTCACAAACAGGGGCTTGTACAGAATTTGAATCCATTTTCCTTTGCCTCTGAGGCAGTGTCAAAAGACAGGCAGTAGTTAAATTGTAGATTAAGTGGGGCTGAACATTTCATATTTTTAATATTGCTCTCAGAAAAACCTGCAAAACCATAAAAGTAGGTACATTCTTCAACTGAACCATTCAATACCTTACTCAGATCATTGAAAGATTTATTTTGGATATCTAATTGAAATTTCATTCAGGCACTTTAAAACCATAGGAGAATGAATCTTTATGAAGCAGCAAATGGGGATCTTTCTGTCCTAGGAGCCATCTTTTCATGATGACTTCGCAGGTTATATGGAAACCACAATAACATAGAATTTCTTGTTAAAATATATCAAACACTTATAAACGCAGAGTACCATAATCAGATAATTTCAGCAGTTTGAAAAAAGCAGGTAACAAAGGACACCTCCAAATCGGTAAGCTGTATTACCTATCCAGAACACAGATTCTAAAGGAATGAAAAGTTAATTGATATTAAAAAGAAAACATGCCAAATGATATCCTTCAAGAGGCTGAACTAAATAGCTACTTATGTTAGTAAATTATGATCAACTTGACAAAAGCTCTCAACTATGAATTTTTAGATTCCAAAAACGACAACTTACTCCCTAGCATGGCTTTAAAGGACATTAAAAGATACATACTCTACTTAAACATTAGAGGTAGTGAAAAAATAAAAATTCCATTTATGAAAGCTTAATTATGATTAATAACTGTCTCATGTCAAAAGAGACAAGCTGTGAAAATAAAAGTTTTATTTGTAAGCTAAGAAGTGTTACAGAAAATGAGGTTTGCAATATATTCTTGTCTGCTCCACAGGAAGCAAAGTCCTGGGCTGGTTCTCTTTATGATTTCAGCAAGCTCCTATCATTATCAGGTAAGGTTGTAGGGTTTAAAACTTACACTGGTGAAACATTATTCTCTAATCTACATTCCATTGCATATATTTTACATATTATGCTTTATTATTTAACTCTATCTCCTAAGGGAAATCTATTTTGTGGAGGAAAAAAAACAAAACATTTAACATTTAAAAATCAAAATAGATGTCAGAAAAACAATCAATCCATTTTACTTGAAAATTAGGGATAACGGTATAACGTTAACGTTTACTCAAGCACTAGGAGATATGATTTGTAAATGATGGAGGTCTGTAACCTCAACCAAAATCTCGAAAAACATAACAAACAAAACAAACAAACAACAACAACAACAACAAAAAAAACCACCTGAACTCAAAATAACTTTTCTTCTCATCCTGCTCTCTCCAAGAATTCTCTTAGAACAAGTATATTGTTAAATCCATCATAAGCATTTAAAAAACTGTCGTTATAAGGTTTTACAAGGTTTTCTTTTTCCAGGTATCTCTATAAAACTCAAACATTGATCATTTCCCACAGATGTGGCACCAGTTCCACTTCAGATGGAGGATACTTTCACTTACACAGTACTATTGCCTTCTAAGGACCTGATCACAAGCCCAGACAGGTCCATGAGAAATACTTCTACTGCTTTTGCTACCAAATGACAAATCTGAAAAGGTTGTGCCCACCTCTATTAATTTAAACTGAAAACAAAACAAAAACAAACAAACAAAAAAGGAAAAAAACACAAACAAATAAACAACAACAACAAAAAAAACATAGTCCAATATCCAATTTAAATTATTCAAGACATTTTCTACCTGTGGGATTTGAAGTTCTTCTATTTGTTCTTGAGTATTTTTGACAATGTAGTAAATGGAAACTTTAAAACACTTCAATGACATAACTGAAAACATGGAGAAAAATGTAGGCATCCAAACATAATGAAGCATTACTTAATGCCATGTTTTCTTAGATCAGAGCACTTTAAAATCAACGATCAAGTTATTCAGCTTTTAAATATGCAGAGCAACTGGAAAGAAAATCACATCCTTCCATATAATGCTCAACTCCTGATTAAATAAAGATGTGCCAAGGCAGAGGTACTTTATGCCTCAGGAGACAGCCATAGTGGAACAGCGAGTGTATTTTAAATGTGAATTAGAGGTAAGATGTAATGACATGAGATGAAAGGCTGAGCCATGATTTTAATAAAGGGGGGAGATGGTACTTCCCTGTGGACCCCATATGCAAAAGAGTGAGACTCAACAAGAATATATGAAAAGATTCAGGAAAAAAGGCAATAAATGTTTCAAAGTTATAGGACCACCATTAAAATTCATCATATTTTACTGAAGTCAAGAATTCTGGTTCTGAGAGTTTGTCATCAGTAAGCCAGAACAATTCTTGATGCTGAGAAGTTGAGAGCTTGAAACAACAAAACTCCATTTTTAAAGTTTTTTTTTGGCAAGGGAAAAACTTAGCTAAAAATAATTAATTGAATGATTTCTGAAAGGATTTTTTTCTCACTGAAACAAAACAATGCAAAATAAAAAACACAATAAAGCAATTAGCAGTGCTATGATCTGACAAGTTTTATCTGTTTACTACTCTAAGCAGTCCACAGAAAAAGCTGTTATCTCCTCCTATACTGATGTATCTATCTGTATGTGTTTAAGAATACAGCAGAATTCCAAAGAAGCATTATTTCTCCCCCACAATTAAATGAACGGAAATGTTTCAGATTTTGCACAGGCCTCTTTCTTTGCAATTAAAAAACAAGGAGAGACAAGCTTTCAAGTAAGAAAAAGTCATGAAAAGAGCAACAATGAATGGGTTGAACTGCTTCAAGGAAAAAAAAAACACAACACAAAAAAACAACTCCATCCTATATTTGATCATTTGTGATAGTCACACTCCTGGCACCCTGCCAGCTAGGCTGAGCGCACTGACGTCTGGCTCAGGAAAAGCAATCTCCCGGTTCAAGCATTGGATCTTTGATGAAAATTACAAAGCGGGGACAAAATCAAAACGCTGTCTGAGATTTTATTCTGAAACTAATTTGATGGAAAAAGTAATACAATGCCAACAGCCTTTTTAGTAGCGCCTACAAAACTTGGACTAAATTGAAACCAATGCAAGTGGCTTGAGGTAGCTATCATGCAAATACATTTGGATCTGCAGGCGCTCCTTTTAAAAAGAGTGGTAGATGTCTTTCTGACAGGTAAATTGCTTTGAAATGATTTCTGAAGTCTGAGGTCAAACTTTTAAAATGATAATTTTAACTTGTATCTTACTTTATCCTGGAGTCTTTTTGCATCCCCTACATAATGCACTTGAATCCAACAAAATTAGATAGGAAAAAAAAAAACACACACACTCAACAAAAAACAGCATCAACTCACTTTCTTAATTTACATTCCATGAGCCACCACTCGTTATAGGTCAAGAAACCTTAGAAGGGAAAATCTTTTCCTTTCTTTTTATTGAGTTTAAACTAGTTGTTTTTGTATATGTGAAGAACAGTATAGGCAAAAAAAAAATCTGCATGCACAGTGTATTCAAGTTATAAATTCAGGCAGTACAGTCTCTACATTACTATTCAAATGCAAAATGGGAAAGAAAAATACCAGACCAAAAAATCAGTACGTTACTTTCATATTTTTGTTGTATGTCTACTGGTTCTTCCTACATTTACTGAAAGAGTGTACATTATTAGCAGTAACAATCAAAGTTTGCTTTTTCATTACAAATACTGAAAATAATTCAGAATGACTCAGAAGATGTTTTTACTGATTTATTCTAAAGAAAGAAAAAAAGAAAACCACACAGATTTTGTTTCCTGTACTTTGCTTCAACAACAAAACCACTGCATGCTACAGCTGAATGACACAAGTTACCTATTTTACCACCTTCCCTTTCAAGCTGGACAGCATTTTGCTGTTTTTTAAACATACTTATTACTTCTCTCTGTGCTAGTAAGACTTTCCACATACAGACGCTGGCATGATTACCAACGTGTAGAATTTCACTGAAGATGCAGCATTTCAGCTACTTCCCATTTGCAATGGCCTGCTGTTTTCCTTCTTCAGGAAGGTTCTCTATAGATTTCCTATTCTCTTTGATCTTCAAGTCAGTTTCTGCACTTTGTATTCTTCCCCCCTCCAACAGTACTAATCAAAGGAATGTTTTAATAGCCACCTTAATCTCTTCTTACTTTGATTTTCAGGCCAACCATTTATATATATATATATATATATATTGTCCTTTATTATCAAGACAAACAATTAATTGCAGGACAGACAAAACAGCACTTATTAAATTCTGCATTTTGATATGCAGATATGCTCAGAAGTTACTAAACTCACCTCCCCATGCACACATTAACATATGGAGAGAGTTTTATGCATATACATGCACATATTCACACTGACATCCTAAAAATGATTCTTAAAAATATGAACTTTATGTTTAAATAAAAGGTACCTACCTGGAATAAGCTGACCCAGTAAGTGATGACATCTGGAAAGGCTGCATGCAGCTACTATGACCAAAAAAGGATAATGTTTCCATTTCATGATGCGTCCTTCCTTGCATTACACCAGCTCAGCAGCACTAACGTAAATGTTACCTGCAGTGAGCAATGGAAATAAGAACAGATGAAATAATTATAAATTTAAGTTACTTCCAAATATTTTTACCTAGCATAACTGTGTCAAGTATACTGTTTTCAATACAGACAGACATAAAAGTAGAAAATGTCATTTTTTTCCTAACAACTAGAAAGCTATAAACTACAATCAAAAACGTATTAAATATCCTAACAGAAACAGCCAAACCCTAAAAAGTTGTTTTAAAGGTAGCATAAGGAGTTTCAATATATATTTTAAAGTGCCACATGTTATTTGGTTACTATTGAACTCAAGGTATCAAGAAATTTAACAAGATAGTTGCTTGTGTTTTAAAAATGCACTTCACCAGCATTTGGCTTTCTATAAAACCCAAGTTAAAACTACAACAATCCTCCTGTTATGATGTGGTGTTTTTGCTCAACAAGAACTATGGATAATTTTATCCATTAATAACTCCAGCTGTTAATGTATCTTTCTATTAAGTATGCATTATTAAGGGAAGAAACTTTTCAAGTGACTGGTAAAAAAACTGACTTTTACAGAAAAGAATATTTTGATTAAATGTGACTTTTAGACTTATTTTTCTGACCATAACCGTAGGCTGAGAAGTATTCACTATTCCACCAGAGTTCAGAAAAAATTTGTGCTCGCCATATTTTTTCTCTTGCTCATCAGCTATGTTAGTGCTCAGTACTTCTTGGCCAGAACTGCCCAAATGCCATTTATAGTATACCTGTCTGTACACAATGCTTTTTCTTTACAGGTTTCTGAATAACATGGTGTTTTTTAAATAATCGTAAGCTTCTAAAAACATATAAAGATTTTTAGACAACATTTGAATATGTACAATCTTAAAATAAATGCAATAGTTTTACTGCTTTACTTTTTTGCTTTGATAGGGTCCTTGATCTCAAATCAAAATAAAATGAGTGACCTTAATGATTTATGCACTGTATAATATCTCGGGCTCCGCATCAAGTTCCTGGTGACAAGAGATGACATTTCATGTATTTGTCAAGTTACTAGACAAACATAACTGCTTTATCTCAACTAAAAATTAAAGACCGCTGAACATAATTGGAACTCAGAGGTAGGCTGGTGGATGAATTCCACCAAAAAATAACTATTCTGGACCTTGATACACCACACCTCCACTTATTTCTCTCTCCTTGTATTTGTTCCCCTTGCAGCTGAGAACACATGCACTGAGATGAGAAATTTGTATTATGATTCCTAAATGCCAGCTGACAAAATCATAACAGAGCTATGAAAGTAGAAAGAAGGAATAGCCAGGCTCTTTTCATTGGTGCCCAGCACCAGGACAAGTTAGCCTTCTTTGTTGGAGCCTTGCGTGCCCCAACAGTGTTCCTATATTCCTCTTTAGTGGCCAGATACCTTTTCCATTTTCCACAGACTTTCTTCTTCCATTTCAGTTTTTCCAAGAGCTCCTTGCTCATCCATGAATGTCTCCTGGCACCTTTTCCTGATTTCTTGCACTTAGGGATGCACAGATCTTGAACTTGGAATAAGTGGTGGTTGAATGTCAATCAGCCTTCTTGAGGCCCCTTACCTTCCAATGATCCAACCCATGAAATGTCTCCAAGTAGGCTGCTTAAGAGTTAGCTCTCCTGAAGTCTGGAGTTGCAATCCTACTTATTGCTTTGTTTCTTCCATGTACGATCCAGGACTACACTATCTCCTCATCCCTGCCTCATCCAAGGATGCCCCCGACATTATGTTCAACCTCTACTACCATACCACCTACATCTGCCTTGGATATCATGGGTCATTAATAACAGAAGAGGTATTAATTCCAGAGTAACCCTAGTATTTTTAAATTCTATTTATATTATGTTTTGTCATAATAAATTTTGACTATAATAATTGAGTTAAATATTCTTGTTCTACTCTTCAATTAGTCTTTCAGTGTCTGAACTACAAAACTAATATTGTAGAACAAGGACTGGCACTAATTAGGTGTTGCCACTGACAGAAGGATGCACTAGCCATATAAACTTCAGCTGGCCTGAGGCCTTACATAACACCATACTAAATGACTGCAGATCTGCTCCAGAATGTGCAAAAGAAGGTTAAAGTGCAATGTGTTGTCCATGCTACACAATGAAGATAAACACTGTTTCTTCTATGACATTATAATCATTAAAGAATCAATGGCAAATTAAACTGCACAAACCCAGAGGAGAAAGAAGCACTATTGTAAATTAAGAGAAAGAGTCTAATCAATTATTTTCTACCAATTCCAAGCATACTGCTATTTATCACTACAGTCAGCACAGCATGCAGCAGCAGAAGTAAAGACATCAAGTCACAACAACAACAACAACAACAAAAACCCAAAAAAACAATGCTGGTTTTCTCTCTCCTCCTCTCTCCTTTATTTTTTAATCATTTTCCCTCAAAGCCACTTAAACAGCAATTTGACTATGTTTTTTTTCTCAGAAATAGTAAGCAACTCATTAAGACTAGATTTTCACAGGATTCTGAGTTGAAGAAAAGGACACAGAAGTCAAGCAAGTAACATTTTAACTTATAAAAAATAATTTTATATTATTTTTATGAGATTTACAATC
The DNA here is from genome assembly GCF_039878825.1 of Excalfactoria chinensis. NCBI lineage: Eukaryota > Metazoa > Chordata > Aves > Galliformes > Phasianidae > Excalfactoria > Excalfactoria chinensis. Next base: position 91,187,556 of record NC_092825.1, on the reverse strand, counting down.
TTTGGTAAATATTATGCTGAAGAAGATAGTTTAAATCTGTGTGCCCCCGGTGGCACAGTGGTATAAAGTGCTGCTTGCGGCACCGGAGGGCCCGGGTTCGAATCCCCCCTGTGGCGCAGGGGGTAGAAGTGCCGCTTCGCTACACAGAGGGCTCGAAACCCAGGAGTTGGACTCGATGATCTCTAAGGTCCCTTTCAACTTGCACGATACTATGATACTATGATACTATGAAATACAAGATGAATCTGAAGTCTTATATGCTATGTACCCAAAGTCCATTCTGGAGTCAACTGACAAAAATCTACTGAAGATATAAAAAAAAGAAACTCTTTCTGAAGCAAAATATACTACTTTTGAATGCAAGTTATTTTTAAAACTCTTCATTCGTTGTTAGGCCTGCTGATATTAAATTGAGCTTCTCGGTCATTCAGTCCTTTTCCTGAGAATTCCATATGTCTATTAGTCAGGCTCCAGCTATCTCATCAGTTGTGCTAACACTACATTTTGAGCTTACTCCTCCTCTGCTTTATCATCATTCAGGTTACCTATCACTGAAATTAAGAAATTCACACTACTATTTTAAATATCCCATCTTTGTTAAAAATGAATTTATTTGGAGTTCTAACAAGATGAGAAAGAATTAATGCCATAGGTTGTTTCCATTTAGGGATTTAGGAGCAAGAATGAAAAAAAAAAAAAAAAAAAAAAAAAAAAAAAAAAAAGAGAGAGAGAGAGAGAGAGAGAAAAAAAAAAAAAAAAAGGAAAAGAAAAAGAAATGTCCAAATTTGTCCACTGAATTCTACTGAGAGTCTGGAACAGAAACCCAAACATCAGTATCAGCCTGACAAACGTTATAGTATGTGACATAAGATGTAGTGTAAATCATAAATACATACTACTGAGCTGCCTGCACATGAAACCTCTGTGTGAAGAGTCAAACATATGACAAAAAAAATCTTTTTCCTCCCACCAGTCTCATAAGTAATCTCCCTACCAGAAGCTCTGCTAATCTGTAATGTTTCCTTCACTTCTCAGGCTAAACAAACTGAGATAAATTTTGAACAACAGCTTTAACAAAAGCATTTCCTCAGAGAGGAGTCCATAAGTGAGACAGCAAGCAATAGGACATGCTTTCTACAGAAGGAATCAATATATTCATCATTCAGTAGATGTGCAATGCAACGTATGATGCACGACCTGGAACGTGTCAAAAAGCAAGTGTGAAGAGAAAGTAAAGTAAATAATAATAATAATGATAATAAAATAAAGACAAAAATATCATCCAAAGAAAACAGCGATTTACAAAAAGACAGTGTCCAAATGTGTAAGAATGGGATTAGGAAAACCCACAGAGACCTGCAGGGTTTTCTGGTAAGGTTTGTAAAGAGCAACAAGAATGGATTCCACAAGTACTTAAGAATCAGGAAAATAAGGCCTGCTGCTAAAAGGGGTGACAAAGAATGAAGAAAATGAGCATGTACTCTACAACCTCTTTTGCTTAAATTTTTGTTGGAAAGATTAGCCTTCACAAATTCTCGGCCCCTGAGATTAGAAGGGACTAAGGAATACTTGCCCTCTGTAGAAAAGGGTCAGATTAGGGATCATTTAACATGAACACATCCCTGGGACATGATAGGATTAAAATGTGTGAGCCAAAGGAGTTAACCAGTGTCACTGCAAGGCTACTCATGATTAGCTTTGGAAGGTCATGACAATCAAAAGAAGATTCTTGAGAACTGGAAGACTGCAAAAGTTCCTTATATCTTCAAGATGGAAGACCCAGAGCCAGTCAGATTCACCTCTGATCTCTGAGAAGGTGATGGATCAAGCTACTCTGGAGACTTGGAGGTCCCGGTGGACAGCTGCACAGAAGGCCAAAGTAACTTGTGCTGTTCTGCAAAAGAGTGTAACCAGCAGGTCAAGGGATGTGATCGTTCCCATCTGCTCTGCACTGGTTACACTAGGTATGGAGAACTGGGTCCAGCACTGGCTCCTAATTGCAAGACTCACACAGACTTGGTGGAGCAAATCCAGTAAAGATGACCAAGAGACTGAAGCATCTGTTGCTTGGGAGGAGGCTGCGAGAGATGGGACTTTTCAGCCCCGGGAGAGAATGCACTGGGGGATCTGATCCATGTTTATAAAGATCTGACTGGAAGGAATGAAAAAAAATGCAGATTGAAACATGGAAAATTCCATTTAAAAATAAGAAAACATACTTCTACCACGAGGGTAACTGGGCAGTGGAACAAGGTGCCCAAAAACATGCAGAGTCTCCTTCTTTGAGATTACACAAAACCTGACTGGTTGCACACCATGAAAACCCTCTCTAGCTGACCTTGACCTAAACAGGGCTGGAACAGGCAGTCCCCAGAGGTGGCTTTCAGCCTACTGCTGCACTGCTCAGAAATCACAGCACCAAAATCAACAGTCAATATACTGTCTCAGGAAATGCTGTAGTAAAATAAAACATAAAATAAAAGAAAAATGTCAAAGAAAATTAATCACAATGTCCTCAGGGTGGACTGTCTAGAAAAGATATCAACATCAAGCAGCCTGGGAGCAGAGACTGACAGAATGGAGCTACTATGTTAGGCATGTGTTTCAGGACAAACACTAGGAAAAATAATTTGTCCTGTAAACAGTCCTCAATGCATGGTCAAAAATGGACAGCTGGTTTGTGATGAGAGTTTTGTTTGGAATAACCTCTTGATTCCACAGGTAACCAGAAAATACAGTTAAAGAGAAAATACAAAATGCAGTGTCCTGTCATCTCGGTAGTTCATATATTCAGGCTGATTATTCCCCTGAAATGCAACAATCAGTTTTAACTTGCAAACTACTCTCTTGCACAGACTTGCAGTATTTTATGTTTTGTCCTCTATTTTATATTCAGCTACTCATGGGGGAGATAACTGGTGAGACTCAGCAGTGAATTCATTGGACAAAACTTTCCTCAACTCCTAAAGGTGATTTCATTCTGTTGATGAGCCTTCTTTATTGAAACTGCTGATATAGTAAAAAGCTGCTGAAAGAAAGAAGACATATGTATCCTCACATACAAGAAGCCATATAAGAAAGCAAGACAGAATATAAATATAAATAAATATTTTACAGTTGAGGGTACTGCTTGTGTGCCTTCTTGTTGGAGAAGCAGAGACAATGTAGTATTAGATATGTTTCTAATCTGTTAAAATTTACTTGCTTTCTAGAACCTAGAAGAAAGTGACACTTTCATCCCTTAGGTGCAGATCACTAGTTTCTCTATAATTAATGATGCCTGACAAAGAAGCAGAACAGCAGTCTCCAGGAGTTTCAACTAACTCAATCCATACGGGTCTAAAATACAATTATTTTGAAACTTGGACTGTGTAAAAGGATTCTATCTTTTAAGTATTTTGTTCTATTTTAGTGAAATTTCACTTTTCTGCCTGCAACTCAACAAGCATGAAAGAAAGCAGAATTTTTTTGACTTGATTCTGAACTCAAATTTTATGATTGTCAAGCATTAGATGCTTGTCTACAGCTACTCAATAGAAATAATAATAATAATAATAATAATAATAATAATAAAGCAATATAGATGACATAAAATCATTAGTATTTCTTTTGTGTCTCAAATCTGGAAAAAGCAGAAATCAAAAGTAAAAAGGAAGTTTCCCATTAGGAATACTACTTGTGGCTGGCAGGTGGTAAAATGCATTCTTCTACAATGTCAATTGTCTCTATCTTTCATTTGAATAAACTCTTCGTACAAAAATGAAGAGATATGGAAATTAAGTATCTTCTGTTCAAACTGAAGTAAGTGCCCTGGTTTCACCTGGAACAGAGTTCATTTTTCCTTCATTGTGTCTGGTATGGTTTCGCTTTAGTAGAAAAACGATGCTGATAACACAACAATGTTTTATTTTCTGCTGAGCATACTGTCCCACCTGTGTGGGAACTGGGGGGGCACAAGGAGCTGGGAGGGGACATAACAAAGACAGCTGACCTGAAATGGACAAAGGGATATTCCATACCACTTCATGCGAAAAAAAACCTTTAAGAATGTTAGGGAGTAGGCTGGGCGGGCAGTCAATGCTTCCAGACTGACTGGGCATTGGCCAGCAGGTGATGAGCAATTACTTGTGCATCACATGTTCTGTAGGTAAATTATTATTACCACTACTATCTTCTTTTTGTTTTCTCCCTTCCTTTTCTGTCTTAGTAAATAGTTTTTATCTTAACCCATGAATTCTACTTTTTAATTTTTTTTTTAGTGTTTGTTTTTTTTTTTTTTTCCTGATACTTCTCCTTCATCCCACTGAGAAGGTAGGGCTTGAGCAAACAACTTTGTGATGCATAGATACCAGTTGGGTTAAACCATAATACATTCCTTCCAAGAGGTTTGAACTTGTTGAATTGACTCATTCTTGTGTTTTCCATTAGAAACATTTTAAGAGCTGTTTAAACACTAAGAAGTTGTTGGTTTTTGAAAATACAATCAAGGAATGATCTAAACAAAACAAGAACTCGTATCTTATGCTACAGATGCATTACCTCTTTCTACCCTCTCTGGCTTGTTAAACCAGCAATCCCCATCTTGACTTCCAAGATTTTCAAAGGACTGTTTGGAAAGACTGGGTATTGTAGCTGTTGCATGCTTCCCAAAGTGACATACTGTGTTTTGAAACTACTTTTCTAGAACTAAATACTCATCCCTTTTTGATCATGAACCACTTTAAAGTTTCTGAGATCATAGGTTAAAAAAAAACCTCAGGTGAAAAACAGTAATAAATATAGCTTCAAAACACCAGTTGTTACATACTTTCTTTAAAAGTAAAACTGTAACTAAGATTAAATCATTTACATATTCCAATCAATCAGTTAATTGAAAGGTTAATAACTACCAAAGAAAATTCGAGAACCTGCATTTAAAAAATTATTCATAGTAAAATATGAACATCAACAGTATTTTTTAAATAGGGGATATTTGAAGGAGTAAAGTGGTTGTTTGTCAAATGAACTTCCAAATAGAGCCTAGGGAAAAAGAAATAGTGTTTGATAAAAAGAAAATTCAGTGCCCGAAAGGTTAAAAAAAAATTCCTTTGACTGCATTTGGACTCCTCTGTTATACCTGACATATAAAAAGCAAGGGTTTTTCAAAGGCATTTAGCTTTAAACATTCACAGTACCTTTGAATGTCCTCAGCAGGACCAGAAAAGAGGGATTCAATTTTCAAAGATAATTGTGTCAGATAACTGCCTCATCCCTTTTCAGAAACAATCTGATAAATACCTAATTACCAACTGAGTGATTTCAGAGCCACACAACTGGGTCTGAGAGAAGGCTACAGGGAATGACAAGGTCCCCTAAAGCCATCAAGAGCAAGAAGCATTTGGCTTGTGAATTGCTTCATTTATTAGGCTGATAAAATGCATAGAAGTCCCCAGTGAAAACAAAATATTCATAAAATGTTGAAATAATAAATGAAATTAATATTTTACCCATGAAGTGCTTGCTTTCAAATAAAAGAGGACTGAGACAAAACAGTTATATTCTAAAATCCATGACAGTAAAGGTTCAAGTACTTACAACCACTCATTTTTGTACACCAACCTCTACTGTTGTTGGTATGTAATACTGTATAATAACAATAATTTGTGTTGCAATCTTGTTGCTATAATGAAGGAAACTTCCATGATAGAGCCTTAGCTGACTGATAACTAGAAGAGCTTACAAAGTGAAGCAAATATTCACAAACTACCTCCTGTTTCCTGAAAAATACTAACACTAATACTTAAGAGTATCTTCATTTTTGAAATATTTTCACAATTTAAAACAAAACACAGGTATAAAAAGGATCTGAGATTTCAGTGAAGCTTTTGAAAGTTCACACTATAAACGCCCGTCTTGTAACCTTTCTGGTGTTTACCCCCTACAGAACTTCCTGTTAATGGAGTGGTGAGCATGAAATAAGAACGTAATGATGCAGAGATGAGAGGCACAGGTGGGAAACAGAAGATTATAAGTAACATTCATAATTAATAACATTATTAAATTGACCAAGATATGTACTCCTCAGGCTTTATGAAATACATGTTTACATTGTGGAAAACGCAGCAGACCTGGGGTGGCAATCTCAAAAGTATACTGACCTACCACTACACCTAGACTGGACCAAAATGATTGGAATTTTGCAAATACACTGAAATAGGATGGATCTGTGCAATTCTCTAAATCTCAGTTATATAATTTAAAAATAAAGACCAAAAAAAGTACTGCATATACAGAGCAGAGAGGTGAGTCAATGCTATTGAGTACACAATGTGGGGACAAAGACTTAAACTAAGACTAGTGATTTTACTGTTGAGTGGAACAGTAGCAAGTATATAGTCAAGAACAAACAGGGATCATTTTAAAACCTGTTCCTCTCAGATTCTCACCAATTAAGTGACAGCATTTCTGCACGCATTATTGTTCATCTCACAGAAGGACAGAAACTGAAGCTTGCATAAAAGAGTTAGCACACTGCTAGCATTCAGGTTCTGTGAGGTAAGGTAGCATACGCAGTGGGGAAAACGAAGTTCTGAGGTTTTGCTGGTCCACAAATTAAGGTTTTAACTCAGATTACAGCTCTGGCATAACCTGTGTCGTGAAACTTCTCCAACATGGAATTAACATTCTCAGATTCCTGTGCAATAGTCCCTCAATGCGAGGAAAAGCCCAAACTGAACTTCATTGCCTAAAGAAATCTTTGTGCTCATCCAGACACTGTATTTCTTATGCTTCTATCTGTCATCGCAGTAAATGACCTCTCACAACTTTAACACTGTGACATAATAATAATAAAAGAATAAAATATTTTTTTAAAAAAGTAATACTAGACAAAGTCTTAGTGCACAAAGCAAAAGAGAGAAATGGCTCTCCTCTGTAAAGCTCTTGAAAAAACAAGCATATTAGGACTATGCTCTGCAGTCCCTGGTGGCAAAAATGCTTACCAGAATTCATTTCCTCTGGAGGTTCAACTTTGAGAAAAACAGCTTGGCTTTTGGCCTTAGTAGGAACTGGAGCAATTAGAAAAGATCCACAAATCCTGCCCAACTAACAAGCTTCTCAGGCGCAGAAATTTACATAAGAATTCAAAGGTATTCAGCTCTCTCCCGAAATGCATTTATCCTTCTGGGGTCACCGGTAAAGGTGAAGCTTAAACAATATAGGGACTTTCAACATTGTCTGCATCTTGGTTAAACAGACTGGTGTGAAATACTTACTCCTTGGGGGAAAGGAAGAAGACTCCAGCTTTCATGAATATACGACAAGAGTGGCAGAATCACTTTGAAACTGAGACTGATCTGATAAAGTTGTTATGGTTGTTAATAGCAACCTTTCATCTGCTTCCCTGGATGAGACCTCAGCAGTCAGCTCCAGCATGGGGCAGCAAGCAGTACAGCCATCCATCACTTTGGGGGAAAACTGGGGACTGCCTGCACCTCTGGAAGGCCAAGGAGGTCCTGTCCTCATCCCAGAGAGCCTACGAGCTTCTCTCCATATGTGAGAGAAGTACTATTGCCTTCTACCTCTTCTGGGAACACAGCCAGTAGGTTTTTGCTTTTTCATGCCTGAAGTAGACCCTGCTATCTCACCATTGCCTTCACCCAACATGCAAGGAGTTTCATGTGAAGAGAAACCCAATGAACCTACGTTGTCTCATTTCTGCAGCTCCTGAGATTGCAAGTCCTTGGGCCAAAAGAAAAGATCAGTGTTGCCATGTCCAGCCCTGAGACAAATCCAGAGAGGACAGGCTGTAACTAGTTCTCTGTCTAATGGCCCATGCACTGATGAATACCAGCTAAATGGGAAGAAAATGCCAAGCAGCACAAAGGGGAGCCTTACACTGTGTGGCAGAGAATGAATTCCAAATCTCCTCTTCGATCTGGAATTACTTCAAGGAGAAAGTTAAATAGATACAGGACTTGAACCTTTCAGAACTCAAGTCCAACTCAAGTCCTTGGAGCTCGGCTACTTCCATGAGGAGAACGGCCATCAGAGGCAAGGGGCCCACACACTACATTCAGAGTTCTCTTCTTCTTTAAATATTGATTGTTCTTTATGAAAGGGATTTACTTGGTTCATGTGGTATCAACAAATTATGAAAAATAAATATATTGCTGGCAAGATACACTGTGATAGGCTCCATGTTCCTACAAGTAGAAGGGAAGAGAGAATCTGAGGCAACACCTGAAATCTCACTTTCAATATTTATATATAATTGAAATTCCAAATAAAAGTCATTTTAAAAGTTTAGGAAGATATGTTAAAAAATAAATAAATAAATAAACATTGTATATATATATATATATATATATATATCGTCATCTAAACACGAATTTGAAAATGCAGATAAATCCTTTCAAGAGCATAATGCCTCTCCCCACCAGCCCTGACCTCGATTCTTTGCTTTTATGTTAATCCATTACAACATATTTTTAATCATCTCCTCAGTTTTGGAACACAAATTACATTCTGAAGGTGTCTGTAAAAGAGCTAGCAGAACTCAATCTGACAGACCAAATGCTTTCAGCCTGGAAAACCTCCCAGGTGACAAAGCTCCAGACAACTATTCCCCCATCTTTTACCAATAAACTGTGAGCATATATTAGCATGTGAAGTACAGTAAAATAGAGCGTGTGTTTTAAGCTTTGTTTCTCAGTATTACCATGGAAAAAGAAAGAAATGATAAAGCTCCTAAAAATCTTCTGACCAGAAATGTAAAACAGATAATTAAAGTTTTATTACTCAAACTGAAAAATTCTGATGGAAAACAAAGAAATATTTACATGCATGGATATACAATGAAAAACACTTATCTCACACTAGTACATTCTGGAGTCCCAGCTACCCAGACTGCAGAGTAAAACAAAGCCTTGCAGCAGTTCTCATTCACGCCAGTAACATTCCTGGTGGAAAAATTCAGCTGAAGCAAAAAAGATTTCTTTCTATATGTATGTTTGCCTAACATACCAAAAAATCCGATTAGCTGGCTAAGATTTTGACAGGTCCCCAGTTTCTAGCACAGATCTTCACACATTTTATTTCTGTCAGATGCATAATCAGATGCTCACATATGTATCACACTCTCTGTAACTGTAGCAGACACCAGCTATAAACATATTTTAGAAGTTATGGATGTGCCTGCCACAACCGGTGTGACCTTTCCTAATAGACGAACTGCTGCATAATCACTCTTAGGTGGGCAAGAAAATAAAACATCATGAATCATCAAATTCAGTCACATCAGCAGGAATTTCAAGATGTGGGCCAAATAACTAAATTGCTAACTCCTAAATCTTAAGCGATCACAGCTTAAATATTCCTGAGTTGGACTGAAGCTGTCAATTGGATTTTTATGGATGGGAACAAGCAATTTCCTAGTAGTAAACCACAATAGTCAAACTAACTCACCACTGATGAATTCTTAGGAAAAAGACAGGAAAAAAAAAAAAAAAAAAAAAAAGGCTGAATTCACAGAATAGTGTCTTAATAATCACCTGTATTAACATATTTCATTTCAGCACTTCCCATAGTCTTGGACTACTAAAGAAATGACTACCATACAGCCTTGTACCAGTGTAATTTTGAAAAGACTGAATGATTAGAATCATAGAATCATAGAATTATCCAGGTTGGAAAAGACCTTGAAGATCATCAAGTCCAACCGCAGCCTAACCAGTACCCCATCTCTAAAAAAAAAAAACAAAACCACTCTGCTAAATCATATCCCTGAGTACCACATCCAAACGGCTCTTAAACACATCCAGGGATGGCGATTCAACCACCTCCCTGGGGAGCCTATTCTAGTACCTAACCACCCTTTCTGTAAAGAAGTTCTTCCTAATATCCAACCTGAACTTGCCCTGGCGCAACTTGAGGCCATTTCCCCTCGTCCTGTCACTTGTCACTAGTGAGAAGAGACCTGCCCCACTCTCACTGTAAGAACCTTTCAGGTACTGGAAGACGGCAATAAGGTCTCCCCTCAGCCTCCTCTTCCACAGGCTAAACAGCCCCAGCTTCCTTAGCCTCTCCTCATAGGGCTGATTCTCCAAGCCCTTCACGAGCCTCGTTGCCCTTCTCTGGACCTGCTCCAGTACCTCCATATCTTTAATTTTAATGAGAATGATTAATGAGAAATGTTTTTTTCTGACTCTCAAGAAAGTTTCTATTTCACAGAATCACAGAAAATCCCTACAAGATCATCCAGTCCAACCAACCACCCATCACCAATAGTTCTCACTAAACCATGTCCCTCAACACAATGTCCAAATGTTCCTTGAACACCTCCAGGGTCAGTGACTCCACCACCTCCCTAAGCAGCCCATTCCACTGCCTCACCACTCTTTCAGAGAAGTAGTATTTCCTAAAGTCCAGCCAGAACCTCCCCTGGCGCAGCTTGAAGCCATTCCCTCTAGTCCTATCACCAGTTACATGAGAGAAAAGGCCAACCCTCAGCTCACAACAACCTCCCTTTAGGTAGTTATAGAGAGCAATAAGGTCTCTTCTGAGCCTCCTCTTCTCCAGACTGAACAATCCCAGCTCTCTCAGCTGCTCCTCCAAGGGTGCACTCAATGCCCTCATCCAGGTCATCAATAAAGATATCGAAGAGAACAGGCCCCAGCACCAACCTCTGGAGAACACCACTTACGATCGGTTGCCAGTTGGATTTAGCTCCATTCACTATCACTCTCTGGGCCCAGCCCTCCAGCCAGTTCCTTACCCAGCCAAGGGTGTACCTGTCCAAGCCACAGGCTGCCAGCTTCTGCAGGAGAATACTGTGGGAGACCGTGGCAAAGGCTTTGTTGAAGTTTAGGTAGATCACATCAGCAGCCTTTCCCTCATCGACCAGATGAGTCACTAGATCATAGAAGGAGATCAGGTTGGTCAAGCAGGACCTAACCTTCATGAACCCATGCCGTCTGGTCTTGATACCCCGGTTGTCCCACACTTGCCACGTGATCTCCCTCAAGACAATCTGCTCCATAACCTTCCCTGGCACCGAGGTCAGGCTAACAGGCATGTAGTTCCCCAGGTCCTCCTTACAACCTTTCAGGTGGATGAGAGTCACACTGGCAAGCCTCCAGTCTTCTGGGACCTCACCAGTCACCAAGAAGCACTGATAGATGATAGAAAGCAGCTCGGCTATCACCTCCACCAGTTCCCTCAACACCCTTGGGTGAATCTCATCCAGCCTCGTGGATTTGTGACAGTTCAGTTGGAGTAGTAGTATTTAATTCTGCTTTGGAAATAAGAGAAATAAACTGGTATTCCTTCTCTAATAAGTCCTATGCTGCCAGAAACAAGAAAGAAAGCAACAAAATCATATACTCTCTTTCTCAAATGTAAAGAGAAATGAAGGCCATTAGTGAGATGTTAGAAAAAGTTGTGCACATGCTGGCTTGTGCTGTTGGGTTGTACTGTTCCTTTTAGAAGGCAGTGCTGCTTTATTAGGACTACAGAAAAGGCAAACTAAACTTGGTGAATGATATTTTAAGAAAGGGACTCAAGGTAATTTTTATTCATTTACTCTAGCTCATTTTAAAAAACAATTTCTTTTAATTATTACCTTACCTTTCCCTCCTTTACTTCCTCCAACCCCACTCCCTCCCCAAAAGGTCTGGGAACCTGGACCCACACAGAGGGGTTTTTTGCAGCAATAATGCTAAATCCAGTGATAAGAAAGCAGCAGGATCATATAGTTAGAATAAATATTTGCTTACATTTTGAGATTATGATTCACCATATAGTCAGATGAACTAATTAGTATTAATGAAGTTCACCAAATGCCTCAAAGGCACATTTCTTACACACATTAAATTGATTCAGAGCTACTCTCCTCTAGTTCTTTTCCTATTAGTAAGAGGGAAATAAATTTAAGTCCTCACTCGTACCTTTGCCAACTCATAACACAAGACACTTTCCAATCATTTCCTGGGAAAAAAAAAAAGAAAAAAAGTATGTTTAATTTGCTCTGGTCTCATGGACCTCTATTCTCTATTAGCAAACAAAAATTAAATTTGTTAAGTATCACAAAGAGTGTGCTCCATAGAGTACAAAATATCCTTAAACTTTTAAACTGGAGAAAAGTAACAGCTATGCATGTTTTTCTAGAAAAATGAGTATGCATTACCATAATCATCTGTGCTCACAGTATAGGACTACCCTGCATAGCAAGCACTAAATTGGAAACCTCGGATTATATATGCTCATAATTAATAAATGGATGTTTAATAAAAGTAGAGTTTCTTTGGCATGAACAGGCAGCAATTTAAGTAAATGTGTAACAGTTGAAATAACACTGCTTTTCCCTCTTGGACTGAAGTGATGATGCTATGAGGAACTGTTTCACAGTTCCCCAAGGTATCTTCTACTTCCAGAAGACACTGCTCATGCAAAGCTTTCAAACTGCTCAGGCCGTGAACTGAAGTGCCAGCAGTTGATAAATCAACATCTCCTTTTCATAAGTTGAACACTATCTTTCCCAGCATTTAAAGTTCACCTCTGAAATTGCCACTGATGAGAAAAGAAAGTTAAATTTAAATCAGGAAGACAGAACATGCCAACGTATGCTGCTTTGCTCTGCAGTGGCCTTAAACAGACATTAGGATTCACTCTATTGTGCATGTTGGAAGACAGTAGCTTCAGCAGAACACAGGGAAAAGGTCCACACTTAGGAATATCTAGATAAGCACTGCATCATTTTTCCGGTAAAATCAGATTTAAAATATTCTAACAGATAAAACACAATCAAATACAAAATAACATACAACTGACAAGCTGCTAATGTGATTCAAAGTGGTAGATGCTGTTCTATCCCTGCAGGCAAGGAAGACCAACACAAATAAAAACATAGTGCATTAATGGAAATTTCAGCAGGAAATAAACTTTGTGTTTCAAGTGGGTAAATTTGATATTCAGAAAATCAAAATTTCTCTGCCAAAAACTTTCCATGTTTAAATATTTAGATTTGGGTCTTCAAAAACTGGTATTTACAAGACTCCATTTTTAGCAATTTGCTGCACTAATTTTAAACAGCCTTGCTCACATTTACATATAAATGAAGTCAACTACATAATCACATTCCTTAAACAGTTTATTTACTCTCCACTTGGCAAACCATGCTTCAGGTTTTACCTCTTACAGGATGAATTATACAGAAAATATGTCTTCTCTGAATGTCTGGAATAACCTGAGTTGTACAGCATGTACAGCAGTCTCAAAAAAGAAAGAAAGGAAGTTACAAAACAGTGCAGGAATGACACAATATAGTTTTACTGTTCTTCCACATAGTGCAACCTGTGAGTCTAATCATAAGTCTAAAATACTAAATTCACACATGAAAGTTACTCTGACCTGCTGGGCAAACATTCAGGCAATTTATTTTAATGGATTGCTGTCTCCATTCAAACATAAATCAAACACAGCGTTACAATGATAGAAGGTGAAAGAAACTTCTGGTGTCAGATCTATCTTTCAAGTCATGAAACTTACAGTAAATACATCCTTTATTAAAAATGTTTAGTCACCATCAATATCTTTTGGTTTCTTTCTTTCTTTCTTTTTTTTTTTTTTTTTTTTTTTTTCCTAGCGTACACCTAATGAAGATACTTACTAACCAGTAAATAAGCAGCTTTATTGACAAGTCCAGATTAACCACCCCACTCCTGACCTTTCTGCTATCTCATCTTCTCCTTCAGCTGTCTCTGGGATACCTCACCTAACTGGCTTGCCATTGGCTTAACAGGACCCAAACTGATCTCTTTGTCTTCCCACTCAAGCACTGCATGACCAGCATTTTCCCTGTCATTCAAGCCTTTAATGAAAACACCATTTTTGTTTCACCTTTCCCTAGCATTCCTAATCCAGATCACATAATTCTTTCTGCTGCTGCTTCTACACATTAAAGATAATTTTCTTCCTTTTTGCCTGCACAGCTAAATGCTCACTTAAGCTTTTGGTTCTTATTTTGATTCATATATTCTCAAGCTACATTACATCAGCCATTCCCTTTCAACTCATTCTAAATGCAGTTTCTAGTTTTATCTTCATTTAGGTTTGACTAGAATGGGTAAAAAATTCCAAAAGCATAAAACAGCCTAAAAATCAAAGATCCTCGAATCCATTTAGAATTCTTAGTGGATATGGGTCATTTTTGTAAGCACTCATGCAGCTAAAAATGCAGATTATTATTTGACACATGAACATCTACAAAAGCTTTTCTGACAACAGCACTTCTGAGACTAAGTATCTTGGAAATTAAGACAATTTTGCACATTCATCCACTCTTGTTATCCTTCTGCAACCCTTCTGTGTTTCATGCACCAATGTCTTCAGATCATTTCTCAACTTTGTCCTTTTTTGTCTGCTCTTTGCTCTTGGCATTTTAAATTCAGTTTTTCCCCTGTTAATACCATCTCATACATGGCTTTATCACTTTCACCCATAAATGTCTAAAAGTACATTTTACTTCATGACTTTGCAATAAAATATGCTCAGAGAACAGGTCTTTTACAGTGCACCTAATTCTAACAAGGAGTTTACTGATGTCAGCTAAGTCTTAAGATGGTCAATGCTAAGATAGATAGTAACAAAGAAAGAAACTGTTTACATAGGACACGTACATGTACATAAATGATACACAACAAATTGAAGCTTCTTACAGAAATGTGGCTATCCTATTTTGTGCTTGCCTTTGCTGGTTTGAAGCAGCCTCCCATTTTTTTGCCACATTTAGACCAGCTTGCTCTCCTCTGCTGTGCATTTTCACCCTACATACCTGTATTTCTTTCTGTACTTCATACACATGGGTTAAGCTGCAGTGTTTTAATCCATGCAATATAATGAAGAAAAAGATGAAAAGGAGGAAAATAGAAGCACTCATCACTGATCATCATGCATTTTAATACAGCTTTTTATTTGCATCAAAATAAATAAGAGCAACAACGTTATTCAAAGTTTAACATATAGTCACGTTTGGTAAGTCAAAATTCCATCCTGTCCTCAGAAAAAGTCTGTTCTAGCCAGTACAGATCTGTACAACATTAGACACACTTTTCCTTGAAAAGGAAGGCAATTATTTCTGTCTACCAGCTGTCTCTGTTCATATGTGAGAGCTTTCCTGAAAGGAGAAATCCAAAACTGTATCACACTTACTGAAATTCTTACTTCAGAAAACTACATTACGGTTTTCAGCAATTCACTTGGAAGCACTGGGCTCACAAAGCAAAGGATGAGATATCTGGGGGAAAGGTAAGAAGATAATTTCTGATGAAAATACTAAATTATTTGTTCACAAATAGTTTATATTTCCTTTCTTATTCTTTTCCTTCTTTATTCAGGTATAAAGTAATACTACAGAAATCTTGAAACTTCTGTACTATGCTACATGTTAAGTTTTGACATTGACTGATTAAGGGTAGGAGAGTGGAAAGTGAAGGAGTGATATGGCTGTGGCTGTGACAGCAGCAGGTTGAGTCCCAATGGGGGGGGGGGGGTGTGTGTGTCAGGTGAATATAAAAGAAGCAGCACCATGGCACGGCAGCCTAGTCCTTCAGTAAGTGCAATATGCACCTGCTAGCACACCATGGCACGGCAGCCTAGTCCTTCAGTAAGTGCAATATGCACCTGCTAGCAGCCATGGTTCAGGTGGTCTTCATCACACTGGCCTTGCTGGGAGTCATACAGAAGCCTGAGCTGGGCTTTAACCATATGTGTGAGGAATTGCAGGAGCACATACATCTGCATGCAGAGAGGCTGCGTCCAGATGTGGCTTGTCCACTGCATGGTAAGGAACAAGGGAGGCAGGAGCAGGGTGGGGTGGCCAAGGGAGCCCTGCTCTTTGCTGCTTTGGAGAACTCACAGCTCTGGGCCTTTGCTGGAGTCTTTCTCATGCTGTTTAGCATCTGTTGGTGTGTCAGGAAAGGGAGACCACAATCCAGAGAGAATCAGCAAGTTTTGGGCCCTGGCTGGGCTTCTCATCCTGCTATTTTTGGCTCTTGCAGCTCCTCAGGGGAAGAAAACATAAGTGTGATAGCAGTAGAAAGCAGGAAGCTCCCAGAGAAAGCAAGGAGACACAGGCAGGCGTTTGGGTCGACAGCATCCACTGGCCAGCACTGGACATGACTGATAAGAACCAGCTGGTGAAAGAGCTGGTGGATGACCTTCTTCAAGCCCTGTCTGTAACCAGACATCAGATTGGCTTGCATCTACAAAGGGTGGAATGCCCATGAAGACAACTTCCTCTACAACCTGATAGTGCCCCTGAGGCCTCCTCCCAGGCACACCTTTCACATGGAGCTGTGCAGATGATGCAGAAGAGATGTCAGCAAGGACATCCTGCAAGTGCATGGAGAAAACCACCTGTTGGTTCCAGAACCAGATGAAAGCAGCTAAGTTGCATGACTGCTGTCTGAAGTTCCTGCCCTCTCAAGGATCCTGCAAGATCAAACTGATCACCCCTTCCATGCACACCTTCTCCATTGAGATGATGCTTGGGGTGCATCTCGATGACTCAGCGACCTTCCTGAGCACTGTGTAGGCTGATGCCAGCTTCGAGAGAATCATGACATGGTCATAAAAATGTGCTGTGACAGAGATGCAGTTTGTCAGGCAGATAGATAGGCATGTCTGGCACCACAGCTTCCTCCTCTACTGTCTGCAGACATGCACTCATCTGCTGGTGGGCACAAACCTTTCCTCTCAGGCCTGTAAGACAGCTGTGATTTTCCACCTTATGACCATATCCCCATCAAGCCTGGCACAACAGGTAATGACCCGGTGGTTGAATGAACTCCTCTGGCACCTCTGCTGCTGTCTGGAAAATAAACACCTCAAATGCTTCCCCTTAGGTTACAACAGGGTGCTTGAGGACATGATCTTCTCGCCAGCCTTCTGAGTAGCTGGCCCACACAACCCCATGCAAAAGTGAGCTACCCACACCCAGGTACTGCTCAGATTAGAGGATTTTCTTACAGTGAGATGAAAGTCTTCAGTGGGAACAAGAAAGCACAATATATATGTATTAAAAATGCAATGTTTAATAGATTATACAGAAAGCCTACACAAAATGTGAAACACCAAAATTTAAAATTCTGTCATATATACATTTCACTATCTTCTGATAATCTCTTACCTAAGATTCTCATCCCTCATGTATTACAGTAGAATTTTGCTGCCTATGCTTTCCAAGACTAAACAAATGCATTACAGAATATTAGAGAAAATTATTCCCTTTTGCTATGCACATGGAGCAGAGACAATGCACATGGAGCGGCTGGTTCAACCTGAGTCAGCACTAAAATAACAACAGTGATTCACAACTGACTCGAGGAACAAAATGAACTACCACTTGATCCACAATCAGTTGGTAATGCACTAAGCCAGTGCTTAGTGTCACAAGGAATACTGAACTTCTAAGCTATGGAAGAAGCACCTGGCCCTATGTTGTCCCAGAAGGGCAAGTGGTGAGGGGAAAAGCAGTCAGCAGTTCACAACCCCCAGCCAGAGAGCTTCCATTTCCAATCCAGGGCACTTTTGAGGAACGCCTCCCTAGTAATGGTGGGTCTTCAAAGCTCTGTTAAATAGCAAGTTCTGTCCCTGGACTCCAAATTAACCCTAAACCACCTGTGACATGAAAATGACAGCAGCAATTTCCACTCTGTTCAGTGGATTTGACTGCCTCTTCTCACTTCCCTGTGTCCCCAACTATCAAGATCAAAGCTCGTAACAGTGCAAGTGTTAAAGTTTATTTCCTCGCTTTAAAAAAGAAAGAATGTAAGGGGACTATGCAAACGCAGAATTAATCCATTAGCAGAGAGCAACTAAATTATAAAAGATTTGCAATAATAAATCTCTACCTTCTGGATGGGTGGATGAATGTATTACATGTGAAAAAGAACAGCCCAACAAAATAAAACCTCAAAGTGAAAATATTCAGGAGTCTTCACAAGTAGGTTTTATACTTAACAAAATTACTGTAGATGAACTGCACGCATCCTTCCACTGTTAATAATACATGTTATTTCATTTATATATTTCATTACAGAGCTACAAACTTGACAAATATTTAATTATTCTAATCAAAGCATTAGTCTTATTTAGTAAACCCCATTACAGCTTCTTTGCTGTTAGAATGTTTTAGCTAAATACTAAATGTGACAGCAAAAAGTATCCTACCTATTCTCTAAAAAGAACCCCATGTTAGAACTTACATAAATGCATTCCATAAAATTCTTGGAATTTTCTTTAAAAGAGGTACTAAAATGTCTCCCTTTAATTCATTAGCTTTCATTCAACTTTGATTGCTGCTATAAAATGCTATTTCTTTTTTATGACACCACGATCAGGTTTTTTTGGCTTACCATAAAGGAGCTGAGTATCAATCATTTGTATTATTCTATCATGATCAGTGCTCAGAAGGGAATGCTCAAGTAATTTTATTAAATCACGCGTTACCTACAGCCTGCAGTTAAAGAAAAACAAACCACTGAATCCAAAGCTCTAGTTATCAAAGAAATATGAATTGCCCTTTTCAATATGTATTATTAAGTATCCTGTATAAAAAGCCTCTAGTACTGGAGCCAAAAATGATTCACATGAGATATGTGTGGGGATGAAGCACTACAAAATTTCTGGCAGAAGTGATAATTCAGCACATTTTCAATGAGGGAATAAAATGGCCAGCACACATATTAATCATT
This sequence comes from Excalfactoria chinensis, assembly GCF_039878825.1. NCBI lineage: Eukaryota > Metazoa > Chordata > Aves > Galliformes > Phasianidae > Excalfactoria > Excalfactoria chinensis. Next base: position 91,168,825 of record NC_092825.1, on the reverse strand, counting down.
TGATATTATCTTCCATATAACAGCGCGTACTCCTCTCCCTTTAATTGCTGCTAGCTGAAATGTCATTTGAGCCCAGTAGAGACTTGAGGATTAATCTCGTAACAATGTACAACCTGAACTGCTTTGCCAGATGTGAGTATATCACAGACTTGGCCACTACTCTCAAGACTCCACTTGTGCTAAAAGATACAATCAAGAGAAACAGACAGTAAAGGATATTGAAGTGACTCACACTGCAAGAAGCATTTCCTTGTTTCTTATGAAGGAGTGCTTTGGACCAACAATTACGTCAAGGCGGGATGTGTTTTTCCATGAGAGACTACACTATCACTGCTGACAACCTGTTGATAAAGATGGTTTCTCATGCTGAACTTCACACTTTCTTACACCTCCCCAGAAGTTCAGAGAGGTCTTCTTTGGTTTCCTCCAGTAAGCTTCAATGAACACAATGCTCACAACTACCAGCCCTGGATATCGCTCATTTACTTTCTATCATATCATAATGAATAGTGCTATAAAACGCTGCCAACAACAATGCTAGCTTATTTCCACTGGGTCCTATACTTTGGCTAGAAGTCTGTGGGAATAATTACTCAGGCTTTTCTATGCATTCCTTGAATGTATGTTTTTGTTAAATTTAATTACCTTCTAACTATCAGAACTAAAATGAAGATGCCGAAGTATTCTTCCATACTCAAAACATATGTTACTGAAGAGACAGAAGGGGTTAAAACCAGGATGTGTTAGGCTGTATCTCCAGACAAATCAAAACAAGATAATTAAACACATTTATCCTCTTTCATGCATATAGATACTGTGTTAATAAATTTATGATAATGCAAGAAACTTTTGAGTAGAGCAAAATGGCTTATTAGTTGCCTGAATGTTTAAAAGTCTGGAAAAGGACGGAGGAAAAAACCTAATTTCAACCCTTGGAGACATGGAAAGAAATTTCTACATTTAATAGAATAAGTTTGCCTGGGAATAAGGGTTGGGAAAGAGCCAGTCATGTTGGAAGAAGAGAGAAGCAGTCTAAAGTCATATTACAGAACAGTCTTTCCAAAAAACATCTTATGGAAAAGCCATGGCAATACTCAGCTTGTGTGATATTTTATTTGGCATTACAGGAAGATTTACAACAATCTTTCCAAGTTTGTCATAGATTATGTGTATCCTTACTGTCTTCCTGAACCACTTTAGGTCAATTACCACTTCCTATGGCAGCTGGCTCAGAGCAGTTGAAATCCATACTGTTTTATGTGAGCTCTGTTCAGAGCTGCCCAGTCACATTCACACTACAAAGCATTTAGAGGAATCTGTGGCTTGGTACCAATACCAAATACTCACCCACTGTCATCTCTATTATACTTGCATATTATGTACCTGTAACTATTTCACCACCCCCAGCTTTTATCTAGGCACACATATTCCACATCATATGGTGCCCAGGACAACAAGAAGGAGTGGAGCAATGATATATGAATCACAAAGGAGATATGGTGTAGTTGGAGTGTACAGAATCCTTATGTCAGAACTGTGCATATGTTGTCTCATCTTACAGTATATTCCACATACTGAGAACCACCTCTAAACAGACTATTGTTGTTCTAGACATCCTGAATCAAAGAGGAAAAAAGGTGGCATGTTCTCTTTCAATAAGGGTACTCTGGCAACAAAATGAAGGCCTACATACAATAGTTATCTTCTGAGATTTTAAATGTTTTTTCATGTGATCTGAGGCAAAACTCAAGTCACAAAGACACACCTTCCCACAGCCTGTAGAAACCAGTTGGTTTTTCTTTTTTTTTTAATTTTCAATCAGTGTCTTGCCAGCCCAGCAAGGTCTGGCAGCATCCCTGATATGTTGAGAGAAGAAGTAAGAAAATGGGACAACAGAATCCAGCTCTTGCAAGAAATGATTCTCATTATCATTTTAAAAGTTATGAGATCACAACAATTGACCCTAGGAAAAAAGAGTTTTGAAAGTTCCCTTGAAAAAGAAAGCCAGTTAGGACTGAAGTTGTCAACACTAAATTATTTGCAGACAGCCACCTCCTTCTATCAGAAATCAATCATTCTTTCCTACCTGCTCTCCCACTTGGGTTTAGCACAGAAAAAGAAATGACTCAAAGGAAATGAGACATAAACATCTGGATCTCACTGTCCCCACAGAAAGTAAAGTCCCATTTACATCTGTTGGAGACATCCTTGTTTTTCTTGGAGAAGCGTGAGACAGATGGTACATATCTCCCTATTCTCTCTTAGCTTATACTGCGCTAGCCTTGCTCATATGCTACTGGGTAGCAGAAATAAGCAAACCTGTCTCTCTTGCCTTCTGAATTCTGAAAACTTGCCCTGGGTTTAAGTTGTAGTCTTTATTTTAGTACCTAATAAATAGATGAAAATATAAAGAAAAATATCAAGAATGAGAACTGTGAAGCTAGCGCAGCTTTCAATAGGATCTGGGATTAGCTGCCAAAGACTGATGTTTGCGCGCACACTTCATTTTACATGTTTATATTCCAACTACAGATGTATGAGAAAATCCCTTCTTCCCTCCACCATTTCAGTTCATTAATCCTGATTCTCTGCCTTGTCATCTGATCAAAAAAGAAGACAGTTGGTAGAGTTTACAAAAAAAGACAATACCTATATACTACTCACGCTTGAAGAAAGGAAGATCATTTTCCTTATCAGGCATTATCAGGCATTCTACAGTACAGCATTAGAAAATGTAATGATGTTGAAGCCATTAATGACACTCCATTTTGCTTTATCAGAACCAGCCTAAAGATTTGGTACTACAAGTGCTATTCTTAAGTGAACTTAGACTTTATTATGTTAACTTTCAGCATTTTAATAGGGATAGTTGGAAATTGAAAAGACATGTGCTTATTGAACTAAAACTTGCTGAAATTATTTTAGAAGTTACATGAATATTATTTTGGACTTTCTTATTTTCACTCACTTAAACATGCAGGAATAACTTGCTATTTTAGAGCTAGGATTATATCTCCATATTTACGTAGAGTTGCTTCTCAGCTCACAAGAAAATATATAGGGAATATAAAAGTTGTTTGATATTTGCACAAGTGAGTTGAAAACTAGATGTCTTAACTGAAGGAAAGAGCTTTCACAAAAGGTATGCCATGCTAGAAAACAGTTGTCAGATTAAGTATATTGTCACTTGTCATTTTTTCTAAAAATAAATACTACCAAATAGAAATTTGTTAGCAATTAACAGTATCAGTAGTTCTTGCTTTATAGTAGTTCTTTTTAATAATACTTGGTATGCAGTACACTAACATCCTTGCATCCATTCAGAATAACTATACATAAAAGTCATTCACCATGCTGCTGCATAAATCCCAAACACTGTCTTCCATTCTGCTACATTTCTTTTTAATCACATCGGGAATATAAAAACATGTACAGTTTGCTGAATCCCCCTCTTTATCAGTCTGCATTTCTGCATATCTGCACTTTCATTTGCACATCTTTGTTCCCAGCTTCAATCCTAGAGTCTTCCATTAAAGGCAAGCAATCCCAAGTGATTGTTCTCTGGCTCCCCCCACCTCTCTCAATCCCAAACAATACACAATGGACTCATTGCTTCCTTCCATCACCTTAGCCTGAATGCCTTAAGCAATGTATCCGTATCTAAGCTTCAGATCTGATTTTCAAGGAGCAAAGGACCTAATTAAATCAACTGGAATAAGAGCTTAATCAATAGCAAGCTATAAACTCCCATCTTTGTTTTATCTGCATGTACATAAATTACAAAAGAAAAGTTCAATGCAGAAAAAGTGATTGTGAGAAGCATTATCCAATCTAGGCAATCCAAAGCTTCCATCACATTAAGTCCCAAGCTATTAAAAAGAATAGCTTGAATTTTAATCAGAAAATGCAATATTCATTGTAGGCTCTAATTCAGGTACGTGAAAATGGTATCTTTTTTTTTTTTCTTGTTTTCTGCTTTTCTTCTGTCTGCAATTTCTGTTCCTTTACAGACAGACCTTTCCTTCCACTATTCAAAGTAGAAAATTCTTTTAACATATATGATAGATGGTATTGTTAACTGCATACTACAGTCTCTGCCCTTGCCCACTCCACTTTGATTGAAACATAATAAAACACATTATTCTCAGATATGCCCTCATTATTCAAAGATTTCACCATTTTTTAAAATACTATATAGGCTGTACTATCTCAATGAGCTACACTGAACATGGCTTTTCTGTGCTCTTAAAAAGTGCTCTGGCAATCCAAAAGGCTCTGATAACCAGAAGTACCCCTTTCATTTCGTCCTTGCATGAAAGACGTTAGTGTTTTGGGGTGGTTTTTTTTGCCTCTGTTCACATTGTTCTTGTTGTCTAAGTATTTGTAAACCATAAGTTGCATTATTATTCCATGAAACTTCAACTTTGCAGGCCTCCATTCTAGACAAGTCTGAATCAGTGAGCACCTACTGCAGTGCAAAATATTATGTACACATGTTCAACAGTATGTGTGACATGTGGTACTTCCATTATGAATCTCCATTCCACTTTGCTGTGCCTACTTTGTTCACTCAAATTTGATTGCAAAGTACTAGATACACATTCTTCTTCAGCCTGATTTCTTTTATCTTGTTGTGCAAAACAGAGAGGATTCCATAAATAAACTACTCACTGCTACAGGTCTCTTTCAATAAACAAGATGTAAGAATTAAGTTGTGCCAGACTGTTACTAACTGGTGATAAAGAGAAGAGAGAATTTAAGGGAATGTTATCATCTCAAGTACGCTGTCTCAGAGTTCTGAACCCTGGAGCCATTAGCCCTAAGCCAACGATTTCTCTCAGAGGTGAGCTGCAAAGCAAATCAGAAAGCAGCATAAATGAAACAGTGCTCTTCAGACTGGGAACTATTGAAAAATGAACCAATGTATATGTGAAACATCTCACTTTGCAAATAAGGGACAGAAATTCTTTTGCTGTTTTGACAAGTTTGAGCTAAAAAAAAAAAAAATAATAATAAAAAAAAAAAGTTGCAGTGGCAATAAAAATGGGAAAAGCAAATTATAAATCATAGAGTTCTACGACTATGTAGCATCTTGGGAAGTTTTAATGTTACAGTAAACAGTGGTTCCATCATTGGGCTATATATCACAAACTGTAATCACACTGAAAAGAAACAAGTGCGCATCCAGAAAATGTATGAAACAATTGCATGCATAAGCTATTTCAGTGCTGAGTTTTGTTTGTTAGTGTCTCATCTTCACACAGAAATGCCTGCAGAACGGAGACTGTATTCTGCTTGCTGACCATGAGCTAATTTTATTTAGAGTCCTGTTTTCAGCTAAAGCCACAAGACACTAAAATTCTAAGAAATCAATTGGTTTGAAAGCTGCAAACATTTTTGAGAAAAGTAGTTCTCTCTTCCTTTGATTTGAAGAAAGTAACAGGATGAACCTTCCAATTATGGGTACCTGAGATAAGCTAAATGAAGTGTTAGAACCAGAAAAAAGGGTCTTTCAGGAGCAGATGATCCAAAATTCTCAATACACTCAGAAATAAATAAATAAATAAATAAATTGAAATGAATATTTTATGATTGTAATTCACAAAATGTCAAAATGGACTATAGCTGTTTACATGTATATAAATATAGCTGCTAATTTAGACTCACAATTAATGGTAAGCACTGTAGCTAAATCAAAACTGGTTTATGCTCACCAATTTCCATCATCTGTTAATGAACTAGCTGATAAGTTTTCTTTCAATGAAGTAAGTTTTTAATCTCTTCTGTTAACTACTGCTAAATGACCAACTTTCTACCACATCTGGCTTCTAATTACACATAAAAAGCAGGTGCTCAGATGTGCTTTATAATTTGACAGAGATGATATTATTTTCCCCTACGAATACATCAGCACTATGCATCATTTATGTTTTGTAACAGCCAAAAGTCAAAAATTGGGTTTCTCTGCTCCTAGCAGCTGGACTGGGCTTGCATTAACCTGATGAGCTTTCACAGTTTGCACCAAAGTGCAAAACAAATTTACTCTGATGAAAATGAAACTCCTTCTGGATTGCAAGTTTGATTTGGACAATTACGGAACACTTGTAATGGCTGCTGAATTCAAAAGGGTATACAGATGCTGTGCAGTGCTGATAATAAGGCTTGAAACCTTGGGCCATTAAGAAATTGATAAAGTATGCTAGCTTGAAATAAAAGAGAAGTTTTATACTAAATCCTAACACATGTAGTATGTATGATTCCAGAGGTTTGAAGAATGGATAAGAGATTATGACATTCCCATATCCTTCAAGCAGACAAATTTTTCATAAGAGGGTGGTGATGCACTGAAACAGGTTGCCCAAGGAGGTTGTGGATGCCCCTTCCCTGGAGGCATTCAAGGCCAGGCTGGATGTGGCTCTGGGCAGCCTGGCCTAGTGGCTGGTGACCCTGCACATAACAGAGAGGTTGAAACTAAGTGATCTTTGTGGTTCTTTTCAACCCAGGCCATTATATGATTCATGAAATACAACAAGAACAGAAGTCAGTAGTTTTCATTTTTATTTCAAAAGCAATCATATCCACAGATATTTTATTTCTAAATCAGAAAAAGGAAAGGTAACACATCTCTGACCCATGCATAATTAGTTGCATAGTGTGCTCTTCTCCCATTTGTGGTAATATTTGACTTTAATATTGATGCAGTACTTTGTTGCATGGGAATAAGAGGAAATTTATTCACCATTTAGGACTCACAGACACATGCACTTACTATGTTCTGCGTTTTCTTTGTTTTTTTCTTCAATTTTACAAAATCAATTCCTAAGAACTTTGGTGCCTTCACATAAGAACTGAATATTTCTTCCAAGTATTATTAAAGCCTATTAAAAACAACTGCCCTTTCAACCCCTGCGATTCTATGATTTTGTGATCTTATATTTAGTTGATATGTATAAAATATATAGACATGTTTATTTTATTAATTTAAGCATTACAAAGTAAAAATTGAGTAATCTGTCACTATGACCACTGCATTTATGTAAATACCTCAGCTATCTTTTTTTTCTTATCTTTCATTAGTACACAAGGAAGTATAATCTAATAATTTTATATGCTACTATCAGGAATAGATACTACCACTTCTGATTTTGAATAGGAAGGAAAAATGCTAATGCATCTGGTTTGTTTTCAGTTTGAAACTACTATTCTGCACTCATTCAGTGAACTTGCAGTAAATCTACACTTGTGTTGTCTGATGCTGAGCATCTTTGTTGCCCTCAACCAATTAGGCAAAAAATTCAGCGCAGTAAAAGACAGGAGTATGTATGTGGTATCTCTTCCTTTCTCACAGTGGCTTTCAAATATCCTTCAACATTGTTCCACATAAAGCATTCCATTTAATAATATTCCACTTTATTTTCTGCTAGGGTAAAATAAACAATATTCCTGTACAGATAATTATCTGTAGGATTGTTGATATTAGAGATCTATATGCCAGAGAAATTTTCCATCTCTCACAGATTATGGAGCAGCTGTCAGAGAGTAACAACTTATACAAAACTATTAAGCTAGTCTGCATTTGAACTAGTGACCTAAGAGTGAAATATTCTCTCTCATGATCTTTCATTCTCTCATTAAGTAGACCCCTGAGCTTTTCACAACCCACTGAATACATAAAATACAGGAATAAAATAGTGCAAGACAAAAAGCATGTATTTTCTTGATTACACAGAAATACAGCTCTGACTGGTAAATCTGTTTTAAACACTCATGACCAGTGACAAAACAATTGCTGGCTACATAGACATTTGATTACAGCATAGAAAACATAAAAGGTAGAAAGTTCGCACATTCTACCTCATAGCTGAGATGCAGACTTGAAGATTAAGAATGAGAGGATTAAAATTCCAAACCAGGACAATAACGTTAATCAGAATGCTACATTTTTATACGAATGTCTACATATGAGGGTTGCTCTGAAAATAATGCCTCCTTTTTTATTAGGTTGGTCCACAACATCAGAGGCAAATAGTGGTGGAATGGCAGTAGAGGCTGAACCCTCCCAATTATATTTCATTACATTTTGTTGTTGTGTGACAGATGGCAGCAGAGGGGCAGTCTGACAGAATGGTGTCTGACATGGAAGTGCGTATGAAGCAAAGGTGTGTCACTGAATTCCTCCATGCGGAAAAAATGGCACCCATTGACATTCATCAATGCTTGCTGAATGTTCATGGAGACCAAAGAGTGGATGCAAGCACAGTGAGGCAGTGACCAGTGTGTTTTAGCAATGGTGACAACTGTGGATGACCTCTGCTGCACAGATTCCTATGCGTGCAGCATGTGGGTTCTTGATCATCACTGGTGAAAACATAAAGCTAGTGGTGGTGACTACTTTGAAAAAAAAAGTTTTGTAGCTGAGAATTCGCTTTATCAATTAGTCTTATTGTGCTATTTGTACCTGTTGTGGTTTCCATGGAAATAACTAGGAGGCATTGCTTCCAGAGTGACCTACTCAGTCTTGTATGTGCTTGCACATAAATTTTGCCAGAGTTGACACTGAGCAACAGAAAGTGTAGAGACCATCCTGATAGAAAGTTCAAGGAAATTATGTATTAATAAATCTGTCAAAATGTCAGTTAACTCTTACTAAAAACAGCATTTTTTTCACTTACCAACTCTTATAGCGTTATTAAGAAACTGATACATCTTAAAGACTCAGCAAACTCCTGCAGGATTTTACTGACCTTAGCCTGAGGCAATGGATGTTGTAGAAAGACAAAAATCACAGAGTGATATACTAGAGAATGAAATGAAAAGAAACATCAAAAGACAGAAACATTTCGAACTGACTATGTATCTATACACAAGAGTTGTAGAAAACCAAAAATAACAGAAGATGAATTGATAGCAACCACAATGTAAGTTGAGACTTGAAAAACATTCAATACTTTCCCTTAAAATCTTTTTCAAATGCAACAACTGAAAGGAAGGACAAGTTAGTGGCTTCCATCATTTTTGTAATCAAATTTTTTAAGACTGTAAGAAGTTCAGAAGCACACTGGAGCAAAAACTATACATACACACTCACTTATCAGCATATGGTTACAAATGAGAGATGTAAATCGGCCATGTGTTTTGGTCAGCTTGGCAACTGAAATTAAATCTGCTTCCCTTTACAAGCTTATGCTTCAATGATTGATTTGAATGGGTATTATAAGTACTTGGATGTTTCTGCAAACCAAGGGTTAAATTAGTCTCTCCTCTGTTTGAACCATAACCAAAAAGCATTTTCTGAGCGCATTAATGCACTTCAATAAATGGAGTTCACAATGGGTACTCTTCTCTGGGGAATGAAGAAAACTTGTATTCTCCTTCTGCTTCACAACACAGTGGAAGGTCTAAGGTATCCTTTGCAGTTACACAGTTGCCATGTTTTACTGAGTGTACGTCATTTATGTACACACAGAAACCAGTTCAGTATATCCCACCACCTACTGCACAACTATTTAATCTCCCAAACAATCTCTTTCCTTATTTTTGCAAAAATCAAGTTACACTATTTATCAACTGCACATGAGCATCCATTCCAATTCTGGGAAAACTGGAAAAAAATAAAATAAAATAAAAATAAAAATAATAATAAAAAGAACCAAAGTTACACCTCATATATTTGAATTCTCATATTGATACTACAATAGCAGTCCTATTACCATAATAATAGGTATGTGAATATAAATAAATGCTTCACTTCATTTGTGTCAGCATTCACAGAAAATAATATGACAGAGAGCAGAGCTCCAGGGATTCATTTGACATTATTGAACAACCTCTTAGCCTAGGATATGCCTTTAGCTGCCTTGTTGCAGACAGACTACACAAAGGAAGATCTACTGTTGCCTTTTGAAACTCTCAGAGACTGATCAGTGCAATACAAAGAATTCATTAATGGGAATGCAAATAGCATGACCTTTTTAAATTAAAAAAATAATGGGAAGAAAAAACAACAACAAAAATTCTGGACAAAATAACAGCCTTTGAAAAACTTTCTTGAGAATGCTTTGCTAAATAGAGCCTTTATGAAGACTCCTCCTGGATACTCAAATCCCTGAGCAATAGTTGAGATTTTTGATGTGAAATTTAGACAAAATAAATAAATAAATAAATAATGAAATAAAATAAATCTTTTAATTTTAAAAATAATGAAAAATGAGATGACCTTTAGCTTCAGCAAATATGAAACTAAAAACAAAATGTATCTTAAAACTGAGTTAAGTATTGTGCGCTACATTACTAGACAACTCACAGAACTGATTTCTGAAAGCTTAACAGCAACCTGTGTTTGGTAAGATGACCAAAATAACTTTAAACAATTATGTTATGTGCACCACATAAGATGGGCAAATTCAGTTTAAAATTTCAAGTGACTTGGCATATTCTGCCGCTATAGAATTTCCAGCATTCTTGTTGGGGAACACTCTATGCTGACATGAGGAATGATGTCGGTTACTTTAAAATGCAATGAGAAAAAGTGTGGGGAAATAAAGCATCTCACTAGGGCTCCTTTAAAGACATACTCCTGCTGGTTCTGTGCATATTGGCCAGCACCTAATACCATGAGAAAAGCCAGGAAGGTCAGAATCATTATTCATAGCAGAAGGCTTCTAAAGTAAAGACTTAGAAGGGCATTGAAGATCATTTAAGCAACAGACCTTAGTTTATTCAGCAAAATATCCAGCCGTCTTATTTCTACATGCAATCACTTGCAGACAGATTCAGCCTCTCACCACATCAGGTTGTTTTCTTTTTTTCTTTTTCCCTCCTTTATTTATCAAAATGAGGCTAATGTACCTAATTGTTTTCTGTATAACAAGTTTTCAGTTCTCATAATGTCATACAGGGAAAAAAGTCTCTTGATTTCTACACTATTAACAGCTTGGTTTATGGATGAAGTGAACATAGAAAGGAAACATCCTAAAAAAGTATGACAGTGGCCTTCCAGCTAGAACTGCAATACAGACTTTCCCTGAATGACTGGCATTAAAGTAGAATCAAAGCTCTAAACTGGTTAATTTTTGGACTTTTTTCTTTTTTAAAACATGATGTGAATAATTCATTTAAAGCCATGATGTTTCACCTGAGCTTTTACTTTGTTTCACACCTGATCTTTAATAGATTTCTAGATGTGCATCAACTGAGGAAGAATCTTGAATGGAATAAAAAACAGACTGAAAAGTTATATGACTATATAAAATGGCAATATAGAATGGCTCTTTGCGAATATATTAGGCCTGACCTTAAACAAATGGAGATGTACAATGCTTTATTTTATACCAGCTGAGAATCTGACCTATTGAATTTAAAATGACATTTCCCATCAATCTTTTATTTATTTCACATTCATTGCCAGTTTTCTATATGTATCTTCAATATTGTATGGAAGAGGTAGCAGGATGACATTAAAAAAAAATAAAAAGAATAAAGTCCTGCTGTTTCCTCTATTTTTATTTTCTTTCTTTGCTATTCACAACTCCTTCAGAACCTGCTAATTCTTTTTCCTGGCACCATTCAAGCTACTCTGTTTTATTTACACACAACCAAACAAAACCACAATAATCCCCAAACCACTTGCAATAGGGTTGCTCCAGTAATTTGTACCATGTGGCACAAGCCTCAGTTGGTTCACATAACTAAGAGGAAGTAGCAGAATCCTCTGCTGCAAGGCCACTTGTCATCTTAGGCCCATCTTATGTTTGTGTAGCTGGAGAACTGGGAGACCCAGATCCTTTCTGCAGCATTCCTCCTTATGCTGCCAGGCTGATACAGAGTTCATAACTACTTGGGAAAGGAAAATTCAAGCAAGAAATGAACTGCACTTAGTTTTTACGTTTACTTCCAGGAATACTGAAGATACCGTATTTCATGCAGTTCATTATGAAATATACCTCATAAGCAGAGAGACTGTGGAATACATTCATGTAGAAGGAAGAACGGAGAAGAATAGTATGTGAGAAAAGTATTGGGAAGTGTTGAAGAATGGAACTAACATACAAGAGAAACAGCCAGTACAGCCAGCACAGCAGTAGCTAACAAGCTACACAATCCTGGAAGAAGGCTTAATTCACAATACAATCTCTTACTAGGATACCTATATGTGCTGCACTTTCAGGATAAACATCAGAAGATACAAACAGTAACTGCTATTTCTATGAGAAGTTCAACCTACCATGATTTTGCAATGCATGGGTTTTGCAGAAGCAGTGTTGCATACTGGGAGTTTGCAAGCTGATGTCCCAAAGGCATGTTTCAAATTAAAAATATTTATACTAAATGCAAAGGATCTGCAAGTAGTCCTCACAGAAGACTGAATTAAGTTATTTTTTACATTGTATCTACATTTGAGATACATAAAAAACTACAGACTACAGTATTTTGAAGATACTGCAATGTAGAGATGCGGCAGGAAATTTTAGTAGCTGTGAAGGAAGCCATTTGGATTTGGCACTTAGGAGACAGTAAAACAGCAGTTCAAAGTAGCAGACTGGTAGTTGAGAATGTATTCTCATGTAAAGAGGAGACCTGGCTAATAGGGAGAACTGATCAGATCTTAGAATTAAAACACTTGTTCAAAGTAAATCATTCCATTTCTTTCATGACGCTTATCCACTTGTCCTAGATCACCTTCAACAAAGAAGTCTTGGGATGTAAGAAAACAGCCATACAAGTTTCTGCATCCTCCATTTCAGAGCCCCATTCTTTGAGCTCCAACCGCCACAACTTTTCAGATTACTGCAATATTAAATATTTGTCATTCAAATTCAATCTATACACTTCCTCAGTAAACACTTCAATTAAAAAAATAGGGGGGGGAGGGGAAGTGCGGAGGGGTATTATTGAAGTATTTATTGAGGTAGATTCTTCTTCCTAAAAGAATAAGTGTCTGTGTGTGTATACTTACTTTCAAAATGACTGTTTTCTTTCTACAAGAAATTAAACAGCAACAAGAAATACTAACTCTCCTCCCATCCCCCCAAAAAAGCCCAAAACCTAAATCTAAATATGGGTCAGCACCTGAAAAAAAGAAAAAAAAAAAAAAATAGGAATAAGGAATAACTAACATTAAGGTAAGTACCTGTAACCAAAAAGAAATACAGATCCCTTTAGGTACATGACTCATCTTAAACGCCTATTTTAGGAGGACACTTCTGGACATGTTCATTGCTCCCAACTAATTGGTCAAAATGTTAAGAGTTTACAGTGCAAGTAAAGTCTGAAGGCAACAAGTTTAGGATGGCAGAATTGTAAACTTCCCACTGTGGATGCTTGGTTAATGATTTATAATCAGAAACAAAAGAAAACAAAATGGAAAAGGGAAGGGAAGGAGAAAGGAAAGGAGAGAGGGGAGGAGAGGGAAGGGAAAGGGAAAGGGAAAGGAAAGGGAAAGGGAAAGGGAAAGGGAAAAGGAAAGGGAAAGGGAAAGGGAAAGGGAAAAGGAAAGGGAAAGGGAAAGGGAAAGGGAAAGGGAAAGGGAAAGGGAAAGGGAAAGGGAAAGGGAAAGGGAAAGGGAAAGGGAAAGGGAGGAAAGACGTATCAACTGTTCTAGAAAGCCATTTTTGCCATGCTGTATGCAAGAGGAGCCATCACAGAACTAATCAACTAGATGGTTTTCTCCTCTCTTCTCTACATGTCTAAAACTTCATTCATTTCCAGCCTTTTTCCTTACTGTCTCTCATTTGTGACTTCATTCTTCATCTGTACTACACATATGCTGACTAACAAACTCATACCAAAAAACCTGTTTATTCAAAATAAATAAGTAAATAAATAAAGCTGTTATGCAGAAGCTTAGGTAAAGGATGAATTAATAACAGTTAAAAAAATCTCCAGCAATAAAAATAAGAATAAAAAACCACAGTAATTAAACTGAACTATTCTACAAGCCTGTGAGGAGAAAACAAGTATTGTCTACAGTTCCTTCTTCTTTGCAAGACCTCAGTTCTCAAATATCAAGGCAACATAAGGTTTGAACATATTTTTGGGATTTTTTAGGATTTTCTCTTTTTGAAATATTATATATTCTTCTACAAAAAATGAATAGGCTGTAATATATTTATAGTAGATAAATCTAGAAAGACAGTGACAGATGCAGAGAAGATAAAGTGAACTACTCAACAATAGTAGGACTCTCTCACTGTCTCATACTTCCTGACTGACCCTGGCACCCTGAGTTACCCAACAAAATGGTGGGAAAATTTATGTTGATACTAAGATCTCCAAAGCTCTTAAGACTGCTGAGTCAGTATCCTTTGCTCATGATGCTACTTCTCATGGGTGATGAAGCAAAGAACATCTTAATCTGCACGTGTCAAAGTAAGTAAAATTCATTTCAGCCCCTGCAAGACACTTCTGGCACAGAAGGTCACTAAACACTTGAGGCCAAATCCTGATGTAAGGACATGATCCTGCAAAATTTTCCTTGTCAACACAAAGTCAACGGAGAGCATTCAGAACATGTAAATATAAGTACAGACAAACCATTGTGCAGTGTTGCTTGCATGAACAAGGAGTATCTCTGGAACTTTGAAATTGGATTATGTACTTATTTATTTTTTTTAAATTTATTCCTCTAATAACATACGAAGAATTTTATGTGTGTGTACACTGACAGAGGAATATCAGTTCAGCAAAGCATTTAACCTCGTGCTATACAACCATTTCTGCTCAGCAAACTTCTTTGCCACAGATTAAAACTTTAAATCCTCTATATTCAGACTTGCTTCATTATTGTAATAAGCAAAGGAGAAAGACACCAGATAATAAAAATATCCTCAGTGGGACAGTTTGAAGGCCTATACAGACAAAGGTTAATATTCTAACTGGTACTGCACCAGATCAGATAGTCAACAGCCTTACAACTGCAAAATAGGAGGGGAGAAACAGCTAGTGATAATTTCATATATGCAACAGTATTTTCTCAAACGAGTGGTTTCTCAAGTTTATACCTTCTCTGAGCATATCAGTCAATGAGGGACAAAATCAATGTAAACACAAAGCTCCTCAAGAAGGAGCTGCTAGAAGCTGGGGCACATTCTTCAGTCTAGGGAGTAATTTACAACTTTACTCTTCGTTTTCAGGACAGAGTTTTCCTTTCCTTTCTTCAATTTCTTTAATAATTTTTTATAATCAGTTTCAGCCATAATAGCATCCTTTATCAGTCTGGTTTGTGTGCTACAATAAGCAATTCCTTTACATTTAAATTACATATAAACTAAATAAGAATTATGTTTTTTATATGCATACTCTGATAACTGGTTGTTTTGGTGCTCCTTGCAAACAGGATAATCTTTGGTGATGGACTATGGATACCCAAACTCTGATACGGATGGTGCAGCTAGTACACCAGGTGGGCAGTTGGGCTTGGGGAGACCCATTCTGCAAATCTTCATGTGGGCAGCATGAAATGCATACGCTTTCACTTTGTTCATCTACTTCTAATAAAATTAAAAGTCTGTTCCCCTAGCAATTGTATCTAAAGGATGGTCATTTTTTGTAAATAACCTCTTGCTGCTTTCAGTGTAAAGGGAAGCTGAAGTGCTCTATATTGATGTTAACTCAGATCCATACTGAAGTAGGTATCCCTGCATCACCTGTCTCTCCACCTGAAATTTAGGAAGGAAGAAGGCATCAATACTGACTATCCTATTTTGTTGATTTTTTTTTCCTCTCTTGAAAACAATTTCTTCCAAAGAAAGATTTTTTCCTTTGGTTGACATATTCCATACTCTTTAGATAGATAAAATATCCTGGAAAATTAAAAATAACTAAATAAGTGTAATTTTGTCTTCAGTTTCTATTTCATCTCAGTACTCTGCAAGTTATAGCTTAGCCACAGTAAAAGGAATACATCAAAATGACCACAAAATTGGAAAAAAAAGAATAAAACTTTACTATTGCACAAGCTTTATATTAAGTAATGAACAAGATCACAAAGAAAGGGAAATACATTGAAACAACACGGAGAGAGAGGGGATTGTCCCCCTTTGCTCTGCCCTTGTGAGGCCTCATCTGGAGTACTATGTCCAAGCCTGGAGCCCCAAGCACAAGGAGGATCTGGAGCTGATGGAGCAGATATAGAGGAGGACCATGAAGATGATCAAGGGGCTGGAGCACCTCTCTTATGAATAAAAGTTGAGGGAGATTTGTTGTTCAGTCTTGAGAAGTCTACAGGGAGATCTCATTGCTGTCTTCTAATACTTGAAGGGAGCTACTACTACAAGTTTAGATTTCAAGATTTTCAGAAATGCTCAGCACAAATTTGTGAATGAGAATTTGAAATCTCAGTGTTGCACACAGCAGTAGCTAACAAGCTATACAATTCAGGAAGAAGGCTTGATTCACAATACTGTCTTTCATTAGAACACCTATACATGCTGCAATTTCAGGATAATTAGCACTTCACTTTAAGATCTGCACTGAATTTTCTGTGTTGTTGGTTTATATTTCATTAGTTTGACAAGCAACATATTTGGATAGGACATAGGACACATAGGACACTATTCCTATTGCAGGAATTTTTAGGATTAGTTGATACAAATTAATTCCAAAAACTTTTACACATAATATTATTCTTTAGTTCGCATAAATAAATCTTTCAGATCTCACGGTTGTCATGCATGATAGCCACTCTGAGCTGTACCTTTGATTACCTTATAAATTAATATTTATCCTGGATTTCCAATCAATATGAAAGAGTACTTTGTCAAATGGTGCACGTTGGCAACGCTTGAGCATATTCATGAGGGCTTAGAAATGATTATGGTGCTAACACACAGACAACAGCAGCACTTCCACCATCCTTGCTTTGTGTGCCTGGCACCTTGTATCTTTCCTGGAGATTTTCCACAGCCCCTAATGGCTCCCCATAGGCCTCACGCAGCAGCCTATGCACAGCTTGCAGGCTGACGTTGCTATGGAGCACCACCACTGCCACTGAACAAAGGTGCAAAACAGTGCATTGCAGCTGACACATGGCCATGGAAGGCATTAAGCGTCCTGACTGAGCTGTCACTTACAGCCCGGTGGGAGATCAGGCACAAGTCACAGGTCCAGGAAAATAATATAGTGCATTAGCACTAACTGTGACAGAAAACTGAATGGGGTTACAGAGAATTAGCTATACCACATATGGTTGCACTTGGCAAAGAATGACTAACTAACACGGGCTGTATTACAGCATACAACTGCTCTGAAGTTTCAGAAACTTCCAGGTATTGCTAGAGTGACAATCTGACGAGGAACTGTTACCTATTAAAATCTGTGTGAGCATGCACATTGGTTATTAAATTTTGTCTATACTTATCTCTGTGGGAGTTGAGACAAACTCTCAGACTCACAACTGCCACTTATTTACTGCCCTAAGAGTTATGCATGCACACTGCAATAGTGTAGCTTATGCCTTGTAAGCACATTCAAGTAGGCTAAGCAGTGCTATTCTTTATTTATATCTGTGACACACACTTCAATAACTTAGTTTCCATATAGGCAGATGCAATAAATGAAGTATCATTATAATCCCTGGAGTACTCATGATGCTGGTAACATTTTGGATTCCCAGACTTACAAAATACGCTTATTCATACACATATTTAAAAGCAGATTTACATGAGCTAGGAAAGACAGACTGTTCTTCCTCCTGCAGGATTTTCAAGACTATGTCATTAGGCAGGTGGCCGTACAATATTGATCAGGTGCTGCTTGTCACAAAGGCAAAGACTGTTCTTTTATTAAACTGTAGTTTGCAGGCTTATTGTAACTCCTTCCAGTTAAGCTTTCATATTCCTTCTACATGAGTTTGCAGACTCTTAATAAAGAAAATGCTCCACTGGGATGCGAGTTAATACACACTGAGCATATACATAAACAAAATCCTTATATTCATAAGGTATTGTGTGAATTTACTGAGTACAAATAGCTTAGGGTCAAAAAAATAAAAAAAACTAAAAAAAATTAAAGCTACAATTACAGCTGAGTACAGATTTCTTTTATTTATTAGATCCTGATTTGTATCAGGTATGATTTCAACTGACTAGCAATTGTTTGTTACAGTGGAAAATACATGCTTTCTGGTACACTGCCTCTGATTAAACCACAATATTACCAATTTCCTGTCATTTCTGAGAGCAATGCTGCCCACATCAATTCATTAATCACTATTAATATAGGTCACATTACAGTGAAAAAATTAGTTCATCAGTTAATGATTTAACTGTATTCAGGCAATATTTTCATAGTCCTCCATGATCAGAACATTTCCTACTCTACACACACAATAAAAACAGGATTTTCTATCTCCCAGAAACTTGTATTTAAAAAAAAAAAAAAAAAAAAAAAAACACAAAAATAGTAAGAAAAACTAAAAGGAAACATTATACATATATATATATATCCAGCCACAATGACTTATTTTTATATCATTATCCTAAAGTGAACTTTCGTAACACAAACTTTTTTTTTTAAACAGATTTTCACCTGAGGGGCTTGTTTTAGATCTCACTGAAGGGGAGAGATTTTATTTTACAAGAAATTACTTCCATTTTATAGGCCAGCCGTATAAAGCTTTGTAATCTATGGAAATGTACTCCAGTCTACTCAATCATACTATGTGTAGCTAAATTGCATCTCCACTATGAAAACAATAGGTTAAATCAGACTGATTTAAAGCTCTGGTGAGCTTAATTTGACATTCAATTCAAATTATTGTAAGAGCAAGCATATGTGGAAATTTTAAAGGGAAAGGTACTGCTAAGCTAAAAGCAAATTCAAATACGTTAGATCTTCCTGAAAATCAGTAAAGTCTGATCCAAGAGAAGACAGTAATGGAATTCTTAGCTGCTCCCAAAGTTAAACAAAAATACAACAGAGAATAAGTCATAAGGTTTGCATTTTTAACTGAGGATGAAGCAAGAAAGCTCTTCTATTCTCCAAGGAAGTGCAAAGTTCCTTTCAGGGTCCCTACATGGGAAGTATAAGCATCATTTTACAGTTTCATTTCAGCAAATTTCACATCTGCCCATCCACTAGAAGACACTTTAATGCACTCTCTACCAAAATTCCAATGCTATTTACTTTTTATGCTCATTGTTAACTCCATCCTCCTCTATAGAAAGAGCTATTAACAAAACCGCACACATATAGCTTATTATCGGTTCCCTATCCCAGCTCCTTTTAAGTCCAGGGCAGGAATCTCACCAACAGTCAGATATAAATTGTCTGACTTTGCAGCTGCATGAGGTGAGGTAGCTTGGCCTCATAAATCCCCCAGTCTCACAGATATCTGGCCAGGAAAAACTAGACTATGCCACTAGCCCACTGTGGTGAAGGGAAGGGCTGTGGTCAACTCCACAGCATTTCACACCAAAATGCCAGCAGAGGCATGGGCTCAAGCACCAGCCCTGCAACATGATCAGGATACTGAGCCTCTCTCCTGTTTTCAGGCAGGCGTAATTTCTTTGAGAGACACACAGAAATGGTCCTGCAAAAAAGCCTGGGTGTCTGTAGGCAGCACATGTGCATATGGGATCACAGCTGGCACACAGATCCACTGTGATCTGGTGTGAACCATAGCCAGAGCTTGGTCAGGGACTCCTTTCTGGTCCCCATCACTCTATAGGGTCACTGACAGAATGGGTGGTGTGCAGGGCACTCCCTGTTCACACTGTGCCCTAAAGCACGGAGAGGGTGATGCAGTGTTGCCCAATGTGAACCTAGAATTCATAGACTCATAGAATGACCTGGGTTGAAAAGGACCACAAAGATTATCTAGTTCCAATCCCCCTGCTAAATGCAGGGTCACCAACAACTAGACCAGGCTGCCCAGAGCCACATCCAGCCTGGCTTTGAATGCCTCCAGGGACGGGGCATCTTATTACAGTCCAGAGCAAAACCTTTTCAACAGTTACTAAAATGAACTTTGACTTCTTTGATAGCACTTCTGGGATACAAGCACTCCATACACAAAATGCACTTCCAAAAGGAGGAACTGTGAAAGTGCTGTTGGTTTGACACCACCGTACTAAACTGGTTTTCTCCAGGGAAAGTAACATCATAGCAGCAATATAGCAAATAGGAATACCATTTCCATAAGAATAATTTTGGTTAAATTCAGTAAATTTGGGAGTTTTTTGTTTGTTTTTTTTTTTTAATTAAATTACTATGTACTTCAGTATGAATGATTTATATGGATTTTTTAATGAATGTATTTTGCATAGGTATTGGAGCAAATAAAATGAACACCTTCAACATTTTAACCTGAGACTTTTTAAAATAATCAAGATGGAAGTAAAAGGTACTTGGCAGTGAACTTTTCTCCAGCAGTAACACTTTCTTTCGGTTTAAGCACACAGCTACTAGCTAAATGTAGACAATATTCTAGTGTTGGTTTTTTTATTGCTACATACTTTTATTTTAGGATTCCCACAAATAATTCAAATAAACACTGGTGAAAAAACTATGACAGATGCCCATTAGCATAACTGACTGCTCGAAAGAATAACATTAATGCCTTATTACTTATAACATATTCATCCAAATGTTTCATTAACTTAGTAATGTAATATTAATGAGAAAAATAACTAAAATGTTCTGGACCCAGCAACCGCAAACTGCCAGCTAATCATTAAATCCCAGTTCTCCTTTCACCGAGTTTCATCTGCACAGGTTCCTCACAAATTCCCATTCACAGATCACAAAAGAACAATTTGGGTTACTTCAAGAATTAATTAGACATCTGTATGAAAGCCACTAGAACAACTGCTCCTCCTGCGAGTTCATAAAGCTGTTTAATTTGCTCTTGTATTTTCATTCAGAGAAGCTGGCAACTCCACAATAAAACACAGCACGCAGAGATAGCAAGCCAAATTTCTTACTTAATTGTTCACTTTCATTTACTATGCTCATTTAAAAGATGCAAGCACTAACACCTTTTAACCTCAGCAATGACACAGCTGGGGCACTCTTCACACATAATACAGAGTGACTAATGCACCGCTTGTCAATCTGCAAAGAGTATTCAGGTCGAGATTTGGAGTCTGCACTTGCATTAGCAAGGGGATGAAAACCCCTTTCTTGTGTAGTTTAGCTTTTATTATGTTTCTATCTTAGCAGCTAATTGCCAGAAGAAAGGAAAAGAAATACCGAACAGGAAGTATTGAAATGTATATTAAATGCTGCAGAATAATAAGGCATCACGTTTACTGATTTCTTTTCTTTTTCTTAACATTTTAGCTTCTTCACCGGGAAGTTAAATAGCCATTTGAGCAATGCTCTTTAGCTAAAGCTGTCTTTATAAAGCTTCTATTGAGCAGAAGTAATAGGCAGACTTCTACATGGGATGCAATACAGATCAGATTTCGGTATTCAGCAGAGGTATTCCATGAGAAACTTGGCTTAGTCACGGAAATAATATTACTAAAAAATCAGAGCATGCCCTGTGGAGAGCTAATCGAGGATGGAGACTATAATCATCCTTCCTCTGAACAGCAGCCCTGGTTTACAAAAGCTGAACAACTGCTTCATAACACCACAGCTTTTTTACTACACTCTATCTGTGGAGGTGGAACGCACTGGTACATCCTTCACACCTCAAAGATGAAAGCCCTGTAAGATTTTCAACTTCACTGTTTGCAAAGGAAAATCTAGCCTCTTGCACTTGTACATGATGCAAATATTGGCTCTCTAGCATACCAGCACTGATGTCCATCTGGCAGTGTGGCATTGAGCCCACACCCTAGGTGGAATGTCAATTTCAATAGGACATAGATGCCAATTAAATACAAATTTAGAGTGATAGCCTGCAGAAGGCAGAAAATAGCAAATATCCCATGAAGAGGCATTTCTGATAGCAAATACAGCCCTATATTTTATTGTGAGGAACTGCTTATGTTTATGATAGCAGTTATTGTCAGCCAAAGCTAAATCCTATGGAAATCAAAGTAGCCTTTCAAGTATTGCAGAAAGTATACATAATGTGTGTCAAATTCTGCTCTTACTAACTTGAATGGCAAGACTATTTAATTCATCAGAAGAACCGTGGGCTTGGAAAACATGCTTTTTTCTAATCAATCTACATGACAGTGAAAGCTCTCTGAGCACAGAAAGTAATAATTATGCGTGATTGACAAGGTAAGAAGAAAGACTGCGGTGCCTACCCTTGAAAAAAGAATTTGGCTATTTGTAACTGTGTTTTCCCCCCCTCAATGAGGGACAGGCTTCAATTACATAATATTAATTTCAGCTCCCTACTGAATTATTTTTGAAATAAATGTATTTCTGAAATAACTGGGAAAAAAAAGAAAAAAGAAAAGAAGAATACGAGCTAAAGAATTATGGTTTTCAAATTTTCTTCTAATCTCCCTTCTCCTTTGTTCCCCTCCCCTATCTGCCTTACAGCTCTGTTATACCACTCTTTCCCTTCTACAGAACACATTTCCCAGGATAAAATAAGATGGGAACAGCACACCATAGAAATTGATGATTTCTGTTAACTGCACAAGGTGAGAAGGAAAGAGCCACAACAGCAGGGGAAAGATGGGCAGAAGCAGTGAAGCAGCTGATATTAAAGAGGTCAGGCATCACAGGTAGGAACTTCAAGTTAAGCTGCTGAGCACAGCAAAGAGGAAAACAGAGATGACCACAGAGGTGACAGGTCCAATCCAGAGCTAGAGAGGAAGAAGGGACAGCAACTACTCCCTGTCCACCTGCATGAACTTCTCCCACCCTCTCATCCAGGCACCTGTCACCTCAAAGGAATGTGAAGCAAAAAGAGGCTAACACCACCACTGGTCTTCTCATGGGGGCCAATGGCAAAAAGCACACCTCCCACGGGCCACTCCAGCATCCCTACTCAAGGTGCTAAGAGTTTTACCATCAACTTCACATGGGATGTTTGCAGCTTCATTACTGACAGCTATCGGACACGTAAGATCCGAGAGAGGAGAGAGATGGCTCCAGGTGTCTGATGGATCCCAGGCCTGAGGCTGGGCTGAGCCTCACTGCCATGCGTGGATTACCATGCTTTGCAGTACCTGCTTTCTACCCGGCTGTCAGATTTCAAATGACACAGCACAGGCCCTCAGCCCTGAGGAGCTGGAAGCAAAACAGATGAAGCATTTAGCATAGTCTCTTCTTCCCAGGGATTGAACATCTCACAAAGCTGTTGGAGACAGATAGACAAAGACAGAATGACCTTTCCAAATACAACCAGCTCTTCCTCACTGTCAGATTTTCCTCCCCACACAAACACTGTGCTCCTGATCCATGGCTGTCAGCCTTAAATATTTACCAGTGCTGCCAACTGCACAGATAAACTGTTCTGAAAGTTTGCAAGAGAGATTACTGTGTTTTATGTAGCACATCCTGCCACTTTAATTGGAAATGTGTTACACAGACAGTCTGATACAATAGGGGAGTTGAACATCTTGGTATTAATGTATTTCTTACTGCTTGTTTCTGTGACGTATGTCATACAAACAACCTTCCCTTCCTCTGAACAGGGAAATAACACCTTGTTTCTAATACCTTCATTTCTCTGTCAAAATTACAGTGTTTCAAAATGTCAAATTCAGCTACCATGCAGATTTCTGACACAACAGGAATATTTTCCTCTCTTATTTTTATTTTTCAATAAGGAACTGAGAGTTAAGTTGTTATAATTCAAAGTCAGAAATCAAAGTCAAAGCTAAGGTAATTTATACAATATCTTCTTAGCATATTTGGTAAAATATTAAACATGAATGTTCATTAATTCATGTTGGACAGAGAGTTGGAGTCTGTGGAATAAGGGGCTGAAACCTACAGGGGAGTATAAGCATCAGTCCTGTACTAGAAAGACAAAAGAAGGATTTTCCACAATGCTTCCCAACAGATGCTTGTAATAGATAGTATCTATAGAAGACTGGGGTGCTTTTTCTGTTCAAAGATTCTCTTGGAGAAGCCTTGAAGCATGAATTTCACATTTGGAAGAAAAATGGGATAATTTAATAACTCTTCATTTGTTTTCCACTTTCTTTCTCCCTTAGAACAACCTTATCATCCTCCTCCTCACTCTGAAAAACATTAACTTTGACACACTTCCTATATAAATTACAATACAATTTCATTTGCAGAAAACAATTTGTAAGTGAGGAGCTTCTGAAAGGTTTGGGGGTGGAGGAACTGCAATCTGATTGCCAGTTCCTGCAGAGGACCTTGCTAATGTGACTTCAGCCACATTAAACACTGAAAAGCCCAAAACAAAAATATCTCTATAAAGCATACAGAAGCTCAGCTAATATTCCAAGTAATTGTGAACACACAGAAAAAATAATAATAAAAAATAAAAAATAAAAAAAAAATCTTGCTCTAAACACAAAAATGAGCCTCACAAAAGAGAACTAATTGTCAATTCTGGGTTACAAACAAACAGTGAGTATGAATAACAACATCACTTAATAACTGAGAGCTGGAAGAAGACAAAATGCAGCCCTTCATTGCGGTCTAAACAATGTATGTTTTCATATTTGGCAGTAAACTGTAAAACTAATGACCCATTATTGAAATTATCTTGCTAGTGGGGCTATCCTTGCATTCCTTGTAATATATAACAGACATGACTTAATAGATTTAAACTGTTATGATCTGAGATGGGAGACAAAGTATTTTCTGATTTAATAGGATACTAAATCATTAAAGGTAGTTAAGCTACAATGACAATTTTAGTTGAATCCACAGTGTTAATTTACAGTGAGTGGTACAGAATATTACTAGAGGATGTTTCCACCTTCACCTTGCCTAAACAGAAGTTTGAAGCACACATAAATTTTACCATTCTAACATGCAAGGTGACATTTATAACCTTCTTTTTTTTTTAACTTGAGACATGAAATTGCAGCAAAGTTCACCTTCTTGTATCAAGAACCTTAGTATTGTGCGCAGTCTTTAGGAGAGCCCTAGTAAAAGAAATCCTACTCTGTCATGTGGCAGACTGCAAGTACAAATTTCCTGGTAAAGGCTCACAGAGCCTTCCCTAGAGTTTACAGAACATCTGCCATGCCTTTCTGTGAGCAGATGAGTTAAGAGAGGAATACTAAAAGGTACCAAATCAGAGTGCCCTATCTTGGCTGCCTTGAAAACAAGAAAAGGGCATTCTCATTAAGAAAACTGAATCATGGAGACAGGTAGAGAAAAATCAAGACACTCTATGAAGTTTGTATCCCTTTACATATTAAGGAAATTCAGTCTTTTTTTTTCTCACGTGTGAGTAAAATATGATCTCTAAAACGAGAGCTAATTTGGCCTGGATTTAAGACTCTTAGATAATGGCTGTTCACATCCTACCTCAGTAAGTCTTATCCTAGCTTTACAGAGTGATATGCTTAATCATTCTCTTGTTGGCTTCAATTCTGAGTGTACAGCAGCCTGACAATCCCACCACCATGAATACAGTCAACAGAAGCATCAGATTGCTGCAAGATCAATGTGTTAACACTAGTGCAATACATTACTTGTGCACGTGTATCACAAGCAGTAGAAAAATGCTAGACACTTGCAAAGAGCTACTTAGCACTGCCAGGTCATTTCTAAATGCCAGCTGTGATATAAGCTCTTTAAAACCAAATTCCACAGGAAGAAATAAAGTTGTTCACCTTTTCAACCTCCTCCTTCTAAAATACTGCATTTGTTTATAGGAATTAAAAGGAAACAAAACCTTTCCAAAATCTTAGCCTTGTCACTACTGTTGTGGATTCCAACACATGGTTCCCATAGTACTACACTGCCACTTAAATAGTCTTTTCTTGTCCATTTAACAATTCCTTTCAGCAAACTTCCTAAGCAGAGACCTTTCCTGACTAAGACAGGGCTGGTATCAG
Source organism: Excalfactoria chinensis (assembly GCF_039878825.1). Lineage (NCBI taxonomy): Eukaryota > Metazoa > Chordata > Aves > Galliformes > Phasianidae > Excalfactoria > Excalfactoria chinensis. The sequence continues at coordinate 91,142,924 of NC_092825.1, read as the reverse complement.
GGTTTCAGAGATCTTTTGCTCCTCCCCTGTTTTGGGCAGCAGCCACTGCAGATGCAGTTATTTCCCATATCCTGCCTGTCCTTCAGCTTCAAGCTATCATAAACCTGCCCCTTCACAGTTTTAGAAACTAAAAACTATGTCTTTGGTCATCACCCTCAACCTGTATTGTTCATGATCTATGTCAAAGAACAGAGAGACTGAGGATACACATCTTGATGGGAAATGGATGCTCTTCAAATTCTCTAAAGAGCTGTTCTTGGTATGCAAGATCAGGACAGAATAAATTAATTGGCCATTTCCTACTTTGTGATTTGTTACATCCTATTTGAACCATACAGGCATGGTTAGAAAATATACTAGCCTAACTGAACCAGACCCACACTGTGCCAGGAAAGTCCATATCTTAAGCTATACGGAGGAAAATATTCAATCTGATTATATGTGAAGTTGAAAAGGAATATTACACATACAGACACTGTCAAGGATTTACATGGTGGTCTGGCCCAGTTCTGTGACTATTAAGGCAGGGGGGACCTGCAGATCCTTGCCCTGGGAAAAGGAAAAAGAAGAAAGGGTAGAGGGAGCCCAAATACAAACTGTGACACATACACACACAGTATGTGTTACAGTTTGCTACTAAAAGGCACAAAGTTCTACCAACATGCCACATAATGGATCATTAACCAAAACATCCATATTCAGAAGCCAAGCAGATTTTGTGAGCCACCCTACAGATCATTAGCACTAGAGATAATAGCCATTGATTAAAAACTGCCACACTGACCATTTGTTCGGGCTTTTGAGATTTGCCTAAGGCTTCTACCCAATTTCTTACAGTCTTATACAGCATCTCATCTTCTAGGTTATGAAAACTGTGGTTTCAGCTTCATGAATGCACATCCTTAGTCCATCTATTTATGGCATTTATGCAGCATGTCTGTTGATAGGTTACTCCTGCCCATATAATTTAGTCATAAAATCTTGCCAAGCCTATGACGTGATTTGCTTCAAATTATTAAACCACTTTGTTCATTATTTATTATTGCAATATTGTTTGCCCTGTAACAGCTAAGGTTATGTTAGCATTTCCATTACAAACACAGATACATCAAGGGATTTAAAACTTGACTGTAAAAATCTAGCTTTAGGCTGGAACTCTGCAGGCAAGGTTTCAGCTGACAACAGATTTATTTCTTTAAAACGCTTTATACTGAGAATAAAAACAAAATCCATCTCCTACCAATTTTGTTACAGCAGTACGGAGGAAAATAATTACCATTTTCTATCAAATCACTTCCATGTATGCGTTTTCCTAAATTAATATTTTTATAGCATGCGCTGGGTCATCTTGTTGTATTTCAGAATTATAAAGCAATTCCACTCTCTAAAGCTGGCTTCTACATTTTCCTAATAGTTTCATATTTTATGTATGGAACTCGGTATTTCTAAAAAAAAAAAACAAACACAAAAAAAACCATTCCGGGTATGTGTAAGTATAACAAATTGCTATTTAAGCATAATGAGCACTTCTTGACCTCAATACCCATACACAGGGTTTGAATATAACTTCACAACCAAATTGAAAAACTCAAATTAATATTAACATTCTTCTCTACTGAATAATGTATTCCTTCTCTGTGAAGGTCTGATCCTATTGCCTATTCCACTCTCATTAGCATTTATTTGACTACTGTTCATTTTTTTTTTTTAAACTATAACTACTGTTTTTTCAAGGAGCGTGGGTGTATGTGTGCAGTCGTAAAACCCCCAGTACAAGTCTAAAATTATAGTTCTTATCAGCATTAGGATTTTAAAAACAAATATATTGGTGGAACTATCATTAATTTTTGACAGAGCATTTGCTAATAATTCAGCAGCACAATTTTCTATTCTGAAGGTTTAAAGAGACATACAATTCACCTTCAAAGAAGGTGGATTCAGTCTTTGCTCGAGGCACAGCATGATCCAATACACTTCCTCTATTAGTAGATAAGCGGATATAAGATATTAATAATAAAGCTATGTGGATTCTTGCTTTACCATCTCTATCACTGAAAAGACCTTCCAGATGTTTAAAAGAGACTCACACATCATCACATAGAAGAGTTTATTCACATCTGCCTGCATGTTCAAAGAGTGCTGGCATATCTGAGTTTTCTGATCTCTGGAGTAAACAGTCTATTTAACTCACTCTTCACTTGAAAAATCTTTTTTTTTTTTCTGAGATCATCTCATTTCTTTCCTCTATATAATTCTTCTTCCTTAAAAATGTATGCATCTGGCCCAGGAGGTTCTCAGGATCGTTCTTAATAGTTTAATGTGATCCTAGTGTACTTAAAAAGCGTTACCCTGTTCCCACAGAGCTCTCTCTCTTTTCATCCCAATAGCAGGCACATCCCAATGATGATGGCTTCTCATGTGGCTGGAGGATGTACAACTTTATTAAGGTTCTTACAAATCTTTTCTTTGTTAGGCTTGCCATTAACATGAGAAGACATATATGACAATATGAGAAGACTCCTGTTTTTCCAGGCCTTCCAATTCTACTTTTGGTTTTCCCCCCTTCATAATCAGTTGTAATTGGTTCACATTTCGTACTACTCAAAAATAGTATAGAGTACAGTATTCTCCAACTGCAGCAAAAATAACAAGCACAATTAAATAATAAATAATATCAACAATAGTAATCCAGCCTTGTTAGGTAAACTACACTAAGACAAGCAGTGAATGATTCCTTTGTCCTCTCGCTATATTTCAGACCCAGCACCACATCACCTGTGTTTAGCTGCGCAACCTCCCTTAGAGGAGAGGAAGGCAACCTGGTGCTCAGGGCACTTGCTTGCAGCTCCAAAAACTATGGCAGCAGTGACTGTCCTGTGTGCCCTGTGGAAGTCAGTTAAGTTTCTTCAGAAAAGGCAGCCCAAGGGTGTACAAAAGTTAAAAAGAAAAATACAATATCTACTGTAATTTTCCAAGCACGTATGTGAAGTCAGAATCGCTAACCAGGTGCTCTAAAAACTCCTATTAAGTAGTTTCATGTGACTGAACATTCAAAATTTGGAAATGTATCCCTAATTCCTTCCATTTTAACCACATTTCCTGCTTCCCAGCAGAGGTGACAGATATACTATAGTAACTATTGATCTAGGGAATTTAGCTTCCATTTTTTCTCTGGGCTTATCCCCTTTGACTGATTTAGAGACGTATATTTCCACTATGTGTTTCTTGTCAACAGGCTTCTATGCCATTAAAGGAGCGGTTATTGATTGAAAGCAAGGACAATCCAGGCACCCCAGTAAATTTTCAGTGAAAAGTCTTTAAATAACTTTCTGAATGCATTTCAAGATGGAATTCAAAAGTTGGTGTCTGAAGCCATCAGGCAGATTTAAAATTTAGACTTTGAAAAGCTGTATGCTACCAACATATTCAAGCTGTATGCTACCAGCAGATTCAACTCCAGATAGGCTTTATTTTTGTTTTAAGTCATTGTTTTTAATGTGATGTTCGTGTTTGTTAGTCAGGCTAAGAAGGAACTGCTTGGAGACTTTGGGAGTAAAATTCAAACTTCCTTTGTGAGACAGCATCTATTTCCCTGTCAAAAGGAACTACCATGGGGCCTCCTTCATGCCTCTCCGCACAGCCATGAGATTAAAGTTTTCTCTACAACACCCAGGGGAACACTCTAGAAAGCAGTTAAAATTTAAACAGATAGTTCAAAAGGAAGCCTTGTTGAAAAGGCAGAGTCCACTCATGCCGAAGGGGAAGTAGGTTAACCAAGGGCTAGAAAATTACCCCTTCAAAATACAACACTTGGACCTTCCTGTGCTGTTCTGGAAAAGATAAAAAACAATGCAGGGAAGACGTAATTGATCCCAAAGCAGGATGGCCTCTTGGCCCACAGGAAATAAGAACTGGGCTACAGGAGAGAGGAACACACAGTAAGAGCATTAAAAAAACATTAGATTTTAAGAATGAACAAAACTGAGATTACTCACTGAGGCTGATTACCTTTAAAACTAGAGACATCTATGAAAATGAAGAATTTTCCTTTCCTTTTTTTTTTTTTTTTTTTTTTTTTTTTTCCAAAGCAACTTTAGAAAGGTACATCTTCTAAAAGTTTTAATTATCATCTTCTTAGTCTGGAGCACAGCAACCTGAGATATAGTTGTGCTGACAGGGCACAGACAGGACAAATAGTTGGAAACTCCTTAACTTATATGGTCACCAAAGTTTCTCCCTCAACTCATCACTTCACAGGTAGTCACTCTAGATTATAGCAGTGTAAAGAGAGTATCAAGTGTCATAAGCCCCAAATGAATGGCTGTACTTTTTTTCCTTACCACATGCTCCTCGTCACGCTCAGACAGTAAGGGTTCAGTCAACACAAGTTACATCAGCTTAACTACCAGCACATAGTTAAACTAACACAAGCTTTAAGTAATACTCTTAATTGCATACGGATGATGGTCACACTTATTTGCCATTTATTGGTAAATTTACAATCACAAGTTATAAACCCGACATTTTAGCCATCAATCAAAATTCTTACTTAAATTGTTTTATGTCAATTGGTGAAAATTATGCTTTTATATGAGCCCAATTCCTGAGTTAAAACAAAATAAAATGCTACATTAATACCAGATTCAAATCTTCTCTTGAAATCCTTTTGTCTGTTCTTGATTTACTTTTTGTCTTTTCATTTATGATGTTTTATATATTCTTCCATAACAAATATGGTCATATATGCCCTGTGTGAACCTGTAAACTCATTTGAGATATAAACAGTGAATTCTGAACATTGTTATTTCTAATGCCTAACTGAATCTACTGACGATGTCAGATATCTAACAAAGGTGTAAGAAAAAGTCTTTTATAAGATAAGAATTAGAAGAAATGCAGGATAAACCTTGCTTTATTTACCTAATAATGAAGTCTTATGGCTTAATGTTGGTATAATCTTGGTATAATGCACAAGGCAACATTTGTAGAGAGGTGCAGTACGTCAACAAATCAAAGACCAAACCTCACAGACCTCCAGAAAACAAAGCAATCTTTCTCTCATTCACCCTCAAATCCTAGAGCAGCATTTCAAAAAACAGGTTGAAGTTATTTTTACCGAAGATAAGCATTGCGTCTCAATTAGTCTAAGATGAGAAAATTTCAACTTGATTGCTTTGAAAGTTGAATGTGCATTTTTGACTGCATGAAACAATTCACAGTGAAAGATGGAAAGATAGAAAATAACTTAAGAAGAACCAACTTTCAGTTCATAATTGGTTGGACTGATTCGTCATAAATTTACAAACATGAATCTCTTCAAAGCATGAGTATCTTACCACATTCTGAATCAATGATATCCTGTACAGGTATTATTTTCATTGGTAAATCAGCACACCAATGATTTCCATCACTTTCATTACTGTGTGTGAAAGTTGAATAGTAGTATCTTTACAGCTCATTACTTTCTAGATCTTTATTCAACTAATTATAATCATCCTTTAAATAGATGCAATTCATCATCTAAATAGGTCAGAATTTCATTTTTCCCTGCACTTCAAGCAAGTCAGATGAAACATTAAGTTTAATTTTCACACAGAAATCTTTGTTTTAAAATAAATGCAATCATGTCAGAAATCAGCTAATAAATATTCATTAGCTAGTAACCACAGAGATTTCCATGGCTAAATGTGTGTTGATTGACTTTGGCCTCTAACGTGCATCCTAAGGGGGCTCTGAAGTTGCTCTTGCTCCTCACTTGTTTTGTCAGGTGTCTTTCTTGGTTTTCCACATTCCCCACCCTAAAAATAACTGCAGGAAATGCTTCCCCCTAACAATAATACAATCGCTCACATTTTGTAAAAACATGATCAGGATTAGCTCCGTACCAGGAAGGAAAAGGAAGAAAGATGTTGGTGATTACCAACCAACCAAATAGTTGGACAGAAATCTCCATGATCTGCTTTCATTTGTTGCCCAAAGAAGCTTGTGGGTGCCCCATATGTGAAGGCATTCAATGCCAGGCTTTGGATTCCTGGGTAGGTTGATCCAATGGTTGGCAACTCTGCCCATGGCAGGGAGGTTGAAGCTAGATGATCTTTGGGATCCCTTCCAAATCCAGTCACTCTGTGTGTGCTGGGGCTTGGCAGGCAGGCCATAGGGTCTGAACTCAGATGAGCTGGGGTGAGGGGGAAGAGAGGTATTTACCTCAGCGCTAGTGCTCTCTTTTCTCCTTGACATCTAAACTAGTCATTAAAAGTTTGTGTTAACTGGAAATACATTAAGCAGAACATCCCAGAGATGAGACTGTTTTGCCTCCGCTAACATATTATGTAGATACATAAGAAATTAAACAGTGGAAGAGAGGTTAACGTCATGAAAGATTCCTCATTTTGAAATTTCTACTTGTTACTGTTGGCCCTGGCAGACTGGTCTAGTGGTTGGTGACCCTGCCTGTGGCAAAAGGATTGAAACTAGACGACCATTGTGGTCTTTCTCAACCCAGGCTGTTCTATGATTCTACAATATGTTTTTTCATACCTAATAGCCTAAGAAGATGAGTAAATTATAAATCTGAGGATGAACACACTTCAACATGTTTAACACTAAAAACATACAAAACCTAAAAAGAGTAACCATACATATCCTTATGTAACAGCCGTCAGACCCTTCCCTCACTTTAGCTGCTAGGGAGCTCAGTATGACACTTGCCCTCACAGCAGCTGAAGAGTTTAGCATGATATGAGCCAGAAGCAAAATTAATAAAGAAATAAAAGGAAAATGGCTAAAAGAAAAAAATACAAAAGGGATCCTAAAAGTATTTACTTTTGTTTTCCTACTCAGTGCTCAGTTAAAATCTGTTCTGTTGAACACAGCCATTTTACTAGTATAGACTTAAAGGTATTTCTGTTCCGTTTATTCACATAAGTTACCAAGTGTTCTTTCAACACTTGCAAGTGTCTCTTATGTCGGTTAGAGTCATGTTCTCTGTAATTCAAGCTCAAAGAAAAAAAAATCCCATTGAACATTTTCACAAAATAATTAAAATGCTCCATGAATCACAGAGTTTTAAAGCACCAAAACAAACAAACAAAAAATCCATGTAATAAATCATACCTTTTTAAACACTTTTAGCTCACATTATACAGACAGAACATAATTTTTGTCAATATGTCCTTAATTCAATAGCATAAAAATGAGCTAAAAATTCCTAATTCTTATGGAAAAAAAAAAAAAAAAAAAAAAAAAAAACCTAACATGTTAATTCCACCACAAACACATTTATACACCTTTAATAGTTCAAAAAAACAGAGTTTCACAAAATACAACACTGTTATCAAGTAATTGAATAGATATAGGTAAGCTTGATTGCCTGTCAGTCCTGTGACTCCTCACCTGCAAAAGAATCCTTATCAAAATGGAGCATGGTGATGCTGCGCTGGGGCTTTCTGCTGAAGCAGAAGTCAGGTATAATGCTGAAAAGTTTCAGATATGAATCATTAAGATGAAGAAATCATGTTTTGGGTCACTCTGGACATTAGCCATGCTCATAGCAACTGAAATCAATAGAAACATCTCCCAGAGTCCCAAATGTTACAGAGATTTCAATTGATCACTTGAAAGAAAATGAAAAAAAATGAGGATTTGATAGGTTTGTCTGAGCCTCTTCATATAGAAAATAACAAAATAAAAGATTCTAAATTTGTTATATGTGCAAGATTAATATGAATGATAAAGTATGACAAGCTTCCTCACCAAGTTTTCTTATTAAAAATAGAAGAGTAAGAACAGTGTGTTTAAAGCATTTGTTTAAATGTCGATATCCAGTCTGCTTCAGCAGCAGTGCAGGTTTTTGTGTCACTTCTCATGCTCACTATTGATTAAACAATCATGATCACTAATAAGGAAGCAAGAAGTGCCATTTTTCCTTCCACACTCATTTTAACTCTGTTATTTCAGACCTGAAATTACCTTTGTTGTTTTAAAAATAAGGATGTTATTATATACTCTGAAGATTATGTCTGTACATTACATTAATTCTCAGTAGTTCAGATTCATGTCCAAAGATTTTTTTTTTTCCTCCCTTCAGAATTCAATTAACCTTAATGAATTGCCCTACCACAAACTGTCAGTCAAGCAGAACATATAATCATTATGAATGAAGCTCTTAGAAAAAAATGAGGTCTAAATATGCACGTGCAGTCTATTCGGCTTCACATAAACACAGGTAAGAGGAGCAAGTAGCTTAAACCAGCAGAAATAATGTTCTGGAAACACTGGGTAAGGGCTAACGTCAGCATACAGAGTCAGTGCATGTTTGTGTGAAAAGAGTTACATTTATCCCTTAATACAGACAGTAGAGAAATTTAAACGTTTTGCCCTGCAACTGAAATAAGATGAAGAGATGGCACCGAATTAATGTCTTGAATTATGGAAAGACAGCAACTGTTCCTTGCATTAAAATCTTACCTGCCCACCCTAACAGTAAGTGACTTCCAATGAATATTAAGAAAAAGATCAAAACTTAGAGTCTTGTAGATGATTAATTTAGAAAGACTATCTTTCTAGAAACTTCCTAATATATATATATATCTCCAAGGATATTATGTGGGGGGAATTATTTCCTAGATTTACTGTAGGATCTTACTTTTTGATTCTCTCATCCCTTTTGGGAACTCACTTTTCAATGATTCAAGATGTTTTTATATGGAATATATCAAGTGGTTTGTTTTCTCATGTCAGAAGGAGGATTTCTTAATGGTCTGTCTCAAGATCTTGTGTTAGTACATCATCCTTAGGTCCCAGATGCCTTCAAATTATTTACATGAAAAGGATTCTGCAAATTGACATGGATGCTCTCTAGAGTCAGTCAGACAGTGATTATTTGCTGTAGAGCTCACATGTTTTGGCCTATGAAAGATAAAAAAAATGCAATTCAGCTTTTTTTTTTTTTTTTTTTTTTTTTTTTTTTTTTTTTTTGCAAGCTTTTGACAGTAGATTTAAGATAGGAATTTCAGGAAAAACCCATTTGAAGTAGAACTATCTGACTTATTTCCAGAAACTTCAGTCTCCACACATTAATTTTATCTACAAATGTATTAAAAACAGAAAAAGTAAAACATACTCATCTTGATCAGTACTAATATTCAGTGAGATTAAACTGAAGATTAACTGGGAAATAAATGATTCTCTTAAACCATAAACAACTGTCCTGCACATGAGCTCTGAAAATGCCTCTGGTAACTTAAAAGTGGTACTCGTGGAGTAATAATCCACTCAGATTAAATGCTTATTCTGAAACTAGCTACTCTGATATTCCTTCTGTTCAAAACCTCCTTCAAGCAATAGGCATGAAATTACATTCAATATGTAACACTGTTCCTGGTGTATTTGGAACTAACCATGATCCTTAGGAGTGTACAGGCGCATCAGGCCTGTAAGGTGTTACTTCTATTGTTACATAGTATTCTTGGCAGGGCTTTTTCAGATCAGAAAGACATCAAGGCATTAAGAGTCACTGAAGGAGAGACAGAGATTGCTTCAAATAAAGGTTGTGCCCCAAGAAACTTCCTGGTACAGCATGCTCAAGTAAAAGGAACTATGCCATGTCTTCTCAGCTTCTTGATATAATAATCTATCTCCCAATCTATTCTGACATGGGGGACTTCCTTCTGGCATCCACAGCTGTCCTCTGCTAGACATATCAGATCTATACCTTTATTGTTCTTTGTTATTCATTCTTTATTGTTGTCCTCCCTTAGCATCTTCCTGCTGCAAAAGAGGATTTGCATTGTATTCAACCACTTACTGCAAATTTCCAGTCACCCAGAGGATACACTTAAAAGAATGTTGCTAATGTTGCTCTTCAAATGGTTAAACTGACATAAAATCATAGAATCAGAATTACCCAGGTTGGAAAAGACCTCGAAGATCAAGTCCAACCACAAACAAAGCATAGTACCCTAACTCTAACAACCCTCTGACATGTAGTATATCCCTGAAAACTGACTAGGAAGCTGATAATATGAAACTCATAATTCATATTCATATTACTGAGTTGGACTCACTGATCCTTATGGGTTCCTTCTAACTTGGGTTACTCTATGATTCTGTGACCTTTCAATAAAAGTCTTAAAACAAAACAGAAAAAGAAAATCCAGTGTTATAAATAATAAAGAAACATTCAAAAGACTGTTGATAAAGAGATGCACAATTCCTTTGCCCAATTTGGCTGGCGTTCCCTAAAAAGTCCATAAGTCACTGGCAAAGGTGCCACTCTATTATCAACTTCAGGGATCTGTCAAAGAACATCGAACTCCAGGCTGAAGCTTGGATCCAGTAGTACCCAGAGGTACTTGAAAGGACACTCATTACTCTGGGGAATCATTTACATTGCAAAACAAACTCAGTGGGACTTGAAATAAATTAGATATTATTATTACTCTACCATAATTAAAGAGCTCCTGAAATCCCAAAAGCCTTCATTTCTGAGGGGAAAAAAAGAAAAGAAGAAAAAAATATATATATACATGCATTTGGTTGAATAAAATCAACCACAACCACAAGCTATTCTGATCCTACTAAAAACAAAAAACAAAATGAAACAAACAAACAAAGCTTGTTCTAAATTTTTGTCTTAATCCTTCAGGAAGCGAGTGACAACAGGATGATAAATGCTTAAAATTTTGGATGATTTTACAAGATTTCCTGATTGCCTGTGATTTAGAATTCAAACACAAAAAAATTATCTAAAGCTGCCTAGAAATGAAATTCTGAATAGATAAAGATGTCCAGATATTTGCACAAGGTTCGAAGCTGCACAGGGAAATCCAGCTTTGCATTCACAATGAGTTACAGTGGAGACATGAGATACGGCTCCTACTTCTTTAACTTCAGTTAAAGTTTTTTAACTTCACTTGTCAAGTGAAATTTCAAATAGGTGGGAGATTCGGGTTCTCCTGTCTTTTGCTGTACTACTTAAAACTTATCATGGCAGTGGTCCTGTGTAGACCACAACATGAGTAAGACTCTAGTACAGAATAGAATCTGCTTGTGTTATGAATGGGAATTTAATCTGAAAACATGATAACCATGCCAGTTTTTAATCTGCAGGGAGAGTGAGTGGAACAGAGGGATCCTAACAAACTCTCCAGACTTCTTGATAAATTTTATTAAATAAAACTGTAGAGCTTGTCTATTACCTAGAACTGGTCTTTAGAATTGTTGTCTTGTGTCCTAAGTGTATTAAAATGTCATTACCCATTTTCAACAAAGTACCTTTCTCACTTCCTTTTTCTTCAAGCCTTTTGTAAGCTATAATTACAATTAAGCAAAGACATGTTTATTGTCATGAAATGTATGCCAGCGGCTCACACTAATGCAATCCAAACATTAGTATGAAACATTTTTCCAATTACTGCACAGACTCCCCATAGTGTTTCAAGCTGCTTTATGACATTTTAAACTCTGTCTATAATACAGCCCTTCAGAAAGCTGCAAAATCTTTCTATTTCTTCCTTATGACCCGAGAAAACCTAAATCTATTAAAAGCACATTTTCATAGCAGCAGGATAAAAATGCTTTTACTACATTTATCTTCAAAATTGGTGGTGTTAAATAGTGCCAGGGGACAAATAACCATAAAATATAACATTAGTGTACAGGGTACTGTTCTAACTAGGCATGATGGGATGTCTTTCTACCCTTTCATTTCTTCTTTCTATTTGTCCCATTAGAGCTATGCAATCATTTATCAGTCACTATGGCAAGCAGTGTTGCTTGATCCTGGCTCCTGTCTAATTTGATACCTAAATGAATAACCCACAGAAAGAAAATACAATTTTCAGCAGTCCAGGGACATCCACACCTATATTCCTGACTAATTCTCTACAAACGCTTTTGCTGCTTGTTAGAAGGCCATTTTAACAGCCTCATATGTATGTTTTGAAATTGTATTACAGAAATATTTAGCTAAAAAAGGTCTAAATAATGAACTGCACCCAAAGGAAAAAAATCATCTTTGATTTAAAGCCTGGATGTTAACAATCGACTTCACTAGTCTACACTAAAGACCAAAATATTGTATTTACCCAAGGTAAATATGTATTTTTTTATTAAGAAGACTAACACTATAGTTTGTGGAAAAGACAATCACTTTTTAACTTAGCTTGTTCCAAACATGCATATAGTAACTCTTGCAATTACATGACATCTATCAGCTAAGAAAAAATCTGATAGTATGTATATACATTCTTGCAGAAATCAAGAGGAATATTTAACTTCTCACTAAAGATAATTTTCAAGAGAAAGATGTGGAAAGTAACTGCCTGAATTTTGAGGAAAACTAGAATATTTGCCATGTGTGCAGCAGAAGTCAGAATATTAAAATGTCATATTATCAATAGTTCAGACATTAACCTTTGTTTTTCAAAATAACGTGTATCCTTTAGATAACTTCTGAATTCTGAAGGTCAGAAGGTTAAGCTATTTCTGGAATACTTGCACTGAATTATCTGGCTGAAAACTGCACCTTAATATTGCATCAGACATTCATTAAGTACATTCTCACTATTTCCAAGTAGTAGTTGATGTCTTAAGGAAAATAATACATTTTATGGAGTTAAGCAAACAAACAAAAGAAGTAAAACTTAGTAAATGCAAGAAGGACTGAAAAAGCACAGAGTTTTTCTTTCAAGAGAAAAATAATTTCTTGAATTCATGGCTACAGAATGGTCTAAAGCATCTGGATTTTGTTAATCATGTATGAGCTTAAGGAAAAGAGATATCATACTTCAGACTCGTGATGTCTGAAGTAAAGAGATCAGTAGACGTGCATTTCTAAATTGCTCTGGCAAGACTGCAAGCCCTTTACTCAAAAAATTAATATTTGATCACACTGAAATTAATGAGCAGTCTCGTGAGAGAATTCCTAAAGTAAACAGCAGAAAGCATAGACTGGTCATTGTCTCCATTTTCATAATAAGACCAGGATTCAACACATATGTAGTTTTGATGACTTCACAGTGCATGCTTTGAATTTTCAACTTGTTAACTAGTTCTGGGTCAAGGTCTGGGTCAAATCCACAAACACAATGAGCCCAAAAATATCAGGGATTTATAAATTCCAAGTGGGGTGGTGTTTGGTTTTGTTTTAATGTCGTAGGCCAGAACCATAATTTTTAAAGGAGCAAATGGAGGAAAATGGGTTATTTGTAATGAAAACTCTCAAACATTCAGATTAATGGAAGAGATAAAGATAATTCAGGAACAAAACAGAAAGAACACTAATCTGAAGCGCTGCTAGCATCCACTATTTCAGTCAGTCATCTTGTGTTGGCATATCCTATATGTTGCTGCAGTGGATCCTTTCGTCCTGACTAGAGGGCTCCAGTTTCATCTATTCCTCATGTTTTCTAATCCCTTCACCAATTTCATTGTTCTTCCTTGCACACCCTTTAGAAATTCAACAGTCTTTTTTAAGTGAGGGGCCTAAACTGAACACAACAGTCAAGATGTGCCATGGACAATGCACCAATGGACAACCACTTCCAAGTTCTGCTGGTCATACTATTTCTGATGCAGACCATAGTGCCATTGGCTTTCTTGGCTGCAAAGGCATGCTGCTGATTCATGTTCAGCCAGCTGCAGACCAACACCCTCCTTTTATTACACATTAATTCCAAATTAAATATATTTTTTTTAATGAATGAAAGTAGGGACAAATAAATACCTTTGCACAAATATCCTGTAATGGATTTTTGACCAGCTGAACTAAGACACAGCAGATTAATTCCTTAATCAAAGCCACATAATGATGGTTAACTTTAATCTTAGGGGGATCACTGGACTACAAAGGCTTCACTGAGGTGACAAACCCTTTCAGATGACTTCAGTAGGGATTTAAAAATAGGGCCAACATATTAAAGAAACACTATTGCACAAATAAGATTTTAGTTGAGGAGGAGGGGAAGGAGAGTATTTTTAGCTTTTGTTGTTGTTACTGATGTCTTTGCAGAACCTCTGCAGCCTTAAGAAATTCAAGGTTTCAAGAACACTTCTAGCTGACATGGCAGCACCTGAACAATGGCAAGACTAACCCAAATTTAATGTGCCTATTATGATCATAGTTTCTGACAAAGTTTCAAATACGGCAGTGTCACGGAGTTCTCTCTAGATCTCCCTCCGTGACAGGGGAACAAACCCAGGGGAGCAGGAACAAAAGTACCTCCCTTCTCTAACAGCGCGGTGCGGCGCGGCGCGGCCCGGCCACGTGCGCTCCGGGAGAGGGGAAGGGAAGGGAGACCGCAAATGGGTCTAGGAGGAAAAAAAAATGAAGAAAGGATGATCTGAGAACGAACGGCAGTTTAATAAACCCAGTAACACTAAACAACAACGAGAGAGTTTCAACAAGGAGAAAACCAAATCTCAATCTCACCGATGGGCTGTGGGAGGCGGGAAGCTCCGACCACGCTGTCTCCTCGCAGGGAGCCGGGCTAGAAAACCTCGTCCCCTTCCCGACCTCCCCTCCGGTGCCGCTCCCCACATGCCCATTTAAGGCAGTCCGCAGAAAAAAAACTTGTCCCCTTAACTTCCATTATCCCACATGATGTTCTGATGTGGAATAACAACACCAACCAAATTACAAAACCATAACAGGTAGTAAATTAAATCTCCACCTACACTGCATCAAGAGAAGTGTGACCAGCAGGTTGAGGGAGGTGATTCCACCCCTCTACTCTGCTTTTTTGAGACCCCACCTGGAGTACTGTATCCAGTTCTGAGGCTTCTAACACAGAAAGGACATGGAGATGTTGAAGTGGGTCCAGAGGAGGGCCATAAAGATGATCAGAGGGCTGGAGCACCTCCCCTCCAGGGTCAGGCTGACAGAGCTGGGGTTCTTCAGCTTAGAGATGATAGGCTCTATGAGAACCTTATAGTGGCCTTCCAGAAGTAGGTCTACAGGAAAGGTGGGGAGGGAATTTTTGTAACAGCATGTAGTGACAGGAAAAAGGCAAATGGGTTTAAACTACAATAGAGTAGGTTTATACTTCTTTAGGAAGAAGTTCTTCATTGCGAGAGTGGTGAGACACTGGAACAGGTTGGCCTGCAGAGAAGGACCTGGGGGTCCTGGTGGATGAAAATCTTAACATGAGCCAGCAGTGTGCTCTTGAAGCTCGGAAAGAAAATGGCATCCTGGGCTCCATCAGAAGAGGGGTGGCCAGCAGGTTCAAGGAGGTGGTTGTCCCCCTCTACTCTGCCCTCCTGAGGCCCCATCTGGAGTAATGTGTCCAAGTCTGGAACCCTCAATTACAAGAAATACAAGAGAGCTGTTGGAGAGGGTCCAGAGGAGAGCCACTAAGATGATCAAAGGGCTGGAGAGAAAAACAGGCTGCAGGGTGACCTCATTGCAACCTTTCAGTACCTAAAGGGAGCGAGCCTATAAACAGGAGGGGAGTCAATTCTTTACAAGGGTAGATAACAGCAGGACAAGGGGAAAGGTTTGAAGTTGAAGGAGGGAAGATTTTGTTTGGATATCAGGGGTAAGTTCTTTACTATGAGAGTAGTGAGGTGCTGGCACAGAATGCCCAGACAGGTTGTGGATGCCCTATCCCTGGCGGTGTTCAAGGACAGGTTAGATGGGGCCCTGAGCAGCCTGGTCTAGTAAATGGGGAGGCTGGTGGCCCTGCCTGGCAGGGGGATTGGAGATTCATTATCCTTGATGTCCCTTCCAACACAGGTCATTCTGTGTTTCTGTGATTCACATCTAGAAGCAGCATCTGTGCTATTTGATGTCATAAAGGTTTGGGCTGTCCATAATATCCAAGCTACAATGTGTTGCTATAGAAAACTATCACAATTCATCCTCTTTCCCAAAACCAGGGGGGAAGTGAAAGGAAAAAACAAAACAAAACAGTTCTCCTGAAACCTTTTTCTTTCATTGAAACTTAGCTCAAATGCAATTTAGAAGGATAATTTTATAGCTCCTGTGACTCATGCCTCTGTTCTCTTTAACTAATTTTACTTCCTATCTGAAATATATTTTTCATTATGTATGTTTTTTCTTTTTGTCCTAACACTGAGATTTATTAAGAATATCCTAAGAGGAGTGCCTTATGAAATGCATTGGCTAGCAGAAGAATCTGAATACTACATGTCCCAAATCATGTTTTCCATTCAGCAACTCAACAATTTAGCTGAATAAGAAATATAACAGGGGAAAAAAAGAATACAAAAAATTACATTTTTCATATGTTATTACTTTTCAAGCAACAAGAGGCTTAATCTTATGATTAAGGCAACTATTATTTAATTTGTTAAATAAAAGTAAACAAAAACAACAACAACAACAAAACACAGTATAGTCAGCGTTGCAGGATTTTTCCCCCAGAAGCACCTTATATGCTTACTAAATGTTAAGTTGCCTTATTTATATGAATAATTCTTTTCTTTGGGACTACAAACACCTTCATCTTCAAATCATAGTTCAAATAAGTCATTCTTTAATATTTTTAGTTTACTTTGGGATTTTCCTTTTCCAAAGTGAGTGGTAAACAATATTTAGCTGATATTCTGCTACAAGTCATTGTTTGTAAACAAAACATTTCCTGGATTGTTTCAAAAAGCCAATGAGAATAAATACTGCACTTACTGCAAGGAAGGTTTATTTTATCTGCACAGCTATTTATTTGTTTTGATCAGTTTCATATATATATATATATATATATATATATAGTTTTTTGTAATCCTTGTAAAGATTGCAAAGAAAAACAAATACACTTATGTTGTGGATTCAAGATAGAAATGCTAAAGTGTTAGAAAGAACACATTATAGAATAGTTACTGTAAAATAGATGGCCATCAATTGGACTTCAAAAAACATCCATTTAGCCAAATTAATCCTGCTGCCTCACTTTTGTTTATTTGCCTGTTTTTCTTGGTTTTGTTTTGTTTTTAATCTCATGATGATTCCATAGTTTCAGCAAACTGATCATGCAAAATGATCAAGGTCAATTTCATCAGTGGATGTAAAAAATATTCACAAATCATTATCAGACTTAATGTGCTTATTTTGTTTGGAAAAATATTCATGCTTTTCTTTTCCTTCAAATTAATATTTTTATAAAATGCATTATTAATGAGTTATTGGGAGGTATAATGACATCCCAGAAACTCCTCTGAAAAACAAAGCAAAGCAAAAAAACAAAAAACAAAACAACAAAAAAACAAACAAAAAAAAAACCAATATTGAGCATTTTCATCTTAAACTGCACTATTTAACACCCTGATTAAATTAAACATGAAATGCAACACATGTGTCCTTAATATAGATACTCTAGGGACAGTTCTGAGGCTCTGTTACAAAACCAGCTTTCTCTTGGGATGTATCCGTTTAAGTACTGAATAGATAGAGATTAACCAGGGATTATTTTGAGATTCAGTGATTCAGTAGAACCTCCCAAGGTATTCAGCTTTATGATTCAGGCATGCTTTGTAGACAATGTTTTCTTTTATATGCGATCTTACAAATGACTAAGATAAATTATCATGGCTCCATTACAACAATTCAAAGTCACAAAATGAAGTTTGTAAGCAATATATATACTAGAAAGCTGCAAAGGATGAAAGTGATTTCATAGCATTCAAAAATCAATGATTTAGACTAAGGAAATGTGGAGACTTAGACAAAGGAGAAAAGGGTATTTAGAGAAAAAAATATTATTCTGCCTGCCAATTCATTGTTAGTTTATTTCATATTCCTCTTAATAGAAGTTTTGTCCTCCTTTATCTCATCTTTACTTTTCTATTTATAGAAACGGAAGAGAGAAAAACAGCAAATATATCTCCATAATCTCCATCTATAAGTGGCTCAGGTAAATAAATAAATAAATAAATAAATAAATAAAAACCACATAAGAAGTTATTATATTAAATTGATTAGAAGATGCAACAACATAGCAAAGAAAAGTTTGTTTGCCACTGAAGTTAAATTTATTCATCATCCATAGGAAAGTAGAGCTGAGTAGCAAGCAGCACCTTGCTTAGAAAATATAGTAACATTTTCATTTTGAATGGTTGCCTTATCCTGAATTGGACAACCAACATTTGAGAAGCTCCTACAACACCAATGGGAAAACCTGATGAAGTCATAAGAAATCAGTTTTCCTACTGCTGAGGTCCTCCAAGTTATCCTTTCCACAGATCAAGCTAAGAGCATCTTTATCAGAACACAGAAGTAGCTGAATAATTTTGTTTTAAGGATATAACCACTAGTATAATTTATTCTACGTTTCTGAAAAGCTCGGATTTCAGTGCTCTTGTGGCAAGTATTTGAGTGGTTAGTCTAGGAGCAGATGGATTGTTTTACGGCAAGGCTTTCATTCTGAGTCCAAAAGGCATCCCTTTTGCTTGTGGTCAAAGGTGAATTTATTCCCAATGCTAGCTCTTTCCTGGGGCTTTCTCTAAGCAGATTCTGTCAACTGTGCTATGCTTCTGCCAAATTACTTGATGATTTTGTCATGTGGGTTAATATTCCCCTGAGATTTCATTTTAATCAAATTCATAAAAGAGAAGCACTGTTGAGCAGTGCAGTAACAAAAGCAAATGCTTTTAAAAAATATTCATAAACTGTATTTAGGTTTTAAAACTTCTCAAACCTCTTTTCTTTTTTTCTTTATTTTTTTCCTTGCAAAACAACTATTGCAAACTGTACTTCATGCTCATAGCAAACATTTTTATAGTTTTATAATTTCTTCTTGATAAAATAGGATATATTCTTCATTTTGGAAATTAAACTTTGGAATGAGGAATTGAGTTCAATTAAGATTAACTTTAGGGCTCTTAGTTCATACATACTTCAGTAGCCTTCCTCTTGCCTAGTGGAATTCTGTAGTAACTTGAGTAAACAGATCCCCAGTCTTCAGGATAAGCTTTTAACAATCAGTGACAGTGGCAAAAGATGGCTCAGGTCACTAATATAAGCTTCTGCTTGGAGATCCAACCTACATATGTTTTGCAACGTATTAATATTGTACAGTAACAAAGATGTTATAATGGACTGTCTCACTGAATGCATGTACACCTGCATCCCATGCTGTACTACGGAGATGCCTGCTATAGTTGTGTAGAAATAGTGTATTTTCCTTTGCACAAAATCATTAAACAAGAATTATTATTAAAATGTAAGAATTCAGAAACTTTGTCTAGGTTAGCAGACACGTTACAGATGGATAGGGGCAACCCTGTATCCAATGCTGACAACATGTCCATAACATTCACCTTTCAAGCGTTTTTATTTCAGATTAACTCTAGTTTGGTTCTCTGTGCAGAGTGCTCATTTGCAGCAGGAGTGCATTAGTTACACTCCTGGAGTGTAACTATTACCTATTACCCTATTATGCTATTATGTATTTTATATATATATATAAATATATATAAATATATAAAATATTATATATATATATCCCATTTATATCTCAGTAGCTGAATATTTTAGATACTTGTGCTAAGAATTATCTTACGCTTATCAGTAATGGCATGTCAGATATGGTTTTATGGTGTGCACGAGCACTGAAAAAACTTGTCTACAGAACACGTCCATAAGTCTTTTCAGATGACAACATTGTTGAAAATGAAGGCAGTTGATTTTAATGTAGAAAATGTTTTCCATGAAGTTCTGAATGAAGAATTGGAATGAAAATGCATTTTTTATGTATACCAAAGAGGCATAGCAATGACAAAAGGTAACATTTAAAATGCAAATCTGCTAGTGTTGTGTGACACAGTGTGAGATATATCTCAAAGTCTTAAGGTTGACTAATTGAATTGCCATTGATAAGATGTCACTTAAAGAGACATCTCTGCAGTGAAACATGAGTTTGCTGTAAATGACCTGTCATTAGAGCCATGGGTAATGTCCGTGTCCAGACAAAAATATTGTAGCTCCCAGCAATATGCTCAGTAGGAGTTAAAACAGCAAGAACGGTAAGAAGTCAGTGTACGTGAACCACCAGAGAATTCTGCCTCAGGTGCTATGTTAATTTACTTGTTGGCATACATTAATTGAAACCAATCAATAAAGCTGGTGGTACAACAGAGGGAATGCAACAGAAATAATCTACTACCATACTAACTCATTTTAAACTTCTAAAGCAAGAATAATTTAGTCTTTTTCATTTCTGTTAATACAGATAATGGAATTATTTATTTTTTATTCTTTCAGAACTAATTGTAACTGTCATGTCCTCCAACATCTTCCATGTAAGCTCCAATATTCTGATTAGCAGCTGCTAACTTACTTAGATATAATGGAAGCGAGCTCTTTCAAATTGTAAGTTTTAAAAATTATATATGAAACATAATATATATTATATACAAAATATATACTATATACAATGTACAAAATATATAAAATGTACAAAAAAACCAAAACAAAATAATGCTACCCATTTTGCCACACTGAAGTCAATGATATATTTTAATATTTAAAGATTTGCTGTCATGCTTTTTACATTTAAAGTATATTAGCATTAAAATATTCCCGAAGGCAAAAATTTCAAAGTTGTTGTCTAAGAAGCACATAAAGAACTACCATTTTTCCTTTGATTTTTTTCTGCTTTAACATTACTCAACATTTTCAATTTGTATGTCATGTTGACAAGTACCAGTTTAGGTTTACAGTTTTTGTTGGTGGTGGTTGGTTGGTTTTTGACTTTTTTGTTTGTTTCTTTGTTTTGTTTTACACCTACCACAAAGCCTTTTCCTCTTCATCTCCTGCTGTTTTTTGTATTACAACTATTTCTGTGAATTCCTCCAATTGGTTCTCACTGCCTAAAAACAAGAGTCGTTTCTTCAGACATGGAGAAATGCAATCACAATTAACACCCTCACTTAATGAAAACTGCTCATCCTTACCTATATATTCCCAGAAATACTTACCTATTTCCACAGAGATCAATGAAAATCTGAGCTCTGTTATTCAAGACTGCTTTGCACAAGGAATGTTCATTTACCACACAGTAAACATGGTGCAATGCTCTGATGTTATATTTTTTGTGATGTTCTCAAAATGTATCCAGAAATGAACGAGATACAAAAAAATTATCCTCTGTCAAGTAAGGAATATTTGTAGCATTCTACTTTCTTTCTGGTTGTGTCCAGAGGCGTATTTGGTCACATGGTCATATACAAAGAAGTGGATCTGCAGCTACTGTCTTCTGGCATAGACTCACTAGAAGTACCTAGTTCTACATATTTCAATCATGTGTGAATCTGGCTAGCTTACTTTTTAACTGTTTTCCTAGTTTTTTGGGAGGTATGAGTGGGACATGAAAGAAGTTATTCGGAAAAAGACAAACTCGCAGTTACCAAGCAGTATTCTTATTATAAGACTGTCCACACCTGGGCAGATTTTTTCTCACACTACCATATTTTGCTTGTAAGTGAACTAAACCATCCGCTCACAATTTCTCTGAATATACTTTTGTCAACATATGCTTGTTTTATTAGCTTCTAAAATATCAGCTAAACACAATGGTTTTCTAATGCAGTCTTCATTGCTTACGATTCTTAGGAAAAGAAACTTAAAACTGTTTTCCATCATTTAGTCTGAAGCATGCCATGAGCACGCAAATGTTACTTTTAACAAAGTACAGGTGGCTACTGGAAGTACACAGAGTGTGGTAATAGTGGTGCTTATAGCTTGAGAAGCCTACAAGTAAAGTATGTACATCTTATTAGAAAGAAAAGTTTATTTGTAAGCAAGTAAGCTTAATAGAGACTTTTTGAATTATCTTTTAATTCGAACATGACAGAGGATTTGTGAAACACTGAGCAATGCTATCAAATTTGCTTAGGTCCTTTTCCAAAACCTGTTATATAACAGTATGAAATTATGGATTATACATTTTTCAATAAGAGTTCTCCAGCCATAGGTTAATTCAGTTCCCAGAAATGAGAAAATCCTGGGTGCCAAATACTGTGTAATAAGTGGGAATGAAATGAAGGACTAAATCCCAAATATCTGCTATAGCAATTGGGCCAAAACCTGGCTAAAGCTCATTTCTTCCTTAATTCTCTAACTTTTGTTCACAATTTTTTTATTCTTTTATTACTTCAAAGCAGTTGAAGTACTCCAGTTTAAGCCAGGAAGGAAAAATACTGACATTTTCAGTCATAACATAGAATTGAAATGTACGGACTGTTATTACAAAAGTGCAAGTCTGTACTTCTATCCCAAATTTTAAAAATCCATTATTATTCTTGTCAGAACATTGGTAAAAGAAAAAGCTTGATGGCTGGTAAAAATACCACTTAAACTGCGTCAGACTACCTAGAGTTTCCACCATTTATTTGCAGTTATAATAGTGGGATTCAGAGCCAGCTATTAAATATGCCTATTAAAGTGAAAAATCACCTTTAAGCATTTTGCACTACTCATTTAAGATATTAATGGTGAATGATAACAGCTAAAGACGTTCCAGTTCTCCTTTCTTGCAGTGATAAAGGCTAAATACTTCACATTTTATTCAGTCCCACATATTTAATCAACTTCTGAAGTAAAATTGTTTCGTATATCTTCTTTGATTGGAATGAAGGGATTTAATAGCTACACTTCCCAAACAGAGAGCGAAGGCTGATTCATGGATTGGTTTCACAGTAAATCTAGGAAATCTACTGGTATTTTCAGGAACTATTACTGATAGAGACTATTTCCTCCCACCAACCCACACCCTTTTTTAAATTTTCCTTTCTTTTCTATTTTATTCCCCCTTTGAAATTTGTAAGTTCAGCTTCTTATGCAAAATTTAATAAAGGAACAGTTGGACACCTATGAATGACTGCAATGAACCACTTGTTCTGCAAAGCCTTCATACAGATTCAGATCCCAAATCTCCAGTTCTGCATTGATTCCAGTCCTGAATCATTCTCCTTCTACCCACAGTGAAAAAATGCACACATCATCTGGTGAACTCTTTCTAAATCCTCTTCCAGCCCATACCAATGTCAATCAGAGGGACAAATTGGGAAAGGATTTGGGATTCATCTGAAGCAACATGCTACTCATTAGCCAGCAATTAAATACATACTGATCAATCATTCAGCAAGATAAACAGAATAAATAACAACTGTGTTTATATGGATGTTAATGTGTGCCTTCCTACACCAGTATTTACTGTAATTTAGGTCTTTAAGACCTGAAACTCTCTTAACGGATTCCAAGGTCATCTGTAAGGAGAGAACAAGCATCACTATAATCAGGCAGGCTTTTTTAATTTACTTTTTTGAGCACTATAAGAAGAGGACAATGTCAAAGTATTACAACTAGAAGTTACTAGACTCCATGTATGATGGACTACACCACTAACTTAGCATGAATAAAACCATGACTGATTAATCACAACAGTGTGACTGACAGCCATAGGGATTGCGTTGCCCTCCCCTCAAACAAGTTTTATCTTAAAAACTATGGTTTTATTGAGTATGCATCAAGATAACTTTGCAAAGAAGCAAACAAAATGTATCCTACCCTGAGCAGTTAAGTGTTATAATGTAAAGAACCATGAAAGAACAGATTTCTTATCAAGAGGAAACAGAATGGACAGGCAGGGAACTAATAATATAGTTCAAGACTCACTGCAGCAGTAGCAGCTGTTCAAGCTACCCCTGCTAACAAAAAAATTTCCACCTGCAGCACTGTAGATGACATGAAGAAAGCCAGAATGGGCCAAGAGCAACTTGGTGATATTTTTTGTTTGTATTTTATTATAGAAAAACCTATTGAACTCTCATTTAGAAGGAAAAAAAAGAAACTATAAGCAAGTATGCTGTTTCTGTAGTAGATATAATACTTGAAATACTCAACTTGGAATTCAGCATTCAAAGATCCACTTTTAAACCACCCTGTACATATGTTCACAGTTTATTAAAGGTTTAAAAGCTTTATTGAATGAGCTCTGCGGCACATGCTGCTTACCAACTGATGACTACAAAAGCATTATTTTGGGAATATTAATCTCAATCTTTCATTTCAATGAACTTTTATAATTTTTACCTTCTAAGGTAAGTTATCTTCCACATGAAATTACAAACAAACGGCAAATTTCAAACACAATGTAAAATAACTACCTAGCAGTCTTTCCTACCTTCCACATTCACACTATCTTAGCCTGAAGATCCAATTATCCTCCAACATTTGCTGCTCAACCATGCTGAGATTAGTCACCAGCCCTCCAGTTAGACTGTAATAAAAGGTCTGAAGGTGCATTTACACTCTGAGGAATCAGGTATGAATGCTAGCATTGCAATCATTTCTTTTTGAGTTACAGCCATAAATATTGCAGTGATGAAACAGGCTATTTTCAGCTACTTTATCCATTTATTTGCATGCTATCTGGACTTACTGATTTTTAAGAAACCTAGAAGCAGAATACATTCAAGAGGACATAATCCTTGACCTGAAGGCTTCACAAATAAAGGTATTAACATGACATCGAAGATATTTTTTCCTATACCCAGACAGCCATACTGTGTCTCCTACCTGAACTTGTGATTACCTTCTGTAGAGGCTTCTCTCTTTTTTTTCCTTCCCATTTTAAGAAAGTAATTTTATATGCTGTCCGTTTGTTGACCTCTAAGATCACATTTTCACAAAATTACAAAATTTGGCACTTTCTGCTTCTCAGATGGAAAAACAAACAAACAAACAAACATAAAAAACCAAAACCACAGATTAAAGTATACAATTATATCTGATATTCCAGTCTTCCAGGTCTTTGCTCACTGCAGTAGTTGTGATCATGACAAAGAACTACAACCCTCTGCCACAGGACATTGGTAGACATTGCCAAAAAATGTCAAAACCACACTTTTCAGCCCAAAGCTGCAACTACTTGAACTGCAGGAGTCATTTCATTAGCTGACAGCTGCAATAAGCTATTCTTTCTCCATGTGGAGAAGCTACTGGTGGGAGGTACAATTCACACAGGCATACTCCATAAATCATATACCACTTACAGAAAAATATACTTATGAAAACATTTACAAAGTACTATGCAGTATTTTTTCCTATTTATTATTCTTACTTTCTCACTGCAGCCATTCTTTTACATCTTGCAATTTAAAAGCTGACAAAAGACTTTAAACACTCAAGCAAAATTCTGTCAAATTCCAATCTTTTGTTTCCACTTGTACTATTTATATCCTTGAGAGAATGTAGATCCTTTGTGTTCTGTGTGATTTCTTTCCAGTGAATATATTCTAGCTGACCGACAGAAGACAAAGTTATCTTATTTAATTACAAGTTTAAGTCATGATGTTGGTGACTATTTACTCTGTTACTGCTACAAAACAGTTTTATTTGATACATAACCAACTAAAAATGATGCTAACAGCTTTCAAAGCTGCAAACTATTAATAAAATGCATGTCATTAATGAACTGTGTTAGCACATAAACACTTTCTTTAAGATCTTTTACTGTGATAGTTTCTGGTATTCTATTTTATGGAGAGCAATGGACTGATAGTTGTTATGAAGGGGTAACGAGCAGACATCAGCATCACAAATGAGTGTTTTCCAGCCATTACTGACATAGGCAAGTAATAGGCCTTCGTATTACCTTTTCAAATTTTTATGCATTATTCAAGCAATTTTCTTGGAAACCATTGAAAATTGCTCATGGGTAATAATATGACCATATATATGGGTATTTTTCCTCTCTCTTTCCTTTTTTATTTTTATTTTTATTTTTATACTTTAAACACACATATCATATTCTGTAGCCAAACCTATCACAGATATACAACCACCATTCCCACAGCAAAACTCTATTCTATATCAATAACCTACTGCTAAGGAAACAAAAAATTGTACATTTGAACAAAAATTGTTTGAACAATCTTTCCAATAATGTCATTTCTGATGCTTCATTTCCTGAGGGTTTATTAATGATTATTGTGCTGTTTGTTTGTTTATTTTTTTTTTTAATTTGTTTAAATTATTATCACACAGTATGTTCTCCTTAAGAAACATCACTAGCTCCATTTCAGCAGCAAGAAGTTTTTATTTACTTGTCTTTAAGTCAAATATTTCTTGAACTGGACGTTAAAGTGCTGTTCACTTTTCACCTACAGACATATCACTTTACATAATTGCTACATACCAATTAAAAACACTATTATTTGAAGCTGAGCTTTAGAGAAGAGTACTGCATCTCTGCTACAAATAACTTGCTGCCACATGCCTAGAATACTCCCTACTACTCTACTTCAAGGACTCTTGAAAGCAAGAGGAACAAAACCGTAGTCCTGCACTCCAGCAATGGCCGTATTCAGTGATCAAGGTGGAGCAGCATTTCAGTTGGCTTAGTTGCCTGTAGCAGCAGTCCTTACCTATAGTGTTTTCTGCACAATATTGCAAGAAATATGAAGAAGAAAATAAATTTCCAGATTGGTCAATTTCCATTATTTTTCTCCAGAACTGTTCACAAAAACCGTATCTGTTCAACGAGAGGGAGGAGCAGGCTCGGTAACTAAATTTCCGACTAACGTTTCAGTGCCACATATGATAATAGCTAAACTTCTATGTGAAGTATGGCTTGATGTCACAAGGAACAGAGGGAGCAAAACTGGAACATGAAAGACCATTTATGCAATGCATTTTATAGCAGTCTTTTCTTTCCTCTATCAAAGACACACAGCAAAAAACAAACAACAACAACAACAACAAAAAAGCCTTATGACTTCCTTTTGCTTAACTAAATGTGGGATACACTTTTAATTAAAAATCATACGTTTCATGTAATATTTATTTTTATTACAATGCCAAAGGACAGCGTAATCAAGAAACTCATCTGGAAAAGAGCAGAAATTTGTAGCTTATTTCCTCTCTCCTGAAAAACTTCACACATAATATTTTTTTCATCTATACTCTCTTATTGCTAAGGTTTGGTGACAGACTATCTGCTTCTGAAGAAGTTGTATTTTTAAGAGCTTACAGATTATGAATGACTGATAAATAACTAAGATATTAACATTTCTATTTACAATATTTTTTCCAAAGTATATTTGAGACAGGATAGACTCAGAGATTGCAAAGGTGCTATTTTTTCCAAGAAAACTCCTGAACTATGAAGTCTATACATCAGAATTTCTATGTGGTAAATACTGTAATGGATTCATATCATTTGCTAATGAAAGTACTTCAAATACTTTGGTTAGGACAAGTCCTGTGAATGGTTAGCACAGCACTGAGGAAACAGACTCATTAGAACAGCTGTAACTCATGCAGACAAACAAGTCTGCAAGGAGACATGGCCTCAGTCCAAGCCATCCATCTCCCCTGGAAGAAAATGAGGATGTATACAGAAAAGCTGGAACCCCACATGCTTTCCTGTCCTCCTCGCCTCTGAAACAGCAGACTGCTGTGGAGACTGGTGTACAATCCCTCTTTTAGGGCATACAGACAGAATCCACACAAGTGACTTGTATACTCTGGTAAGCATAGTAGCACATTATTGCCTGCTGGTTGTGTTGTTCTAACAGCTGTTATACATGGGAATCTTCCCTGTGATGAGTGACACATAGTAGTTAAAACAAACAAACACAACAAGCATGATACGCCACACAATAAATCTAGACAAGACTGTAATAGAAGAGTAACATGGTATGAGAAAAAGATGGATTTATGTATTGGTTCCTAATTCCTTAGGCAATTAGTTTCATAGTACTTCAGCATATATGCCTACAGATGTGTGCCTCTTACAGAAGCTCTACTTTGCATCATGGAAACATCTTCCACTGAGATTAAAAAAAGTTTGGTTATTGTGAGCCAAAGATAGCTGAGTAATGGTTCCCTGGATATTAAAACACAAATACTGAGCTCAGTGGGAATAACATGAGAAAAGATTTCAATCATGCACAATCATCTGAGTGTAACAGAGCAGTAATTTCTTCAACCAAACTAAAAAAATATATTTGTATTTTCAATATATATTTCAGTATCTATTGAGTCTCTCCTTACCACTGTTTTACAGATTGTTTTCTGTGATGGCATTTCCTCATGTACATGGAGAATAAACTGTGGGATACTATTCCAAAATGTATTTTGGCAAACACAGATGAAATTAACTTGCAGTTTCAAATCTCCATGCAAGATGCAATGTATTTGAGTCCTGCAATTCCTTCTGCCATACATTCCATCCTCTCATTCATCTCCTATTACATACAGAGGAAGCTCTCCTATCACTTCATACAATACTGCAGATAGCTCAAAAGCATGTCTTGCTTTCTTCCATAAACAATGCACTCAATCTAAAAGAAATTAAGGGAAACACTTTTTAGGGCCTCAACATCAGTACTGTAAGTGGTCAGGCCTGATTTCAATACCATGATATAAGAAAGAGAGATACATTTCAACTCTCTTTAAACTTTGTGTGCACAATGTTTTTAATAGCATTTTTTTTCATCCATTTTTTTATAAAAATTCAGAAGTGCCAAAGCTGCTCAGATGCATGAGAGGCTTACCCAGGGACTCAACTTGGCTTTATGTTATTGGAATATTTCAGTTAGAACTTTCTGCAGTTCTTTTTGCAGATAATCTGTTTAATTTTCATGTTTCATTTTTAATGCAGAGATGATTTTCCCCCCAGTCACCAGCTATGAAAACTCACAAATGGGTTCAAAGAATTAAGTCATATCCATAAGTGCATTTATCACTAATAAAATTCTTGATATAACATGTGGATTTAAGGCATAAACTTGTAGAATTTATCCAAGTCACAACTACCACTGATGATAAATAAGTGAGAATGAAAAACATTTGACTTTCAGATGTTAAATTTGGTATGCAAGACTGGAAATTTGGAAACATTTGTTGTTTAGTGAGTTTTGAGAGTTTTATAAGTAACAAAAATGAGTCTAAAACTCTATTGTCCAGATGTTCATACTAAAATACTGCTTTAAAGTCTTCACGTTCTTCAAAGACGGGTGAGTTACAAAAATAACTGCAATTTGCTTAGACTTCCATGTTTTTAATGGGCAACATCACAAGCAGTGGATGTCTTCCTGGAGTTGTGTGATCTGTTTCTGTTTATATATTGTCTTGGAAGATCACTGATTTTCACATTTAGTTTTTTCTTTTTTCTTAGTTACTTTCTAACACTGAGATCTTGTAAATGTAGAAATCTTAATGAAATAACATACGTATTGTTTTTTTTACAGAAAGCACTAACAATTAACTACATTATGTAATTATGGCAACTCAATGCCAACACAGTTAAAGCTGGTGCCTTTTACTTACTAACTTTGTTCCTTTATCTTTATGCAGTTTCCTCTTAAAGAAAAGTACAAGGATAGTATCACCACTAGCACCAAAATCAATCAAACAAATGAGAAAATCCAAACATTTAATACAAATATTTAATGGACTACCATATCTAAGTTCAAACACCCCATGAAAATGCTACATCTGAAGTATCTGAAGTGATATATTACAGTTGAATATATATTACTGGGAGCTATTAGTAATAAATGAACGGTTGGACTGAATGATCTTTTAGGTCTTTTCCAACCTTGGTGATTCTATGATTCTAATAAGTATTCATCATTGTAGTAAACTTGGTACTGTGAAGTGTCACAGGCAACCGTATCCTAGTTTACCAGATCAGTCAAATTCTTCCTTGTGCTATTTTTAGGAATGGAACAGGCATATTTTTATAAGGAGTGACAAAGATAGAATTCAAATCCACTCTTTGGGTGCACCCTTTCCCCTCACAGTTTATTTACCCAGCCAAGGGCTCTGTGAAGAAAATCCACAGCATACAAGAAAATATATGCAGAATCTTCTATCCTAAATTAAAGAGGGAAAAATCCACATTCAAAGTACAACTTGAAGTGATTCTCTGTTCAGCCTGAACATTTCTTCTGAAAGACAGGGACAATGTAGGTCTTCCTCAAGAAAGACGCTCAGATCAACTCCACTGTAATTCAGAAACATGAAAGGGTTTTAGAGTTCAGTGCCATTCTCTGCAGTGAAGGAAACACTGCATAGTGAGCAAGGTGAAGATCCAAGCAGCATGAACTGCAGTATAAATCATGACAGCTACTATATTACAGAAAGAGAAGAACAAATGAGAAGGAATTGCTTCATGCAGAAGTAAGGAAGCTCAGTTCCAAATGCATTTTTTCTGGAGGTTAAGGTCTCATGGTTCTTGTTTTTCCAGTACTCATATTTCATCAGCACTAACTGAAACTATCCTATGTGAAGGCTCACGGAAATTTTAAGGAAGATGGGCAAATGGCATCTTCTATCCTTATTGCACCAGGCTACAAGAAGGGACAGAGCCAAAAAAATACATAAAGGAAAGTCTGTGGGCCAGGAACTCAAGCACTTGGCTGACTACTTTCTGGGCTCTTTCAGCTGATTTTGAACATTACAAACACACAGTATTTGTCTGAAGCCAGATTTAATAAAAAAAAAAATTGGAACAGGATTAATGTCCTCCATAAATTGGGAGTGATCGGGATGCCAATAAGTCACATTGCTGTTTCCTGCCAACTCTGTCATGCTCATTTGCTTGGTGAAAGGATCTGTTTACAAAGACAGTGAAGAAAGAGGCAAGTCAAACTGGGAGAAGGGGCACATCCACTCATTGAGCTCCCTACTGATGGATGAGAAAACTAAAGGACACACAAAGAAATAAACTTGATGTGAAAATATGATAAACTCTCATGAACTGGCAATCCTGGAGTAAAGACTGAAAAATCGTTAAGGAAGACAGGTGATACCAGATGGGAAACAAATCTTCCCTCATGTAAGTTATGCTGAGCTGAGCAGGGAAGGCAAGAAGAAGGCTGAAACATGGGCCTCAAGATAGACAAGGACAGCATAATGATTGGAGAATTTGGGAAAAGAGAAAGAGTTAATTGAGGCAAAGGATTGATGTATTTGGCAGACTATAAATTGACAGTGCTGAGAGAGAACTGATGGGACTGATGATTACAAGATGGATAAAGAATGAAAGATTTATAGACTGAGTAGGTTAGACAGGTAGATGTTACAGGTGAAACACAAGGTATTTGTTATGTCTTTTGAAGATGTTTCACTGGGTCCTTCTAGTGTGCTGGGTTAGCATTATATGAGTGTTCTTAAGCCTTATGGTGTTGCTGCATGTTTAACTTATGTGCTCAGAGTATTTATGCTTATCTCAGAGTTCTTTAAAGGCCCCTTCAGTTTTACTCTCCCTTCCAGAGATTATTTTTTAAAAATTCTATCAAATTGTAATTGCACAGGAGAACACACAGTGTTTCTCTTCTTATTCCTACTGTGTAATTTATCACCTCAATGACCCTTGAAATTGTCTACGTTTTTCTTGAGGGGGTCATTTTTCTTATAATTCAAGTAAATCCGCGTGCAAATCCATTCCAATTGGTTGAGTTACAGATTAGAGAACAGAGGAAAAGTGCAAAAATCATTAGATTACAAACTCCTCCCAAACCTAAAGCAAAGTGCTGAACCTGTAATTTCATAGGACATGACTATTGTTTGGAAAAAATAAAGTGTACACAAATAATGTTGCAAATAAGCTCCATTCTTGATCTGCAGTAACTCTGGTATTGTCCTCAAGATATCAAAATACTTCAAGTTCCTGAATTTGCACCTTAGCAAACATGTAGCAGGGAAAGTATCAAGGACATGCAGAAATATATCCACATAAACAGGACAAGTACTATGGTGAAGAAGTGGGATTGTTTTCCATTCTGCATTTGAAGCCACATAAGAGAAAGACATACATGTGAAGAAAACAGAAATCAAGTTTACAAAATTTAACTCTTTCATTTAAAACAAAACAAAAAAAGTAATTAAAAGTGTTAATCCCACAAACAAGTAAATTCTGTCACCTGCTACCTGGGAGGCCAGGTCCAACACTGAGCAACAGGAGATTGCAGAATGTCTCTTAGGATGGGGAACACACAGGAGAGCAAGTTCGTAACTTGGACAAATTCACAGTCAACTTTCACTTTTTGCTTGACAGCTGATTTCACTCCAAAAGGATGAAATCCCATGGAATTCCTGTAATGTGAAAGGCCAAGGGAATATAAATCCCTTACTTCTCCCACCCTCTGCTCCCCTTAACCCTTGTTTTTCTCACTTGTTGAATTGTACTAGTCAGCTAAATTTATACCTCACCATATGCCAAAACAATCATGTCACAACTCGGACATCAGAACAGAGTTCTCTGCTCTCAGCTTCACTTAAGATTTCATTATATGAGGAAAGTATATGCTGTTTGCTCATCTTCAATTTTTTATTTATTTATTTTTTAAATCTGAGTTTTCTGTGGCTTACACATTTGCCTCTATTGCTCAGGCTGAGGTTCAGACCTGTGCACAGACCACAGAAAGTTACTTTAGGGAACTCTATCTCTGGCACTCGAAGTATTAGGTTGCTTATGTTGTACAGTTACAGCAAAAGAAAACAACAAAGCATGAGGTCCACGAAATTAAATATGTATATAGGTATACAGTAACAAACAAAATATAAAGAAGAGAAAGCTACAGCTTTCAAACAGCCTTTCCTTTTAAGAATTTAATTCCTTTCAATGACCTATTGGGAGAGTACGACTAATGAGCCACTTGTTTGTGCCTCAGCAAAGACATCTACAGGTACTTCACTGCAGAACTGGTCAAGTCCTCCTCATTTCTGCAATATTCGAGTGGTTCAATACTCACTATGACTGAGAAAAGCAGGAGATGAGGATTGAGTTTTTCTCTCACTAAAAAGTCAATAAGAGCAGGCAAACTGCTTCACACTGCCACAATGGCATCCTTTGTCTTTCAAGTGAGAATTCTCATGGAAATCAGTGAGGTTTCTGGTCAACGGTCAGTTATGGTACCAAAAATGCTAATAAGAATCCATTATTGTAGGGGTTTGGACACGAATGCCAGACAATTGGTAAAAGTCCAGCGTCGTTGCTGAAGGACTAAAGAAGAATGAGCTATCCAGTCTGACAAACACTAGAATAATTTTATTAGCTCTCCGCCTTCCTTTCTTGCCTCTAATCACCAAATAGTAGGTCTCCCGACACACGTTTACAGCCCATTTACACCAGTGTAATGCCACTGCAATTCACATCAGCCTAAGATGTAAGCAGAAAACATCCAATAAGACAAATGTGAGATGAACGTAGAAAAGCAGCCCATATTTGGAAATTACCCTTATTACTCCACACTGTAACAGGACGTTCCTATCTTCTTCTACAAACTGCATTCAACAAAAGCTTCTTTTTACATTAGTGAGGCACACGAACTTAGGTTTACTGAAAAGTGCTCTTAGCTCGAATGCCTGTCATCTGAGCCTCGATATATGGCACAATGGTCACAGATCAGTATCCCTTCTACCTATAGCTCTGTGACACACAGGTATGCCACAAATTATCTCTCCCCCTCCAAAAAAGAAAACAAAAACCTTCCTGATAGAAAGTTCTTCAGTGTACTCACTACCATCAGCAGTTTGAAATCAAATTGTGATACAAGAGCAAGTGAAATCGGAGTTAAGAGCAAGCCAAGCTCGCTTCAATTCATTTTCGAGTCATCACATCAGTCATTAATTAACCTTAACAAATCATGACGAAAAACCATCTGCAAACACTTGGAAAAAAAAAAAAAAAAAAAAAAAAACCCTACAAACGCTGATCACGTTGCAGATCAACTTAATGGCCCCCTCCTTTTGCATTTCTCCGTCCCCATCCCGTTTTCCAGGTGCGGGCAGCGCATCGAGGCTCGAGGGACACCCGGCGGAGCCCCGCTGCCGCGGCACCTGCGGCCCCTCCACGGGGCCCGGGGGGCGGCGTCCTGCAGCCGCGGCTACGCGCTGGGGCGGCGGTTCCGCGCTGCCCGGGGGCGCTGCCCCGCGGGGCGGGGGCGGACAGGGGATGCGGCACTGCAGCAGCGGCTGCAGAGGAGCGGGAGACCTCCCTCCTCTTCCTCTTCCTCCTCCTCCTCTTTCTCCCCCCTCCCGCCCCGCTGGGGGCCCTCCATTGTGTGGGGAGGCGGCCGCGCACCCGCTGACTGCGCACCCCTTAAGAGTCCCTATGGAGACCAACCCCCCCCCCCCCCATACCTCCCAGAGTGTGGTATCACAGCCCCTCCCGCTCTCCATTTCTTACACCTCTATATAGACATAGAAATATACGCACATGATGCACTCAGTGCACATAACGCCTATATTTCTCCCCCTCCCCGCTGCTTTTCGGTCCCCCCGGAGTCGGCAGAGGGGGGCGGGGCCCCCCGGCCGGGCAGCATCCCTGCGGGCGCGGGGGCGAAACAA
The DNA here is from genome assembly GCF_039878825.1 of Excalfactoria chinensis. Classification (NCBI taxonomy): domain Eukaryota; kingdom Metazoa; phylum Chordata; class Aves; order Galliformes; family Phasianidae; genus Excalfactoria; species Excalfactoria chinensis. The sequence continues at coordinate 91,108,606 of NC_092825.1, read as the reverse complement.
AGCCGCCGTTCTGCCACAAGTTGCGGAGCGGAGCCCCGACCGGCGGAGTGTCGCGCAGCCGCCCCGCAGCGGGGGACGCCGGCTGCGCAGCGGCCAAACTTCTTTGTTAATAGCGAGCGAGACGATAAAACGGGATGCCGTCCCGCGGAGCTAACCCCGGCAACTTTCCTCACAATAAACCGCCCCGGTACCTGAGGGAAACTTGTTGGGCCGCTCAGCTCGGCTCTCCCGTATCGCCCTCTCCAATCGCCCCGGGGCCGCCCGCAGCCCGGGGATGCCACCCCCGGCTCCCGCCCCGCGACCGCTCCGCTGGGACTCACCTCGGGGCAGCAGCGCTCAGAGAAGTCGCGGCTCCATCCGGCGGGCGGCCCCGTGCAACTTTCCCTGCACAGAGCGAAGCTACGGATGGGTATCGGTATCGGAGGGAGAGGGAGCGCTTCAGACGACAAGCTGCTGGGGAGGCTTAAATCAAAAGGGGGATGAAACCGGATTTCTTCCCGGTATCAGGACCCTGAAAAACCAAATCCTTCTTCAGAAGAGAATTCTTTCAGACCCGTTATCTGTATTACTATTAATGCGCAGAGCAGGAGGCATTGCATACAAATAGATCCCGGTAGCAGCGTCTATTGGTGGCTGCGGAGGGCCCCTGGGTCCTACTGCTCCGGCGCCGGGAACTACAAAGCGCGGCGGCCGCGCGGGCACGGGTTGAGGAGGGGGGGTGGGGGCCGGGCCCGCTTAATTGATTCGTTACCTCCGTATTGTGGGACGTGTGGCCGTGTTCGGCCGGGAGCGAGCCGCCTGATGAGCGGATGTCATGCAAGCTCCCCTTTCCGAGCTGCTCTCCCAGTGCCTTTGTGCAGCCTGGTGTGAGAAATGCGTGTCCGATTTCAACAAAATAAATCCAGGGCTTTATTTGCCTTAAGCTTGTTGGTTGTTCCTCCCCCCCCCAACTCCCACCCCCCTTCATCCTGCTTTTCTTTCTGTGCTGTGGAAATTATCCATCACGATCCCTAATTATTATGTGGTTACTTCAGTGGTAATTTACTCATTGTGTTTCACTTACCTGTGTCTTGTTCTTTCCTAGGTTATGGCACGTCTCTCTATGCAAAGAGGGAGAAGTGTTATTTAAAAAAAAATAAAAAAAAAATAGACTATTTGTTCTTAATTAAAAGAGATAAATAGAAAGGATGATCAAGACTGGCTTTTTCCATTAAAGAAAAACAATGGAGAGACTGCTAGTTTGCGATATTTTAATGATGGCCCTTGTTGGAAAGAAGAAATCACCAGACTGAAAGAAGTTATCCCATTTGAAAATTCAGGCAGTAAAAAGACCAAAACCAGATACAGCGTTTCTGTATTGACTGCTAAACACGGAGTAAGCGTGAGACAGTAATGGCAAAGGTCAGCAAAACTGAGAACTGAAAACAATGTAGGCACTGGCATATGGGAGATTGGCAGACAGAGCTCAACTTCTATCACTGCCTTGTATGTAATATCCAACATATGCATAGTGTAGGAAGTGCACAGTAGTGGGTTTTAAATTGCAAGTTATTATTGAAATCTTTTAAGTAATGTATGAAGGCTATCTGGAAATACATCCTGTGATACATCATGATGCACAAGGCAGTTAAAGATCCAGTCAGTAGCCACTGCCCTGCACAGAAGAATAGCAGTCGGTGACAAGGGGACATTGCCCTAAAGGTTCTGTGTATAGGGCACTGTTAATGTGGCAATGTCGTTCCACTCAAATTGGGAGCTACCAAGCGCAGATGTTACAACAAATTCATTTTTACAAATATTGAAATGTCAAACTCAGGGCAAAACATTGTTAGCTACAAGCCCATGATTTCACCTGGTTCGTAGGCAGGGAAAGACAAAGTTAAAACAGCATGTAGGGAAATACGACGCTTAAATGCACCTTGCACTCTGAGAATCAACAGTAGTAGTTGAAACATTCTCTGAATGGAGCAGTCTGTGTGCCTTGGAGAGAGCAGCAGAGAGAGGAGCAGAGAATCAGCATTTTTGTGCTTCAGTGCTTCTGACAAGGGAGGCATTACAGCGTCAGTTCAAAGTCAGGTCTCCAGTGCTGTGTTTCAGACCACCTCACAGTTTGTCTGTAAGATCTGGTGCCTTGCTGGAAGAGGATTCCAACTCTTTGTTCTCCAAAAGCTGTTCCTACTTTGGTTTGAGTATTTCACTCCTTAGGTAACAATTATAGCCCAAAGCACTACAGTGTTTCTGTTGTCAGAAAGGATGTGCCGGTGCAATTAATAACCTCCTATGAACCTTACTCTTCAGTTATCACCCTACTTACAGATATCATGTTCTTTCTTTTCAAAAACAAGTTTGCATTTCAGTTATGTTACTTTGAAAACAGGTGACTTACACGCTAGTGAGTAAAACCTGTAATGGAAGATATTGTAGCTGTTTACCATTCAGACCAGTTTTTTGTTTCATTCTTTTATTTTGGGTTCTTTTTTTTTCCCTTTCAGTCTACTTATGACAAATTCCGCTGAACTAAGAGTTCAGCATACACCTTTCACCTGTTACTTCCATGAGCCCTATTGCTTCTACGACAACCTTAAAGACATGTCTGATTAACATCAGTTTTATGTAACAAAATAATGTAAAATAGTGGGTAATTTCCTTCATTTGCAAATTTAGCAAAAATAGTAGATTGGTGTGAGTGCAAATTATAGAAGTGATAATCAACACCATCACAATTAAGAAATTACTGTGGGAAGGAGAGAAATTGCCTTGCCCATTGTAGTGCCTTCAGAGATTAATGAAATATGGCTGTGAAACAGTTTTAACAGATAAATGGGGTGGGTGGTTAAACATCTGAGTTAAGATGATTATTTTGTAGGGAAACAAAACCAAGAGGAATAAATCACAAAGCTGCTCTATTACCACAATTAAAATGCAATTGCTTGATCAATTATCACACTAGCTAATAGCTTGTTAGAAGACAAGCAAATAAATAAAACATTACACTAACCAAAGTTCTTTGAAGTATAACAATATCTATATATCTATATGTTCCTCATTTGTGTGTGTATCTAATACCTGTATCTTTCATAACATTAGCAAGGCCATGCGTGAAATGTTGAGCTATTTATTTGTGCTCTACAAGAAAGCTATCAATGATACATAGTCACGATAAGGCATGCTGTGGTTAAGTATCTAACACAAGCTTAGATTATCAATATGAAACATTTCTAAGTTTTCTAGATATCGAAGACTCTTTGCGTTTTACATGTTTACCAATCAAAGATGTTTTGGAATAGTTTCTTCTTGGAGTAGCTTCCAAAGTCAGTATGTGTGATGACACAATTCTGTTTCCAACTTGTCTTTGGAAAATGATGTTCATGTAGACGTGGGGCATTGTAGGAAGGACATAAAGCCAACAGTGACTGTCATATATCAGCATTACGTTTTTCTATCTCTAGTAATCAGCAAAGCATGCATTCCTATGTAGGAAGGCAAGTGTTAACGTTTGAGTTTGTATGAAATTAAATAACAGCATATAAAGGCAAATAACTTGCTTATCTATACTATGAGTACCATGCGATAGCCCGATCTCAAGTCTGTGGTAGCAAGCTGACTTGTCCCCTTGATCCAAGCTCCTGGTCAAATCTAACACTTATTTCATCTGTGGAAATATTCACACAGTGTAGCTTGAACATGAAGAGGGCAAATGCTTTGTAATGACTATTCAGTGAGAAAAAAACAACTGCATGTATTTATGTTACCAATAGAGACACAGCTTCTGTTAAAAGTTTGGTAAGGTTTGAGAAAAAAAACCCATAAGTTCATTGTGAAATTCAGGGAGTTTCTCACATATAGCTACATAAATAAATGGAAAATAGTGCCTACATCCCATTGCACAGAGGTATGTTGAGGAATTCTTTTTAAGATTTGAATGCTTTGTCCTACACAGAATAGTCACACATTTGGCAAACCTGCTTTGCATTTTACAGGACAAAAGTAATTAGAAAATATATAAGTTTTCTCATATTTAAAATGTGCAATTTATGTGTTGTTAATATGTAGGTATTGCTGCAGTATGCTAATGGAACACAGATTTCTCATTCTGTTGTGGGAACAGAATTTGTGCTCCTGCAGAAGTAGTATAAAGCCTAACAAGGATTTTGTGTACTGTTATTCTCCCAGATTCACTTATGTACTTGGAGATAAATTTTATCCTTGCTTATCTGTGGTCGGTAATGTATTTGAAGAAAAGTCTGAGGGATTACTGCCATTTCATCTCTCCTGGATCAAACTAGATTCTAAAAATGTGGATTCATCCCTTTCTGCCTTTCACATTTATAAAAGCAGAAGGTGCCTTCTGAATATCAGTAAAAAGAAAAATAAGCCCCATACTGATGAGGACAGAAGTTGAATGTCAGGCAGTTCTGCAAGGAAAAGAATAGAAGGATGATTTCTGAAGAACAACAACCTAGAATGGAACTGGATTTTAAAGTTACAATAGAATAATGCATTGGGTCTTTCTCAAGTACCTTGTATTACCCAACTGCCAGCATGTCTAGTAATGAGTTATCAGAAAAGGTAGGAAGGAAATATTGGGAATGGAGAAACAAATGGTAAGAAACTGAGGCTTCAAAAAAAAAAAAACAAACCAAAACAGCTGAATAGGGAAAGTAAAAAATTTTATATATGCACAAGTTACACTATAAAAGTTTGATCAGAATGATCTATACATAGGATTAGACAATAATAAAGAATAACAGTTTTTCTTACAACAGAATTATAAGACAAAGATGCAATTAGATAATGATTTTGTGCAACTCAAGCTGGTAGCAACCATCTCTTATGCCATTCCTTGTGCAGATTATAGTTAGCCCTCCAAGCAATCATTCTATTCCAAAGCTTAAGACACTTCCAGTCTGATTGACAGCTGTTGTTAGCAGATAAGCAATGGTTACAGTTCACAATTCCACTGGCTTTCAGCTGTTTCCATTTTTCTAGAATTTCAGATGCTGCTGCTTTGGGTTGAATTGCATAACTCCTGCTAAAGAGTTAAAAAAACAATGAGATACTTTCAGTATACTGATAACACTGCTTTGTTCATCCATGCAGTACAGTCACATTTTTCTCAAAGAAAGTCTGGAAAGCAACTAAAGAAGAGAATTCTCTAGTAATACTTTTCCTAAATGAATTGTGGACTTGAATCCTTAAGTATTGTATAGTTATTCTATATAGTGTCCACTTAGGGATTTTTTTTAGAGCTTAATAATAAATGTATATATTTTATATATATAAACAAGGATTAAGTCATGTTCTGTCACAGTGCAGACACAAAGAATGAGGGTTAAAATGACTTTGAACAAACTGTAAAAAATGGATCGTATATCCACTTAGTGAGAGCTGCATGGAAAAGATAATGTCAAGAAAAAGCTAAATGAATTAGTGCTATCCAAAGAGTTCAGGGGAGAATAAGAACTTCAAAAGTATTTATCAGAAGAAGGTAAAATGCCAGAGAGAAATTTCTCCAACTAGCAAATTAAGAAGAAAATGAGTACTGAAGAAAATTCAGACACTGAGATCTTCAATATTCTGCATTCTTTTGCCCTTTGTTAAAGGAAAATAAAGTATCATTGTGAACATGTTTTTGATGGTGCTTCTACCAGCAACTGAGAAAGTAAGGTTAAAAAGTGGAATCTATGGAGGATATCCATTCCAGATTACATCACTTTTGGTCTCAAATGAGTCTCAGCATAGGAAGACACAATATTTTTAACTAGAGCCACTTGTATATCTGGGGAGTGGGAAGCCAAGCCGTCTGACCATACAGGTTCTTGAAGGTTTTCCATCTCATTTTCATCCTTAGACCACAACAGTTACACCAACACAGAAATTGATATTTTTGTTTGAAACACAAACTCGGAAATGTTCTTTCTGGGTCATCAAATTCAGCTTTCAGTATTGTACAAAACCTTAACAGTTCCTCTTCTATATAAAATATACTATGTCAAGATGAGATATTAAACTTGAATGAAGGAACTATTTCCTAATGGTGTATAGATAGTGTTGGCTTTAATATAGATGGAAACAGCAGCACTGAAAACATGCAATATTCATATATCCGTTCAAGGCTTAAGGTGTATGTAGACTGTCACAGGTGCCTGAACCTCAGGACTATGTTTCTCACGAGGGCAGGAAGTGCAGACCATGGTTAGAAGCAGAGCAGCTGACATTCAGGTTCAATGAGCTGGACCCTCTATGGAAGTGTATTGGTATCCAGCTGCTGCAGATAAGCAAAACTGAGTGCTGTCCTTTATCTCAGACTGAGTTCTTTTTGGAGAAGCAGTAGATACAAGAAGGGTAGCAATTCTAATTACTCTTTGTTTTGTGTGGGTGTTTTGTTTTTAATACTTGCTAAGAGGTAGTTGGGTAGACAAGGGAGAAAAACATAACTGAAGGTAAGCTGGCTATGTTGTTGGCACTCATACATGTTGTTAATCAATGACTTCTAAGGATGACTCATCCCAGATCATAATTGAAAGCACCTACGTGTTTGGCAAAAGAGATTTTGTCAGGAGCTCAGTAAAAAGCTTCAAAGTTTGTTGAAGGGAGTATTTCAGCTATTCATTAAGGGGCCCAAAATAATTTAGGTGTTTTTGAGGGAAATTTTAACTTCCTACTGAATAGCTGACATCTAGAAAATTAAGACATTTTAACTGTATGTTTATATTCAAGATAACTACTATTGTATATTGCTACTTCTGAATGTTGTCATACTTCTGAATCATCTTAATTTTGGGCTTGGGCTTGGTCTAAGCCGTGCTTCATTTTGGCTTGTGTATTCCATATGTACTGAAAATATTTTTTGAATGTAAAGTAATTCTGAATTACCAGCAGGATATTCTCATATCAGAGCAGAGCAGAATAAGGCTTTTCTTTTTTTTTTTTGCTTTTTTTTTTTTTTTTTTTTTTTTTTTAAATAATTAAACACTCCACTACATTTTACAGGTTGGAAGTAATCATTATAGGCAAAAGATAAGGCAGTTACAACTGTTTACTAACTCTTAATTTATTGTTACTTTAGTATGTAAGAGCTTTCTGAACCTGAACATTTTGAGGTGTGAAACCCTTTCTACTTTATGTATAAAAGGAAACAATTTTGCTCCGGTTACAAAGTTAGGTTAGTTTAACTAAACTAGTTCCATGCTGTTTGACTTCCATTAAACTGGTAAGTGGGTAACCATGTCTAAGGTATTCCTGAGGCATAAAAATCCTGTGGAAGAAGTGAGAAGTAAAGAGGTAGACAGAAAGTAAAAGAACAAGTAAATACATTAGGATGTTCAATGGAATTATGAATATATTATAAAGGATGAAAAAGAGCAGTAAAATATCTGAGAGAACTTGCCACCAACCAGGCTTCCTATATGATTAAAAAGGAACTAAAAAGAACTAAGAGGTTTCTTAATTCATACTATTAATGACTACTCTACAAAATTCATTTAACAAATATTTCACAAGCAGCAGTTCTGAACTTGTAGAGATATTTTAAACACACTACTTGTAAATTATTTAAGAATTTAAGAATTTTTCCCTTTGATTTTGATATACCTTTTTTTTTCTCTGTAATTCTACATGATTCTACTATACCCAGCACTCAAGATATGAAATAATATAAAGATTATTTTTCCTAAAAATGTGTTGTTTTCACCAAAGCCCATAAGAAGATGGGCTTCATTCTCATAAGAAGCTTGTTGAGATTTCAAGTTATTTTTGTGAGCTTGTTTTGGTAATGAAATTGGTGGAGGTTTCCTAGCTTATTCTTGTGTAGCTTCCTGCGTTTTCATTCTTCATTTTTTCTTACGAAGAACCTTGGAGTAATCTGTTTACTAAAAATTATTAAATTCACTTTACACGAAACTGATGAAGAAGTTTCAAAGCCAATAATCATGTTGTTTTACTTTTAAAGAAGTTGTAAGATGGAATTCTTAAGAAGGCGATGTAATGTGGGGGGGAAACATTCTTTCAAATTATTGTAAATATCTTTAAAGTGAATTGTCACAGTTTTGACATCAGCCAATCCATTCCTAAAACATATCCACAAACTTTATCCAAAACGCATAACAGTGAACCACTGAAATTCTTACCCTCACCCCCTCCCACTGCTGCTAAAAAGCAAACACATCTTTGCTCTACTTATAGTCTTCCAGGAGTATCACAAACTGATGATGTTGCTTCAAACATCTTCAAACCTCAGCTTTGCATTTTGTTGTGCATGTTAGCAAAATTATTTTAAATTCTCATTAGGCAGAAGAACTTCATACCAGTTTTGTATTTAAGCAGTTTCAAGATCATATATGGTTTGGGGTTATTGTTTGTTTGTTTCTTTGTTTTTTCAGTTAAGGTTACCAGAGTACAAATTGGTGAATAAGCTCTTATCTATTTCATTTGATTGCATTAGAAATTTTGCTTTCCTTTCCACATCTTTCATCCTCTTCCTTTAATACAGCTAATTGTAAATGAATGAATGAGTATACTGTACTTGGTGCATATGAGTGCTACCGAGATATTAAATATTATTGCATGTATTGGGTAATCATAAATACTTTTGGAAAGATAGCTGAGGCCACACTTGTCTTGCATGGTAATATGCATATGTACGATGGTTGTAAACTGTTTTCAATGAATCTTCCACTTTTAGGTCTAAAAGAAGAAAAAAGATTTATTGTGCATCTTTTCTCTCTTTTATTTTTCTCTCTGATGGGGTGTGAGATCTTTCTGGAATATGTAGCAAAAAGAAATCCAAAACATTTATTTGTGGCATGCCAATGTAAAAACAAACAGAAAACTAAACCTTCTTCCTATTTTACAAGTATCAGATTGAGTTTACCTAATTTGCCTATATTACTGATGAGAGATCTGATGAATAAAGCAACTGTGAAATACCTGAATTAAGTTTTAAACAAAAGACCACAATAAAACTTAGAGTCTTGATATGTGTTGAAAATATCTCAAAGAGTTTCAAGTCTTCATTTTAGTAGAAATCTGATGGAAAAGGAAAAGTGTTCATGAAAAGCAAAGCATTCATAGTTTAAGTGAATTTTAGAATAACACGTGGCCATTTTGATGCATGACCTGCAATGGCTGATGCCTACACTGATACTGAAAGTGCCTGGTTGCACTGCACTATAGCTGGATGTTTGGCTTTCAGTCAGTTATCAGATCACTGGAAGGTGAGTTTTCTTCATGTTAATTGGATTCTGAAACTTTATTTTCTTCTGCAAAGACAGATGTTTAATGGATCAACGAAAATAAATCAGCTTTAGTTTTGAGTAAGGAGACTAGCATTGTTCTCTGCTTTCTAGTGACAAAGTGCACCAAAGTGAGAAAGCAACAGCTTTATCCTGCACAAGCTATGTGCAGCATACATTTTGCTGTGAAGTGAGTTGTATCATAGCTAAACTATATCATCCTCTACACCCACCATTTCTCAAGGGCCCCCCAGAGAGCTCTAATGGGGATTATTATTACGTTATTTATGTAGCATTGCACAGTATCTGGATATGGATAAAATAATCCTTTGAAGAGATATGCAGTTTGAAAATCTAGATTCACAAATACGACACAGAAACATGTTTTGAACAATGACTTTATGTTTAATCTTGCCTAAAACAGATTAGTCTCTTTCTTTCCTAAGCTTCAGTTTAGACACACTAGCCACAGATGGGACTTGCAAAATCTTTAATATGCATTTGTGTATGCTTAAATTATATACAGCAGAAGCTTCATTTGGCTGCAGCTCTTGTTTGTAAAATTTATACTTGCTGGTTCAATTCAAACCAAATTTCAATCACTTCAGTGATTTTAACATCTTTTAATAAACAACCATAATGAGAAAGTTATCTGAACTGTAACTGACAGGTCTGAGAGTTGTCTAGGATCTGGAGGCTTTGGGACTCAGTCTGCTGTTGGGCTAGATGATCTTTGCAGTCTTTTCCAACCTTAACATTGTTATGATTCTGTAAATCCATCAGAATACTTAGGTGCATAGTGTACTTGGGAACACTAGTTCTCAACACTACTATAATAGTAGTTTCAATTAATAGATGTTAGTGGACTGTTAGTATACCTTAAAAACTTAAAACGATAGAATTATCTCAAGTTGGAAGGGAACCATAGGCATAATAGAGTCCATCTCCAGGCTCCAACAGCATCATCCAAAAATTAAGACAATGAGTGCATTGTCCAGAAGCTTCTTGACCTACAACAAGCTCAGCACTGTGACTTGTGTGGGTCATGAGTGCAAAGCATATACTAACCTCTAATCACCTAGGAATTTCTACAATATTAAAAGAACTGAAAGAAAGCAACATAATGAGTTGGTCACTGTTCTCTTCAGCTCAGAGATATGAACAGATATCTATTGGATTTTCATGTAGATTGCCTCAGTCTGCATTTCCGTTCTATTTTTTTATTCCTATTGGTGTTAAATGGGTACATAATACTCACACGGCTGTAACAATGAGCTTCCAGGCTTACTTATTTTGTTTTATAATTCAGCATTATAGTGGAATGAAAAGCAAATATTTTGCTATAATACTTATGCTAATTGACTTTTAATGTTGCTCTATTTTCTAGTTACTCACCAGCAGTCTCCCAAGTTTAATAAAGCTCAAAACATTTAATTTTATTGCTTTGGTCTATTGATTATCACTAAGAACAATGTGATCTGTTGCCTTTGCCTTGTTGATTGCCTGAATTATTTTAAAGAAAGAGAGATGTGCATTAGGAGAATCTCATGCAATAAAAAGATGTCACTTCTATGCATAACTCATGACTATTGCAAAAAAACCACAAACCTTTAATCTCAGACTTGCAAAGGAAAGAAATTTTATTATTTCATGACTGAGCTCAGTATTCCCTCAGGCTCTACACCACCATTTAGGTTTCTCTTTCTTGATTTTTATTGCCAGCATAAGCTTATTTAAAACAATGAATAACATGCTGTCTACTTTGAGGCAAGAGATACTAAATAATACCTCAGAACCCTACCAGATTAATCGAGGACAGTTATATCAGTTAACTTATGAAGGAAAACCTGTCTGTTACAAAGAAATAACAAACATAAGGACAATATAAGATTGCATCCATTCTTCCATTAAGAAATAAATATTTTATTCTCTGATTATGTGGCTGTGAAGAGTATGAAGACTGAAATTAGCCATTCACAGGGAATGACAGGTGAGTTTTTTAGCAAATTTAATCAAAGCAAGAACATAATCTTCAATGGCTCGCCACAGTACAATAGATTCTGTACCTCAGAGTACAGCGGTATACATTAAATATCTACTAATCACGTGTTTCAAAAAAGCTTGTAATTTCAGACAAATGCATAGAGCTCTTTTTGTTGTACAGTTAATTCTTTAAAAAGTTGCCGTGTTATTGGCCATTATATCAATTCTCTGTAAAGTAAAAAAATTCCAGGCATTGTGGCATCAGACATGTTACTTTCAACGACTCCATAGAAACTATCCTCTAGTGAATCAGTCAATGTAATCTTTTCCTTAGTGAACTGAAATAAATCACAAATTTTCATACTAACTTTACTTTTTAGTGTATCAATTCGTATATCTCCAAGTTTTTAGATAAGTGTGTACCATGCTTAACGGGGACCCCTCAATTTTCCAGAAAGTATCTACATAGCTGCAACTTCATAGGGTTTACACTAGGAATATCAGTTGAATTCACTGGAGAGATGAAAAAGGATCTGACAATGTGTCATCCAGGAATTTTACTACTGGGAAAGTAAATAAAAGCAGATGTGTGCAGAATGGGGTGGTGGCTGTTATTCCATTCTCTATATTTTTAAGAAAACGTGTTTTGTTTCCATTTTTCTGGGATATCAGTATTTGCCAGTGACTTGCCCTATTACTATGTGTTGTTAAACCTGAAGAATGCAGAATCAGTTTTAGTGACTGTAAAGTTTCCAAAGGTTAGGTAATTGGATGTGCTAACAATTCTGTTGTAATTATCCCTCTCACCTCAGTCAAGTTAAATTTTGATCTTTAAAATGAAATTGTCAGTAAAACGTAAGTTGAGCTGGTATTGTTCTGGATACAACTTTTAATTAAAAAAATCATTAAAATCTCATAAACAGTTACAGAATTTTGTATGTCCAAAATAGGTTCTATGCCTTAATTTTAGGCTACTCTTCTGATCAGTGTTAAGTATTTAGTTTCATACAACATAGGTTTAAAAGTGAATTTCAGAACCCTCCTTGTAATTATTTTTGCATATATATTAGCTCATACATTTGTGAAGAAATTGCAAAAAGATAACAAGTTGTAGGCAACTCAGGAGACTTCTTGGTCCAGGTATTAGCCAATCCAAACAATGGAAAAATGTAACTGGATTTTTTGATAACCAATACAGATGAGCTCATTAAAGACTGCAGACAGTCTGGACAGTAGTGACCAAACCCTACTTGAGTTTGTCATCTCAAAGAACGTGGGCCTGGCGAAGAGCAGTCAGGACCCTGAACTTCAGTAGGGTGAAATTCTGTCTGTTTAGGAAATTACTGAATGGGATCCCCTGGGAAACTATCCTTAGGGCCATAAGAACTGAGCAGAGCTCTCAGATCTTTAAGAACACCTTTCTGATAGCAAAAGGGCTCTCTATCCCCCAGAGCAAATTATCAAGCAGAGGAGGTGGAAAATAGTATGGCAAAGCAAGCACTTACTTATCAAACTGAGGGAAAAGAAGGTAATGTATGGGCATTGGAAGCAGGGATGTGTGGGCTGAAAATAGGATAGCACAGGCACAGGCTGCCCAGAGAACCTGTAGATACCGCATCTATGGAGTTGTTCAAGGCCAAGGTGGATGGAGCCCTGAGCAGCCTGCTCTGGAGGGTGGCAGCCCTGATCACAGCAGGGGGTGAAAACTGTGTGAGCTTTAAGGTCACTTCCAACACAAGTCAATCTATGATTCAGAGTTTTCTGTGTGTTCAAACTCAGGGGAATTGAGATAACCTTCTTTTTCAGTAGGGCTTATTTTTTAGCTTCACATCTCCAACTGTATCCAAACTTAATCTAAGCAGAAAGGCTATTTCTCTTTCTGCTTTTAAAGCTGTGTTATTTTCAGCCATGCACCTTCCTTTATCTGAATCACCAGTGTCACTGCCAGCACAGGGGACTCAGGAAAAATGAACAATGAACAGAGAAATAAAGCATCATGGACTTGCAATCAAATAAAATGCAAGCATGATATAAAATACCTCAGCTAAGCACTTTTCCTTGAGATAAACTGCTTTGGGGCAGACAAATTAGCCCTTGAGAACTGAGCTTCTGGCCAGTGTGGCTCTAAAGTATCAGGTAATCTATTGTGGACACATTGCCAGCTTGTGTTCTGGATAATGTTTGAATCATGTTAGTTTTTGTAGCCTCCCTCAAGAAATCATTCTTACCAGATATTTCAGGAGGAAGGCTTTTGAGTATGAATGGCATATCAGGCCGTGGTTATAAAAAGACATTGACTGTTTAATATATATACATATATATATTAGGAATTTTTGGCTGTGTGTTGTATGTGTAAATGTTTGCAATTTTTGTTTAGCTCCTTTTGTTTTTTGAAATAAAATTTTAATTGAAAAGTACCCAATAAATCACAGCAGCACTTTGCAGTTTGAAACAAACTTTTCTTTAAAGATGACACTTAAATGTTAACACTGTGTTGTTTTGTACTGGAGAAAAATGTTTTATTAGGTCTTATTAAAGATTGTTTTCTTTGTTGCTTATAAATTTGGAAATAGTTAAATTGAGGACACAGGTTCTTGATTCCTATGTGTATCTTTCTCTGTGAAATAAATTACATTTTTCAGGAAAGAAATGTGTCTTTTAATATTATGAGGGCTACTCTGAAAGTAATACTTTCTACTTTATTCTGTTGGCCCACAGCATCAGAGGCAGATGTTGATGGTATGGCAGTAGAGCTAGGATCTTCTCACCAATATCCCATTACATGTCGTTGCTGTGTAACAGACAGAAGCAGAGGGGCAGTCTGGCAGAATGATGTCGGACACAAAAGTGTGTGAAGCAAACGTATGTGACTGAATTGCTCCAAGTGTAAAATGGCACACATTGACAATCATTGACTCTTGCTGAACACTTCAGGAGACCAAGCTGTAGATATGAGCACAGCGAAGCAGTAGGTGGTACATTTCAGTAGAGCGGACAGTGACAGCAGGTCATCTCTACTGGTTTACAATTATAAAATACTTAAGTGCTTTAAAGTGTTGAACTTTTAAAATTTCTGTAGTGTATCTAGTGGAACACCAGGGGTACCTATATATTTTTGTCAATGACTTAGGATTTTCCAACCGATACATATAAATTAACATAGTCCATAAGACAGAAGTTAAACATGATGCAACACTGCATGACAAACTGTCCATAAAAGAACTGCAAAACCATGAGATTAGATTCAAACTTTTTTTTTATCCCATGAGAATTGGGTAAGGATAATTGCTTCCTGGTGCCTCTATTTCCCTGTTTGTAAAACAGAAGGAATCATGCCTTTAAGAAAGCAGTCTGCCTGCCTGTTATGTCAACTTCATTGTCAAACTGAATCTGCATTATTCCTGTGGTATGCTCACCCTTGTGTTAACTCTTCTCTCACCTTTGCATGTCACTTTGCATTTTCCACTCAAACACATCAATGTGAATGTTGAGCCAAACTGCCAAGGACTGTTTTTGTGGTACATGTCAGGCAGCACGCGCCCACTCAAGGGTGTTGAGGCTGCTGCTTGATTCCTCTGTCTTTTTGAATCAGATGTTTCAAAGAGGTGAGAAGTGAGGGTGAGGGTAGGAAGAAAAAAGCAAGGTCCAGATCTCTTCTCCTTGGCGCTCCAAGGCAGAGGGATAAAGAAGTGCATAGACACATTATCAGCAGGCTCAAGTGTGTGTATGTGTGGTTTTAAATAAAATAAAATAAAATGAAATGAAATAAACTCCCAGATCACCAGCTTAGTTATCTATGTGCTCTGAGATCTCTATGGTGCTTTAGTAGCTGTGATGAGTAACTTCTGGTCACATAGTGCAAAAAGAGCAAATTTGATACCACAAGTTCTGAGAAAATTGAGGCTGGTGCTGGCATTAAGGGGACTGTCAGGCCTGGAAATTAAGGGCTTGGTGGTGAGCTCATGCTTTCAAAGAAGCTTTCATGTTGCCCCTTTGCTCTGTGGTCATCACTGGTTTGAAGCATTTCTGAGACTTTTCATATATTGGGCAGTGAGTAGTAAGAAACTGCAAGTAAAAAAGTGGTGAAATTCTCAATTTAGTACAACTCTCCCCTCCCTCCCCTCCTCCCTCTCCTCTTCCTTTCCCTTTCTCTTTTGAGTGTGTGTGGAACTAATTAATAACAACTAGCTTTTATCAGCAATCTTAAAATATTCTTATAGGAAGGGTGTTTCTTTCTTCCACTGGGAAACTGAATTGAAGGGTGATTAAATGATTTTTCTTAGTTCATCAGAGGCAGAGTCAGAGAGAAAGCTTTCATTTATGAGATGCTGACCTCTATTCACTAGCTTACTGCACTGTCAGAAATATGATAAAATTCTGAGATACAGTTCTATTTCCCATTACTATGTTAGTTCTAAGAGTACTCCCTTTTCCAGGTACATTATGTAAAGGATATTATTTAGGAGCTTATATCACTCTCTAGCTTGTTTGTCCTACAAAGCCTTTGCTCCTCTTAATAACTTTACCATGATTTGAAACATTAGTTAAAACATTTGTCTTAGAGTATTCTTAATGTAGTGAGATTTTTCTATCTGTTGGCAGCATCCTTCCTTGAGATTTAATTTAATAATGGGTTTAAATAGTGTCCAAATGGATTAATATCAGTCTTTCAGGTTTGTCGTACTCTGTTGGAGTTGATACACAGTTTAAAATCAGGGCTTTTCTGCTTCTTGCTCTCTCTCATATATTTTCACTCTTTTATTTGAGTGATTTTCAAATCTAAAAGAACAAATGTGATTGCTTTCCAGGCTGAAATGGAGAATCAGTTATCTCATGAAATAAGTAGACAACTGAGACTGATATTTTTCTTCTTGGAAGGACGACAGTTAAATTGTTATTGATCAGAGCAATGTTCAGTTCGGGGAAAAAAAATAAGGATAAATTAAAACTTATTTGCTGAGACTCTGCAAACAATTTTTATATATAACAGTACTACCAGAAAAATCTATGTCTGCTGAAAGCCATCAGGTTTTGTTAACTCTGTAAAGCTCTCAAATTTTGAAATACCTATTATTAAAGGATAACATTAAACCCTAATTAATTAAAAGTTAAATTAATGGAAGAAAGTCTTAAGGCCTTCAATTTTTTAAACAAATACTTCTAGAATTAAGATTAAGCACTTAGTTTTTATTACCACTGACGTAATACAAAGGTTAAGATCAAGAAGTGTTTGTGGTTGGCAGGATCATCCTGGAGGCGAAAGCTTCCACCCATTCCATGGGTTTATTTCTGTTTTGGAGACTCTTGCCCTGTTGGACAGTAGGTGCTAGTATATCTGAAAGATGTTAATGCCCTTTGCTAAGCCATGACATGATAGTGACACTCTCATTAAGAGCAGTGCTTAAAATATATTTCATCCTGTAGGCTTATTGTAATGTTGACCTAGATGTATGCAAAAAAATTCAGAGTAACAAATAAACAAAAAGTTTTCTCCATTAAAAGTGACCCTAAAGGCCCAATGTTTGCTTAGCTTTCCTTTCTGTTACAAAATAAATAAATAAATAAAGTCACCTGATTTTCGATATCTAGGTTGTTTTCCTTGTGACAACTAAGCTGGATGTGAATATCTTTCAACAATTTCAAAATATCAGTAATAGTGCTGTTTTATTTCTAGCATGTAAAAAAAGCAATCTTAAAACACTGCTTTGGTACCACACATTTGTGGTAAGTTATCTTCCTGAAAAGCTTGCAAGTAAGTATGAAAATATTCCCAGAAGAGATCTTTCCTTTTCATTCTAAAGAGGGTGAGGATTTGAGTTCACATACCTTCATTTTACTTTTTTTTTTTTTCTTTTAATTTTCCTCCCTGTGACTCATATTACTGTTTATTCTTTCATCCCACCTCTACTTTTCCTTTACCACTGTGTTCTTAATACACTGTGCACATGTATGTTATGACTCCCTTGTTCTTTCCTCTGAAGCATCTGGAGTAGATTAGCGTGGGTGAGTTTGTTCTCCACCTAAATTAAAGATGAAAACTTGTGCTTTTCAGTGATTCCATCCAAAATTGGTAGAATCCATCCCTTTTATCAATTTCACTGTTGGACTATAATGCGGGTCATTAGATACACACACCTTTATTTGGAGAGGGGGGAGGGGACGAAGGGGGAGGAAAGCACAGACATGGTCTGACCTTTCATGAGGTGGAACTTTGTGTCTGTAAAGCTTAGTATTTTCCTGAAACAGAGAAGAAATGAGGGAAGAGGGAAAGGGGAAATTAAAAAGAACTACTAGATTTCTTAGTGAGTTATGATATTTTGGGGTCTTGTGTCTGATCTTTAACACTGCATATAGTCAGTAGCTATGAGCCTCCTTTGTGCTTAAATAAAGGACTGCAATAGGTTGCTCAGGTTTAAAGAGGTCTTTTGCTCCTCTTCTTCTTTTAAACACCTCTGTTTCCTTGGATACTGATAGCTACCCAAAAGAAGCTTGAAATATTTTGTAATCTGATCTGATGGCCACCACAGTTACAGTTTTGAATCAAATGACCTTGTTTTAATGGAGTTCTCAACAATGTGTTCAGAGAAGTCTGAGCTGTTTTTCATCTGAGGGCACACAGTATACTATTGCAAAGATACATTGATATAAATGAATGGTTATGAGAGTTTTATGACCCACTCATTTCTTTAATATCTTAAGTAGGATGAGGCAATTGGCTGACTAATGAGATCTTAATGGGAGTAGTGGTCTGAGTGAGGGGAGTATAACTATCTTCATTTAGTCTGAATCTGTCCTGCTTATAAATTTCTTGCAGGGAGCTTATTGTTATTATTATTCCTTTTTTTTTTTTTTTTTTTTTTTTTTTTTTTTTTTTAACACTACGGAGCTGTACTGACCAGTTCATGCACTGATTTGGGAAACAGAAAGACAACAACAACAGAGATAGTAATCTTAGCAGAAACAAGCATTATTGGTGAATGTTTTGAAGGGGACTGCGTATTTTCAGGGAAAAAAAGGAAAAAATCTCTTCTATCAGAAAACAGAACTTTTAAGTATCTGTGACCCTAAGAACAAATCTTATACGTATTTTTCATTAATTAGGGTACATAGCTTTCCTTTAAATTTTCTGTCAGCAATATGAAACATAAAAAAGTTGCATGGTGAAATAAATCTTGGTTGCATATAGATTTTTTATGCACATTCTCTAGTTGTATCTTTGAATCCACTCCTATTTCTTCCTATCACTATTTTTTTTCTGCCTTCTGACAGGAAGAGCTCTTCAGTTAAACATTTATTTTAGCTGATGTATATTTTCTACATTAATAAATACTATTGCAGTCCTTTCCACATGGTTCCTTATATATATATATATATATATTTCTGTTAGGAGCTGAGTATCATAGCTTTAAGTATCATAGTTTATATTCATCTTCATTTTTCATTTCCCTGTTGGTCTAAAATGGCTTTCACAGACATTTCTCTTACTGCTATGTGTATTTTAAATTTTAACGTCTTCAAACCAATTAGACTAAACTGCCCCAGTTCCCTCAGTCTCTCCTCATAGGGCATATTCTCCAAGCCCTTCACAAGCCTTATTGCCCTTCTTTGGTCCTGCTCCAGCACCTCAGTGTCCTTTCCGTACTGAGGTGCCCAAAACTGAACACAGTACTTGAGGTGAGGTCTCACCAATGCCGAGTACAGGGGCAGGATGACTTCCCTAGTCCTTCTCACCACACCATTCCTGATACAAGCCAGGATGCCATTGGCCTTCTTGGCACACTGCTGGCTTCTTGACCTAGGCACACTGCTGGCTCATATTCAGCCAACTGTCCATCAGCGCACCAAGATACCTTTCAATCAGGCAGCTTTCCAGCCACACCTCCACAAGCCTGTAGGGTTGCCTGGGGTTGTTGTGACCAAAATGCAGGACCCAACACTTGGTCCTATTGAAACTCATGCCATTAACCTTGGCCCATTGGTCCAGTCTATCCAGGTCCCCCTGTAGTGCCTTTCTCCCCTCAGGCAGATCAACATTCCCTCCTGAAAACTTATTGAGGGTGCACTCAGTCTCCTCATCAAGATCATTAATAAAAATGTTAAATAGACTTGGCACCAGTACTGAGCCCTGGATGACACTGCTTGTGACCAGCCACCAACTGGATTTAACTACACTGACCACAACAGTTTGGGCCCTGTCATCCAGACTGTCTTTCACCCTGGGGAGTGTATGCCCATCTAGACCATGGGCAGCCAGCTTCTCCACGAGAATGTTATGGGGGACATTGTCAAAGGCCTTACTGAAATACAAGTAGACCACATCGACAACCTTACCTTCATCCACTAAGCGGGTCACCTTGTCATAGAATGAAATAAGGTTTGTCAGACAGGATCTACCACTCCTAAACCCATGCTGACTGGATCCCCTGGTTGAACTTTAACTGGTCCATGATGGCTTCCAAGATTATCCATTCCATAACCTTCCCAAGCACTGAGGTGAGACTGATAGGCCTGTAGCTACCAGGATCATCTTTCCAGCCCTTTTTGAAGATGGGTGTCATGTTTGCCTGTCTCCAGTCCACTGGGACATTCCCAGTTAGCCATGACTGATGAAGAACGATGGAAAGTGTCTTGGCAACTACATCCACCAACTCCCTCAGCACTATAGGGTGCAAACCATCTGGTCCAATGGATTTGTGAGAATCCAGCTTTTGGAGCAGGTCCAAAACCATCTCATCATGGATAAGGGTCTATTCTGTTCCCCATCCGTATTTACTAGATCAGGGGCCTGTGTTTTCAGTGGGTAACAAGTCTTACTATTAAAAACTGAGGCAAAGAAGGCATTAAGTACCTCAGCCTTATCCTGATCCTTGGTCACTAAGTTGCCCTTGGCATCCAACAAGGAATGGAGATTCTCCCTAACCCTCTTCTTGTTGTTGATGTATTTCTAGGAATATTTTTTGTTTTCCTTTACCTTAGTGGACAAGTTCAGTTCTAGCTGGGCTTTGGCTTTTCTAATTTTCTCCCTGCACAGCTGCACTACATACCTATAATCAATTGTTTCACCCAGACATTTTGGGAAGCACTATTTGGATGATGTACAATGCATTTTGGAAAGTGAGGTATGGGGCATTTGCTCTGCT
The DNA here is from genome assembly GCF_039878825.1 of Excalfactoria chinensis. Taxonomy (NCBI): domain Eukaryota; kingdom Metazoa; phylum Chordata; class Aves; order Galliformes; family Phasianidae; genus Excalfactoria; species Excalfactoria chinensis. Next base: position 91,088,250 of record NC_092825.1, on the reverse strand, counting down.
GTCGGAGGTGTCTGCTGGAGTGTTTCTGCTGAGTTGTGCAGATTTGTGCTTCTCTTCTATAAGGGTGGACTAGTTGCATTTGGGGCCTATTGTATATTGTGGAGTTTCATGATAAATTGGAGCTGTTTGATAGGCTGAGGCTTCTGGATAACCTATTTTAAGACTGAAACTTCTACCATGGGCTGCAACTTTTTAATGGTTTCTTTTTTGTTAATAAAAAAATAAAAATGAGAAGGGTAAAAATCATCTTAGATAGCTCAGTGACTTTACAGCAGTTCATCTAGTGTTTTATGTACTTGGACATTGGATAAGTACAATGGTATTTAAAGGGTGTATCGTAGTTTGTTCTATGTGGAAAAAAATGAAGTTAGTATGGTGAATTAGTACAACTACTACTGCTATTCTTATCATAATATCAGTAAGTAATGACTCTTGGTTCAAAATAATTTTAAACTTCTTTTTATATAGTTGGAAAGATTAGCCTGGACAAAGTCTTGATAGTTTTCTACTAAAATTTCCAATTATGAAGACAACTTTGTCCTATAGGAGGCTCAGAGCTCTTCAGTCTAAACTGTTTATTTATTTATTTATTTATTTATTTATTTATTTCTCTCTTTAGAAGGACAGCTTAGGTATAGACTACTACAACTATGTAAGGGAAAAAGACACATAGTTATTTTTTTTAAAAGATTGTTGTAGTGCACAATCCCAGAGCTGCTTGTCAGCCTTATTGATGTAATCCTTCTGTTTCAGGATTACTACCTTCTTTCTTTTGTCTGCTAGTTTAATTACTATTTGATGGGAATGGACACTATGGATTTTCTCTCTGAAGGATAAGCACCTTTTCCTCCTCTACAACACTCTCTGTTCCATAGTCAGAAAGCATCTTTCTTACAGATGTTCTAATATATAAGCTTAAATTTGTTTTCAACTTGTGGGAGGCTTTATAATTTCTTTCAAAGCAGAAGATGGGCTAGAGTATTTAAGAGTATCTTTGCTTTTTTCTACCCTTCTGCTTTGTCCCCCTATGCCTCTCCCCCACTAAAGGGTGTTATCTTTTGTCCTAATTCTTGTCTTTGCTTGGGTGGGGATCTATTCATCCTAAATATGATGTTAAAGTACAATTATAATAGATTCCAAGTACAGACAGGTCATCAACAATCTGATACATTTGAAATTGAAAATAAATTAAAGGAAATAGATTTATCATAGTTGTCAAACTGGTGAAAGTAGAAGTGTTTGACAACAGCAAGATTTTCTGTATCCAGAAAGTCATTAATGTGCAGATCCTGTAGTTATGCTCAGGTGCCTTCCAATAGTCAGTGTCATTCTATTTTTCTGGAAATTTAGGCCATTTACAATGATCTTTTTTTTTTTTTTTGCTTGTGTGATGGTTTTTGTTTTTTTTTTTTTTTTTGCCTTGATCCTATTCTTCACACTCAGAACAAGCACGTATTATTGTAGTATCTGGTGGAATCAGTGTTACAGGCAGATCATTATTTGGTCTTCAACCTTTATCAAGTGACCTAGTCCAGGGAATTAAAAATAATTTCTGTGGTACCTCCTTGGGTGACACTTTGATGATCAATCACAAAACTGTACGATGTGTTCATTTTTCTCTGTAATTACAGATTTATATTGCTTGTAGCTGTACATGCTAATTGCCTGTTTAAAGTGAAACTGGTTTACATATTATATCTTTAAAATATATGACTGTCTGATTCCACTCCTATCAGTGGAATGCTGTAGTCTTCCAAGACTGCTTTGTTTTGGCGCTCTGTTCAGAACTCTGTTTCTCAGACTTCTTGACAGCCACCTCTCAGCGTTGCCAAGCTGCCTATCTTTAATTTCAGGAAGGAAACACTGATAGTTTTCTCTGCGAGTGTTGATGATTTTCTTCAGAGACATGTTCCAGACAATGCCTCAAACATTTCAAAAGGAAATACTCCGTATATCACATTAGTTGATGGGGGTTCCTTCATCATCAAGAGTAAGATCAAACCTATTAGTATAAATCACGATTACTGGAAATGTTTATTTTACACACGTGACAAGCACAAAATTGCAATATGACTATTTAAATATCACCTGTATTTAGGAACATTGGATTCATGATGCATTCCTGATGTTGTAGTAGACGTAAACTGGTTTACTGATTCAACTGATTCAATGGAGCTGATTTATGTTGGTTAAGGAACTGGTCTGTTATGTTTTGTTTATGTTATCCTGTAAGAGGAAAATAACAAGGAGTAAATTTATAAACTCTTGTCTCCTTAAATACACCATCAAATATATATATAAAAGTTAATTAATAATTCTGTATAACAAAGCAAGCTTGGCTGTCATGTAAGATGGAATGCACGCATAATGGACAAGATAGAAAAACAAATTATAAAAAGGGCAGATTCAGCAACACCTCAACCTCAATAAGGTCTTAAAATTCATTCAAACTTACCACTGGGAGTTTTGTGGGAATGTCTTCATTTTTACAGTGGAAATAAATAAAATTTGAGAATATTATGAGATGCATTATGATAACTAACCAAATATCAAATAAAAAAAGGGCCCTCAACCACATTAGCACAGTCACCTACAAAAACTTCTGTGTTTGCTTGATGTGGTTCCACCTCTCTAAATATTTCAATCCTGATAAAATGTTTGATATCTGACAAAAGGAAGAATTATTAGAATGTGTCTTCTTTAATCAGTGATGATGAGAAAGTCGCATTTTACTGGAGAATCACAAACATTAGATATTTAAGATGGTAAGTTTTAATGCTTTTGTGTGTGAAGTAGAATTAGTTAGAAGTTTAAAATTAATCATGCCCTCAGGAATTACTGAACTGATGTCTAGAATGAGACAAACAGATAACTAGTACAGTTATATTTGTTTTTCTGTACTTTTCAGGAAAACAAAGTTCTATGTCCTTGGGCATCATTTTGGATTGAGTTCCATTATTATAGTTCTCCTCTGTGTAACTGTTGAAAATTCGTATGTTAGTACATTACTGTTACTTTAACAGAAGTTTTAATTTTAATAAATTATTTTAAAAAGCAAAGTGATTAAATTTTAGAATTATATCTAGGCATTGTATGGTTAATATTGCCCTTTGTAGATTATTTTTTTGCTCATTATGAAGTATGCCAACAGGACATTATTTTATGTACAGTGCTATTTTTTCTGTATTCTACTTACCATGCTGCCATAGTTGGAGCAATGTCCAGATTGTGAGATCTGCTCAAATTCAGCCTGCATTATTCTAAAATTTGACTTTTGTCTTCTTTTAGATAAATGCAAGTAACAAAATAAGAGAAAATATTATACCAAGAGAAAATAGTATACCTTTCCCAAACTATTTTAAATTTGAAACTTGGCCTAATATAATGGCAAAGACTGGGATGACATTTTTTATTTTTCATAACACAGATGTGCCTATATTCACTGTCTGTCACAAAAGACTCCATAGTCAGTTTGCTAATGAAATAAGAAGTGGACGTATTTCAGTTGATGTGAATAATATGGGTAAATACTAACCAAGGTCTGCCCCCTGAGATGGAGCCCCAAACTTCTCTACTTATACCACCCTATCCCGAATGCCAAGGTTATTTATTCCTTCCCAGACCTATTTTGCTCACTGCTATTTCTCTTTTCTAGTCTATTTATCCATCATTCTTTCTTAATTAAATGAGCACTTTGCAACGCTACACAGGAAATTATCCACAAATATCTGGCTGCAGTCACCAAAATATTAAGCAAATGTTATTTTTCATAAAGATGTCTTTGTTCTTGAGGTTTCAATCAAATTAAGTGAAGAATCAAATCAAAAATAATTGAATTTTGGGGAATGCATTGTCCCAGCTAAACCTTTATCTGGCTTTCAGTAGTGTACTACTATTGGCATTTTCTCAAGACTCACTAAGTTTCTTCAGGCATGCTGGGATTTTCTGAATAACCTTAAATGTCATGTGCCTGTGGTGGTTTAGACCAGAGCACTTTTCAATTTCACTTCTTCAATAAACTGTGCAACTTCGATTTAAGTTTACTTTGTAGTTTTTTGTACCATAATCTCTGCTAGAATATGGGAAACAGAAGTCATGATTTTTTAGGTAAAAGTCATAAACTACTTGCCTGTGCATGAGATTGCACTTTGGAAAATCTCAGACTTCTTTATTTTTGTTTCAATATTTTTTCTTTCAATGTCACTCAAAGCTACAGGATGATTTCTCTACTTGCATATCCTGGTATATTTGTTTTAAGACTGTGAGTTTGTGTATGTATTTATGTGAACCACTGCACTGATATGGCTAACAGTTCTCTGAACAAATCAAAATGGATACTTGGTTACAAGATTACACAGTTCAAAGGAAAAGAAAGAAGTCAGGGCGCAGAACACAGAATAGGATAAAACTTCATCTGGAATTTATTTTATTTTGTTTTATTTTATTTTATTCTTCTTTTTCTAAGCAGCAACTGAAAGAACACAAAGCAGGAATTCAAGGTCATTATCTTTGTGACTGACAGATGGGAAAACTGAGGTATAAGGAAACCCAGTGACTGGCTCACAGCCACTAACCACGTCAACCCCGGCACAGAAGCACAGAAAGAGCTCTTATACTTCAGATCCAGACAAGGTATCTGTTTGGCCAAAATGCCATTTAGCTCAGTGATATTTGCAGTTTGAAGGCTGTTTTTTTTTCTTCTTTTTCTTTTGTTCAGTCACATAGATGATGTTCTAATTATCCTATCCAGTCTAGTGTCTTGATGATACCAAGGCACAATAAAAACATGTAACCTTGTCAACTTCCTCAGGAATAAATAAAATAAAATAAAATAAAATAAAATAAAATAAAATAAAATAAAATAAAATGAAATAAAAATGGGGGTACTTGTGATAAAAGTAACAAGGCCTGAAGACAACTGGAGAGTGCCAGCCTTGGAAACTGGGGACAGTATGCAGCTCTGAATTTTGTAGCAAAAAGACTTGCGAAGAGTTACTCAGGGCTTGCTAAAGCACAGCAGCAGGATGAAGTCAGTTGGAAGCACATAGGCTTATCTGGACACGAATATCCAAAACTGTCAACTCTAAACTGTTAATATAGTTATTAATATTACTAATAAAATAATGTAGAATACCTATAATCAGGTTCCTGAAAATATAAAAAGACAAATCACAGAAGCATAAATGTGAGCAATGTCCTTCTAAATTAAAGGATAGGGATTTGGTATCATAGTTGTCATTAAAGAATGAGACGTTACTTTTACTCCCACTTGTGAGGGGCAGTGAGCAGCAAACGCTTCAGGAAAAAATGACCAATGTCACCTTTCAAGCCACAAAAGCTACAGTGCCTGAATTTTTATGTTGCTTCCCATGATGACTTACAGTTAACATTTACAGCATTGTGCTGCTAAGAACTAAAAGCTTACTCAGCAGAAGTAATGTAAGGTGAACACACATCGTTGTTCATATGGGGTCAGTGTGAACTGCAAATGCTTCATGCTATACCATCATCAATATTACTAGATGGGGAATGCAACCAAATGATAACAGGACTAGCTATGACCTTGGTGTAAGTGACAAACACCTTACGTTATAGCAGTTCACCAGAGGCAATAAGTAATAAGGCTTGCAGGGGTGGCCATCAAATAAAAGTAATTAACTGAAGCAATATAGAGAGAATACATGAGCCTGGGAAATTGTCCAAGAAAGGAAAAACAGACAAACTGGGGAAAAAAAAAAAAAAAAGGACTTATGTGTTGTTTAACATAGAAGTCTTATGAAGGATGTTGATAACATCCCAGACAGGCTGGGAAGTGGAAATGAATTGGATTAATGTAGTATAAAAACACATTGAATGGCTTGAATAACATCACTGATGCAAACTGATATTTCTTTTCCTGATCATAAGCAAGTTATTTAAAACAAAAATAAAAAACTAGAGGGGGAAGGGCACATCCAGGCTGTGTTGTAAAAAATAAATATATTTAGGGCCAACATCTTGGACTTATAATAAAATTATAACCTTAGCTTCCATTTTTAATATTTTTCTTCTGATTCTCAACACTATGGAGGAAAGGGGATGAATCATGAAAAAATCTCCAGCATGTAATTGCAGTAGTGATAACGTCCTGAGTCAGCAGTTAAGGGAAACAATTGTAATTGATAAATACTATTCCAGCACAGAGCTGTGTCAGAACTGCAGGTCATGCAGAAAGCATTAGCCCTGCAGAGGCATTTCTAGCAATAGAACGTGTCTTGTAGACTTTGCAAGCATGTAAACCCTTACTAAAAGTATAAATTCAGAAGAAAGCCACTTCAGCCTTCTCTAACCATCTATTATTTTCAAAAGCTTTGAAATCTGTGCTATGATAGAAACTCAATCTCCAAACTGCTTCAGTATATCACTGTGAGAAGAGCTTTCTATTTTGCAAGTATCAGAAGTATGTTATACCATTTTACAGTAGATCAAACTTTCTATTCATTGAATCCTGTTCTACCGTTTCTGAAAAGTGGGCGTTATAATGTGAATGAATAAAGAACACTTGTAGCCTCTTGCATCTGGGGCAAGCCACACATTACACTGCTGTTTAATGCAAGACTTTATACCTCAGTTTTGTGTAAACTGCAATGGGCTTGTGTTGAAATATAGAAGGACAAGATAATGTACCATTTTTCCCCTTCTTCCTGCTTTCTAGGGATGACTACAAAATAGAACACATTACTTCGGTTCCTTTGGCAATCAAAAGCTTGGACAAATGATCAGAAAATTATAAGTGGATCACTCATTTGAAACTTTTTTTTTTTTTTCTTCTTCCTTCCATCAGATTGAAGAATCTCAATTCTGTAGGTGACCTTAAGCCATTCTCCGGCTTAAGCGTGGGGAAAGTTAATTGAACTCTTACTCTGCTCTTCTGCGATCCTATAGCTAGACAAGGAAGCAAATGTTGAAATAATATTTCTCTTTTCTGCATGCTTTCCCTGCAGAGGCAGCCTTTGAGCAGGTGTGATGAAAAAGAAACAATTACTTGAGACTGCCCCTTGGCTTATATCAAGGGTGCTTCTGAAACTACTTGACAAGCGGGGAGATTTGAGTGGGAGACAGGAATAGTACTTCTTCAGATGCTACTGTATGAAAAGGGGTGACGCAGGGAATGTGTTATCATTTCATGATCACACAAGAGCTATTTTTCTTAACTGTAACTGTGGACTGCTTCGTCAACACTGGGGAATCAGGTTTTCTTTTTAATCGGTATGTGCAGGCTCACATGTATTCAGTGTTTGCAAATAGACTAGAATTTTGTAAATGCTCAGTATTATATCTACCAATTTCATTAACAAGTTGATGCTTCTCCTGAACCTGAAACCAAGAGATGAATCCTCTTGAAAGATAAGCCCAATCACTTTCAAAAATTAAAGGCAAAATTTCAGCTTATATATGTAATCAACACTATGAATTTATACACTACAAACATGTGGAATGTAGTGGTCTTCAGCCTGGAGATTTCTTGTGTACATCTTGAGGAAAAAAGTAAAAAATAGTAGGAACATTTCTGGAGATGTTAGTATTTAGAAGGTATCTAAGTCCTTTGTGTGATAAACAGATGTGAAGATATTTAGGATTTAGAAATAATTATACGATTGTCCTGAAAATCTTCAGTTTTTGTTACATATGATTTAGCAGGTTACCCATTTTGCTTTTAATAATAACAATGAATATGCACTGGTAAATAGTCTGAATAGTGATTGTTGAAAGATACTTTACCAATCTACCAGACAATTCTAATGATATCTGAATCCTGCAATGAAGGACAAATATTCAAAATCACTAAAGGATTTAAAAAGCACATCGCCAATGGACTCCAGAGAATTGGATGTTTATAGATTTTTTATACTATTGAAAATCTTCCAAAATGCAGACTTGAGTGATATCATTTAAAGATGCAGAAAACACCTAAAGATATTGACTATATGCAGCATACCACATCCACTTTTACAGTAAAGTCCATGAAGGATTTTTAAGTCTTACCTAGATTCAGAAATCACAGTTCTTTTTCAATTTTTTAAGAATATCTTTCTTTTTACTGATTATTTTTCAGTATTTACATTCACATTCCTACATTTCTCCTGGAATGTATCATATTTGAAAATGGTACATGAACTCTGTCCATGAACACACTCTTAACTGGAAACAATGCCAGAAACAGTATGGCTTCCCTTGTTCATATCATACATGAAATTATTTCTCTTTATTTAGATTTAGAAATTGGCTCATCCTTCTGAATGTTATTTTCATAAAATTCTGTTGGAAATTGGAAACTCCCTAGAAACTCTCTAAGAGAGGGCTGATAAATTTGCTGTAAACACATAGGATTCACAGTGCTTTCTTCATTTAATCTAATCTTCCTAAAATGTTACTTACCCTAAAACTGATAGTTCTGTGGATATATACATACAGTTCTTCCTAAGACAGGCATCTTCTTAGAAGAGAAAGAAAACTGTTTAACTTTGAAACCACACAGAACGGTTGTTATAACATATTTCCAACTGTTGTCTATATGCAGTTGGCATTGTCTGCTAGCTGGCTACAGACACTTATCAGAACTAGTGGTGGTTTTGTTCTCCCTGTCTTCCAACTGAACTCTATTTTCATATTTCTTTTATTTCTAATATTTCAGACTTGCTTACTATGTAGCCTGAAATTATTTTCCAATGTCTTTTCCTTTCTTTCTTTTCAGCACATATGAGTGATCCATTCAATAGTAAGACATTTCATATCAGAAAATTTCTTTTGCATCTGTACCCGATTTACTCTTTCAAAGACTGTCTTCATTGACTGGCCCTTTGTAAAGCAGCTGTAAGGTCACATGATTTTTCTTTAAGACATACTGTTGAGGCCTAGCAAGCTTCAATGAGTCTGGAGCTCCTGTTCTCAAAATCTGACACCTCATGTCACACTTCCCAATTTAATCAATGCAATATTATGCTAACAAAACATTTATGTCTATGACCTCCTTGAAAACTGATCAAAGAGAAATTCTCTTTTAGCTATGGCTGATGATGGAGATCTCTGAGGTCCTCAGGTCAGTGGCTTTCAGTAATTTTGTTGCTGATATTGACAGATGCCTTGGGGAAAAAGAGAACTGCTTCACAAACCTACATTATAAAACAACACTAAATATGCAACAGTCATGCACAGGGGCATGGTGTGTTGAGACAGATGATAGACACAGACTGGGAGAGTACTAAGTTTGGTGTAGCAAAAAAAGGACCAAGTTGCATTGGCAATGTAAACACATATTAGAGCATTTGTCCATGTTCCTTCTGTTGTCCAGTACTGTATTTAGCTCCAAAGACTTGATCTGTGTTTTCTTATAAGTTTGTGAAACTCTGGTGCATACTCCTGAGGACGTGGAGAGGGTAGGTTCATGCTTAGAAAATAGCAATAAACATATAATATCTGCTTACAAAATGATGAGAAAGGGGAAAATGTGTCCACTACAAAGACAATATACTATGTTACTGAAATTAAACCTAAGACTTACCTAGTCACTATGCTTGGTTTTTGTTGAGATGTGATGAATGCAGGACACTGATGCATAGACTAATATTATAATAGAATTTTAATTGAACTGAGGAAAACTCTTGCGGGGTCAAAGTTTTTAATAAATGAACAGAATAAATGTCCCATGAAAGGTACCATATGCTTTTTTTTAAATCTGAAAATTAGTTGCAAAGTCACAGTTAATTTAATTATATGATCTCTCTGTCTTGGGATAATAAAGTAGACTGAGAATTATAATAGAGAATGAAACCTCTGCTGCTGAGAGGCATTTGGAAAATGAAATGTTTGGCTAACTGCTTTTAAATGACTATGTATTCATAGGAATATTATTTTAAGATTAATAATGTATTTCAGACACAATATATGCATGACTGATATTGTGATGATACCTGAATTGGACTTTCTTGTTATACTGGGTATCTCCATCTTTATGTATGCACAATCTAATTGCAGTAAAGCTAAGATACTTTTGTAAATAAAGAGGAAGCATGGGTCTTCTGTTTGTAAGCATACCAACTAAAATTTATGAACACAATGATTAGTATGAGGATTACAGGACAACTTTTTAGGAAAGCAGCTGCCTTCCAGTGCACCTGCATTTGACATAAAATCCTCTTGATAAATGATATATTCTGATGAGATTGTTTCTGCTTTTCTATGTAAGTTGTTACCAAAATTTTGGAAAATTCAATATGCTTATTCTTCTTTCCAGCATAGTGCTCATTATCGGAGTTGATTACCAAAAAGAAATATCTCTTGTCTTTTTATTTATTTATTTATTTTTATTATTTTTTGCGCAAATTCTGTACTACGTCAATTTCCATCTTTCCGGGTGAGTGATAAATAATCAGACTTGACTTGAGTCAGAAACTTGGGTACCTCTGAGCATTGTGGATTAAAGTTAATCTTGTGTTTAACATGCCAGATGTTAAAAAAAAAAAAAAAAAAGCTCTCTAAAGCTCTAAAGCACAGTGAATATGCTGCATTCATGACAAAATGAAATTAGAAATCTATTCCCTAGGAAAGTCAGAGTGAAAACAATTAGACTGATATGAAATAAGGCTATACTTGATTGCTTTTTTTTCCAGATATATTAAAAAATACTTTCAGAATTAGTTTTTCACCATTCCCATCAAGCAACTTCCTTATGGGTGTACACTGTTGTTTCACATTTTCCCGAAAATGGTTAATACATTTATGATGTTTGCATCCATGCAACTTCAAAGGTGTCTATTAATAGTTGGCACAGAAGCAGAGTAGAGAATGAAGTAATTAGAAGAATTTAAAAATAGGTCTATTTCCAAAATGAATTTTGTAAAAATAGATGGGGGAAAAATTATGAACTAACAAAAGTCACCGATTTTCTGAACAAACCTTTATTGGTTTACTTGGGCATATTCATCTGGTGTATTTAATAAATATTCGCTGATATCTTTAGGAAAATGTTACAGAACTTTCATGCATTTTGAGGATGCATTCTGGTGGTACTACATTTCAGAACTCAAAACATGTTGCACGGAAGATTGCACAATTTATTAAATGTTTCCAACTTCTTACATTCTTCACTCCTCTTCCCTATGTATTTTATTTTGTTATATTTTAGTATTTTACTTTTCTTTTGCTTTATTTATAAAATTTCATTAAATCCATGAATGCTTTTCACTGGTATTGCAAAGTATCATATATCAACAAAACTCTCCTTAATAAGTATCTGAGTTGAGACTGCTGCTCTCCATTGTATAGGCCATGGTTATGGTTCATTGTGTAGGACTGAATATTATATGTTGTGAATGCTAAGCTTTCCTCCATATCCATGTTCATTGATTGTCTTCCACGTGACATTTTAGAGTGCATTCAGAACAAACATGAACCTACAGAGTATGAAATAATTCTAGATGGGGCAGAGTGGATGTATTTAATAACTTCAGGGTTTCATTCCAATTGCTTGAATGGACTGTGCTGTTGTGATCACCTGTTCCTTTTGTTCTTACTAAATGGAGTCATTACGTCTCTACTTGTTCTGGCCACCCTCTATTTCTACCTGCTTTCCTGCTGCCTTCATGTGCCAGTGAAGTCTTTTTCCACTAACTACTTCTGTGATCCCACGTTCACAGGGAGAAAACTAAAGGGACCTTTTTTTTCTCCTCCTTGGCTTGTGCTCTTCCTTCATTACAGTCCTTTCTATAAAATTTTTAGCCACCTTATCTTGCAAGAGACACTTTTTTACCTGTTCTTTTGTTTTGTTCTAGTACTCTTTGCCTGTCCTTCACACATGAACCTAATCTTACTTCTACCTAGGTGCTATATTTAGTACTGAACATTTTCCACAAAGTTTAACTAAATGTAACTTCTGACAATGACACCACTAGTCTACCTTTCTAACCTTAGTATATTAATCTCTCAAATGCCTTGGAGATGCAGATAATGTAAAAAAAATCCCCGCCAAATATGCATTTATCATGTTCCACTTGCATAAAACTGTATACATTCACAAGTAATGACTCTACAAGTTTAGCAACACATAAACATATTGCTTAGTTCTGCAAGTTCTGCTTCATATCTCAGTATGTGAACACCCAAAGCATATTCCTTTATCTTTCCATCAGGTGTGGAGGTAGCAGGTCTGGATTGGCAAATGTAAGAGTAGGCTCAACAGTGCTAAGATGCTGAGGCAGCTTTCCTATGCATTTTCAATTAATCTCTGCAGGTTGTCTCTTTGTGGCAAGATAACGTATAAAGTGCACTCTAAGATTGTGGCACTTCTCTTACAAATGGAAAACACTTGTGTGTGTATTTCATATAAACATCTAGACAGAGTTTGCTTGTAGTCCTTTATACATATACTTATTTTTTTATATTCTGCAGTGTGCAGACACAGTGAAACAAGTACTCTTTCTCAGATGAAGATCCCATTATTTCATCTGAAAATCAAAAAGAAAACCTATACACATAATAGAAAAGTAGTAAGATCTGAGGAGTGGAAACAGACTAAAAGATTATTTCTGAAGTTATCATTGTGAACTGGCTTCTCTTTTGTTTGGTACATCTATTACTGAAAAGATCATGATATTTGTTGTGTACTATTCATATGCATATATGAATGAATGATGCTAAGGAAATGGAATAGCTGGAAGATGTCCTACCCCTGATGATAAGAAATGAAAACATGGATTCCTGTAACTGTGAAAGAAGAACCAGAAGATGTACTCACAGCAGTGTGTATGCCTGCATGCAGCCTCCCACAGTTTCTGTAAATGATTAATTGTCACAATTTGATATTTTTCCTTTTGACAGAAGTTTTCATTAATCAGCACACCTAAACTATCAAAGTCATTATTGAATTATAGTTGATTATAGTAGATTGTATTTTGTATGGTGAAATGCTCTTAAAAGGACATTTTGCATTGCAAATGAATAGCTGTGCATCTTTTGGCTCTGTTAATGTATGCCAGATCAGAGCCAAATAGCCACTAGCTACACAGATAAACCGTGGCACTTCAGAATTCTCTTCTTTCCACCTAGAATCTTATTTGCAAAAGAGGAGACAGTTAAAAGAGCAACATTTTTGCTATTAAAAAATATTACTTTACACCTGCTCTACTGATCCAAAGTTAAGCTGCTCTTATGAATCTTTCTTATATGATTCAATTAATTTCTTAGCACTTACTTGTCTGTGGTTTGGAAAAAATAATTCTGGAATGTAAGAAATAACCTATTAATGTTTAACATATTTGTGTTCTGACAGATTTAAAAAATAATAATAAAATAATTCCTGGATTAAAATGCTACTTCTAGTCACACTGAAAAATAACCTAAGCATTTCAGTGCTATTAACAAATATATGCTTATTGCACACAGTTAGAAGAAAATGATTTCCATCAATTCCACAGGACGAGCTCAGGTTCATATTTGCAGTGGAAGTACAGAGCAAGTGATTAAGCTTTAAAAGTGAAAACAAAATCTTCCCTTTGGTAGATGAACTCCAGGCTCCAGTACTGTGGTAAGATAGATATTCTTGCTGGTAACAGCAGGGAATGTTCTTTGATGTGTTCTCTGGCAGTTCAGTACAAATGGTCCTTATGTGAACATTGATAGAATTGAAAACTAACTAGAGGAGTCAGCCTTGCATCCATGCCTCCCTTCAGCCTGCTTTGGCTACTGAGATACAGTGTTTTTTAAAGAATCTAGTAAGATAGACCAGTCAATTTTATATCATCAGTGTATAAAACTATTAATTTTCATTAAATATTAAGATCTATAAATTGTGGACGTTTTTCAATAGTGAAATAATAACCTTTCTATATATCATGTTTTTTTTCAAATAGTATTTTTAGTAAGAATAAGAAATTAAGATTCACATTTTTCATAAAATCTGTTTTTAAAACTGTATTCAAAATACTTCATTTATACAATATAGAAGAAGATATCATTTCAAATAAACACTTCTTTGTGTAAATATAATTTTCTAAATGAATTAAAATATTTTGTGTTTCTCGTATGTAATTTTAAGCTATGTCTCCATGAAGTTCCATGGCATTTCACAGCAGACAGTGAGCATCTCTAATACCTGTTGTTGTGTCCATGACACACTCAGTCCATATGCCATATATGACATTTCCTCTTATATATGTAAAGGTCAACCTTCTCCCCTCACATAGACTTAAGTCTCCCAGTCACCATGATATACAAGGGCTGTTCTGAAAGCAATGCCACCTATTTCATTATGTTATCTCATGATGTTAATGGTATAGGAGTAGGGAATGAACCATCCCAGCAGTATTCCATTTTGTTGCCATGTAACAGTCAGCAGAAGAGGGAGTCTATCACAATGGCATCTCACTTTGAAGTGTATATGGAGCAAAAGTGTGTCACTGAATTCCGCCAAGCAGGAAAAAATGGAACCCATTGATGCTTGCTGAATGTTTCTAGAGATCAAACAATGGATGTGAGCAAAGTGAGTTTGTGACTGTGGTTCACTTCCACTGGTGCAGATTTTTAGGAGCATATCTTGCAGACTCTCATTTATCACTGGCAAAAATGTGCAGTTAATGGTGGCAGCTATGTTGAAAAGTAGTATTTTGTAGCTGAGAATTTGCTTTGTCAAATAGTGTTACTGTGCTCGTTGTATCTACTGTAATTTCCATGGGAAATATATTGGAGGCATTACTTTTGGAGTGACCTACATATATACTTCATCCAAGAAGAAGCCAAACAATACTCTCTAAAAAGTACTATGGTAGATTAATGAAAAATAACCGATATGACTGTAGCTGATTGTTTTTCCAGCCGTCTTTTCTAGTAGAAAACTGTGTGAGATGCTTATTTCTGTACCTGATCCTTGTCTATAATAGATGATGGGGAGATCTAGATTGAGAAGTGAGATTTGGGGCTGGATTAAAAGCAGGATGAAGAAGCAGAAACCTCGACTGTGTTGCATTAATAAACTGATAATCTAGTTCCCTGGATTGTCTTGCCATTGTGGTGCATTTAGATGTGAGGGCACAAGTGGGTTCTGGGAAAGACATGATCAGGGTTAAGGTGCTTCTTGCAAAAATGCTGAAGGAGTGAGACAGTGGGAAACTCTGGTCTGTAGCCTATGGAACCACAGAAGGTGGCAACACCAGGAAGCTTCAGCAGGAGGATCCCAGGGGAAGCATCCCTGATGGCTGGAGGAAAGGGCAGAGGAAGGCTCCCACTTGGAACTTAAGTTGAGGTGTTATAATGATTTGCTTGCCATTATGAAATGTAACAAATATGTGGGTGAGACACAGGTCTTTCTGTTTACATCCAAATATAACTGCAGGCTGAGTCAGAGCAATATACTTTACAGCCTTTATGGAATACATTATTTTTTTAATGCATTTTCCTGGCTACATAACCATACAAATGGAATAGTTTGGAATAATTTATTTGAAGGATAACATATAGGCAGTATTTCTAATTTACACATGATTGCACAGATAGCAAAAAGAGGGGTAGAAAAATCATAGCCTAGCTGCCTACAATGAAAATTAAACCTGGAAATAAAATACAGATGGACTCCATTCTCAGGGAAAGACTTGGGTCCCAGGAATGGTATAATACTTCCGAATATTTTTCTGAGAATAGAAATTATCTTTTTCAGGTAAGTACCAGAATATTCTAGTCTTTATATTATATGAAAATCTATATTGAAAGGAGGGAACAAGAAATTGTTGGTGTGAATTCCACTAATACTTGAAGTAACCCCTGCATCTAAATTGAAGCATTTCGAAGTGGCAGAAGAGACTGTTCCTGATTGCCAGAGGGGAGGCACTCAATTAGGTGAAGTGCTGGTGACACACACAGCAAGGTTAGAAATACTTCAGTTTTGATGACCACCTCAGAAAGAGGTTTATTAAAAATGGGGAGAGATCCAGGCTTCGAGATTTACAGATATGGAAGACAAATTACTTGCTTCAGATGGATGATGCTTCATTATTTTTTTTTCACATTTATATGGACCATATTTGAATTGGAATGGTTGAAAGGATAATGAGTGCAAGATGACAGAATCTGCTTTGCTTAACTGTGGTTGTGGGTTGAGTTTTTTTTGTTTGCTTGTTTTGTGTATTTAATTTTTATTATTTTAGCTCAGAAATTATTCAATAATAAAATAAATAAATAAAAATGCAACCTATAATATCTACGCTGAAGAAAATATTTCAGAATATGGAAGCAAATAACAGTGAAGAAGTGATTTAAATATTCTTTTCACTATAAGAATTTGTCTGCTAGTTACTAAATTTGTTCACAAAATAAATGTTTCTTAGATAGGAGAATGAGCAAATACAATATGTAACTAAGAGTTTGCAGACTTATCTAATAAACTAATGTGTCAGCAGTTCTGAATGGTGAAAATTTTTTACAGCTATATGTTTTAATCTAGCACTATTAATGGAGTTAATGTACTCTTGACTATGGAGAAGTAAGAGCAAAAAGCTTTCCCCTGTTAAACTGCTGCGATGCTTTGCAAGCAGGAATTTACTTAATTGAATCTCAATTTGTGGTTTCAGTGAATACCATGAAGTCTTATAATTTTAAGCTTTTACTTTATTTATTTATTTATTTATTTATTTTAAATTACAGTACTCGGTATTCCATGAAATGGAGTTACAAAAGCTGAACATAGAATAGAATTTTAACTGCTTCAAAGAAATCAGGATTAATGATGAATTTCATAGACAACTGAGATTTTGTTCCTACTGATTATAAAAATCAGATTTTATTCAGAGTTCTGCTTAATAAAAAACTACGTTGTTGCACTGAGAGAAAATTAATGTTTCCGTCTATTAAATCATTGTAAAGTTATATAGGTATATAATTGCAGATCTTTGTGAAAAGTTAAATGATGTATTGATGCATAAATATGCATTTGCTGTTTTCTGTAAGACGTAAGTTGTTTTATCAATTAAATTGCTTTGAAAGATTTCTCATTTACTGTTTTTTTTTCTACCTTCTTTAGAGAAGCGGAATGATGACTCCAACAAAACTATATACTTCTTATCAAAAGTGCTTACCTCTGAGTAACATCACTGAAATCAGTACATGATAAGTACAAGAAAAATAGGTAGCATTAAAAAGAGTAATACAGACCTATCTGGCATTGCTTTTTCTTTTTTTCTTTTACTCTAGTAATTTAAACTCCAGGAAAAAATGAACCTGGGCACCAGTATTAGTTACAGGGAAACAAATTATTCTTCTGTTGATGTTTTCTTTTTCATATTACTTTCTAACGTAAGAAAATATATTTCCCACTACATACAATCTGTAATAGTCAGTGTAAATGGCTCCCAAATGATTATTTAAGTCAAACAAGATTTCATTGTCACTGGGGAGTGTCAAGCAAGCAGATCTTGGGATTTGCATAATAATTGGTATGAAACAAGTGATATTCCATATAGTAATACGTATACAGAGAGTAATGAATATGGTATCCACAGTCTGATAGATCAGTATCAAGAATGTAATGAAAGCTGAATATTTTTAAATCTATGGAGGTTTTCAAACATCCATACAAGCTAATGAGCTAATTTAGATAAGTATTAAACATGAATTTAATCGCATTAATGGTGATTATTTGCAGAAACACAAAATGAAGGCCTTTTAGTTTTGAAAGTTATAATTAACCATAACAAAGTAAATTGTTTGACCTCATGAACTGCACATAAATGACTCAACTAGAGACTTCTAGATTTAATAGGAAACTTAGCTTAGAGTCACTTTTTCTTATACATTATTTAACTCAAAGAAGAAGTGCTTCTTCCCACATATTAACTTAAGATAAAAATTAGATGATATTTCTGAAAATGTTATTCAATGAAATGAACCTGAGAACCAAATTAATTAGTTTTCAGTTAGATCTGAAGAGGACACGACATACATTCCTCTGATACAAAGACACAGTCTCTCTCATATCTTACACTTGTCATGAGTTAGCATGTAAGTCCATATTTCCAGTTAGTTCCTCTGAAATGTTTAAGGTTAAGCATGTGAACAAGGCTCTCTGGCTAGATTAGAATAAAAACTGTGCTAAAATGAGACTTGCTTGGTACTCTTCTTGGCAAACCACATAGGCAGGCATAGCTGGCTCAAAAGCTGAGAACATAGGAACTTCCCCATTTCTTCCAGGTAAAAAGCTATACTTTGCATTCATTTACATGACAAAATAAAAAATAAAAAATAAATAAAAAATAAAAAATGGTGACACTATAAAAAGAAGGATAAAAAATATTATAAGGATTTTGAAATGAAATTTTCAGTCTTAGAAATGTACAATTAAGCAAATATATTTTGTTTACTTATTTTAAAGGAAAAGTAGCTGCTACATAAAGCCTTAAACTTGATATGTAAAGAGATCAGTCCCTGATTCTGTAAAGAAACACTTAATAATTTAATTTTACTTAATGAAAGTGAACTGTTATTTGAATGTTGCCAGATGACTATCACTGTTCAATTTCTCTCAGGCAGTGAGGGAGAGTGCTTCCTTATCTAACAGGGCAGTAAGCTCATCTACTTTTTAATTTATCAACAAACCACTGCTCAAGAACACATTTTGCATGCTCACATTACTCAGAAGTTAAATGTTTTCAGCATTATTGAAAAAGGAAGATTTATATTAAAATAGATAAAATGTCTTTTTCCCCACAGTGAACTAGCACTGACATTAAAATGTTTACTTCTTGTAAGTCTTGTTGTAAGTATGTTTTTTCACTGTAGGAATTGGTGTAGAAGCCATTTTATGCATAACTAACTTCTAGCACAGAACTGACCAGCTCTCTGACAAGCTGTGTTACGAGCACTTGTGATTAAGCTATGTTGAAATGCTTCACACACACAATTTGTTTTCATAGATACTAGAGTTAAGATCATCTCTTCTCTATAGCAGGTCAGCTCTCAAGCTAGCACATGCTTTTGCACACCAGAAAGCAGTACAGAAAGCCAAAGATACTATTTTCCCATCTCAGGAATAGCTAATGAAATATGTCACATGTTAGATCTTCCTTCTGGCTTACATAAATCTCATGCAGCCTTTCAACCATAACTCCACAACGTTTGGAGTAGGAACAATGAAAGCCATCAGAGGTGTAGTTGATCAGCTATAGGCATGTCGGTGTTGACTGAAAGACGATCGTACTCAAAGAGTTTGGGTGTTTTTTCTATGGTATAAATCCTTTCTGCCTCTTTCATCTGTCCCTCCTTCCTGTTTGTTTTTGCTTGTATGTTTTTTGGCAGACTTTTCTTCAGCTCTACTTTAAAACATTTTTCTCTTCTCCTTTCTCTCTCTCTCTTCCTTCCTGGATTCATGAAAACCAGGTGCTGCTTGACCAACCTGATCTTCTGTGACCAAGTGATCTGCTGGATGGATGAGAGAAAGGCTGCCGCAGTATAAGTTATACTGCTTCCACAGTACAAGTATAAACTGCCAGCTTATCCTGAAGAATTGGGTAAAGAGTTGGGTAAAGAACCAGCTGGAGGGCCAGGCTCAGGGAGTGGTGGTGAATGGAGTCACATCCAGCTGGCAAGCACTCACAAGTGGTATTCACCAGGGGTCACCACAGGGGCCAGTCCTTTCTAATATCTTTAATGATGTCCTGGATAAGGGCATTGATTATGCACTAAGTTTTCAGATGACACCAAGTTAGCTGGAAAGTTTTGATCTGCCTGGGGGTAGGAAGAATTTGGACAGGCTGGATTGCTGGGCTGAGGCTAATGGAATGAGGTTCAACAGAACCAAGTGCTGGGTCCTGCACTTTGAGCACAACAACCATAGGCAACACTACAGGCTTGGGGCAGAGTGATTGGAAGACTAGAGAAAATGGACCTGGGGGCATTGGTTGACACTCAGATGAATATGAGCCAGCAGTGTGTCCAGATGGCCAAGAAGGCCAACGACATCCTGACTTCTATCAGAGACAGCATTGCTGGAAGGAGCAGGGAAGTGATCATCCCTCTGTGCTCAGTACTGGTGAGGCCGCACCTTGAGTTGTGTGTTCGATTTTGGGCCCCTCAATACTAGAAAGACATTGAGTGGAACTTGTTCAGAGAAGGGCAACAAAACTGGTGAGGTGTCTGGTGCAGATGTCTTATGAGGAGCAGCTGAGGGATCTGGGATTGTTCAATCTGGAGAAGAGGAGGCTTGGAGGTGACCTTATTGCTTTCTAAAACTACCTGAAGGGAGGTTGTGGTGAGGAAGGAGTCAGCCTCTTTTCCCATGTAACTAGCAATTGGACTAGAGGGAATGGATTCATGTTGTACCAGGGGAGATTCAGGTTGGACATTAGGAAATTCTTCTCTGAGAGAGTGGTCAGGCACTGGAATAGGCTGCCAAGGGAGGTGGTGGAGACACCATCACTGAAGGTGTTCAAGGAACATTTAGATGTTCATAGAATCACAGAATGATAGAATGGACTGGGTTGAAAAGGACAATAATGTTCACCTAGTTTCAACCCCCCGCCATATGAAGGGCTGCCAATCACTAGGCCAGGCTGCCCAGAGCCACATGCAGCCTGGCCTTGAATGCCTCCAGGGATGGGGCATCCACGACCATCCTGGACAACCTGTTCCAGTGTGCCACCACCCTCTGTGTGAAAGACTTTCTCCTAATCTCTAACCTAAACCTCCCCTGTCTTAGTTTAAAACCATTCTCCCTTGTCCTATCACTATCCATCCTCGTAAACAGCTGTTCCCCCTCCTGTTTCAACACTCCCTTCAGGTACTGGAAGACTGCAGTGAGGTCTCCCCGGAGTCTTCTCTTCTCCAAGCTAAACAAGCCCAGTTCCCTCAACCTTTTCTCATAGGAGAGGTGCTTCAGCCCTCTGATCCTCTTAGTGGCCCTCCTCTGGACCTGCTTCAAGAGCTCCATGTCCTTCCTGAACTGGGGTCCCCAGGACTGGATGCAGTACTCCAGATGGGGCCTCACAAGTGCCAAGTAGAGGGGGACAATCACCTCCCTCTCCCTGCTGGTCACCCCTTTTTTAATGAAGCCCAAAACACAGTTGGGCTTCTGGGCTGTAAGCACACACTGCTGGCTCATATCCAGCTTCTCGTCCACCAGGTCCCTCTCTGCAGGGCTACTCTCCAGGAGATTTTCCCCCAGTTTGTATAAATACCTGCGGTTGCCCCAACCCAAGTGCAGCACCCTGCACTTGGCCTTAATGAACCTCATTAGGTTTACACTAACCTGCCTCTCCAGCCTGTCCAGGTCCCTCTGGATGGCTTTCCTTCCTTCCAATGTATTGGCGGCACCACTCAGCTTAGTATCATCTGCATGTTGTACTGAGAGACATGATTTAGTGGGAAATACTGGTGATAGGTGCATGGTTGGACTAGATCATCTTACTGGTCTTTTCTAGCCTTGGTGATTCTATGATTCTGTGATTCCTCTGATATGGTCACTCTCATTTCTTTTGTAGCTTTCATGCTGGCTAATCCTTGCTAAAGTGAATATTCTTGGAATATTGTGGAGCCATGACAGCTCCTTCAATTGTTTTCTACAGTTTATGTTACGTCTTTCTTTTATGCTTTGTTTATACATGCAGTTACAACAGTGGAACATGCTGTCAAAGGTCTAATTAGAATTTGCCCTAATAAACACAACTATTAATCATCTAATAAACACCATGTGTAGTCCAGAACAATGACAAAAGAATGTTCATTAATAACAAATAGTATTTAATAATTAATAAGAACCACTCAATTTATTTGAAGGATAAAGATTAAAGGAATATGCCCCTCGTGTCATTCATACAGTAATTTACTGTAAAAGAAGAACAAAATTGTTTTCCCTTGGAATTAAAGTTTTCTTAAAACACAGAGTGTAGCAAGGACACTGTGAATGGTAAGCTACACCTGTGTTTACTGTATGAAGTTTGTAGTTTAACTCAGAGTACTTGGAAGCTGTACAGAATATGAATGAAATTATATGAGGTAAGGAAGAAAACAAATCCTGTTTTGCATACTCTGACTTCGTAGAATGAATATCTCTTTTATTGAGTTTTGTGGTCTGTCTACAGCAGATGGAGATATAACCTTATGGTGGTGCCTCATAGAATCATAGAATCACAGAACCATTCGAGCTGGAAGGGACAATAAAAGGCTACCCAGTCCAACTCCTCTGCAATGAACAGGGACACATACAGCTTGATCAGGTTGCTCAGAGCCCCATCCAGTCCAACCTTGGATGTCTCCAGGACCGGGGCATCCACTGTCTCTCTAGGTAACCTGTGCCAGTGCTTCTCCAACTTTATTGTAAAAAATCTCTTCCTGAATTTCTTTTAAATCACCCCTCTTTTAGTTTGTAAATATTTCCCCTTGTCCTACCACAGCAGACCTTGCTAAAGAGTCTATCTCCTTTCTAATAATTCTCCTTTAGGTACAAAAAGGCTGCAATCAGGTCTCCCTGG
Source organism: Excalfactoria chinensis (assembly GCF_039878825.1). Classification (NCBI taxonomy): domain Eukaryota; kingdom Metazoa; phylum Chordata; class Aves; order Galliformes; family Phasianidae; genus Excalfactoria; species Excalfactoria chinensis. Next base: position 91,065,766 of record NC_092825.1, on the reverse strand, counting down.
AGCCTTCTCTTCTCCAGGCTGAACAGCCCCAGCTCCCTTAGCCTGTCCTCATAGTGGGGTTTTTCCATCCCTTGGATCATTCCTGTGGCTCTCCTCTGGATCTGATCCAACAGATGTGTGTCTCTTCTGTACTAAGGACGCCTCATCTGGATGCAGCGCTTTACCAGTGTAAAGCAGAGGGATAGGTCCTCCCTGGACCTCCTGGCCACATTTCTTTTGATGCAGTCCAGCATATAGTTGGTGTTCTGGGCTGCAAGGACATGTTGCTAGCTTATGTCCAGTTTCCCATTCACCAGTACCTCCAAGTCTTTTTTGGAGGGGCTGTACCCCCTCCATACATTCCCCAGCTTGTACTAATAATGAGTCTTGATATATCCTGGTTCTATTGTGTTTAATTAATATAATACAAGATATGAAACAACATCTTCTTGAAATAACATAAAATTTGATTGAGGAGGGAAATGTAACCTTTTTTGTTGTTGCTTCAGGCACATGTTGAATTAAGTTCCACTCATTACTATGAAACTGATTTTTCCAATCTATCTACTAGAATTACTTTACAACTAATGTCTTCTTTTGTTTCTGCCTTTCACAGGTTTTCTTTTTTATACACTCTAATTGCACTTACATGTACTCCTGTCTTTCACTTAAAATGTCAAATTGAGATATGAATTTAAACACTCAATTTTAGTTAATAACTGTGACTTAGCCTCAATGCTTGTAGAATAAACATTTATATCCTAATAAATAGAATAAGTATTTATATCCTGTGTTGATGATCAACACTTTTCCTTAGTTTTGTTGTTTAGTATAAATACTGAGAAAGCATGGGAAAACAAAAACAAAAAGGAGAGTGACAGATAGGAAGATGAAGACTATTAGAATATATATGTAGCACAATATCCATAGTCTTTTTTGCTCTTTGTAATGGTCACCTTTCATTGTGATACTGTTAGGGTACTGAGGAGGCTGTGCAAGTACACAGTGATTTTTTAACTGTATGATAGAAAATGTACCCATTAGTGAGCAGTTTCACCTCAGCCACTTCATCTCCACTGCTGCGATGCTGGAATTCACATCTGGTATCCCGTATCATGACAACTAATTTACTTGAGGTTACTGGGAGCCAGATGCACTGAATTATTTCTATTTATTTTATGAAAGGGAGTATTCTTTAAATAACTTCCAGAATATTGTTTAAAACAAACAAACAAAAATTATTTTTTGAAACTAAAATGATCAAAACATAAATTTAAAGGGTGTCAGGTGCAAAAACATATAATTCTGTTGTTTCTTCCACCCTTTCTCCCTTTTCCTTCCTTCACTCCCTCCCTTTTCCTTCCTTCCTTCCTTCCTTCCTTCCTTCCTTCCTTCCTTCCTTCCTTCCTTCCTTCCTTCCTTCCTTCCTTCCTTCCTTCCTTCCTTCCTTCCTTCCTTCCTTCCTTCCTTCCTTCCTTCCTTCCTTCCTTCCTTCCTTCCTTCCTTCCTTCCTTCCTTCCTTCCTTCCTTCCTTCCTTCCTTCCTTCCTTCCTTCCTTCCTTCCTTCCTTCCTTCCTTCCTTCCTTCCTTCCTTCCATTTAATTTCTACTGGCTCACAAGGTCCAAAAGTTCCAGAGCAAAAAATCTAACCTCTGTAGAGTTGGATATCTCTGAACCCTTAATTATCCTTTCTGGTTTTAAAATTTAGCTGTGGACTCATCCAAATAGTGTAATATTTTATTACAAAAATAAGATGCAATTCATGAGCATTTTTTAATGTTGTTCATAGTGTGATGAGATTACTCCTCAAGATCGTGGGAGAAGTAACACTTCCAATAGCATTTCAGAATCTTTTTTGGACATTGTTCACTCAACTGCATGGCTGACATTCTGAAGATGTGATTTTATATAGATTGCTGAGCAGACACTCAAAGTTAATCAGAGTCATATTAATTTACATTACGTGATGAGACAGCATTCTTTTTCCTTTACTTGTTTTTTGTTCCATGGGAAAGGTTCTTTGAAAATATCAGCACTTTTTCCTTGGCTTAGTGAGTCAGCATATACTGTAAAAGATATAATAAATATTCCTATGCCTCATTGGCCATTCTTCTCTTACTGATCTTTGTATAATGAAATTTGAAAAATATCCAATGAGTGATTTTGACCCATGCAGCTACTTCTGTCAGTCATATTTACCAAAAAATCCCTTACTCAAATGTAAGAGAAAAATCTGTCTCTGTGTCTAAGGATGCAGAGGGTTCCTCTGGGATCTTGTTCATTCTGCGAGTTTTTGTGACCTCTGGATGAGCAGAAAGTTGTGCATGAATATGTAGGCAAGCACCAGCAAGGCAGATGTTACACTTGCTGACCTTCACTCACTGAAACTGATAATCAGTTTGGCTGTCATTCATTGTCCTTTTGAGGCTTTTTCATAGCAAGTGAATGCCAAGGAGACATATTTGATCCTGCAGGTCCTGCCAGAAATTAGGTTTGGACTTGGATATTTTGGAATGAATCCGAGTCGAGTTTGAAAACAAAGAGAAGGCTGCTGCAGTAACACGTGCAGATGATACCCTTCTCAGTCTGTTTGTATGCTCCAGTGCTGGGAGACACTGGGGCCATTTTCTGCCTTTCATTCAGCTGTGGTTATGAAGGCAAAATATGACAGAATATAAAAAAATATAATTCAGTTATGCAGACAAACTGGCCACAGATGTTGCACCTATGTAATCTAATAAATGAAGGAGTCATAGTATTTCAGTTTAAAACAGTTAAATCATTAATGGCAGCAACAGAATTTCTATGCCTTATCATTTGGAAATTACAATAGCATGAGAATACACCTGAAATAGGAAAATGAATATTTTCTCACACAGCTAATAATTTTTTGCTTTAATCACTCACCCACAAAAAATATGTTTGGTAAAAAGCAAGCTTTCTGTAATTCTTAATCTCATATTTTTAAATTCATTATTAATATCTTTTTTATGGGTGCTGCAGTGGTAAACACTGACTAAAAAACACTACATCTTTGTCTGTTGGATGGAAGGAATATGGCAACAGAAACCTAATAATGTTGAAGGACCTGAGCATACATATGAGAATGAGTCTATAAAAGATGCAGTATGATAATTATATGATCTAGATTTCTAGCAAATTCATTGCTTTAAAAAGGTATAAATACTAATGAAAAAGATACAACTGATATTGGAAAGATATGACATTGACATGTTGCATATGGGAAAAGAATATATTCTTTGTCCCCTTCCTGGGTAAATGCGAGGTAGACACTCCTTAATTATTGCCTGTTTTTGTCAACCAATTATAGCATTTCAGCTTTGGGGTCAGTCAATCACTTTATCAGAATACAAAGCAGAAAAAATAATGAAGACTAGTTTCTATAGTGCTTCAGCCTCCCTCACATGCTAAATGCTGCATCCTATTTATTTCTTTTAAGAAGATTTTAATCAAAATCATAAGACTACTCAAATTTCTGGTAATTAGAAATTGCATGATATTAAGGAAAAAAAAAAAGAAAGAAAAAAAAGAAAGTAAAACCAATAAAAACACAAAAGGAAACCCAAAAAAATCCAGAAGGATAACAATATAAGACTAATATACAAGAATTCGCCATGATTTTACAATATTCACATGCATATTTGATCAACTGGGCATACTACCTATTTAGCACATGCTGTATGAAATACTGGTCATTCTAATCTCAGTGTTTCTTCTTAGTTTTACTATGGCTAATATTTTAGCCAATTCTATGCATACATTCCAAGTAGAATTGCATCTTAATGTTTCTTTATGTATGCTGCAGTAGAAATTGTAAGAGTGATATCAAGAAATAAAAGTGCCTTCTTCCTGTTCTTAGTTCTCCTTCCTGTTTTTAAGAAATCTTGATTTCAAATGTTCTTTTTTTTTTTTTTTTTTTTTTTTTTTTTTTTCTATTTCTGTGTTGCAGTTCAGAAAGTGTACTGAGAACCATCGAGCATGACTTTCAGTCTTCTTTCTGTTCTATAGCTCTCCTCAGCTTCCAGCTCTAAGTCTATGTACCATTTGTCTCCTTTTGGTACTTATTCCTGAAGCAGTTTGGCCATAGGTAGAATTACTGTCAACTTTTTTATATGAAAAGAAATAAAAACCTCTGTCTGAATGCCAACAGCTGGGATCAGCTGGGATCAGCAGTGAGGGAGCATCAGGCTTGTGTAACTAATATCTGGTGCTTTTCACTGCTTGAGCTCTCCCTCAGCTGTTCTGAACTTCTCCATCACTTGGCACTGCAGAAGCCTGTGCCTCTCAGTAAGCCAGGAACTCAGAAAAGAGAAATATGCTGAGTGCAAAAGAGAGAAACTTGATTGTTGTTATAAAGCAATGATAATGTTGGTATATACTGAAATTTGGACAGTGGAGCTAGTAGCTTGCAGTTAAGAAGCATGAAAAACAGCTCATCAGAAATGGTAGCTTGGCTCTTCTTCAGTCTTTGATTTTGTATACACTGAACTTGCAGCATAGGCGTACTTAGCTGAGTGGCTGTGATATGCTCTGCTAGTGGTAATTCCTTCCACCAGGACTATATTAAACAGCAGGTCTTGTAAATAAACACTATGCAAACTCTCTCTCCTTGCCCCAATTTTACCTTGAGGAAAATAATTGGAAATAGTGATCTTACCTCAAGATTATCAGAGTGATCTCTTGATTGTTTTTCCTTTCAATTGCTCTTGCATTACCTTGAGATGCCTCTGGTAAAGGAAAGGATTGAGGAAAAGAAACACAAACATGTTTTACAAATACTGCTCTGTATTTGTAACTTACTATGTGTCCTTTATTGCTGTGCTGACCAGTTGACCTCTCAGTGTTATGAAGTCTTCAGGGCATTGTTTGCCTTGCCATTTGAGGTTTATGCCTTAGAAAAGAGTCACAGTTAATGCTGATCGGGGCCATTAATGGTGAGGCACACAATTCTGATGCAGAAGTTTGCATTTGGGAGCACTCTCCCCTTGTACTAGTTTCAGGGCTATTTGCTAACCCAGGCTGATTCTTATTCCAGAGCTTTTAGCCTCTGGTTTCCATGTCACTGCTGAGTGCAGACATGACACATGTTGGTTGAAATATATATATATGGATGAGAGGAAATACAAAGGTGAAATAATATCTCACTTGTTTCCATGAGCACATTTTTGACTTTGAGATTATTCACAGGGATTTTTTTTTAAAGAAAACTTAGTGAAGATTTAAAAAAATATGTAAATATGAACCGTAATAGCAATATTAATGTATCATTAATAAATGCATTCAGATTTTAAATACACTGTGCAATCCAATTTTCTTTTTAAACTAACAAAGCCAATAAGGAAATCCAATATCCGCTCTTGTCTTTTCTGTCTCTGTGTTTTGCTTAGAAAAATCTACTGTGTTCATGGCAAATAAAATTTTATCTGTAACACACAGCCTGCCCAGAATGATATGTAGCCACTGAATCCTTTGAATCCTGCCCCACGAAGACAATTCAGTCTCTAAAAATCTTGATCCAATGGCTTTCTTCAACAAAGACTCAGTTCTGAAAAGACGAGGAAAAAAAAAAAAGAAGGCACTTCTGATTTTGTGCAACTGAAAACCGGAAACTACGTGAAGTGATAAAGAAATGCAGTACTGTTGCTGTTCAGAGAATTGGTGGTAAGGAGTCCAGTGTTGCCTTTCCAGGGTCTTTGGCTTAGAAAAAAAACCATTTAGTGTTTGTTTATTCTCCATCTATTACAGCTTTCAGAGTGACGATTATTGTTGGCCACAGATGTGCAGATGAGGTGTTTGTTTATTTATTTATTTATTTTTTCCTGGGGTGGGGTACTAGTCAGTACTGTACACAGAGTGCTATTGTTAGGTTTACTCACGCAATTCAGATATCAATTAAGAATTGCTTATTGCTTCCAGTATAAAACAGAATAATATGGAGTAAGGAAGGTATAGAGGACATAATGGTATCTGTCAGCCAATTCCAGTTTATTTGTTGTCTCAGATATCATTATTGGTATTGAGTAAATCTCATTTGACTGATGTCTCTGATGATGTGCTTAGTCCTGGGGGTTCAAGAGTGGTTGGTTAAGACTGAGAGAAAGGCTAAGGACTTGAAACACAGTCCTGGAGACTATCAATGCATTAGCACTGACTATTTACTATACTTTGGAGATGTGAAGTTTGTGTTTACGCAGAGATGGAGTGAAAGCTCAGCTATCCTCAAAACTAAACATGTTGGACTGTCTCTGTGAGGTAAGCTGTCTTGGTATCACATAGCTGATCCTGCAGTGATGTGTGATGTGCCATTCCCAAATTAATGAAGACAAATCTTCATTGAACTATGTGTTTTTAATGTCTGTAGGTCTTCCTCAATCTGGATACCTGCTTTACTTTTTCTCCCTCTTTGCACAGATCCTATATATCCCTAGGTATGTTAGACATGGCATGGCTATAGTTCAGCAGAGGAACTTTCAGGTCTTTTACTGAAGAATTACTATTAAACAAGTTTTTGAAGAAGAGCTGTGGAATCTCCTTCATTGGAAAATGGTATGTGAGCCACAGATACCGTGCTCAGTACTGTTGTCATATAGGCAACAGGTAAATCAAAAGTCATGTTATGTTGTGGCATTTGCAATTGATGGAAGCAAGGGATTGATTCTCCTGGGTTGCCATAGAAAGAGTCCCAGAAGCATAAGTCATTCATCCTAAGCAGAAAGTAATCCTGGCCTTGGGTCTTCACTGCTTGTTTGGTTTTCTGTTTGGTGGCCTGTCTGTTCCTTTGGGTTAGAACAGTGCGTAGGAAGAATTTGGTCTGCAGCGTCCTTGTCAAGTACTGTTCAGGTGATGTAAACAACTGCATTGCAGTTGAAAGTGATTGTACGGTAGAGAACTGCACCCCAGAGTGCTTCTTTCTCTTTCTCTATGACAAGAGAACATCAGTGAGATGGGTGTGTTATTGATGCTGTGTGCTATTGATGTATGTCATTCATACAAACTTAAACTAATTGTTATTAACTGAAATAATTATTGGGGTTTTCATTGACATCATGGGTTGTAAAAAAGCAAAGGACACTAAGAAGGGATCTGGAAAGGATTAATAGGACAGAAGAAATGCTACAGAAGGAAATGTAGAGAGAGCTCGGATAACCTCAGTAACTGAATATCTCACTGGGTGACATGACTGAAAAATATTGATACATCAGGAAAGGTAATTCAGTACACTGGTATGGGAAGAAAATCCTTTTCTTTCAGCACAAATTGTGTCCTATACACAGCAAAAATGTACAGGAAGGTGAAGAAGCCCTTTCTTTTCCAACGACTTTGGAATCTAATAAATAATGCTCATCACAACAGACCAATACGATAAAAACCTAAAAGAAGGATAGTCTCGGTACCTGTTGTGCAGCTTGCTGAAAAAGACAGTATTGCTTAAAAAGAAGATTGGAGTCATGTGAACTCAAAGGGACCAATTATTTTTTCAGCTGTGTCGGTCTTTCAGTGTACAGGCATCTGTGAACTACTCCCACTCTCACTTCGATCCAGAAAATTCACAGGTGGTTGTGTTAGATTATAGGGACCTTCATAATCATCACTTTGTTGTTACTACCTCTATGCTCACTGTATTTCATTGCTTTGATCAGGGGACGAATTTTCCTTATAGTCGCAGATGGCTGCTGTTTGACAGGCTGACAGGCAGACAAAGTAAATAGGCATGAAAGTAAAATATTCCTTTGTTTTAGTGAGTCTGGCCAATGTCACTAGTTGTCATGTCAGTAGAAATGGCTCGATAATGCTTCTAGATGCATTAGGAGGGGGAGAAAGTATTGTGGATAACCATGCACTGGAATCTTGCATCATTTTTTCCTGGACTGTCTTGTTGAGGATTCAATCAACAAATCTAAGACTACAGTGAAAATTCACTGTTTCTTTCACAATTAAGGTGGTAGAAAGCATTGTGAAATTTTAAGGTGTTAGTCTGGAAAAATCCCATCTGGCAACGATGTGCTGAATCCTGCATGTCAATGGGAGTTTTGAGCACAGATCAATAGTAGAATGAAATGCTACATAATTATTACATGCCTTTGCTTGTATCAGTTTGCTTGTCTCCACAAAGCAAGAAAGGAATTTTGCAGAAAGAAAATCAGCAAAAAAACCCCAAGCTCTAAGAATACAAACTGTTTGAGTCTCCATAGAGATCCTATTATAGAATATAAATTAGCTATGTAGGCATTATATGTAGGCATCTGTTTTAAAGACAAATTTATTATGAAAAGAGAAATTCAGTAATCAAATAGTGATTCTGAAATCACTGTAATCCTTTGCAGTAAAAAAGAACAGTGCATGACATTTGTGGCAAGTCTTAAAGAAAAGAGACGTCTGGTAGGTGAACTCTCCTGAGGTGGGATTGGAAATCTGGTTTTCCATAAAGAAATTGTTCATGACCTAATGATGTGATATGACATTGTTTCCTTTTTGGCAGGTTAGTTGGTAATGGAGACAGTCAGTCTCACAGCCCTCAGACTGATCTGCCAGTTAAATGAGGAAAGGAATCAAATAAGTCACTGACTGACTAGCACCAGAGAGGATGATAGAGTGACAAACTTTTCATTCTCACTATGTATCAATTAAGGCCAGCCTAAAGCCATATTTTAATTGGAAAACATGAAGGTATATTAAAAAATGATAATAATTAAAAAATTAATTAAAAAAAAAAAAAGTAAAAGAGAAAGGAGAAGCCATTGTTTAACAAAAACATTGCCTACTGAAAGACAAGCTCTTCATTTTATGTTCTAGGCTTGAAATCAATGGTCAGCACAAGCAGCTGAAGAGAACTCCTCAGTCAGGACACATAGCTCTTTTTACCATTTATTTCCTGTATGATTTTACCAATGAAGCTTAATGATAGCTTATCAGCTACCATTCCAGGCAAAAGGCAAGGACTACGCCTGCCACTCAATCCCACCTGCCGCAAGTGGGGTCATGCCAGGCACTGCACTCTCTCTCTTTGCAGCATGGAGGACCTGTACTGCTGCCCTTGTCTACCCATTGGCAGCCACTGCCCCTGAGCGACAGTGTGGGGCTCAGCTCCGTGCCTGTGGAGGGAGATGGGGATGTAAACCTCGTAAACCCATAAAGGATTAGGCATTTTCACAAGAGAAATTGCTTGGTGGAAGTTTAAATCAATAAATCAATCAAGCAAACATCAAAAATTAACCCCCCACCAAAAGCTGATCTAACGAAGAAGCCACCAATTATATTACAAGAGCATACATAACAATATGCATCAGGTGCATATACTGAAATTTATGGATAGCTTCCTGTCCATTTGTAGTAGATGCTGATACTCAAACTCATTTCATCTTAAGTATTAAAAAAAGGTATGAAATAATTAGATAGCATTTCTGTCTAGTGATGAGTATCTGAAATGAGGATTGACCTTGATTAGGTCAGAATGCATTGGCAACATTTTTATTCCTGTCTGCATTAAATTTATGTTCTTTCCATCAAGTGCTGCTCACAGAATCTACAAGAGATTTCTCTTTCTTTCGGCCACATGGTATGAACCAAATGTATAGGTTACTCTGGAAGTAATCCTCCTATTTATTTCCTTGGAAATTACAGAAGATACAAAGAGCACAAGAACATTATTTGACAGAGCAAATTCTCAGTCACACAACAGTATTTGTCAACATAGTCACAGCCATTATTTATGCACTTTCACCAGTGATGAACAAGAGCTTGTTCAACAAACATCAGTGAATGTCAGCGGATGCCATTTTTTCTGCATGGAAGAATTCAGTGACACACCTTTGCTTCATACACACTGCCATGTCCAACACTGTTGTGTCAGACTGCCCCTCTGCTGCCATCTGTCACACGGCAACAAAATGTAACAGAATATTGGTGGGAAGGTTCAACCTCTATTGCCATACCCCCAGCATCCATTTTTGATGTCACAGGTCAACATAACTGTCCTGAATTTATCACTATTTCATTTCATAACATCATGTGACAGACTGTGCGGTTAGAGTTGCAGTGCTGAGCTCTGGCCCCACAGGGTCCCTTGGGGGATGGTGAGACAGGATATGCATATAACATAGGAGGCATTACTTCCAGAGCGGCCCTCATAGTACATTAAAATATAATTGGAAATGTTAACAGATTTATTATTGATTTGTGTTAGAAAATGAAGTTTCAGGATTTTCTGAGAGATGTGAAAGTGGAAACAGATATATTCATGTAGGCACAGGCTTTGTTTTTGAATACTACAGCTGTAATTCTGTTTGCTGAAGTATAATTCTTATCTTTCACCTGTGTTGATGACAGCCTGTCAGGCTGCCTTCTGAGGAATCCTGTGGACCCTCTATGCTGCAAATCTTACTTGGATCTGTGAAATAAACACGCTGATACAAGTATTATGGGTTGTGACACATAGTATTAATTTTTACAATTTTTGGCATGAGAACTCCTTCAATTTCTGTATTTATTTTTCTCCCTTAACCAAAGTTAAGTGCAAATGCTGAAAAATAAAATACTGCCATTCTTCAGTTTGGATAAAATCTTGGACACTT